>NC_091797.1:42442708-43092500 GCF_041296235.1 Equus asinus
AAAGAAAACTTGAGAATTCACAAACATGTGGAGAGTGTGCTCTTGAACAACACAAGGGTCAAAGAAGAAATAAAGAGAGAATTCAAAGATACCTTGAGACAATGGAAAATGGAAGTACAATGTACCAAAATGTATAGGAGGTAGCAAAAACAGTTCTAAGAGGAAAGTTCATAGCAATAAATGCCTATATGAATACACTAGAAAGATCTCAAATAAATAACCTAACTTCTTTACACCTCAAAGACATAGAAAAAGAAAAAGACATGAATCCAAAACTCAGGAGAAGGAAGGAAATAACCAAGATCAAAATGGAAATAAATGAAATAAAGACTAAAAAGACAATAGAAAAGATCAATGTAATTAGGTATTGGATTTTTGGGAAGATAAACAAAATAGAGGAATATTTAGATAGTCTCACCAAGAAAAAGAGAGGACTCAAACAAATAGGATAATAAACAAAAGAGGTGACATTAAAACTGATACCACAAAAACACAAAGGATCATAAGAGACTACTTAAATAGTTATATAGCAACAAATTGGACAACCTAGAAGAAATGGATAAATTCCTAGAAACATACAACCTACCAAGATAGAATCAGGAAGAAATGGGAAACTGAATAGACTGATTACTAGTAAGAAGATTGAATCAGTAATCAAAAACCTCCCAACAAACAAAAGTCCAGGAGCAGATGGCTTCACTGGTGAATTCTACCGAACATTTGAAGAGTGAAGCTTTCCAAACTTTTTCAAAAAACAGAAGAGGAAGTAATACTTCCAACCTCATTTTATGAGGCCAGCATTATCCTGATACTAAACCCAGACGGGAATGTTATAAGAAAAGAAAACTATGTGCCAATACCCCTGATGAAAATAGATGCAAAAATTCTCAATAAAATATTAGCCAACCAAATTCAACAAATGCTAGAAAAACAATTTGTAACAGTGTGTGGTGATAGATGTTAACTAGATTTACTGCGGTGATCACTCTGCAGTATGTACATGTATCGAATCGGTATGCTGTACACTGGAAACCAATACAACTTGACATGTCATTTTATCTCAATTAAAATCAAAAAGGGTTCCAGTCTTAAAGACTGAGAGATTGGTTGATTCTTTTGTTAAAAATGGAGAGGCTAAAGATGACAACCTGCTGTTATGGTTTGAATTGTGTCTCCAAAAAATATATGTCATAACCCCTGGTACTTAAGAATATTATCTTATTTGAAAACAGATTCTTTGCATATGTAATCAAGTTAAGATAATGCCATACCTGATTACGTGGGCTCTAATCTGATATGGATGGTGTCCTTCTAGGAAGGGAAAACAGAGACAAGACACAGACAGGGAGAACACCATATGATGATGGAGGCGAAGATTGGAACAAAGATAAATGTACAAGCCAAGGAATGAGAAGGATTGTTGGCAACAACAGAGGCTAAAAGAAAGGCATAGAACACATTTTCCTTTAGAACCTTCAGAGAGTGTGTTCCTGATGACAGCTTGATTTTGGACTTCTGGTTTCCAGAAGCGTGAGAGAAAAAATTTCTGTTGTTTTAAGTACCCCGGTTGGTGGTACTTCATTATGGCAGCCACAGGAAACTAAAACAGCTACTTTTGGTTGGGGAGAGGGAAACAGTGGATTTATTGAACCAGAGTACATGTAAATTTTCAAGTAGATGTGTCAGGAATGGCAATGGAAATATAGAATTCTGCTTGGAGAGAGGGTTCAGAGCTTGATATACTTTTGGCAATTCTTTGGTGGTTCACCAAAGTACCGTCGTCATTTTGAAGAGGAAATGGGTAAAAAGAGAATTAAGGAAAAGGACTTTTGGTTTCGAAAAAGCAGAAAAGTAATGGCCATTGACATGTGAGAACATCAGGGTTGAACAGTTTATAAAAGCTAATGAAGACCGTTTCAAGGAGGAAGTGGCCAACAGCATGGCATGACTGAAGGTGATCTGAGGAAATGGACTGAAGAAAAAGCATGATTTTGGCTAGAAATGCTAATAATTCTTTGCATTTACACAATGATTTACAATTTGTAAGGCATTTTCATATTTTTTATCTTATTTGTTTACTACAACACCTTAAGGGACAATATCATCCTTATTTTACAGCTGAGCTCACTCTGGAACAGGGAGGTTAAATCCTTGCTTGAAGTGACACAGCTTCTAAATAACAAGATCAAGATGTGAACCTAGATTTTTCAGAGTTCAAAGTTATGCTCTTTCCAAGGAATAATGGAATATCTTTTTAAATTCCTTTTAATAAGCCTTTACTCTCACTAGGTCGAGGCTAATGATTACTAAGAAATGACAATCAACCCTGCTTAATGCTTTAATTAGCATGCTGTACATTCAAAGATTTCCTCAGTGTGATTATAAGTTTTGTGTTTATAATTTTCAATTTTAAGATGTCAATAATTTTCATAATTTAATTACATAAGAATTATAAGGATAGTCCTATAATGACTAAAGTTAATAGAATTTTAATGTGTTAAGATAGAAATGGGCTCAAATTGTTATAAGATTTCCTGTGTATTCAGCATCCTGAACACAGATTCACTCATTGGTCAAATGATCAAAGAAGACACAGTAAACTAAATTTTGGAAGCTTTCTAATGCAAATGTCTTGTGTGTGTGAAAATGTAAGTGCTTGTTTTGGGAGTGGGAGGGAATGGATGGTGGAAATGTAGCATGTGATCCGGGGGTTTTTCCACATGTCTTGGGTTATAGTGCTCATAATCATTTCCCCACTAGCCTAATTACATGTAATTTTCTCTAGATTCCAGAAAATTCCTTCCAAGATGAAATAGTTTGGGAGGATCCTTCAAGAACTTCATAGAAGCAATGGGACTGTCTATGAAAACTCTGCTTACTTGAGAATCTCCAGAGTCACATCCTGCAGAGGAGAGGGGTGAGGGACTGGATGTCCTCAATAGAAAGTATTCAGATTTCGTTACCCTTGACTTTTGGTGGAAACATAGATGTCTGTATTCCATATGTCCCATCTTTTGTGTTAGGTGACCATGTACGTGAAGGGCCTTTCAAGCAGTGAAATATTCTTCAATATAGAATAATTAAACAACCTGCCATCTGTACAGTCTGGCCCTATATTTTACTTTACTTGTAATTGCTTCAATGCATTTTGAGCTTTTGAGAATCCCTGTTCCCATCATTTTATTGTTTTCCCTATTATTTTCATTCTGTTTTCACATTTACTGTATGTATCTGTACTTTTTAACTGAAATCTCTGTATATATCTACTGTCTCTCTCAGTTCTTGTTTGTCATTCTGTATTTGTCTTCTCTATCTTTCATTTTGTTTCTGCCCTTTTCCCTTTCCTTTTCCACACTTGGGCTCTTTATCCATTTATCTAGTGATAAATACAGAAATCCCAAAGTGAAGCAGCAGTACAGGGTGGTATAACATTTCACTTAGGAAGTGTGGACCTTCCCTTCCGCTTATCTCAGATAGACGACAAGCAGTGAGGAAGAGAATCTGAGAGTTTGGAATAATTCAGAGCCTAGAAATAGCTTGTTCAATACTTTACTGAGGTGGTGGCAATTTAGATATTTCAGAAGAAAGGCTATCTTCACTGTGTCTACTCTACAGAGAGAATGGTGCCCTGGAACCGGGTGGAGAAGCATTCCTGGTCTTTCCTTTACATTAGTGTTGCTTTTCCTTAGATCAGTATTGTTTTTAGATTTATATTCCTTTTAGTCCACCAATTTGATTCCTTATAAATCCCTAACCATTTTTCCTTTGTTCAGAACTTAGCTTTTCCAAATATGATTTTTATCAGCCTTTTTCATTTAAAAATGCTCCTAATCATTTTTGATGCTTTTATATAGCCTCTTTGTTTCCTACTTTCTTATTGTCATAGGTATAGTATTGAGTATAACATGAGTATAACGCAGTCCTATGTGTTATTTCTTATTTCCTCTGGCCATCTCTCTCTCTCTCTGTCTCTGTGTGTCTCTCTGTCTCTACACCTGTATAAAAATATTCACTTTAAAGAATAATTAATAAGTGAATAGTCATTATATTACCTTCTTCGTAAACTAGAACCTGGACAGTACCTCGGATAGCCTCTACCCAATTGCATCCCTTTCTCTCTTCATTGATCTTGACTTTGTTATAATCAGCCTTTCGATATTCTTTTTAGTTTTGACTATAATATTTGATTGTAACTATAGTTTTACCACCTATGTTTGCATTCATAAACAACAGTTTATTTTGCCTGTTTTTGAACTTTATGTAGACAGATTGATTCCTTTGTGACTGGCATGTTTTGTTCAGTATTTTTGTGTGAAGGACAATGTTTCAGTTTGTTTTGCTGTAGTTTATTCCTTTCTTTTGTAAAGTACTGTGTTGTATGAATAGCTCACAGTTTTCCCATTTTACTGTTGATGAGCATTTGAATTATTTTACAGGTTTGGGTTAATACAAACAACGCTGCTTTGAGCATTCTTATTCATGTGTTTGGGGAACATGACCAAGAACTACTTCAGAGAATATTAAACTGAGGAATGTAATTGCAGGTCAGCATTCCTAGATAAGGTCAAACTATTATCCAAAGTGATTTTGCCAATTAATACTTATAACTGCTAGCGTGAATTGGGAAGAAAAGCATTAATTGTAGCTCTGTAATTCCCTCCCTCCTCTGACACCCTAAGCGGTATTAGTCTTTACTAGACCTCCTTTAAATATTATGATGGGATTTTAACCAGTAGGGTTATAACTGAGAAAATTCTAACCTAAGACTGCTTTTAGGAGGAGAAGGATAGTTTATCTCACTAGCTGAATCTTGCAAATAAAAGTAGAATTTGTCGATATATGGGAAACAATTGGCTATAGAATGGAAATTAATCACAGACGCTCTCTATACCTGTGTCACTAATGACGTATAAAAACCAAGATGCTTCAAGCCTAAATGGTTTTCTCTGAGCTAGCTTATACTGCTATTTAGCAGTTGTCTATTACTCTGAAACAAAAGGTGTTCCAGTGTGGATAAAGGGATTTTATTTTTTTTGAAGTTTCATTTGACATTTAGGGCCCAAGCTTGCCAAAGTCAGATGTTGTTATTTATACCTGTTGTTGCCTGTATAGTCAAGTAAAGATGTTTTTAAATAAATTGGTTGATCTTCAAACTTGACTTTAACACGTGAAACCTCCATCTACTTTCTTCCATTTTTCTTTAGCAAATATTTGTAACTATCCTGGTGAACTAAAAATCATTTGGAATTTAAATGCAAAGACTAGTGAAATTCAAGATAACCAACCATGTAAATGTCATTAAAGAACTTTCTTTTTATTACTTGAGTAAATCATTAAAACCTTTGGATATAAACTGAAGACTGTTTTAGAGGATATGAGATATTATTCCTTAGCCACATTAGAAGTTTGTTAATAAATGTGATGGTTGCCCTCCATTATATTTCCCTTAAAGATTAAGGTGTGCCTAATTATTAGTTTTGTGATCCCTTATAAGTTGGTTATGAATGAATTTAAATGAAAAATTTATTTACATGTATACTTTTACAATTAAAAAACCAAATGATTGATTTATTATCTATACATAAAAATTTTTTGTAATTGTGAGAAAAAAAATCTAAGGGTTTTGTAAAACATCTAAGTCATTGAAAGTTGAGAACTAAGGTAACTAGAAAGGTAGAGGGTGTTACCCGTCCTCTGTCAAATATATGAAATTAAAGAAGAGACATTCTCCTTGTTGCCCATTTTCCCTGAGGATTGTCATCTCTGGACAGCTTGGTGACATCAGCTAATCAACAGTATAGAACATACATTCCCTTGAGACTTCAGCCAGGTAAACAGGTTTGAGTCTCCATCTGTGCCAGCCCAGTCACAGCGTAGTGCCATCTCACCCTCTCATGTTGCTCATAGGGTCTCTCTGTCATAAAGCCAAGTCATTGTATTTGAGGAAATAGTACTGAGAGTTCGAAATTGCTTTTCTTCATCTTCCTACCACCTAGAGGCAAAAGCAGGTCTAGTACCATGTGAAAACATGTGAACTCATCATGAGAAGGTGTCCTCTTGCTTAAGAAAAATTTCTGGATAATCCAATGCTGATATAATCAACCTTTGCACTCACTCCACACAACCTGATTCCTGATTCTACATATCCAAGTTCCAACCCCAGTACTCTGTTAAAGGCAGTAAGTTGGAGATGAGGTAGGAAAATAGCTTAGGATCCACAGATAAGACGAATAAAGGTGAGTGGAATGGAATTTGATCTCTGCGTTGCTTTTGAATTGGCAAGTTAATTTCCAGTTGCAATTGTTGTTGCCACAAAAAGCTCAGTCGGTTTGCATATATGCCCATTGGCAAAAGGAACAGACTACAGAATTCACCAACTATTAGAACTAAATTAGTTGTTCATTTTAGAAGCTAATGATTTATTCCTAGATGTTACATCCGATTGTAGTACATTCATTGTACCTCAGTATGTACACATGGAAAATAATTTAAATATAACATATTTAGGTGTAATAAAATATGCCCTTCAGTAACAGAAAAATAATGTATGTGTGTATGTGAAAGTATTAGGCAATATGCTTTCATTCTTTCTTTTGGCGGCTTATTCTCTGTGAAACACAATATTTATTTTCTATGTTTAAAATGTATCATCAGTATTCATAGTTTTAAACAGTTTATTTCCTTTCTTAAAGAAGCACAAAAATATCTAAAATATGTATACAGTGCTCGTCTTGTGAGATGTTGTTTCCCTGTATATTCTTTTATGATAGTAATTTTTATGCAGAATGCCATCTTTGTTTTGTAGATATGTTTTATTTTACCTATTTAAATTTTTTCCTTCATATATAATCTTCACTTAAAAAATTATTTATTTGTTTGTACCCAAAGTAATAATTTATGTGTAATTTTTATAACAGAACTTTCCTATATCACGTCATATTGTGATGGCTACTAAGGACACCATCCTTTGTTCCTGTACCTAAGGAATAATATTTCCAGTCACTATTATTTATATAGTTTGTCTAATGAATCAATCTTTCTTGCTGCGTTGAGTGAATTGATGCTTGTCTAAACGGGGATGATGATTCTCAGTCAAATTACACAATGCTTCAAATGTGGTAGGAATGAAGTGAAGTAAAATTTCTCATTTGACCTTAGCCAAAAAGAATTCTTTCTCTTAGAAGATTGCCTTTGTGGTGGTGCAAGCAGCTTTAGAAAGGTTGCATTCCAGGTAAGAAAAGATGAACAGAACAAAGTAACCTAGACCAGCCGAACATACTCTTGAGAATCAATGGGATAGAGCATTTTGCAATTAGATCTTTCCCATGTCCAGTCTTACTAAAGATAATAATTTTGCAGAATTGTAATGAGAAAAAAATTCAAAGTAAGAAGATAGAATATGATGTTAGTATCTTAATACCTCCCGGTATGCGCTCCTGCATGACATTGGAAGCAATGATCACACACTGAGACAATCACATTCTTTTCTATTTTAGTGGGCATCTCCTGTGCCTGATATTTTATTTTTCAACCTGAAATCATTCATTTTTATATCTGTCAGATAGGTAGCCTTTCAGCATTCTTTTTTATTCATATATGTATTATCATGTAAAGCAACAAATATTTTGCACAACGTGATCTCACTGGGGTTTTATCTTTTATCAGTTGCCGTCTTGGTCCTTATTTAGATGATAAAATGGAAATCATATAAATTAATTTTAATGGTTCATTATTATTTTGGTGTTTTCCTTGGATGAATTAGCATTTTATTTTTGCCCTCCACTTTCATGAATGCTTTCTTTATTAGATATAATTTAAAAATTAGCCAGCAGTTCATTTCAACGAGTGCCTCTATATTTGTGTGTGCATGCATGAGACTGACCATGGTTTGTTTTTGTTTGCTCTTCTGAACAGGTGTGAGTCAGAGGATGTATCCTTTCGTTTCTCATTTAGACTGTCTCATACTTTTATAATTATTTCTATTATGAATTTCTTTGTGCATAGGTTTTTGTGTGGATATCACTGATCACATTCTTATAAGAAATCAAAGGAATTATGAAATATTATGAAATGCTGCACCTTCTATGTCACATGTGATGATTCCTTTGAATTTTATTAAATCCATTTGATTGACGATAAAGTAATGTTGTTGAAAGCATGAACTTTGATATCAAAGGGACCTGGCTTTGTGTTAAAACCTTTAGGAGTTTAAGGATCTTGGGTAAGCTATTTAACCACTTTATCAATTTCTTCATATGTCTAAAGGGGACGGTAATAAATTTCAAAAAGTTTTTAAAAGATTAGTTGAGATTATGCATGTTAATATTTTAGAGCATATCAAACCCTCAGTAATACCAACCAGCATTAACATTATTAATGTAAGTAGCATATCAGTTTAACCTTCAACCTTTGGATACTTTAATTTTTCAAACTTTAAATGTGAAAACATTTTTTACAAATTAAATATTGTATTTGATAGATATGTGAAATAGTACTCTATCATACTGTTGTTTTCTGATTGAGTATAAATTTAATTTAGTTTAACTAATCCTTCTCATGTATGATGTATTACATTTCTGCTGGGAATGCTTTTATATTTGAAAACATCAATCTTTTGATTGTTTGCTTTCCTTGGAACTAAATTATGGGACAAGGAGGACATTTATGTGTGTGGTAGGGGATATTTCCCAGTGGCCTCTCTACCACTAACTCTTCTTTCCCTTGATCTTTACTTTTCCCTTATTCAGATTTTATTAATATTTATTTTATGCCACTTTGTACCGATTTACTTTGCATATCAATGTATCTATACACAAACGATTCAGATTTTAAAAGTTTTAGAAAGATTAAAAATTTACTGTATGATTATCCATTTGAATATGCTAGATCTGAAATATTCATTTCCTGATGCCACTTAAGTCGGGGTATGACCATGCTATGCAATACTAAATAACTGGATGAAAACGGCAATCAACCATCCTTAGAGCTGGCAACATGTGAGGTCCAGTGTAACTCACTCTTCAAGATAGCTTCCAGAAAGCTGTGTATATAAAATTAACTAAATGTAGATGGATATTCTTAGATTTTCATAATACCAAAATCTCGTTTTTTATGCCTTTCCTTGTATTTCTTTTAGTTTTACAATATATCTTTGACCTGTCATTGCTTTGACAATGTACCTGCCTTTATTGCTATGTATTTATCTTTTTAATTACTTTATCATAGGGAGTGATGTAAAGCATTACACTTTGTACATAGGTTACACAATTGGATCACTTTTAAAAAAGTTTACCCTGATTAGAACATTCATGGAAAATAATCCCACATCTTTCCGGAATCCACACACTCTAGTTGTTGGTAATATTTGAAAATGAAATCAGCAAAAGGAAAAGGAAACTGTTGGCCACTGGATTTTAGAGTTCTGATTCCAACTGACTGCATAGACAGTGAATTTTCAGAGGACTTGTAAAGTTGGTCTGGTAGTTTCAAGCATCTTGAGGGCAAGAGTTCAACACTGTAACAGAATAATGGTGATTGAATGATGTCTGACTGAGTATTTAATTGTTTACCATAAAAAGGACCAGGGTAGTCTTCACAAATATAATGGATTAGGTAGAGTACAGAGCAAAACTTCCAAAATATGTAGAGTCAGCGCTATAAGTGATATTTTTAATATAATTTAATCCTCTGTATAAGTACATTCTAGATCACGAATTCCAATATCTGAATGTATTTTAGAGATTATCTTGCTTTATATTCTATTGCATGTGAGGTATGTACAATTGTGTAGAATTTTGAGATATATGTTTCAAATAATTTCTCTGCCTCTGTCTGCTTCTCTTTCTTATTCTTTCTGATCGTGCTCCAGTATTTCCCTCATTCTCATTTTCTCTAATGTACATGTATTCTTATAGTACTTTAAATCTTATGAAACTCAATCTGAAACAGACCTTTCATACCCATGAATGATGGGAACACAAGGTCTATTATTTGATTTTTCTTACATTAAATATCAATGATATAACTTTTTGTGATAATGTGGAACTACATTGGTATAAGATATGTCCATCTCAATGAGTACATCATTTATGAAAACAATTGCATATAAAAATCCCATGACTGTGTCTTTTAACATGATAGATTCACCTCTTCCTCTCTCCTTTTCTTTTAAAGACACCTTCTAAAAATTTCTAAATGTTTGGTCTTGATAAGAACCATGTGCTAGCAAGGATGGAAGAGAAAAATGCAAGCTCCCTCACTGGGTTTATCTTACTGGCTTTCTCTGACAGGCCTCAACTGGAGCTGGTCCTCTTTGTGGTTCTTTTGATCTTCTATATCTTCACTTTGCTGGGAAACACAACCATCATTGCATTGTCCCACCTGGACCCACATCTTCACACTCCCATGTACTTTTTCCTCTCCAACCTCAGCTTTCTGGACCTGTGTTACACTACCAGCATTGTTCCCCAGCTCCTGGTCAATCTCAGGGGAATAAACAAATCTATCTCTTTTGGTGGTTGTGTAGTTCAGCTGTACATCTCTCTAGGATTGGGATGCACCGAATGCATTCTCTTAGGAGTTATGGCATTTGACCGTTATGTAGCTGTTTGCAGGCCCCTTCATTACACAGAAATCATGCCTCCCCATCTCTGTGCCCTGATGGCTTCTGCTTCATGGTTCATTGGTTTTGCCAACTCCTTATTCCAAACGGTACTCATCTTCCTTTTACCGCTTTGTGGGAGAAATAAATTAGACCACTTTTTCTGTGAAGTACCTGCATTGCTCAAGCTTGCCTGTGTTGACACCAGTATGAATGAGTCTGAGATCTTTTTTGTAGGTGTCTTCATACTTCTCATACCGGTTGCGTTTATCGTGTTCTCCTATGGTGGGATTATCAGGGCCATCTTAAGGATAAAGTCAGCAGCAGGGCAGAGAAAAGCATTTGGGACATGTGGATCCCACCTTACAGTGGTCACCCTGTTCTATGGCACAGCCATCTATGCTTATCTCCAGCGCAACAACAACTACTCTCAGGATCAGGGCAAGTTCATAGCTCTCTTCTACACCATCGTTACTCCCATGATCAACCCCCTCATATATACTCTGCGGAACAAGGATGTGAAGGGAGCAATGAAGAATGTTCTTTGGAAAGGTCATGACTCCAGATAACTGGGTGAGGAAAACAGTTTAATGGAAGGTCTTTGAATACCAGAGCCCTTAAGATGTTTTTGTCTTCCATGTGTCAGCTAAAATTTTCCCTAACAACTCTCAAGGGAATTTTCTTACCTCATTGTCCTATGAAACCGTGTGTTCAAAATCAACATTCATAGATTCATTCCAGCTTCCAGAGATGGTGATTCAGTGTCTCTAGAACATCTGTGTTATATTTATTATTTTTAAAAGCTCTATGAAGTTTTCTTATTTGCAACCCCATTTGGAAACATTATTCTGCTTTTCTTGCAAAAAGACATTTAAGTACATACTGTAAAGACACAGCCAAATAAGAGCATAAAACCACTGAAACACTGTAAGAAATATTAACTTGTTAGCATTTTCTAGCAATTGCTGGAGGGATATCACTTAGTCTGGCACTTTGATCATGGCTCTCCTACAAAGTCCATAGGTTGACTCCATCAGAGGTTTTTCACAGAAGTAGGTGGGGGAAGCTATAAGAAAAACAAACTTTAAGTTCAAAGAAAGAGTTGCTAACATCAATCCTGAAGTTATTCTGGAGTGAGTCCAAACAGTGAACTCATCACCATGGCAGCCATATTATGCAGCATTCATTTCATAGAAGGCTGTACACAGGATCACTGGGTGAAGGGAGTGAGACAATGTTGCCGGTGATAATGGTAGCCATTAGCTGGTAGTGCTTACGTATAATTTGGTACATAGCCATAGAAACATCGATGTGAGGTACGGATGTTGATTATTTTAAATTTGTGAGCCCCATTTTCTTTTTTAAATCTGACTTGGAAGGATATTATCATATATGAATAGCACACGACCCAAGTTCTATTTCATTTTACACATATTTTACCTACAGTAATGCAGCCAAAGTTCCAAAGGGTAAAATACATTTAAATTTCTCTCCTCTTACCATTTTATAAAATCTTTGATTCAGGCATCTATTGGTCAGGGCGTTTGTATCTCACATCTGGCAAAACCCCACATAATTTGAATTGGTGACATATTATACAGATGTAAGTAGTGACCCCTTATTCCCAGGAAACCTCGTGTTTTGTCGAAGCTTACTCAGATTCATCTTGAGGAAATTGAAAGAACAATAGGCATATTAATTTTTAAAAATCTCTATATGCCTAAACTTTATAAACAGCTATCTCATGAAATAACTGTCATTCAATTCTGAATTATGTAATAAGTATAAACATTCCAGAAAAATTGAATCTGACATTCTAGCCCTCAGATCCCCTTCAAAGCTCAGTTTGCAGTGTAAATTTGTTTTGGGGTATGAATCCTGGTGTTTGTATATATTTAATGTCATGAACAGTGTATTTTTCTGTGGAGGTTATAACTTTGACAATGGTATCATCACAGAAATGTTTATGATTTTTAGTAGATTTTTCCAATATGTAGCACAGTGCAGATAAATACATGTGTGTCTCTGGGAGGAGACATATGCAAAAAGTTATCATATAGTCTCTTGTCCTGACAGCTAACCTACATCCTCTGGGGCCATGAACCCCCTCAGTTGCTCATGCTCATGAGAATTGATCTTGCATGAGACACAGGTTGGCGAGGTGGAAATGACAACTAGGAGAAATTATATACGTGGTCAAGATTCTATCTGTATCCTTAATAGCATCCCAGTATTCACACTTGAAGTTGACACTTGGGAAACCATATATTTTGACATCATAGTAATGCTTAATGTATACCAGTATAAAAACAGTTTTGGAATACTGTTTACCCCCAGTGGTGACAAATTTCCCACTCTCAGTTATTGCTCAACAGCACCTTGATAAGCAGACCCAAATGATCACTTTCAAATCCTTTAAATGAACTTTCTTTGGTGCAGAAAATCTTAAGGTCTCCTGAAGCCACTAATATAAGAAAATTTTTATACATTGGAGTATATGGGGAAGCCATTCAGGTTTGAACTTATCTGACCTGAATTTTATTTGAATCAAAGAAGCCTGACTCTCGGCCTGTCAAATGTGTATTGTACATCTGCTTTAATCATTACCTAAAAGTAAAAAATTGTACTCTTTTGAAGATAAGAATTAAAGCCTCCCTTCTAATGATGCCAGCACCCTTTGAAGATAAGTATCTCTTCGCATGATGCCAGGGTCATGCTGACCTGCTGTGTACATGCTAATCTGTCAGAAACATCTCCTTGAACCCTTGCAGCAATGAACCCTTGTCATGTGATGTATGTATCTTTGTTTTGAAAAGATATATATCTGTGCTAAAAAACACTCTTCTCCAGATCCTGTTCTTCCCCTGGGAAGGCTGAGACTCCCAGGATATAGTCCTCGGTTTGTTTCAAATAAAACTCTTTTCTTTTGCATTGAAATAATTATTGGTTATTTGCGTCGACACTACAGGGGCTATTGTTCTGACTGAGCCACTGGCTCTCTGCTCTTCAGGACACAAAAAATGCTGCCACCAGATTTATTTCCTTTAAGTAAACATGTGAATGGCACTTGAAATAGTTACATTCCTTGGAAATAAATTACAGATAATAAAGATCGCTGAGCCCCATGATAAAATTAAAAAAAAATTGCACAAGAGGCCAATCCCAAGTTCATTATTGTGCTGTAAGATTTTTCAAATGGGATCTAAGAACTCTCCCTTCTCAAGCTCTCCATGCTTTGTCTGTAACAGACTACAGGGTTGTGTCAATGGTCCCCAAAATTATTTGGACTGTTTCCTTTTGAATTCTCACCAACAACTGTGGCAAGGCAGTAGTGATCGTACCCAGGGCTTGGCTAAATTCTTTTGTCTCATCTGTGTTGAGCATCTGGAGTTCTGACTATCATTATTCCCTAGAGCAATTCATGGATTTTTCCAGGCCTTGCGTCCTCTGAGCAACAGGACACACCACTGGCTCAAGTGATCAGCGATCTCAGAGCCCCCAAATGTGAGTCAAACTCGCAAGAAACACATTTTCTTTTGAGTGTCATCACTTAAAGTGAATTCTGTTTTAAAAATTTTTTTATTGAGATAACATTACTTTATAACAGTATATAAATTTCAGATGTACTTCATATTTTGATTTCTTATAGATTATATCATGTTCACCACCCAAATACTAATTACCATCCATCACCATACACATGTGCCTAATCACCCTTTTCACTCTCCTGCTTCCCCACTTCCCCTCTGGGAACCACCAATCCAATCTCTGTCTCTATGTATTTGTTTTTTGCTGTTTTTATCTTCTACTTATAAGTGAGGTCATGAGTATTTGACTTTCTCCCTATGACTTATTTGGCTTAGCATAATACCCTCACGGTCCATCCGTGTTGTCACAAATGGCAAGATTTCATCTTTTTTACTGCTGAATAGGATTCTACTGTGTCTATATACCACATCTTCCTTATCTTTATCTCTTGATGAGCACGAAGGTTTCTTCCAAATCTTGGCTATTGTGAATAATGCGGCAATGAACATAGGGGTGAACGTATCTTTACGCATTCATGTTTCCACGTTTTTGGATAAACACCCAGCAGTGGAATAGCTGGATCTTATGGTAGTTCTATTCTTAAGCTTTTGAGGAATCTCCATACTGTTTTCCATAGTGGCTGCACCAGTTTGCACTCCCACCAGCAGTGTGTGAGACTTCCCTTCTCTCCACATCCTCTCCAACACACGTTATTTCTTGTCTTGTTAATTATAGTCATTCTGATGGGCATGAGATGATATCTCATTGTAGTTTTGATTTTCATTTCCCTTATAATTTAAATTAGTGATGTTGGACATCTTTTCATGTGCCTGTTGGCCATCTGTATATCTTTGGAAAAATGTTTCTTCAGATCTTTTGCCCAGTTTTTTATTGGGGTCTTAGTTTTCTTGTTGTAGAAATGTATGTGGTTTTTTAAAATAAATTTTGGATATTAACCCCTTATCAGACACATGATTTGCAAATATCTTCTCCCAGTTGTGAGGTTATCTTCTCATTTTTTTGATGGTTTCCTTTGCTGTGCAGAAGCTTTTCAGTTTGATGTAGTCCCATGTGTTTCTTTTTTCTATTCCTTAATCCACTTTGAGTTGATTTTTGTGTATAGTGTGAGATAATGGTCTACTTTCATTCTTTTGCACGTGACCATCCAGTTTTCCCAACACTATTTATTGAAGAGGCTTTCCTTTCTCCATTGCATGTTCTTGGCTCCCTTGGTGAAAATTAGCTATGCCTAGGTGTGTGTGTTTATTTCTGGGCTCTCAATTCTGTTCCATTGATCTGTGTGTCTGTTTTTGTGCGAGTACCATGCTGTTTTGATTCCTATAGCTTTGTAGTATATTTTGAAATCAGGGAGTGTGATACCTATACATTTGTTCTTTTTTCTCAGGATTCCTTTCGCTATTTGGGGTCTTTTCTTATTCCATACAAGTTTTAAGATTGTTTGTTGTATTTCTGTGAAAAATATCGTTGGAACTCTGATAGGGATTATATTGAATCTGTAGATTGCTTTAGGAAGTATAGACATTTTAACTATGTTAATTCTTCCAATGCAAGAGCACGGAATATCTTTCCATTTCTTTGTGTCTTCTTCAATTTCTACCAACAATGTTTTGTAGTTTTCGGTGTACAGATCTTTCATTTCTTTGGTTAAATTAATTCCTAGATATTTTATTCTTTTTGTTGTACTTGCAAATGGGATTGTATTCTTAATTTCTCTTTCTGCTAATTTGTTGTTAGTATATGGAAATGCAAATGATTTTTGCATGTTGATTTTGTATCCTGTAACTTTACCATATTCATTTATTATTTCTGAAAGTTTTCTTTAATGGATTCTTTTGGGTTGTCTACATATAAACTCATGGCATCTGCAAATAGTGACAATTTTATTTCTTCCTTTCCAATTTGGATCCCTTTTACTTCTTTTTCTTGCCTAATTCTTCTTTCTAGGAGTTCCAATACTACTACTTTCGGTGGGGGAGAGGGAAACATTGAATTTATTGAACCATAGTATATATACACATACAAGCAGATGTGTCAGGAATGGCAATGGAAATGTAGAATTATACTTGGAGAGAGGATTCAGAGCTTGATATACTTTGGCAATTATCTTTTTGGATGTTCAGTTGAAGTACTACCATTTTAAAGAAGAAATGTGTAATATAGAATTAAAGGTAAAAGACTTTAGTTTTCAGGAAAATCAGAAAAGTAAGGGTCATTGATATGTGAGAACATCGGGGTGAACAATTTATAAAAGCTACTTGAAGCCGATTTCAAGGAGGAGGTGGCAATAGCATGGCATGATTGAAGGTGATCTGAGGAAACGGACTGAAGAAAGTGTGATTTTAGCTAGAAATGCTAGTAGTTCTCTGCTTTTACACAATGCTTTACAATTTCGAATGTGTTTTCACAGTCTTGATCTTATTTATTTACTACAACACTGAGGGACAATATCATCCTTATTTTATAGCTGAGCACACTCTGGAACAGGGAGGTTAAATTCTTACTTGAAATGACAGCTTCTAAATGATGAGGCCAAGATGTGAACTTAGATATTCAGAGTCCAAAGTTATGCTCTTTCAATGGAATAATAGAATATATTTTTTTATTCCTTTTAATAAACCCTTACCTCACTAAGAAGAGACTAATGATTAACAAAAGGTGGCAACCAATTTTTCTTTCTGGTTTAATCAGCATGTTGTACATTCAAAGATTTCTTCAGTGTATTGTAAGCTTTGTGTTTATAATTTCCAATTAAGACGTCACTAACTTTCATAATTTAATTACTTAAGAATTATAAAGTTGGTCCCAAATGACTAAAGTTAAAAGAGTTTTAATATGTCAAAATGAAAATTTGTTCAAATTAATTTTAGGTTTCTTGTATCTTCAGCAACCTGAATGCAGATTCATTCATTGGTCAAGTAATCAAATAAGACATAGTAAGCTAAATTTTTGAAGCTTTCTAATGCAAATGTTTTGTGCATATGAATATGTAAGTGAGTGTTTTGGGAGTGGGAGGGCGTAGATGATGGAAATGTAGCATGTGATTTAGGGGTTTTTCTACATGTTTTGGGGTTATATTGCTCAGAGTAATCTCTCCATGAGACTAAATACATCTAATTTTCTTTAGATTCCAGAAAATTCCTTCCAAGATGAAATTGTTTGGGAGGATCCTCCGAGAACTTCATGGAAGCAATGGGAGTGTCCAGCTCCAGTCTGTGAAAACTCTGCTTACTTCAGAATCTCCAGAGTCATATCCTGCGCAGGAGTGGGGTGAGGGACTGGATGTACTCAATAGAAAGTAATCAGATTTCATTACCATTAACTTTTAGTGGAAGCATAGATGTCTATATTCAATATGTCCCACCTTCTGTGTTAGCTGACCATGTACGTGAAAGTTCTTTTGAGAAGTGAAATATTTTCAATATGGAATAATTAAGCAACATGCTTCCGTTACAGTATGGTACTATATTTTACTTTACTTATAATTGCTTCAATCAATTTTGAGCTTTTTGAGATTTTAAGAATCCCTGTGCCCATCATTTTATTGTTTTTCCTATAATTTTCCTTCTGTTTTCACATTTAGCATATTTATCTGTACTCTATTTAACTGAAATCTCTGTGTATATCTACTGTCTCTCTCAGGTGCCATTGTTTGTCCTTCTAGATTTGTCTTTTCTATCTCTCCCCTTTGTTTCTGACCCTTTCCCTTTTCCTTTTCCCTATGTGGGCTCTTTATCTAGTGATAACCACAGAAGTCAAAGGCTGGGCATCAGTAAGGGGTGGCAGCATTTCACTTAGGAAATCCTTTCCTCCTACGTATCTCAGATAGAGGGCCAGCAGTGAGGAAGAGAATCTGAGAGTTCAGGATATTTCAGAGACCAGAAATAGCCTGTTCAATAATTTAGTGAGGTGGTGACAATTTAGGTATTTCAAATGAAAGGCTATGCTATCTTCATCATGTCTAGTCTACAGAGAAGATGGTGTCCTGGAACCTGGTAATCATTCCTTTTCTTTCCTTTTACATTGATGTTACTTTTCCTTAGGTCAGTATTGATTGTTTTTCAACTTGTATTCCTTTTAGTCCACCTGTCTGATTCCTTACAAATCCCTAATAATTTTTCCTTTTTTCAGAACTTAGCTTTTCTAAATGTGATTTTATTTTTTTGAGGAAGATTATCCCTGAGCTAACATCTGCCACCAATCCTCCTCTTTTTGCTGAGGAAGACTGGCCCTGAACTAACATCCATGCCCATCTTCCTCTACTTTATATGTGGGATGCCTGCCATGGCATGGCTTGACCAGTGGTGCACAGGTCCTTACCTGAGATCTGAACCAGTGAACCCTGGACTGCTGAAGTGGAAGGTACAACTTAACTAGTGCGCCACTGGGCTGGCCCCTCCAAATGTGATTTTTATCAGCAATATTCATTTAAACAATATTCTTGATCATTTATGTCATTTTATATAGTCTCTTTGTTCTGCTTTCTTATTTCTATAGAAATCTATAGATTTCTTATTTCTTATTTCTATACATGAGTATAACATTGTCCTATGTGTTGTTTCTTATTTCCTCTGGCCATCTCTCTCTCCCTGTCTCTATGTTTCTCTCTGTCTGTCTACTGTCTTTCTCTCTCTGTGTATTTATACCTGTGTAAAAAATATGTTCATTTTAAAGAATAATTACTAAGTGAATAGTCATGATATTTCCACCTTTGTAAACTAGAACCTGGACGGTACCTTGGACAGCCTCTGCCCAAATGCATCCCTTCTCTCTTCATTGATCTTGACTTTGTTATAATCAGCCTTTTGATATTCTTTTTAATATTGACTATAATATTTGATTATAACTATAGTTTTAACACCTATGTTTGCCTTTGTAAGCAAGTTTGCTTTACCTGTTTTTGGACTTTATGTAGAGGGATTGGTTCCTTTGTGACCGGCATCTTTTGCACAGCAATTTTGTGTGAAGGACAAGGTTTCAATTTGTTTTGCTGCAGTTTATTCATATTCCTTGTACAGTGCTCTGTTGTATGAATAGGTCACAATTTTCCTATTTTACTGTTGATGAGCATCTGGATTATGTCCAGGTTTTGGTTAATACAAATAATACTGCTGTGATCATTCTCATACATGTGTCTTGAGGCACATGACCAAGAACTACTTTAGAGAATATTAAACCGAGGAATGCAGTTGCAGGTCGACATTCCTAGATAATGTCAAATGGTTATAGAAAGTGATTTTGCCAATTAATACTCGTAGCAGCGAGAGTGAACTGGGAAGAAAAGCGTTAACAGCAGATCCGCAATTCCCTCCCTCCTCTGGACACCCTAAACAGTATTGGTCTTACCAGACATCCTTTAAATATTATGATGAGATTTTAACTAGCAGGGCGATAGGTGAGAAAGTTCTAACCTAAGAATGTTTTTAGGAGGAGTTAGATAGTTCATCTCTCTACGCTGAATCTCATAAATAAAACTGGAATTTCTGGTTATATGGGAAACAATTGGCTACAGAATGAAAATTAGTCACAGAAGCTCTCTATACATGTGTGACTAATGGCATATAAAAACCAAGATACTTCAAACCTAAGTCGCTTTCTCTGAGCTAGCTTATACTGCTAATTAGCAGTTGTCTATTACTCTGAAACAAAATGTGTTCCAGTCTGGACAAAGGGATTTCATTATTTTTGAAGTTGTATGTGATGTTTAGGGCTCAAGCTTGCTAAAATGAGATGTTATTATTTATACTTGCCTTTTGCCTGCATAGTCAAGTAAAGTTGTTTTGAAATTAATTGATCTTTAAACTTGACTTCAACAGATGAAACACCCATCTACTTTCTTCTATTTTCCTCTAACAATTATTTGTAACTATCCAGGTAAACTCCAAGTCATTTGGAATATATATCCAAAGACTAGTTAAATTCAAGGGAACCATGTAAATTTCATTGAAAAATAGTAATTTTGTTCTTATTATTTGAGTAAATCGTTAAAATTCTTGGAATATAAATTGAAGAATGTTATAGAGGATATGAGATTGTATTCCTTAGCCACATTAGAAGTTTGGTAATAAATTTGTGATTGCCTTCCATTATATTCATCTTAAAGATTAAAATGTGCCTAATTATTAGTTTTGTGATCTCTTGTAAGTTGCTTATGAATGAAATTAAATGAAAAATTTATTTACATATTTACATTTAAAATCAAGTAACTGAACGATTTATTTATATGCAAGGTATTTTTTAGAATTGTGAGAAAAAACTAAGATTTTTATGAAACATCTGTCATTAAAAGATGAGAACTAAGGTAACTAGGGAGGTTTAGGGTGTTATCTGTCCTCTGTCAAATATACGAAATTAGAGAAGAGACAGATTAGGTGTCCTCTGGCATTCTCCTTGATGCTCATTCTCCCTGGGCATTGCCATCTCTGGACAGCTTGGTGACATGAGCTAATCAACAGTATAAGACCTACATTCCACAGAGACTTCAGCCAGGTAAACAGGTTTAGGTCTTCATCTGTGCCAGGCCAGTCACAGCATAGTGTCATCTTACACTCTCACGTTGCTCATGGAGTCTCTCTGTCATAAAGCCAGGTCACTGTATTGCAGAAATAATACTAAGAGTTCGAAGTTGCTTTTCTTCAGCTTTCTACTAGCTAGAGGCGCAATGCAGATCTCCAGTACCAGGTGAAGATACATGAAGTCATCATGAGAAAGTGTCTTCTTGCTTAAGAAAAATTTCTGGACAATCCAATGCTGGTATAATCAACTGTTGCATTCACTCCACACAACCTAATTCCTCATTCTACACATCCAAGTTTTAACCCCAGTACTTTATTAAAGGCAATAAGTTGGAGATGAGGTAGGAAAGTAGCTTAGGACCTGCAGATAAGGTAAATAAAGGTGAGTGGAATGGAACTCAGTCTCTGTGTTGCTTTTGCAAGTGGAAAGTTATTTTATTTCCAGTTGCAATTATTGTTGAAAGAAAAAGCTAAATTGGTTTGCATGTATGTCCATTGACAAAATGAACAGACTAAAGAATTCACCAAATATTAGAACTAAATTTAATTGTTCATTTTATAAGCTAACAATTTCTTCCTAGAAGTTTAATCCTATTGAAGTACCATTTTATTCTTTTAAAATTTATTTTATATATATTTTATATACTTTATTTATTTATTATACCTTAGTATGTACATATGGAAAATAGTTTAAATAGAGCATATTTAGGTGTAGTAAAATACGCCCTTCAGTTAGAAAAATAGTGTATGCGTGTATGTAAAATTATTAGACCATATGCTTTCATTCTTTCCCTTTGTCTTCTTATTTTCCGTGAAATTACACAATATTTGTTCTCTGTGGTTAAAATGTATTCTCAGTATTTGTAGTTTTAAAATGTTTATTTTTCTCCCTTAAAGAGGCACCAAAATATCTAAAATATGTATAGTCTTCAAAATGCTAGGTTGCAAGTTACAACAAGAAGTTTCCGTTTTGTAATATTGTATCAATGCATCTTTATGTTGACTTTATTGTTAATGAGAAATGATGATTCGTCAGTTGGTTACAAATATCAATTTAAAGAGGAAAAGTTAGCAACATAGAAGTGACCTGAATGTTTAATTAATTGATGAGCTAGGAAACAAGTTTTTTTTTCTATTGAGGTCACATTGGTTGGTAACATTACATAAATTTCAGGTATACATTATTATATTTCAACTTCCATATAGACTGCATCGTGTTCACCACCGAAAGTCTAGTTTTTTATGGGATTACATTGAGGTGATGTGTAAAGTGCACTAGTGACCGTCCTTCCATCCTTGCACCTGCTCATGAATGACTCTTGTATGAACATTGTTGGTGCCCAGCTCAGATGTTCTTTACTGGCTGGAGCCCTCATCCATACCTTACTTGTTATGGATGAGTTCAGTCTAACATGAGGCTATGGAAATTTTATCAGCACTTTTTCAGGATTCATTCAGGAACTGGAGAGGGCAGAGTTTGTATGTTAAATATATCAGTGAATGTTGTATAATTAGAAATATCTTAAATACAGACATTATCTTGGATCTTTTATCTTTAAAATGTGTAGTTTGCATACTGAGTATCTGATTTTATTGAAATAAGTATTCTTCCACTAAAATTCTTGGAGTTACATTATATTTCAATATTGTGCAATTTTTGTAATTGTAAACTACTACCTCTACCACATGATATGTGTCAGTACTAAGCATTTAACCTGTTTCATTTGATGCCTGCTCTCTTGATTTTTATTGTCAAGTTGTGTTTTTGTGAGATGTCATTCCCGATTATATTCTTTTTTTGATGGTAAGTTTTACATAGGATGCCATCTTTGCTTTGTAAGAATCTATTTATTTTACCTAT
The DNA here is from genome assembly GCF_041296235.1 of Equus asinus. Taxonomy (NCBI): domain Eukaryota; kingdom Metazoa; phylum Chordata; class Mammalia; order Perissodactyla; family Equidae; genus Equus; species Equus asinus. The sequence continues at coordinate 42,465,231 of NC_091797.1, forward strand.
TCAAAATTTTTTTCTATGAGTATAATCTGCATTTTTTAAATTATTTACTTTTTTGTATCCAAAGTAATCATTTGTGTGCAAATTTTATAATAGGACTTTCCTATGTCATGTCATCTTGTGACGGTTACTAAGGACATCATTCTTTTCTCCAGTACCTAGGATGCATGTGTCTAATATTTCCAGTCATTATTATTTATATAGTTTATCTAATGTGAATCAATCTTTCTTATCGCATTTTGTCAATTGATACTTATCTAAACAGAGATGACGATTCCCAGTTAAATTACACAATTCTTTAAATGTGGCAGGAAGGGAATCAAGTAAAATTTCTCATTTGACTTTAGCGAAAAAAATATTCCTTCTCTTGGAAGATTGCTTTTGTGGTGGTGCAAACAGCTTTAGGAGGGATGGATTCCAACTAAGAAAAGACGAGCAGAACAAAGTACCCTAGATCAGCAGAACATACTCTTGAGAATTAATGGGATAATGCATCTTACAGCTAGATCTTTCCCATATCTAGCCTTCCAAAAGGATAATGATTTTCCTGAATTGTAATGAGAAAAAAATCAAAAGTCAGAAGATAGAATATGACATTAGTATCCTAATTACCTCCCAGTGTGCTCTCCAGAGTGGCATTGGAAGCAATGATCACACTTAGGCAATCACATTCTTTTTTCTGTTTTAGTGGGCATCTCCTTTGCCTGATATTTTATTTTTAACTTGAAATCATATTCATTTTTGTCTCTGTCAGATAGGTAGGTATACAGCATTCTTTTTTTACTAAAATACAAATTATCATGTAAAGCAAAATATGGTTTGTACAACTTCATCTCACCAGGGTTTATCTTTGATGAATTGCCATCTTGGTCTTTATTTATATGATAAAAGAAAATACATCATTATTTTATTATAATGGTGCTTTATTATATTGGTGTTTCCCTTGGATGAGTTAGCATTTTATTTTTGCCCTCCTTCACTCTCATGAATACTTCTTTTATTACGTACAATTTAAATATTAGCCAGCAGTTCATTTCAGATGAGTGTCTCTATCTATATTTGTGTATGTGTGCATGAGACTGAACCACGGCTTGTTTTTATTTGCTTTTCTGAGCAGGTGTGAGTCAGAGGATGTATCTTGTCATTTCCTATTTAGACTGTCTCCCATATTTTCATAATAATTCTATTATGAATTTTTTTGTGCATAGATTTTTGTGTGGATATCGCTGATCACATTCTTATAAGAAATCAAAGGAAGTATGAAATATAGTGAAATACTACATTCTCTATGTCACGTGTGATGATTGCTCTGAATTTTAATGCATCTGTTTGATTGACGATAAAGTAATCTGGTTAAAAGTATGAACTTTGATGTCGTAGGGATCTGGGTTGACGTTAAAACATTTAGAAGTTTAACGATCTTGGGTAAGCTATTCAACAACTTTAATCGATTTGTTCATATGTTTAAAGGGGACGGCAAATAAGTTTCAAAATTTCTTTAAGACTTTAGTTGAGATTATGCATGTCAATATTTTAGAGCCTATCAAACACTCAATAATACCAGCCAGTATTAACATTGGTAATGTAAGTAGCATATCAGTTCAACTTTTGGATACTTCAATTTTTTAAACTTTAAATGTGAAAACATTTTGTATAGATCAAATATTGGTTTTTCTAGATAAGTGAAAAGAACTCTCCCATACTGTTGTTTTGTTACTGAGTATAAATGTAATTTAGTTTAATCCTTCTCATGTGCGATGTATTAAATTTCTATTGAGAATGATTTTATATTCCAAAACATAAATTTTTTTGGTTGTTTGCTTTCTTTTGAACTAAATTCTGAGACAAGAAGGACATTTACGTCTGTGATAGAGGATATTTCCCAGTGGCCTCTCTAGCACTAATGCTTCTTTCCCTTGATCTTTACTTTTCCCTTATTAAGATTTTATTAATATTTATTTTATGCCACTTTGTACCAATTTATTTTGCACATCAAAGTGTCTATGCCCAAATCTGATTCAGATTTTAAGTCTTATAAAAATAAAAAATTTACCAATTGATTATCCATTTGAATTTGCTAGAACTGAAATATTCATTTTCTGATGCCAGTTAGGTCAGTGTATGACCGTCCTTATGCAATGCTAAATAGTTGGATGAAAATGGGAATCAACTAACCTTAGAGCTGGCAAGGTGTTTGGTCCAGTGTAACTCACTCTTCAAGGTAGCTTCCAGAAAGGTGTATATATAAAATTAACCTTATGTAGATGGATGTTCTTAGGTTTCTATAATACCAAAATATCCTTTTATTTATGCCTTTATTTGTATTGCTTTTAGTTTTACAATAGATCTCTTTGATTTGTCATTGCTTTGACAATGTATCTGTCTTTTTCTCTATGTATTTATCTTTTTAATTATTTTATCACGGGGAGTGATGTAAATCATTACACTTTGCACATAGACTACACAATGGGATAACGATTAAAAATTTCTACCCTGATTAGAGTGTTGACAGAAAACAATCCCACCTCTTTCAGGAATTCTACACACTCTAGTTGTTGGTAATATGTGAAAATGAAATCAGCAGAAGGAAAGGAAAGTGTTGGCCACTGGACTTTAGAGTTGTGATTCCAACTGACTACTCATAGCCGATGTATTTTCAGAGGACTTGTAAAATTGGTATGGTAATTTTAGGCATCTTGAGGGCAAGAGTTAAACACTGAAACTGAATAGTGGTAATTGACTGGTGTCTGACTATTTGTTTTTCCACTGTAAAATGACCAGGGTAGCCCTCACAAATAGAATGTTTTAGGTAGAGTACAGATGCAAAACTGTCAAAATATGCAGTCAGCATTATTAGTGATATTTTGAATGTAATTTAATCTAGATCATAAAATCCAATATCTAAATGTATTTTAGATGTTATCTTGCATTATATTCTCTTGCATGTGAGGTATGTACAATTCAGTTGTGTAGAATTTTGAGACACATATTTAAAGTAACCTTCTGCCTCTGTCTGCTTCTCTTTCTTATTCTTTCTGATCACGCTGCAGTATTTCCCTCATTCTCATTTTCTCTAACGTACATATATTCTGACGGTACTTTAGATCCTATTAAACTCAATCTGAAACAGCTCTTTCAAACCCATAAATAATGCAACTTAAGGTCTATTATTTGATTTTCCTTGTATTAAATATCAATGAAATCACCTTTAATGCTAACATAGAACTACAATGGTATAAGATATGTTCATCTCAGTGAGTACACCATTTATGAAAGCAGTTGTGTATGAAAATCCCATGGCTATGTCTTTTAACACAATAGATGCACCCCAACCCCACCATTTACTATTGTTTTTTTAAAGATTGGCACCTGAGCTAATGACCTTTGCCAATCTTCTTTTTTTTTCCTGCTTTTTCTCCCCAAATCCTTCTTGTGGGTCCTTCTAGTTGTGTAATGTGGGACGCCGCCTCAGTGTGGCCTCACAGGTGGTGCCATGTCCTTGTCCAGAATCTGAACCAGTGAAACCCTGGGCTGCCGAAGCTGAGTACATGAACTTAACCACTGGGCCCAGGGTCCGGCTCCTGCAATTTACTTTTTGAAGACACCTTCTGAAAATGTCTAAATGCTTGGTTTGACAGGAACCAAGTGCTGACAAGGATGGAACAGAAAAATGGAAGTTCTCTCACTGGGTTTGTCCTGCTGGCTTTCTCTGACAGGCCTCAACTGGAGCTGGTCCTCTTTGTGGTTCTTTTGATCTTCTATATCTTCGCTTTGCTGGGAAACACAACCATCATCGCATTGTCCCACCTGGACCCACATCTTCACACTCCCATGTACTTTTTCCTCTCCAACCTCAGCTTTCTGGACCTGTGTTACACTACTAGCATTGTTCCCCAGCTCCTGGTTAATCTCAGGGGAACAGACAAATCTATCTCCTTTGGTGGTTGTGTAGTTCAGCTGTTCATCTCTCTAGGCTTGGGAGGCACTGAATGTGTTCTCTTAGGAGTTATGGCATTTGACCGTTATGTAGCTGTCTGCAGGCCCCTTTACTACACAGTAATCATGCACCCCCGTCTCTGTGACCTGATGGCTTCTGCTTCATGGTTCATTGGTTTTGCCAATTCCTTATTGCAGACAGTCCTCACTTTCCTTTTACCAATTTGTGGGAGAAATAAATTAGATCACTTTTTCTGTGAGGTCCCTGCATTTCTCAAGCTTGCCTGCATTGACACCAGTATGATTCAGTCAGAGATGTTTTTTCTCGGTGTTTTCATTCTTCTCATACCTGTTACATCAATCATGTTCTCCTACTGTCAGATTGTCAGGGCCATCTTAAGGATAAAGTCAGCAGCAGGGCAGAGAAAAGCATTTGGGACATGTGGATCTCACCTCATAGTGGTCACCCTGTTCTATGGCACAGCCATCTATGCTTATCTCCAGCCCAGCAACAACTACTCTCAGGATCAGGGCAAGTTCATAGCTCTTTTCTACACCATCGTTACTCCCATGATCAACCCCCTCATCTATACACTGAGGAACAAGGATGTGAAGGGAGCAATGAGGAAGGTGCTTTGGAAGGACTATGACTCCAGATGACGTGACAAGGAAGACACGTTAATAGAAGGACTTCGAATACCAGAGCCCTTAAGATGTTTGTGTCGTCCAGGATTCTTCCAAAATTTCCCTTGACAGCTCTCAAAGGAATTTCCTTACCTCATTCTCTCATGAAAATGGGTGTTGAAAATCTAAGTTCATGGATTCATTCCAACCTCCAGAATTGTGAATTTTATTTTTTAGAGCATCTGCCTTTTATTTATTGTTATTAAAGCCTCCACAGATGTCTCTTATTTGCAGTCTCACTTGCAAACATTATTCCATTTCTACTTGCAAAAAGATATTTAAGTACATACCATAAAGGCACAGCCAAATAAGAGCATGAAGCCACTGAAACCTTGTAAGAAATATTGACATTGTATCATTTCCTAGCAATTACTGGAGCATACCACTTAGTCTTGCATTTGGGCATGGATCTGTTACAAAGTCCAAAAGTTGACTATACCGTCTTTTTCATAGAAGCAGGTAGGAAAACTGTGGAAAAAACAAACTAAGCTCAAAGAAAAACTTACCAACATCAATCCTGATAAAGCTATTCTGGAGTTCATCCCAACAGTGACCTCACCAGTGCGGTAGCCATATTATGTGGCATTTATTTCATAGAAGGCTGTACACAGGATCACTGGGTGAAGGGAATGATGCAATACTGCCAGTGACAATGGTAGCCATTTGCTGGTAGTGCTTATGTATAATTTGGTCTATAGCCATAGAACATCAATGGTTACTTAAATTTGCAAGTCCCCTTTTACTTTTTTGAAAATCAATTTAGAGGACATTATCATATCTGAATAGTACATGACCCAAGTTCTATTTCATAGTTTACACATTTTGCCTAGTAATGTAGCCAAAGTTTCAAAGGGTAAAATACATTAAATTTCTCTCTTCTTACATTTTATAAAATTGTTTGATTCAGACATCCATTGGTCAGTGCCTTCGTATCTCACATCCTGCAACACCCCATATAATTTGAATTCAGTGACATAATATAACAATATAAGAAGTAGCCTCTTATTCCCAGGAAACCTCATGTTTTCTGGAAGCTTACTCAAATTCATCTGGAGGAAATTTAAAGAATAATGTGCATATTAATTTTTAAAAATCTCTATATGCCTAAACTTTATAAACAGCCATCTCGTGAAATAATCTTCATTCAATTCTGAATTATGTAATAAGTATAAACATTCCAGAAAAATTGAATCTGACATTCTAGCCCTGAGATCCCCATCAAAGCTCAGTTTGCAGTGTATATTTGTCTTGGGATATGAATCCTGGTGTTTGCATATATTTAATGTCATGAACAGTGTATTTTTCCATGGAGGTTAAAGTTTTGACAATGTCATCATCACAGAAATGTTTGTGGTTTTTGATAGGTTTTCCCAAAGTGTAGCACAGTGAAGGTAAATACACGTGTGTCTCTGGGTGGAGACATGCAAAATATTATCATACAGTCTCCTGTCCTGACAACCAACCTACATCCTCCTGGGCCTGAAACCTCCTCTGTTGGTCATGCTCATGACAAGTGATCTTGAAAGAGACGCAGGTTGATGAACTGGGAATGACAGCTAGGAGAGATTATACACATGGTCAAGATTCTATCTGTATCCTTAAGAGCATCCCAGCATTCACACTTGAAATCAACACTTGGAAAAACATGTAATTTGACACCATAGAAATGCTTAATTTATACCAGTATAAAAACAGTTTTGGAATACTGCTTACCCCAAGTTGTGACAAATTTCCCACTCTCCATTATTGCTCAACAGCACCTTGAAATTTCTACCCAAGTGGTCAATTTAAAATCCCTTGAATGAACTTTGTTTGGTGCAGAAAACCTCAAGGTCTCCTGAAGCCATTGATATAAGAAAATTTTTATCCATTGAAGTATATGGGGAAGCCATTCTGATTTGAGTTGATCTGGCCTGAATTTTATTTGAACCCAAGAAGCCTGACATTTGACCTGTCAAATGTGTATTGTACATCTGCTTTAATCATTACCTTAAAGTAAAAAATTGTACTCTTTTGAAGATAAGAATCAATACCTCCCTTCTTACAATGCCAGCACTCTTTGAAGATATGTCTCAGTCCCCAGGACGCCAGAGTCATGTTGACCTGCTGTGTACATGCTAATCTGTAAGAAACTTCTCCTTGAACTCTTGCAGGAATGTACCCCTGTCATGCTTGATGTATGCATCTTTGTTTTGAAAAGGTATATATCTGTGCTAAAAATCACTCTTCTCCAGGCCCTTTTCTTCCCCTGTGAAGGCTGAGACTCCCAGGATATAGTCCTCAGTTTGACTCAAATAAAACTCTTTTCTTTTCTTTTGCAATAAAATGATTATCGTTATTTGCACTGACACTACAGAGACTATTGTTCTGACTGAGCCACTGCTTCTCTGCTCTTAAGGACACACAAAACGCTGCCAAACACATTTATTTCCTTTAAGTAAACACGTGAATGGGACTTGAAATAGTTACATTCCTTGGAAATAAATTACAGATAATAAACATCTCTGAGCCCCATGATAAAATTTTAAAAAAATTGCACAAGAGGCCAATCTCAGGTTCAGTATTGTGCTGTAACATTTTTCAAATGGGATCTAAGAACTCTCCCTTCTCAAGCTCTCCATGCTTTGTCTATAACAGACTACAGGGGTTGAGTCAATGGCCCCCCAAATTATTTGGATTGTTTCCTTCTGAATTCTCACTAACAACTGTGGAAAAGCTGTAGTGATTTTACCCAAGGTTGGCTAAATTCCTTTGTCCCATCTGTGTTGAGCATGTGGAGTTCAGGACTATCATTGCGCCCTAGAACAATTCATGGATTCTTCCAGCTGTAGGAGAGGAAGACAATTCCTCTACCCTCTAGGTCCTTCTGGCTTGTCTAAGAATTAAATTGTTATGAGATAGAATAGCAGGGGAAAATAAAAGTTGAATAACATGTATTCATGGGAGAAACCCAGAGAAACTGAGTAACTCAGCCAGAATGGCCGAAGCTGCTGCCTTAAATACCATCTTCAGCTAAAGACAAAGGAGGATGTTGAGGGTAGTGGTTTGGGGCTTCAAAGGGGAAGAAGGCAATTTAAGTGGAGATAGAAATGAAAATGTTTGTTAAACAAGTATTTTTTGGGCCCTCTATAGACAATGTTATCTTATGATATTCCTGGAATAGGGCTTTTATCTTAAATTCTATTTGACAGTTAGGGGGAGAGCAAAGTCTCTTTCAGGGTCATTTGTTCTGAAAAATAATCAAAGCAAAGAGGTAAATTTTGGGGTGGCCAATTCTCATCCCCCACCCAGTCCTTGTGTCCCCTGAGGAACACAGAGTGTACATCTTTGGCTCAGCTGATGAGTGATCATCAGAGACCCCAAATGTCAGTCAGACTCACATGAAGCACTGCTTAAAGTGGATTCTTTTTTTTTTAAACTTTTTTATTGAGGTAACATCAGTTTATCACATTATATAAATTTCAGATGTACCTCATTATGTTTCGATTTCTTTTTAGATTACGTCATGTTCACCACTCAAAGACTAATTACAATCCATCACCATACACAGCGCCTAATCACCCCTTTTACCCTCTTCCCCACTGGTAACCACCAATCCAATCTGTGTCTCTCTATTTTTTTCTTTATCTTCTATTTATGAGTGAGATCATATGGTATTTGACTTTCTCCTTCTCACTTATTTCTCTTAGAATAGTACCCTCAAGGTCCATCCATTCTGTCACAAATGGCAAGATTTCATTTTTTTGTGTGTGTCTGAGTAGTATTCCATAGTGTATATATAGCACATCATCTTTATCCAGTCATCCTTTGATGGGCACCAAGGTTGCTTCCAAGTCTTGGATATTGTGAATAATTCCACAAGGAACGTGGAAGAGTATATATCTTTATGCATTCCTGCTTTGATATTCTTTACTTCGTACCTAGCAGTGGAATAGCGGGATCATATAGTAGTTCTATTCTTATTTTTTTTGAGGAACCCCCATACTATTTCCATGGTGGTTGTACCAGTTTGCACTTCCACCAGCAATGTATGAGAGTTCTCTTTTTCCCACATCCTCTCCAACACCTGTTATTTATTGTCTTGTTAATTATAGCCACTCTGATGGATGTGAGGTGATATCTCATTTTAGTTCTGATTTACATTTCCTTAATAATTAGTGACATTGAACATCTTCTCACGTGTCTGTTGGCCATCAGATCATCTTTGGAAAAATGTTCGTATCTTTTGCCCAATTTTTAATTGGGTTGTTAGTATTTTTGTTGTTGAGATGTATGAGTTCTTTATATATTTTGGATATTAATCCCTTATCAGACATCTGGTCTGCAAATATCTTCTCCCAATTGTTAGGTTGTCTTTCTGATTTGTTGATGGTTTCCTTTGCTGTGCAGAAGCTGTTTAGTTTGATGTAGCCCCATTTGTTTATTTGTTCTATTGTTTCCCTTGCCATTCAGAGATGGTGCTTGAAAATATGCTGCTAAGACCAATGCCAAGGAGTGTACTGCCTATGTTTTCTTCCAGAAGTGTTATGGTTTCAGGTCTTACACTCAAGTCTTTAATCCATTTTGAATTAATTTTTGTGTATGGTGTGAGATAATGATCTAATTTCATTCTTTTGCATGTGGCTGTCCAGTTTTCCCAACACCATTTATTGAAGAGACTCTCCTTTTTCCATTGTATGTTCTTGGCTCCCATGTCAAAAATGAGCTGTCCATAGATGTATAGGTTTATTTCTGGGATCTCCCTTCTGTTTCATTGATCTGTGTGTCTGTTTTTGTGACAGTACCATGCTGTTTTGATTCCTATAGCTTTGTAGTATGCTGTGAAATCAGGGAGTGTGATACCTCCAGCTTTGTTCATTTTCTCAGGATTCCTTTGGCTATTCAGGATCTTTTGTTGTTCCATATAAATTTTAGGATTCTTTGTTCTATTTCTGTGAAAAATGTTGTTGGAACTTTGATATGGATTGCATTGAATCTGTGGATTGCTTTAGGAAGTATGGACATTTTAACTATGTTAATGCTTCTAATCCAAGAGCACAAAGTATCTTTCCATTTATTTGTGTCTTCTTCAATTTCTTTCAACAATGTTTTATAGTTTTCAGTGTACAGATCTTCACTTCTTTGGTTAAATTTATTCCTCAGTATTTTATTCTTGTTGATGTAATTGTAAATGGGATTGTATTCTTGATTTCTCTTTCTGCAACTTTGTTGATGTTGTATCAAATGCAACTGATTTCTGTAGGTTGATTGTGTATTCTGCAACTTTATGATACTCATTTATTATTTCTAAAAGTTTTTTGGTGGATTCTTTAGGGTTTTCTATATATAAAATTATGTCGTCTGCAAATACTGACAGTTTCACTTCTTCTTTTCCAATGGATTCATTTTATTTCTTTTTCTTGCCTGTTTACTCTGGTTAGGACTTCCAATACTATGTTAAATAAGAGTGATAAAACTGGGAATCCTTGTCTGGTTTCTGTTCTTAGAGGGATCACTTTTAGTTTTTCTCTGTTGAGTATGGTATTGGTTGTGGGTTTGTTATATATGGGCTTTATTATGTTGAGGTACTTTCCTTTGACACCCATTCTATTCAGAGTTGTTGTCATAAATGGATGTTGTATCTTGTCAAATGCTTTCTCTGCATCTATTGACATGGTCATGTGATTTTTATTCTTCATTTTGTTATTCTGGTGTATCATGTTGATTGATTTGTAGATATGGAGCCATACCTGCATCCCTGGAATAAATCCCACTTAATCGTGGTGTATGATCTTTTTAATGTATTGTTGTATTCGTTTTGGTAGTATTTTGTTGAGGCTATTTGCATCCATGTTTATCAGTGATATTACCCTGTAATTTTCTTTTTATGTGTTCTCCTTATCTGGTTTTGCTATCAGGGTAATGTTAGCCTTGTAGAATGAGTTAGGAAGCTTCCCCTCCTCTTCAATTTTTTGGAAGAATTTGAGGGATAGGTATTAAGTCTTCTTTGAATGATTGGTAGAATTGACCAGGGAAATAGCCTAGTCCTGGAGTTCTACTTTTTTGGCATTTTTTTGATAACTGTTTCAGTTTCCTTACTGGTTATTGGTCTATTCAAATTCTCTATTGCTTCCTGTTTCAGTTTTTGAAGGTTGTATGATTCTAAGAATTTATCCATTTATTCTAGACTATCCAATTTATTGGCATATAGCTTTTCATAGTATTCTCTTATAATCTTTTGTATTTCTGAGGTGTCCTTTGTAATTTCTCCTCTTTCATTTCTGATTTTATTTGTGTTCTGTCTTTTTTCTTTGTAAGTCTAGTTAAAGGTTTGTCAATTATGTTTATGTTCTCAAAGAACCAGGTCTTAGTTTCATTCATTTTCTATTGTTATTGTAGTCTCTACTTCACTAATTTCTGCTCTGACTTTTCTTATTTTCCTTCTTTCTACTGACTTTGGGCTTTGCTCTTCTTTTTCCAGTTCCATTAGATTTTTCTTATTTGTTGAGGTCAGCCTGCATTTCTATAAACTTTACTCTTAGAACTGTTCTTGCTGTATCCCATATATTTTGGCATGTTGTATCATTTTTGTTTGTCTCTGGGTATTTTTTTTATTTCTTCTTTGATTTGTTCATTGACCCAGTTGTTGTTCAGTAGCATTTTGTTTAATCTCCACATATTTGTGGCTTTTCTAATTTTCTTCGTGTAGTTGATTTCTAGTTTCATATCATTGTGGTCAGAAAAGATGCTTGGTATTATTTCAATCTTCTTAAATTTACTGAGACTTGTTTTGTGGCCTAATATGTGATCTATCTTGGAGACGGCTCCAAGTGCATTGGAAAATAAAGTATATTCTGAGGTTTTCTATGGAATGTTCTGTATATATCTACTAAGTCCAGTTGATCTAATGCGTCGTTTAAGGCTATTTTTTTCCTCACTGAACTTTTGTTTGGATGATCTATCCATTATTGCAAGTGGAGTGTTAAAGTCCTCTACTATTATTGTTTTACTGTCTAGTTCCCCTTTTATGTCTGTTAATTTCTTTATATATTTAAGTGCTCCAATGATGGATGCATAGATATTTTCAAGTGTTATGCCCTCTTTTTGGATTGTTCCCTTCAGCATTATGTAGTGCCCCTCTTTGTCTCTTGTTACAGTTTCTGTTTTAAAGTTTATTTTTTATGATATAGGTATTGCTACCCCAGCTTTCTTTTCATTGTTATTTGCATGAAGTATCTTTTTCCATCCCTTCACTTTGAGTTTGTAAGTGTCTTTAGGTCTGAGGTGCATCTCTTGTATGTAGCATATATATAGGTCTTGTTTTTTTATCCAATTGGTCATCCTATGTGTTTTGATTGGAGCATTTAGCCCATTCATATTAAAAGTAGCCATTAATAAACAGGTACTTCTTGCTTTCTTGTTGCTTTTTTTCTTGGTGTTTTAGTAGTTCTTCTCTGTTTCTTTCCTCTTCGCATGTTTTCTTTCCTTGTGGTTTGATTGCTTTCTTTAGTATTATGTTTGAGTTCTGTTCTCATAATTTTTTGTGTACTTCTTATAGGTTTCTAGTTTGTGATTACCATGAAGGTGATATATAATAACCTATGTATATAGCACTCTATGTTAAGTTGATGATCTCTTAAGCTTGACCTCTTGCTTAAAGCTCTACATTTTTAACCCCTCCTCCCAGGTTTTATGTTTTTGATACCATATCTAACTTTTTTTGGTATGTGTATCCATTACCCTTTTATGATGGAAACAGATAATTTTGGTACTTTTGTCTTTTGACTTTCATATTAGCTTCATATTTGGTTCATCTGCTACCTTTACTGTGTATTTGCCTTTACCAGTGATTATATTGTATTTTTTAATAATATTCTTATTTATATTTGTAGTCTTTTATTTTCCCACTTGATTAACTTCCTTTAGCATTTCTTGTAGGGCTTGATAAACTTCTTTAGTTTTTTCTAGTCTGGAAAAGCCTTTAGCTCTCCTTCCATTCTGAATGATATTCTTGCCAGGTAGAGTATTCTTGGCTGTAGGTTTTTTCCTTTCAGCACTTTAAATATATCATGCCACTCCCTTCTTGCCTGTAATGTTTCTGCTAAGAAGTCAGCTGATAGGCTTATGGGATTTCCTTTGTAGGTAACTTGTTGCCTTTCTATTGCAGCTTTTAGAATTCTCTCTTTATCTTTAATCCTTGAACATTTTACTTGTAACGTGTCTTAGTGTGGGCCTCTTTGGGTTCATCTTGTCAGGTTCTCTCTGTTTCCTGCACCTGGATGTCTGTTTCCTTTGTTCGGTTAGTAAAGTTTTCAGTTACTATTTCTTCAAATTGATTCTCTGACTCTTTGTTTCTCTAGTCTCATTCTGAGACACCTATAATACAGATGTTAGTGCACTTAATGCTGTCCAAGAGGTCTCTTAGACTGTCCTTGTTCTTTTAACTCTCCTTCCTTTTGTCTGTTCATCTTCAGTGATTTCCTCTAGTCTTTCATCCAGCTAACTGATCTGCTCTTCTGATCTTCTAGTCTGCTAGTTGAGCCACTCCATGAATTTTTCATTTCCATTATTATCTTCTTCAGTTTTTATTGGTTCTTTTTTATATTTTCTAATTCTTTGTTGAACTTCTCACTGAGTTCATCCATTCTTCTCCCATGATCAGTGAGTAGCCTTATGACTATTAGTTTTTACTCTTTATCATGTAGATTGTTTATTTCTTTTTTGTTTAGTTCTTTTTCTGAGGATTTGTCTTTTCCTTTATTTGGAAAGTGTTTCTTTCTCTCTGCTCATATCTATGTATGAGGTATGTATGTTGTATCTTGTCAAATGCTTTCTCTGCATCTATTGACATGGTCATGTGATTTTTATTCTTCATTTTGTTATTCTGGTTTTTATTGGTTCTTTTTTATATTTTTTATATTTTATATACCTGTGAAAAATGTTGTTGTATATCAGCTGCATCTCCAAGTCTTTCAGAGAGGCTCTTATTTAAGTGATACCTTATGAGGTCCAGCAGTGTGCTTCGCTCTCCTCACGAGTTCCAAATGTTGCAGAAGTTCCCCTGTGTTGGCAGCATGTGTCCTTCCATTGTGTCAGGGTTGCTCTTGTTGCAGGTGCCCAGAAGGCTAGGCTGTCTTTCTGGTCAACTGGTTGTCATACTCAGCTGCCTGTGACTGCTATGGTCCCTTCTGTCACTTTATTGGGTGTGGCAAGCCCCCGCACAGTTGGCTACAAGGTCTTATAGCACATTCCTGTTGCAGTTTTTCTGTTAAAGGATTAGGCCCCAGCATGGCTGGTTGCTAGCCTCAGGGGCTTACAATTGCTGTAGGCCTCTAGCCTACAAGGTTGGACAAAATGTCCACTCTAGACTCTTTTATTCAACACAGTACTGAAAGTCCTACTCAGAGAAATTAGGGGGGGAAAAGCACCAAAATAAGAAAGAAAGAAGTAAAAATCTCACTATTTGCATATGATGTGATATAGTATATAGAAAACCCTAAAGACTCAACCAAAAAACTGTTAGAATAAACAAAGTCAGTAAAGTTGCAGGATACAAAGTCTCTAGGAATCTAATATAGGTAACTAATACAGCTACTTTCCTGAGGGAGAGGGAAACAGTGAGTTTATTGAGCCATAGTATTTGTAAATACCCAAGTAGATGTGTCAGGAGTGGCAATGGACATATAAGATGATACTTGGAGGGAGGGATTAGAGCTTATTACACATTGATAATGAACTCTTTGGTAGTTCTGCTGAAGTACCATCATTTTTAAAGATGAAATGTGTAAAACAGAATTAAAGGTAAAGGACTTGGGTTTCAGAAGAAATCAGAAGAGTAATGGTCACTGACATGTGAGAACATCATGGCTGAGCAATTTTATAAAAGCTCCCTGAAGACCATTTCAAGGAGGAAGTAGCCAATAGAATGGCACAATTAAAGGTCATCTGTGAAGTACACTGAAGAAAATGTATGATGTTAGCTATTTTGGACCAACTCTGTCATTTGAAGTAATTAAATTATGAAAATTAATGATATAAAATGAAAATTATAAACAGAAATATTACAATCACATGAAATGTTAGTAGATTTTCACATTTACATAATGCTTTAAAATTTATAATGCGCTCTTACATTTTTTATCTTACTTATTTACCACAACACAGAGGGACAATATCATCCTCCTTTTACAGCTGAGCACACTCTGTAAGAGGAGGGTTAAATTCTTACTTGAAGTGACACAGCTTCTAAATGATGAAGCTAAGATGTGAACCTAGATATTCAGAATCCAAAGTCATGCTTTTCTATGGAATAGAGGAATATCTTTTTAATTCCTTTTAATAAGCCCTTACTCTCATTAGGTAAAGGCTAATGATTAACAAAAGATGGCAATCCACTTTTATTAATGTTTTAATCAGCATGTTGTACATTCACAGATACCCTTAGTGTGATTGTAAGCTTTGCCATTGTAATTTTCAATTTTAAGATGCCATTAATTTTCATAATTTAATTACTTACAATTATAGAGTTGGTCCCAAAATGGCTAAAGTTAAAAAAAAAACGTTAATTTATTAAAATACAAATTCGTTCAAATTGTTTTAAGTTTATTGTATATTCAGCAACATAAACACAGATTCATTCATTGAGCAAAGAATCAAATAAGACTCAGTAAACCAAACTTTGGAAGCTTTGTAATGCAAGTGTTTTGGCCTATGTATGTGCGTGTGCATGTTTTGAGGGTGGGAGGGAGCAGATGTAGGACATGTAGCATGTGATCTATGTTTTGAGTTAGAGCGCTCACAGTCAATTCCCCAGAAGCCTAACTATACCTAATTTTCTTTAGGTTCTAGAAAATTCCCTCCAAGATGAAATAGTTTGGGAGGATCCTTCAAGAACATCATGGGAGCAATGAGGTGTCCAGCTCCAGTGCATATAAACTCTGTTTACATGAGAATCTCCAGAACACACCTTGTACAGGAGAGGGGTGAGGGACTGGATGTTGTACCAAACACGAAGCGATTAAATTCTGTTACCATCAACTTTTGGTGGAAATATAGATGTCTAGATTCAATATGTCCTACTTTTGTATAAGATGGTCATGTATTTAAATGTCCCTTCAAGAAGTGAATTATTTTTTGAAATAGAATAATTAAAGAGCATGCTTGCTTTGTAGTCTGTCACTACATATTAATTGAAATTACTTCAATGCATTTTGAGCTCTTTGAGCTTTTGAGAATTGTTTTGACCATTATTTTATTGTTTTCCCTATTATTTTCCTTTTGTTTTCAGTGTTAGTGTATAGCTCTGTTCTATTTAACTCAAATCTCTGCTATATCTACTGTCTCCCTCAGCTCCTTTTTTTGGTCATTCTAGATATGTCTTCTCTACCTTTCCTTTTGTTTCTGAGCCTTTCCCTTTTCCCTTTCCCCCGGGGGCCACTAACGCAGAACTCACAATTTTGACCACTACGTCACCCAGCTGGCCCCCATTTATTTTATTTTTATATAGCCCCTTGTTCCTGCTTTCTTATTGTCACAGGTATAACATTTGGTATAACATTGTCCTATGAGTTGTTCTTATGTACTCTGGCTATCTCTCTGTCTCTGTCTCTCAGTCAATGTGTATCTCTCTCTCAGTCAACGTGTATCTCTCTATTCTCTGGCTTCTATGTATATATGTTTAAAAATTTGTTCTGTTTAAAAAATAATTAAAAGTGAACAGTCATGATACCACCACTCCTATTAAAAACTAGATCCTTGATAGTACCTCAGACAGCCTCTACCCAACTGCATCCCTTTCTCTCTCCATTGATCCTGACTTCGTTATAAACAGCTTTTGATACTCGTTTCAGTTTTTACTATAATTTTTTACTATAACTGTAGTTTTACTAAGCATATTATTAGTTATAAATAACAGTTTGTTTTACCTGTGTTTAAATTTTATGTAGAAGGATAAATTACCTTGTCAGTTGCATCTTTTGCTCAGCATTTTTGTGTGAAGGATGTCATTTCAATTTGTTTAGGTTTAGTTTATTCATGTTTGTTTTAGTCTATTTCTCTGTTGTATCAATAGGCTACAATTTACCAGTTTTACTGTTTATGAGCATTTGGATTGTTTCCATGTCTTGGTAAATACAAATAATGCTGCTATGAGCATTCTTATACATGTCTCTTGGGGCACATGACCAATAACTACTTCAGGGACTAGTAAACCTAGCTATGTAAGTTGCAGGTCTTCATTCCTAGATAAAGGAAAACTATTATCCAAAGTGATTTTACTAATTAATATTTGCAGCAGCAAGAATTAACTGAAGAAAAGCATTAATAGCCAGTCTGTATTTCCCTCCCTCCTCTGGACACGCTAAGCAGTATTAGTTTTTACTAGTCCACCTTACAAATATTATGGTGAGATTTGATTGGTAGGCAGATAACAGAAAATTCTAATGTAAGAATGTTTTTAGTAGGAGATAGGTACTTTACTTTCCTAGGCTGAATATGATAAATAAAATGGGAATTTCTGGATATATGGGAAAGAGTTGGCCATAGGATGGAAATTAATCACAGAAGCTCTCTATACTTGTGTGACTAATGGCATACAAAACCCAAGATGCTTCAAACCTAAATGCCTTTCTCTGGGCTAGCTTATCCTGCTTCTTAGCAGTCATCCATTACTCTGAAACAAAATATGTTCCAGTCTGGAAAGACGGATTTTATTTTATTTTTCCAGCTGCATTTGCTGTTCTGGGCCCAAGCTTGCCAAGGTCACATATTGTTGTTTATGTCTGCCTTTTGCCTGTATAGTCAAGTGAAGATAAGTTGTTTTGAAATAAATCAACTGATCTTCAAACTTGACTTCAACAGACAAAACACCCATCAATTTCCTTCCATTTTCCTTTAGCTATTATTGATAACAATCCTGGTCAAATCAAAATCCCATGGACCTCAAAAACAAAGACTGGTAGAATTTAAAGAAACCATGAAAGTTTCATTAAAAATAAAAAATTTTCCTTTTTGTTATTGTAGTAAATCATTAAAACCTTTACATCTAAACTGCACAGTGCTACAGTGGTTTGGGATTTTTTTCTTATCCACATTAGAAGTTTGGGAATAAGCATGAAGGTTGCTTTCTATTATATTCACCTTATAATTTAGTGGGTGCCTAATTATTAGCTTTGTGATCCCTTATAAATTGATTATGAATTATATTAATAAATAATTTGCATATTTACATTTAAAATTAAGTAACTATGAATTCTTGTTTATTTGTATATTTATGTACAAATTTTTGCAGTTGTGAGAAAAATGTCTCAAGTTTTCTATAAGATCTTTAAGTCATTTAGAGATGAGAGCTAAGGTAACAAGGAGGTCTAGCGTGAGTTATCTATTCTCTGTCAAATATATGCAATTATAGAAGAGATACACTAGGTATCCTCTGGCATTCTCTTTGATATTCATTTTCCCAGAGGATTGTCCTCTTTGTATAGCTCAGTGACATGAGTTAATTAACAGTATAGGACATACACTCTCCAGAGACTTCAGCCAGGTAAACAGGTTAGTTTCTCCATCTGTGCGGGCCTAGCCACAGCCCAGTTTCACATCACATTCTCATGTTGTTCTTAAGGGTCTCTGTCATAAAACTAGGTCACTGTGTCGTGGAAATAACAATGAGAGTTCAAAATTACTTTCCTTCATCTTCCCACCACCTAGAGGCAGAATGCAGTTCTCTAGTAGTATGTGAAGATATGTGAAGTCATCATGAGAAAGTGTCTCTGGCTTAAGAAAAATTTCTGGATAATCCAATGCTGGTACAATCAATCTCTGCACTCACTTCACACAACCTGTTTCCTGATTCTACATATTCAAATTCCAATCTCAGTATTATGTTAAAAGCGGTAAGTGGGAAAAGAGGTAGAGAAATAGCTTAGGACACACAGATAAGGTGAATAAAGTTAAGTGGAATAGAACTCAGTCTCTGTTTTGCTTTAGGAATTGGCAAGTTGGTTCATTTTCATCTGAAATTGTTCTCGAAACAAAAAGCTGAATTGGTTTTCATAGATGTCCATTGGCTTAAGGGACAGACTACAGAATTCACCAAATATTAGAACTAAATTTAATTGTTCATTTTACAGTCCAACATTTCATTCCTAGATGTTTCATTATATTGTATACATTCATTATACTCCAGCCTGTACATATGAAAAATAATTTGAAAAGAGCAAATTAGGTGTAATAAAATATGTCCTTCAGTAATCGAATAATAATGTATGTAATGTATTATATTATATGCTCCCACTCTTTCCCTTTCTCTATTTATTCTCTGTGAAATTACACAATATTTGTTCGCCATGCTTAAAATTTATCATACAATCTGTAGTTTTTAAATGTTCATTTCCTCCCTTAAAGAGGTACAAAAATATCTTAAACATGTATGCAACCTTCAAAATGCTAGGTTGCAAGTTAGAAGGAGAAAGTTTCATTTTGTGAATATTGTGTCGATGCATTTTTGTTTTGAATTTATTGTTAATGAGAAATGATGATTCTTCATTTGAGTACAAATACTAATTTGAAGAGGAAAAAGAAAGAGAAAGGATTGCCTGATTGCTTGATTGTTTAAATAATTGGTGAATTAGGTAAATGACAATTTTTTATGGGATTACATTGAACTGATGTATAAAGTACACTAATGACCACCCTTCCATCCTTGCACATGCTCATGAATGGATTGTTTTGTATGAATGCTGTTGGAGCCCTGCACACATCCTCTTTACTGGCTGGAGCATCCATCCAAACCACACTTGTTATGAGTATTGGCTGCTAGGTTCACAGGCATTCCTTTCTGCAGACAATTGCCCTCAGCTGAAAGACAGTCTCATTTCCAGGAGGCCTCTGGAAACTGATGGGGGCAGCCAACAGCCAATGACAAACTCATGGGCTATACCAAAGGCTGCTTTTGCCTCAAGATGGAACTAAATCTGCTGCAATTCATCTTCCAAAGTTGTGCTGCCTAATACAGTAGTAACTAGCCACACGTAGCCATTTAAATTTGTTAATTAAATTTAAATGGGATTTAAAATTCAGTTCTACCACATTTCAAATGCTCATGTAGCAACGTGTGGACAGTGGCTCCTGTGTCAGTGAAGACAGAATATTTCTACCATCACAGTTAGTTCTATTGCAGAGTCCTGCTCCAGCTTCTTACGGCATCAGGCTCATGCTATATTCCACCTGAGATCACATCCTTGCTTAGCAACATTCTCTGCTCTATTTGCTTCCCTCACTCCCTTTATCCTGAGAACATTCCCTCAATAAACAACATGTGATGGAATTCCTACTTCAGCCTCTTCTCCCACAGAATCTGAACTAAAACACTGTAATGTTCAGTAGACCTGCCATTTTCAACACAGTGATAGATCCACTTCCCCCTCCTTTATATATCCTCCATTGCCATCAGTGGCCAGTCCTAATAAGTCTGAGTTCAGCTCAGGCCTATGAGACAGAAGCATTATTAAAGAAATAGCAATTCAGTCATAGCCTAGGGGCTGTGGTAATTTTATGAACACTTTTTCAGAATTCATTCAGGAACTGGATATGGCAGAGTTTGACATGAAATATATCAATGAATGTTGCATAATTTGAAATACGTTAAATACAGACATTATCGTTGAGATTTTTTGTCTTTATAATGTGTAGTTTGCATACTGGATATCCATTTTTCTTGAAATATGCATTCTTCCACCAAAATTTTTAGTTATATTGTATGCAATATTGTGCAATTACTGTCATTGTAAGCTACTACCTTTACCACCTGATATGTGTGAGTACTAAACATTTAACCCATTTCATTTACGCCTGTTCTCTTGATTTTTATTGTAAAATTGTGGTCTTGTGGGTTGTCATTCCCCTTATATTCTTTTGTTGATGATAGTTGTTACATAGATTGCCATCTTTATTTGTTTTGTAGAATCTATTTGCTTTTATTTTAACTATTTCAAACTTTTTGCTATGCATGTCTTTGCTTTTTCAATTATTTATTTTTTTGTATCCAAAGTAATAATTTATGTGTACTTTTTACAGTAAAACTTTCTTATATCATGCGATATCATTATAGCATCAAAGGACGCTATTCCTTGTTCCTGTACCTCGGATGAATGTTTCTAACATTTCCAGTCGTTATTTATATAGTTTGTCTAATATGAATCAGTCCTTCTTACTGCATTAAGTCAACTGATGCTTGTCTAGACATAGACAATGATTCCCAGTCAAATTACACAATTCTTTAAAAGTGGTAGGAAGGAAATGAAATGAAATTTCTCATTTAACCATAGTCAAAAATATTCCTTCCTTTGAAAGGTTGCTTTTGTGGTGGTGCAAACAGCTTTAGGAGGTATGGATGCTGAGTAAGAAAGGATGAAGGGATCAAAGTGACTCAGATCAGCAGAACGTCCTCTTGAGAATCAATGGGATAACACATCTTGCAGCTTCATCTTTCCCATATCCAGTCTTCCTAAAGGAGAGCAATTTTCCTGAATTGTAATGAGGAAAAAAAATAAAAGTAAGAAGGTAGAATATGACATTAGTATCCTAATTACCTCCCAGTGTGTTCTCCAGTGTGGCACTGAAAGCTATTGCTACACACGGAGACAATCATATTCTTCTTTCTGTTTTAGTGGGCATCTTCTTTGCCTGATATTTTATTCTTCAACCTAAAATCATATTCATTTTTTTAAAAGATTTTATTTTCCCTTTTTCTCCCAAAGACCCCCTGCTACATAGTTGTGTATTTTTAGTTGTGGATCCTTCTAGTTGTGGCAAGTGGGATGCCGCCTCAGCATGGCTTGACCAGTGGTGCCATGTCCGTGCCCAGGATTCGAACTGGTGAAACCCTGGGCCACCGAAGGAGAGCACACGAACTTAACCACTTGGCCATTGGGCCGGCCCCAATCATATTCATTTTTATACCTCTCAGACAGGTAGCCATTCAGCATTCTTTTTTTATTAATATATGTATTTTATCATGTAAAGCATCAAATGGTTTGTAAAACTTCCTCTCCCAGGGTTTTCTCTTTTATCAACAGCTGTATTGGTCCTCATTGATATGATAATATAAAATACGTCATTATTTTATTATAGTGGTGCATTATTTTATCGGTGTTTTCCTTGGATGAGTTAGCAATTCATTTTTTCCCTCCTTGGCTTTCGTGTATGCTTCCTTTATTAGATACAATTTAAAAATTAGCCAGCAGTTCATTTCAGATGAGTGGCTCTATATTTGGGCATGTGTGCATGAAACTGAACCATGGTTTGTTTTTCTTTGCTGTTTTGAGCAGGTATCAGCGGATGTATCCTGTCCTTGCACAACTTAAACAGTCTCTCACTTTTATAACTATGTCTTGTGAAATTTTTTGTGCATAGATTTTTTGTTGATAGCACTGATCACATCCTTTTAAGAAATGAAGGGAAGTATGAAATATTGTGAAATCCTATATCCTTGTCATGTGAGATGATTCCTCTGAATTTTAATACATTCATTTGATTGACAATAAAGTAATGTGGTGGTTCAGAGTACGAACTTTGATATCAAAGGAACCTGGGTTTGTGTCAAAACATTTAGGAGTTTACTGTTCTAGAGTAAGGTATTTAACCACTTTAATCATCTTCCTCATATGTATGAAGGAAATGGTAATAAATTTCAAAACATTTTTTGAAAGGTTAGTTGAGATTATGCATGTAAATATTTTGGAATATGTCAAATAATAATACCAGCTAGTATTAGTATTAATATTATTAAGTGTAATTAGCGTGTCAGTTCAGCCTCCAACCTTTGGATACTTTAATTTTTCAAACTTTAAATGCAAAAGAATTTTTATTAATTAAATATTGTCATTTTTTCCAAGTATGTGAACTAGTACTCTTCCATATTGTTGTTTTGGGATTGAGCGTGGACTTAGGTTAGTTTAACTTATCTTTCACTTATGTTTTTATTATGTGTGCTTTAATATTTCAAAACATATGACTTTTTTGGTGTTTATTTTCCTTGCAACTAAATTATGGGACAAGGAAGACATTTGTGTCAGTGATAGAGGATACTTCCCACCTTCCTCTCTACCACTGCCTTCTTCTGTTTGATCTTTATTTGTCTTTTATTCAGATTTTATCAATATTTGTCTTATGCCAGTTTTGTACCAATTTGTTTTACACATCAGTGGGTCTATATGCTAATCTGATTTAGATTTTTCTTTTCTGGTGAGGAAGATTGGCCCTGAGCTAACATCTGTGCCAGTCTTCCTCCATCTTCTATTTGGGTCACTGCCACAGCATGGCTTGATGAGTGGCGTAGCTCCGTGATTTAGATTTTAAAAGTCTTCGAAGAATAAAAAATTTACAGTATGCCTAACCATTTGAAAATGATAGATCTGAATTATTCATTTTCTGGTTCCATTTTGGTCAGTGTATGATCCTGCTTATACAATACTAAATAGCTGGATGAAAATGGCAATCGACTAAATGTAGAGCTGGCAACGTATTTGATTCAGTGGAACTAACTCTTCAGATAGATACTAGAATGATGTATATATAAAATTAACCTAATACAGATGGATGTCCTTACATTTTTACAAAACCAAAATATCATTTCCTTTATGTCTTTGCTTCTATTACTTTTAGTTTCACAAAATAGCTTTCGACCTATCATTGCTTTGGGAATGGGTCTTTCTTTATCTCTATGTGTTTATCTATTTAATTATCTCGTCACAGGGAGTGATGTAAAGCATTACAATTTGTGAATAGATTAAACAGTTGAATAACTTTTTAAAATGTTTCTTCTGATTAGAATGTTGATAGGGAATAATCCTATCTCTTTCAGCAAATTGACACTCTCTGGTTGTTGGTAATATAGGAAAACAAAATCACTAGAAGGAAAGGGAAAGTGTTGGGCACTGGCTTTTAGAGTTCTGATTCCAGCTGAGAATGCATGGCCAATGAATTTTCAGAGTTCTTGTTAAATTAGTATATTAATTTTAGGCATCTTGAGGGCAAGAGTTAAGCACCATAATTGAATGGTGGCATTTTCACAGTGGATTTGAATATTTAATTGTTTTACTACCAAACAAAAAGATGAGGGTAGGTCTCACAAGTATAATATATTAGGTAGAGAAGAAAGGCAAAACTCCCAAAATTGTATATGTGTAGCACTATTAGTGATTTTTTTAATGTAATTTAATCCTTTGTATAAATACATTCTAGGTCATAAATTCCTTTATCTGAACACATTATAGTGATTATCTTTTATTATATTCTATTCCATGTGAGGTACTTGCAAATCCAATTGTGCAGAAGTATAACATATGTATTTGGAATAACCTCTCTCCCTCTGTTCACATTTCTTTCTTATTCTTTCTGATCACTGTCCCAGTTTTCCCTTATTCCCATTCTCTAAATTGTACAGAAATTCTTACTGAACTTTAAATCCTATTAAACTCAATCTGAAACAGACCTTTTATACTTATGACTGATGCAAACACAAGATCCATCATTTGATTTTTCTTATATTAAATATCAGATTATATATTTTGCAATATGTGAAATTAAATTAGTATAAAATACGTCAATCAATGAGCACATTATTTATTCAAACAGTTGCATTTAAAATCCTTTGGTCATGTCTTTTAGCATAATAGATTCTGCCCCCTTTCCATTTTTGGGGAGCTATCTTTTAAAAATTGCTGAATGCTTGGTCTTGACAGGAACCATGCGCTAACAAAGGATGGAACAGAAAAATGGAAGTTCTTTCACTGGATTTATCCTACTAGGTTTCTCTGACAGGCCTCAACTGGAGCTGGTCCTCTTTGTGGTTCTTTTGATCTTCTATATCTTCACTTTGCTGGGAAACACAACCATCATTGCATTGTCCCACCTGGACCCACATCTTCACACCCCTATGTACTTTTTCCTCTCCAACCTCAGCTTTCTGGACCTGTGTTACACTACCAGCATTGTTCCCCAGCTCCTGGTTAACCTCAGAGGAACAGACAAATCTATCTCCTTTGCTGGTTGTGTAGTTCAGCTGTTCATCTCTCTAGGATTGGGATGCACTGAATGCATTCTCTTAGGAGTTATGGCATTTGACCGTTATGTGGCTGTATGCAGGCCCCTTCACTACACAGTAATCATGCACCCCCGTCTCTGTGTCCTCATGGCTTCTGCTTCATGGCTCTTTGGCATTACCAACTCTTTATTGCAGACAGTGCTCATCTTCCGTTTACCACTTTGTGGGAGAAATAAATTAGACCACTTCCTTTGTGAGATTCCTGCATTGCTCAAGCTTGCCTGTACTGACATCACTATGATTCAGTCTGAGATCTTCTTTGTCAGTGCCTTGGATCTTCTATTACCGGTTGCATTTATCATGTTCTCTTATGGTCGGATTATCAGGGCCATCTTAAGGATAAAGTCAGCAGCAGGGCAGAGAAAAGCATTTGGGATGTGTGGATCCCACCTCACAGTGGTCACCCTGTTCTATGGCACAGCCATCTATGCTTATCTCCAGCCCAGCAACAACTACTCTCAGGATCAGGGCAAGTTCATATCTCTTTTCTACACCATCGTCACTCCCATGATCAATCCCCTCATCTATACACTGAGGAACAAGGATGTGAAGGGAGCAATGAGGAAGGTGCTTTGGAAGGACTATGACTCCAAATGATGAGACAAGGAAGACACTTTAATGGAAGGACTTTGAATACCAGAGCCCTTAAGATGTTTGTGTTGTCCAGGATTCATCCAAAATTTCCCTTGACAGCTCTCAAAGGATTTTCCTTACCTCATCCTCTTATGAAAATACATATTCAAAGTCAAAGTTCATGGATTCATTCCAACCTCCAGATATACTGTTTCTATTTTATAGAACATCTGCCTTTTATTGATTGTTTTTAAAAGCTCACAGATTTTTCTTATTTTCAGTCTCATTTGGGAACATTATTCCATTTCTACTTGCAAAAAAACCCATTTAAGTACATATCACAAAGGCACAGCCCAACAAGAGCATGAAGCCACTGAAACACTGTAAGAAATACTAACATTTTAGCATTTCATAGCAATTACTGGGGCCATAACACTTATTCTTGCATTTTGGGCATGGCTCTGTTACAAAGTCCAAAGTTTGACTGTATCATTTTTTCATAGAAGTAGGTGGAGAAACTGGAAAAAACAAACTTTAAGCTCAAAGAAAAACTTACTAGCCTCAATCCTGATGAAGCCATTCGGAAATTAGGCTAAACTGTGACCTCACCAGGGTGGCAGCCGTTATGTAACATTCATTTCACAGAAGGCTGTACATAGGATCCCTGGGTGAAGAATGCGGTGGAGTGCTGCTAATGACAATGGTAGTCATTGAATGATAATAATACCAGGTAATGCTTCTGTATAATTTTGAACAAAGTCAGAGAAACAAAAATATGAAGTATGGGAGTTGGTTTTAATTTTGTGAGCCACTTTCATTTTTAAAAATAACTTTTGCGGACAAGATCTTATCTGAGTAGTAGACACAAGTCCTATTTCAGATTCTACATGTTTCACCTACAGTAATGCAGCAAAGGTTTCAAAGGGTAAACTATGTTTAGATTTTTCTCTTCTTTCCATTTTACAAATTCTTTGATTCAGGATTCAGTTGATCAGAACTTTGGATCTCACATCTGGCAAAGGCCCAATACAATTTGAATTCAGTGATATATTATGAAACTATGGTAAATGGCGCCTTAATCCCAGATATTCCATGATGTGTTGTAACTTACTCAGAATCACTATGAAAAATTTCAGGATAAATAAAGTGTGTATTAATTCTTAAAAATCTCCATTTGCCTTAGCTTTACAGACAGTCATCTCATTCGTAAAAAACTGTCACAGGGCAGGCCGACAGCACCATGGTTAAGTTCAGTGCACTCCACTTCAGCAGCATGGGCTCACAGGTTCGGGTCCCAGGCAGAGACGTGCACCACTCATCAAGTCATGCTGTGGTGGTGACTCACATGCAAAATAGAGGAAGATCTGCACAGTTGTTAGCTCAAGGCCAGTCTTCCTCAAGCGAAAAAAAGAGGAAGATTGGCAACAGATGCTAGCCCAGGGCCTTTCTCACAAAAAAAAAGCCATCATAAAATTCAGAATTATGAGTAATAAATATAAACATTCCAGAAAAATTTGAGCCTGACATGCTGGTCCTTGATCCTCACTCAAGCTCTGTTTGCAGTATTAATTTGTTTTGGTGGTTTGGATCCTGGTTTTTGTATATATTTACTACCATGAACAATGTATATTTACAAGGAAGTTAGAGCTTTGACAATGTCATCATCACAAAAATATTTAGATTTTTGGTAGGTTTTCCCAACATATAGTACAGTGCAGGTAAATATCTGTGTGTCTCTGGGTGCAGACATAAGCATAACAATTATCATAGAGTTCCATATCCTGACAGCTAACTTACACCCTCATCCTTGAACCCCTACAGTTGATCATGCTCATGACGGGTGATCTTGCAACAAAGACAGCATTTGGCAAGCTGGAAATGGCAGCAAGGGCAAATTACACACATGGGTAAGATTCATCTATATCCCTGACACATCAGAATATTCACACTTGAAATCAACGCTTGGGAAACCATATATTTTGCCGCCATAGTAATGCTAATGTATACCAGTATGAAAATTGATTTTGGAATACTGTTTACCTACAATAGTGACAAATTTCCTACTCTCCATTATTGTTCAACAGCACTCTGATACTTATATCCAAATTATTTTAAAATCCCTCAAATGAACTTTCTTTGGTGCAGAAAACCTCAAGGTCTCTGAAGGCACAGAGCCTCTTGTTCTGGCTGAGCAACTACTTCTCTTAAGGACACAAACCGCTGCCGCCAACAGATTTATCTCCTTTAAGTAAATGTTTGAATGGCATTTGAATAGTTACATTTATTGGGAATAAATTACAGATAATAAGCTGTCTGGGCCCCATGATTAAATTTTTAAAAAATCACTTAGGAGATCAAACACAACAAATTCACCATCGTGCTGTAACATTTTTGAAATGGGATCTAAGAACTCTACCTTCTCTAGCTCTCCATGCTTTGTCTGTAACAGACTACAGGACTGTGTCCACTGTCACCAAAATTATTTGGACTCTTTCCTTATGAATCCTCCCACCAACAACTGTGGAAAGGCTGCACTGATTGTACCCAGAGCTTGGCCAAATTCTTTTATCCCGTCTGTGTTGAGCATCTGGAGTTCAGGACTGTCATTATGCCCTACAGCGGTTCAAGCATTCTTTCAGCCTTTTCACCCTTTATCTGAGGAATACAGGGTGCACACCCTTGACTCAGGTAATGAGTGATGACAGAGACCCAAAATGTCAGTCAGACTCACATGAAAAACAATTCTTAATCAGAACAAAATTTACTCACAATAGCAAAGGATACAAAACAGGAGTGACACACATGCAATATCTATGAGGCTGATCCAGTCAGACATGACATCTCGAGCCCCGCTTTCTACAGTGGAATGCATTTTGTTTGGAACGTGGGGCACTAACTTGCCTGGTCCAAGTCAGCACTGAGAAGACTTGGGAGTTTCTCAGTTTATATGTGTCCCCACCACCATAGCCATGTCCAGACGTTTAACATTACTAGGTCAGTAATCAGTATGTAGCAACCCTGTATGACCCTCATGCACCCCTAGTCAGGACATTTCAGCAGTTACTGTTTCCCAGAGTTCTTCTGAGACCAGACTCACTTAGAGGGAGGAACAGATTACAGATCTCAGACAACTCTTTCCTTTGCCGGCGATTTCTGATCTGATCCTCATGTGTAGTGCAGATGAGAGCTTTCTTCTAACTTTTTAGTATTGTAGCATATTTCAAACCTGATTTGCAAACTCTGGACACCACTGCATATGGAAATGTCTTTGGAATGTGGTTTTCTGGGAAGGCGGGCTCAGGATAAATGCAGAAATGAGAAGATGAATGTCTCCTGAATCAGAGAGATCAGGGCATGGCATCCCAGAGATAGCTGTAGGAATGGGACATCCTTGCGCCTTTAAAAAAAAAAATCAATTCTATTGATTTACATCGTTTGGTGGGATTTAGTATAACCATTCTAAACTGAATAAAATCTACTGCAAGTTCTTCTAATTAGGCAACCATTTCTGAGGACAGTTTAAGCCTTTTTTGAGAGTGCAGCTGATCAGTTGTCGTACCCGTAGCTGTAGTCTCAATGAAGCATCCTGGACATTTCTAATGGTTGGGTCATTTGGGATAGTCATGATCAATGCAATGTCATGGTCAGTTGTCAAAGCCTTTCTCAGGAGCCCACTCCTGATTCTACGGTAGCAGGCCAAAAATAGGGCCTACTGAGTATTTTAAAGGCCCTATTTCAGGTATTTGAAAATTGTTTGTTAAATAGTCTTGCAAGATTCTTTTTAGAAAGTTCCTTTATTAAATTATCTACAGGACTGAGAACTCTGTTGTTAAATGTATTTAAAAGAACATCTTGGCCAACAATGTGTCATTTTTAGCATGAAATCTACCTCTCTCTGGGTTTACTCCCTTCCGGAAAAAAGAATCTCATATTCCCGAAGAATATTTCTCCTCATATTCCACCACAACATGTTACATTTTTGGCTTGCATTTGAATTGAAGTAACACTTATATTATATTTTAATTAATATATTATATGCTAATATGTTACTACACACACATACACACATATACTAAACATGTACTCCACTTGTAATCTCTTGTAGATTAATCTCTTATCTCTTTCCTGAAGATGAATAGTAGAAGGAAACATGTTTCCTTTAGCTCAAACTACTTAGAAGGTACAGGCTTGTCAATAATGTAATTCCAATGTTTTCTGAAATAAGTACAAAAATACACAAGTTAATATCGTACTATACTTTATTCCTTCAAGTGCACTGTAAAGAAAAACAGTTTACCAGTAGATGATGGGAGTATCTGCCATGACAGAATCTTGCTCTCCTCAAGAGCTCCATGGAATAAATCATGGCCTTTTTGCTGTTATAATAAATACACATAAGTTAAAAACTTTGGAAGGGCCATTCTTTCAGGCCCTCGATTAAGATTTGGATCACAGAGAGTGGGCTGTTTTTTTGTAGATAGAATATTGCTAGAACACTCTCATTTACTAACTGTGTAGTGAGATTTTTTTATTAAACAGCAGTAAAATCTAACCTTAGGAGAAGCAGAATAAGTGAGATGAAAGAAATGAATAAAATCTCTTGTTTTTATGTATTTATTTTTTTCCAGTTGCATTGAGATACGATTGAGATGTGACATTAAGTTTAAGCTGTCTAGTGTGATTTGATATGTGTGTATATTGAGAAATGGTTACCAGCATAGCGTTAGCTAACACCTCCATCATGTCAGGTAATTATCATTTCTTTTTTTATGGTGAGAACATTTAACATCTACTCTCTTAGAAACTTTCATGTACATAATACAGTAGCGTTAACTATAGTAACCATGCTGCACATTAGACCCCTAGAACTTATTCACCTTATAACTGGAAATTTGTACCCTTTGACTAATATCTTCCCATTTCTCTCACCCCTAACCCCTGATAACCACCATTCTACTCTTTGTTTCTATGAGTTCAGTTTCTCTGGATTTTACATATATGTAACATTGTACAGTATTTGTCTTTTATTGTCTGATTTATTTCACTAACAATAATGCCTCAGGGTCCATCCATGTGTAGCAATGGAGAGATTTCCTTCCTTCTTGTGACTGAATAATATTCCATTGTACATATATATATATATATATATGTATATCTCACATCCTCTTTATCCGTTTATCTGTTGATGGATGCTTATATTGTTTCCATATCTTGGCTATTGTGAATAATTCAGCAATAAACCTGGGAGTTCACATATCTCTTCAGTATCCTGTTTTCATTTCCTTTGGATATAAACACAGAAGTGGAATGGCTGGGCTATATGTGAGTTCTATTTTTAATTTTTTGAGGATTCTCTTTACTGTTTTCTTAGCAGCTGTATCAATTTACACTCCTACCAACAGAGCACTAACGTTCCCTCATCTCCACATCCTCACCAATGCTTCTTATCTCTTGTATTCCTGATGATAGCCATTTTTCACCCTTGAGTGTAGTGCTAGCCATTGGTTTGTCATACATAACCTTTATTATGTCAAAGTATGTTTCTTATATGCCCAATCTGTTGATATTTTTAATCTTGAAAGGCTATTGTATTTGTCAAATAACTTTTTGCATCTTTTGAGATGGTCATTTGATTTTTATCTTTCATTCTATTAATGTGGTGTATCATATTTATTGATTTGCATATGTTGAATCTTTCTGCATCCCAGGGATAAATCCCACTTGGTCATGGCATATGATCCTTTTAATGTGTTATTGAATTCAGGTTGCTAATATTTTGTTGATGATTTTTGCATCTATATTCATTAGGGATATTGTCTATTGTTTTCTTTTTTTGTAGTGTTCTTCTCTGGCTTTGGTATCAGGAAAATGCAGGCCACATAAAATGAATTTGAAAGTGTTCCTTCCTCTTCAGAGTTTTGGAAGAGTTTGAGAAGGATTGGCATTAATTCTTCTTTAAATGTTTTTAGAAGTCATCAGTGAAGCCATTTGGCCCTGGGCTTTTCTCTGTTGGGAGGTTTGTGATGACTGATTCAATCTCCTTACTCGTTATTGGTCTATTCAGATTTCTTTTGCTTCCTGATTCAGTCTTGGTAGACTGTATGCTTCTAGGGATTTATCCATTTCTTCTAGGTTATTCAATTTGTCGGCATATAATTGTTCATAGTAGTCTCTTATGGTCCTATATATTTCTGAAGTATCATTTGCAAGTACCTTAAGGAAAAGATATGATGAACTTTTGAAAATTGTGTACCTTGTATAACCAGCATCAAAATCAAGAATCAGAAAGTGACCAGAACCTCAGAAACAACCCTCCTCATTTTTCCTTCCAATCTCTGCTCCCCAGAGGAAATACCATTCTGACTTCCAATAAACATAGATTTATTTTACCTGGTTTTGAATTTTATATAAATGTAATCACAGTTTTTATTGTTTTGTGTCCTGCTTCTTTCAGTCAACATTGTGTTTGTGAGAATCATTCATGTTGTTGCATGTGCTTATAATTTGTTTGTGCTTATCACTGTATTGTATTCTAGTACATGATATATTGCAGTTTATTTTTAGCTTATCTTATCAACGTCTATTTTCCCCACTAGGAGGTTTAGCTCCATGGGGACAGGGTTCTCTGTTTCAATCACTGATATATCCCACGTACCTAGAATAGCGCCTTGCACACAGTAGGTGTGTTATAAGGATTTGTCCAATGAAGTTAAGACCAGTTTTTAGTCTCTCAGAAGTG
Organism: Equus asinus; assembly: GCF_041296235.1. Lineage (NCBI taxonomy): Eukaryota > Metazoa > Chordata > Mammalia > Perissodactyla > Equidae > Equus > Equus asinus. The sequence continues at coordinate 42,497,240 of NC_091797.1, forward strand.
TTCCAGTGTGCAAGTGCTTGGGCCTGCATGCTTTGCATTATCTCTCTCTTGAGACTATGATTTTTCTCACTAGTCTCCTTAGCGCCCCTTGTTCCTCAGAGTGTAAATAAGGGGATTCAGCAGGGGAGTCACCAGGGTATAGAAGAGGGCAATGCTTTTGTTCACATCCTGCAAATAACTGGAGGGAGGCTGGAGGTACATGGAGATGAGTGTACCAAAGAAAATGATCACTATCATTAGGTGAGCGCCACACGTTCCAAAAGCCTTCTGCCTCCCCTGGGCTGACTTTATCTTCAGGATTGCACTGGTGATGTGACCATAGGATACTAAGATTAATGACAGGGGTAGCACCAAGAAGAAGATGCTGACTGCAAAGATTTCAGCCTTGTTGATAGAGGTTTTGGTGCAGGCCAGTTTCAGCATCACTGGAACTTCACATAAGAGATGATCCACTTGGATTTTACCGCAGAAGGCAAGAGTCATGGTCAATGCCGTGTGTAGTACAGAATTGCCAAACCCTGTAAGCCAAGAAGTTACAATAAGCTACAAGCAAAGCTGGGGATGCATGATCACCCTGTAGTGGAGTGGGCGGCACACAGCTGCATAGCGGTCATAGGCCATGACAGACAGGAGGACACATTCTGTTCCCCCGAGTCCCAAGGATATGAAGAACCGTGTCACACAGCCACCATAGGTGATGGTCTTGTCCTTCCCCTTAAAATTGGCCTGTGTCTGAGGGACAGTGCTAGTAGTCAAACAAAGATCCATAAAAGAGAGGTCGGAGACGAAAAAATACATACGGGTATGTAGGCGACGGTCCACAATTGATAAAAGTATAACCATGCCGTTGCCTAGAATGCTCAAAATGTAGATGATCAGCATGACCACAGAGAGCAGCTTCCAGCTGAGGCCTGTTGGAGAAGCCGAGGAGGATGAATCCAGAGAAGGTGCTGCCATTAGTTCTTTCCATTGTACTCTGCCAGTTGGAATTGAGAGGACTCGATACTTTTATCTTGCTTGTTTCATCCACCTCTTTTTTCCTAGAGTGTGTAAGTAGAGTTCAGTTGGGAGCTTGAAGTGTTTTCACAGTCACTTCCTTGTTGGCAAGGAAGGGAGTGATAAATAGATACTGTATATGAATATCTTCTATGTTTCAGGCACTGGCCTAAACTTTTTATGTATTTTCTCACAACAACTGGTATACGGTAGATTCATAAAAAATTTTTGTTGAATAAATAAAAATAGGGAAGAAGTTTAAAATCTATAATAGGCTACAGAAAGTGAACTGAGGGGTTATAGAAATTTGTAAATATCCAAGAGCAAAAACCCAGAAATCTTGAACAATAGTTAATAAGCAGCATTGACTATTCAAATTGCAGATTTCTTTTAATGCTGTGTTGTATTGACCCTTGCAGGACTCTGTTCATCTTTTATAAACTTCACTTTTCTATTAGCAAAATCCAGGACCAGGCAAGAGGCTATTCTGCCACCCTCTGTTATGCCTTTCCTGTTGGATTCTTGGTTTCCCTAATCCTTTTATTTCTAAATCCTTCCAGTGATTGTTTTGGTGGCTATTGTTATTATGTTGCCAAAGGGTGAAATTAATTTGGAATAATAAGTTCTAAAATGCAATAAAATGGGGATCAAGGTACATGGATTCTAAGCACAAATCTACCACTAATAACCTTTGAGTTTCTAAAGTCGGCTCCCCTCCCCTACTTCCTGACCTTCTCTTCTTCCAAATAAAAGAGGTAACATAGTCAGCTTTTAATCACAAATAAAAGACAATGTTTTTAGCTCTTCATTGAAACCTGGTAGGTTTATGTTGCAAAAGATCTGTAGTCATATTTTGCAAATGCACTCCTTTCTCCCTGCACATCCATTAGTGACAATATGGTTCTTAATTTCGATATCTTCTAGATTATCAGGCCTTGTTTCAAATTACCCAGAATCATGAAACTCTCATTAGTCACCAGAATTTGTTTTATCAAATGTTGGTGCTTACTTTTGCTTTTTTCCTCTATCCTTGTACTTTAAGAGTCACAGAGAAGGAGCTTCTCCAGTCCATCATGGTGCCAGTTGAAGGCTCTTAAACTGCTTTCGAATAGGCTGGTGTTTCTCAGAGATCACTGGAACATCTCATAACTCAGTCTATAACATGATTTTCAATGATTTTGTTCTTCACAGTGATGCAGAGATAGTGATCTGTACCGAGAAAGTGTATATTCTAATACGAAACATGTAAATGAGTTCTAAGTACAAAAATACAATTAAATTGACATAGGCATTTTAATACACATTTCAACATGTTGTATTATTTCCCTAGGGCTACCATAACAGAGTAGCACAGCATGGTTAGCTTAAGACAACAGAAATTTATTGTCTCACAGTTCTGGAGACCAAAGTTCAAATTCAAGGTGTCAGCAGGGCCATGCTGCTTCTGAGACCTGTAGGGGAGAATCCTTCCTTGCAACCTGCTAACTTCTGGTGGTTTGCTGGCAATTCTTGGAGTTCCTTGGCTTGTAGCTGCAGCACTTCAATCTGCGCCTCTGTAGGTAAATGGCATTCTTTCTTGCTTATCTGTCTCTTCTACCTGCATTGTAAGAATACCAGTCATATTGGATTAGGGCCCACCCTAGTTGAGTATAACCTTCCCTTCGCTTGATTACATCTGCAAAGACCCTGTTTCCAAATAAGGTCACATTAACAGGAACTGGGAGTAAGGACTTCAACATATCTTTTGTTGGTGGGGTGCACAATTTAAACCATAGCAATGGTATAATATAATCATGCTTATCAAATATAACAATTCTTTACTATAAATGCCTGATAGGCAGTGGTAAACTTAAGATGCCGGTATTAGTTCTACCCTATTCCAAGTTCATAAATGAAGTACATGGTGATCATGATAATTTCTAAGATTATTATTGACAATGTTGCTAGAAAAAACTGAGTTGCCTTAGTTGGCATCCAATGAAGACTTTTCTCCTTATACAAACCTGTGTTAAACTTTGCTGTTCTAAATGTAAATACAGATTGCATACTTAGAAGACCTAGCAACAAACATTTGGTTAGAACTGGAAGAGAGAATACATACATGTTTTCACTTTACTAGTGTGAGGACATTCAGCTAATCTAGAGTTCAGATTCCTCCTTCAATCCAGAACTCATTCTAAGTAAAGAACACACTCATGCATAGATAGAAGATCTGCAGGGAGCACCACCACCCTATTGGGTCTAGGGATCAAGAGCAAAAGCAACAATCTTAGCTGGACTTAGAAACACTTGAAAGGATGTTAGGCTAGTAATTCTTCAGTGGAAGAATAACAAAGATTTTAGATATCCAACTACCTTCTGGACGAAGCAAGATTGTCTTTAAAGGACCGCTATTGTTCTATGAAACTAGAAGATTGGCCTATTGATGGGAAAGTTAATATCTGGTAGATGAAGCTACATGATTACTTGTCCTCCATGGATGCTGGTACATTCAGTAATTACCAAGTGGTGTGTGATCATGAAATTGGAGAAATGTGTTAGAGGATGAAGTAGATAGAACAGAATCCTTAGAATGAATACAGACCTATATATTTAAAATATGCCTTAAAATATGCCAACTTTGGACAGGGTAATCCTTGAAAATGGTTAATCATCAAAGACAAGGAAAGTGAAAATTGCTACTCGATCAGGCTCGTTTAAAGGTAGTACTAAATTTTTTTAAAAATTACTGTTTGCACAACTTATGTCATGCCCCAGGGTTTTCCCAGGAAAATTATCTGCTCATTTTAAAGATTGTTTCTGTGCATAAGAAGGAGTATAAATTAGAATGAATATATAAGTCTATAAGTAAATAGATTTTGGAATCTGTGAATTCTATGGAATCTGCCCGTGAATAAAAGGGCTAATATTAATTCTGAGGGCTGTTTTTATAAGCTACCAAAGTCAAAGCACATGCTTTAGAGTCTGAGATACTTGAGATTGTATTTATTTTTAGTGACCCAAGAGTGTCTTGTCCCATGTAACTCATTAGCCTCAATTCAAGTATCCAGACCTCAGCTGTCTCTGGGGAGCAGCCTAAGAGGAAGGCTCTGGAGAAGAGACATCAACAGATAGTCAATCTTTTCCTGGCAAAATGACTGAGCGTGAACCTATTGTCTCAACTTATGCTTCTCATATCGACTACTGTTGATTGCATTTTCTTGCCAATCTTTCCATTCTTCATCCTTATTTTCAGAAATATTTCTTCCTACTTTAAAGAGGAAAAGAAAAAGTACATTAAGCATAAATATATGTGCCTTTTATTTGTCATAATAGTTATATGCTAGGGTTATTAGTGATTTACCTGAAAACTTGTTTCCAATGCTGCTTTCAACTCTATTACCTTCCAACTTTTTTGAGAACTTGTCACTCAGTTATATGTGATCTATTCCATTTTTGACTTCTTATATCCTATTATCTCTTTATCCGTAGCCTAAAAACATGCTCATGTCTATCCTATTAGAAAAATAAAATTAGAATTAAACCACCCACACACACTCTTCTCGCTCTCTCTTTCCATTAATCTACGATCTTTTTGAAGGGACACAAAATATCTAAAAAATACTTTTGTTTGCCTTCTTCCCCTGTCTCTTTGGTGACATTCTTTCAGTGAAGTCATCAATACTCTTTCCATTACACAAAGTAGATGAGCTAACCATCATCCAGCTTGATGTAATTTGGCATTCGTGATGTTTTCCTCCTTCAAGAAATTGTGCCATCCATTGTTTGTTTTTCTATTATTTCCTAGACTCCTGATTCTCAGTTCTTTCTCATTGGGTACAAACTTCATTGCTTAGATTTCCCAAAGTTCCATCCTGGGCTCTCTTCTCTTCTCTCTCCACACTGTTCCTGACATACTTTGCCATTTCCGTGGCTCAAACTATCATCTATTTATATAATAAATCTTCAATCTATTTCTACAATTTAGACCCCTCTTGAGTTCCATACTCAAGCAAATGGAATCTTGGCTATACACATAGAAATTATTGTTGATCTCTAAAATTTCAATGGTTTTACAATCTAACTTATCATCTTCTGCAAACAGCTCCTGCCTTTGCATGTCAAATTTCCAGAATCTCAATACCAAACCTTCAGTAGCCTCAAGAAGAACCTCTGAATTGTCCTTGACTCTTCCCTTTGTTTTGGTCACAACATTGAACCAAAGCTTTGTTGGTTCTCTTTCTCACATGTTTTTAGAATATATTCACTCTCCAGCTCACACTTTCCATTTGTTATCAGTATATTAGTTAAGATCTTTCTACCCTTGTGTGAATCGTTTAATTAATATCCTAAGAGATCTTCCAACCAAATCAACTCTCAGCTTCTACAGTGTTATTTGAATTATTTTCCCTAAAACGGACACAATCACATCACTTCCTTGCTTGAAAATAGTTTTGGCAACCATTATTTGCAAGATTAAATAAAAAGCGCACCTTTAATATATGAAACTGTATTTATTCTGTGGACTCTCTAATTTTGGGAATAAACCCACAATGTGCTAATTACTGACTACACCATTTCAGTGTGGGGCCAGAATTCTATTATGCATTTATTACTCCACTATTTTGCTTCATCTGAAAGGTATTATCTTGTCCTATTTTCACAGGCAGCATATACCATTCCTAGTTCAAGACCTTGCTCAAGGATCATATTCTTTTTTTTATGTTATACTTTAATACATTTGGCTTTTATTGTGCAAAATACTTTGCATCCCCAATGTATAAACTTTTGTGATAATGGTTCTTATAACATGGGAAATACATCTGTTGTTTGTACTAAAAACATCAGTTTCAGTTACCTTCCAATGCAGTCTGTTTTTCTCCTCCAGCTTTACTGAGGCATAATTGACAAATAAAATAAGACATTAAAATGCACAACATGATAATTTGATATACATACACATTGTGAAAGGATCTCCCCCATTGAGTTAATTAATGTATCAATCACTTTACACATTTTTCTTGTGAGTGAGAACATTTAAGTTCTACTCTCTTAGCAAATTTCAATGATACAATGCAGTGTTACCAACTATAGTCACTTTGTTAAACGTACATCCTCAGACGTTCTTCATCTTATTACTGAAAGTTTGTACCCTTTTACCAAGTTCTTTCTATTTCCCCCACCCCCAAGTCCCTGGCGATCACTTTTCTATTCTCTGTTTTCATGAGTTGGACTTTTTTATTTTTTGATTCCACATGTAAAGGGTACCATGTAGTATTTGTCTTTCTCTGGCTTATTTCATTTAGAATAATATCTTCCAGGGACATTCATTTTGTTACAAATGACAGCATTTCCTTCTTTTTTAAGGCTGATAATATTCTACTTCATGATTTATATATACCACATTTTCTTAATGCATTCATTCATTCATGGACACTTAGGTTGTTTTTTACTTTGGTATTGTGAATAATACTGCCATGAGCATGGGAGTACAGATATCTCTTCGAGATAATGAGTTTGTTTCCTTTGAATACATACCCAGAAATGGGATTGCTGTAGTTCCATTTTTAATCTTTTTGAGGAACCTCTCTACTATTTCCCGTAGTGACTGTACCAATTGACATTCCCACCAATAGTGAACAAGGGTTTCTTTTCCTCCACATCCTCACCAACTCTAGGTATCACTTGTCTTTTTGATAATAGCCATTCTAACAAATGTAGGATAATATTTCATTGTGGTTTTAATTTGCATTTCTCTGATAATTAGTGATATTGGGCACCTTTTCATATACCTGTGGGCCATTCGTATGTCTTCTTTGGAAAAATGTCCCTTTAGGCTCTTCATCCGTTTTTAAATTGAGTTATTTGTGTTTTTGCTATTGAGTGGTATACGTTCCTTGTATATTCTGGATTTTAACCCCTCATCAGATATGTCATTTGCAAATATTTTCTCCCCCTTTGCCAGATTGCCTTTCATTCTGCTGATGATTTCCTTTCCTGTGCCGAAGCTTTTTAGTTTGATGTAGTCCCACGTGTTTATTATTTATTTGTTGCTCGTATTTTGGTGTCAAATCCTAAAACTCACTGCCAAACCAATGTCAAGGATCTAACCTCCTGTGTTTTTTCCTAGGAATTTTATGATTTCAGATCTTGTGTTCATGACTTTAATCCATTTTGAATTTATTTTTGTGTATGATGTAGGTAGGGGTCCAGTTTCATTCTTTGGCCTTGGCCATCCAGTTTTCCCAACACCGTTTGTTGAAGAGACTGTCCTCCCCATTGTGTATTTTTGGCTTTTTTCTCATGAATTAATTCACCATATATGAATGGGTTTATTTCCAGGCTCTCTGTTGTGTTCCATTGATCTATGTGTCTGTTTTAATGCAATATGATACTGTTTTGATTACTATAGCTTTTTAATATAGTTTGATTGCAGTAGCATTGGATTATAACATTATATAACTTTCAGGTGTACATTGTAATATATTTCTAATTCTGTGTAGATTACATCATGTTCACCACCCAAAGACTAATTACAACCTCTCACCACAAACATGCGCCTAATCACCCCTTTTGCCCTCCACTCTCTCCCATTCTCCTCTGGTAACCACTAATCCAAACTCTGTTGCTATGTGTTTGTTTGTCATTGTTTTTATCTTCTGTTTGAGTGAATCATACAGTATTTGACTTTCTCCATCTAACTTATTTCCCTTAACATAATACCCTCAAGGTCCAGCTGTATTGTCACAAATGGCAATATTTCACCTTTTTTATGGCTGAGTAGTATTCCACTGGGGATATATACCATATCTTTTTTGTCCAATAATCTCGTGATGGGCACTTAGGTTGTTTCCAAGTCTTGGCTGTTGTGGAATAATGCTGCAATGAATGTAGGGGTGCATATATCCTTATGAATTTGTCTTGTCATGTTCTTTGGATAAATACACAGCAGTGGAATAGCTGGATCATATGGTAGTTCTATTCGTATTTTTGTTTTTTAGGAATTTCCATACTGTTTTCCATAATACCAGTTTGCATTCCCACCAAGGGTGTAGAGAGCCTGGAAATAAACCCATTCGTATATGGTGAATTAATTCATGAGAAAAAAGCCAAAAATACACAATGGGGAGGACAGTCTCTTCAACAAACGGTGTTGGGAAAACTGGATGGCCAAGGCCAAAGAATGAAGGGTGTATGAGAGTTCCTTTTTCTCCACATCCTCTCAAACATTTGATTTTTCTTTTCTTGTTTATTGTAGCTATTATGCTGGGCATGAGGTGATATGTCATGGTAGTTTTGATTTGCATTTCCCCAATAAGTGATGTTGAACATCTTTTCATGAGCCGGTTGGCCATCTGTATATCTTCTTTCAAAAAATGTCTGTTTAGATCATTTGCCCATTTTTTAATTGGGTTGTTAGTTTTTTTGTTGTTGATATGTATGTGTTCTTTATATATTTAGGATGTTAATTCCTTATCAGATATAGGGTTTGCAAATATCTTCCCCCAATTGTTAGGTTGTCTTTTCGTCTTGTTGATAGTTTCCTTTGCTGCAGAGAAGCTTTTTAGTGTGATGTAGTCCCATTTGTCTATTTTTTCTTTGGTTTCGCTTGCCTGTTCAGACACAGTGTTTGAAAATATGCTGTCAAGACTGATGTCGAAGAGTGTACTGCCTACGTTTTCTTCTAGAAGTTTTATGGTTTGAGGTCTTACATTCTACTCTTTAATACATTTTGAGTTAATTTTTTTGTATGGTGTAAGATAATGGTCTACTTTCATTCTTTTGCATGTGGTTGTCCAATTTTCTCAAAATTATTTATTGAAGAGAATTTCCTTTCTCCATTGTATACTCTTGGTTCCCTTGTCAAAAATCAATTGTCACTAGATGTGTGTGTTTATTTCCTGGCTCTCAATTCTGTTCCATTGATCTGTGTGTCTGTTTTTGTGCCAATACCATGATGTTTTCATGACTATGGCTTTGTAGTATGTGTTGAGATCAGGGAGTGTGATACATCCAGCTTTGTTCTTTTTTCTCAGGGCTCCTTTGGCTATTCAGGGTCTTTTGTTGTTCTGTATAAATTTTAGTATTCTTTGTGCTATGTCTGTAAAAAGTGTGGTTAAAACTTTGATAGGGATTACATTGAATCTGTAGATAGCTTTAGGAAGTATGGACATTTTAACTATGTTAATTCTTCCAATCCAAGAGCACAGAATATTTTTCCATTTTCCTCTGTTTTCTTTAATACCTTGCAACCTTATTTTCTAGTTTTCAGTGTACAGTCTTTCACCTCTTTGGTTAAATTTATTCTTCAATATTTTATTCTTCATGTTGCAATTGTAAGTGGAATTGCATTCTTAATTTCTCTTTCTGCTACTTCATTGTTAATGTATAGAAACATGACTGATATTTGTATGCTGGTTTTGTATTCTGAAACTTTATTCTTTTTTTTTATTTCTGGAAGTTTTTTGGTGGATTCTTTAGGGTTTTCTACATATAAAGTCATTTTATCTGCAAATAGTGACAGTTTCACTTCTTCTTTTCCAATTTGGATCCTTCTTCTTTCTTTTACTTTCCTGACTCCTCAGCCTAGGACTCCCAATACTACGTTAAATAAGAGTGGTGAAAGTGGTATCCTTATCTGGTTCCTGTTCATAAAGGGATAGCTTTCAGTTTTTCTCTGTTGAGCATGATACTGGCTATAGATTTGTCACATATGACCTTTATTATATTGAGGTACTTTCCTTCTGTACCTATTTCATTCAGAGTTTTTATCATAAGTGGATGCTGTATCTTGTCAAATACTTTCTCTGCATCTATTGAGATGAACATGTAGTTTTCAGTCTTCATTTTGTTAATGTGGTGTATCTCGTTGATTGATTTGCTGATGTTTAACCATCCTTGCATCCCTGGTGTAAATCCCACTTGATCATGGTGTATTATCTTTTTAATGTAGTATTTGTATCAATTTGCTAGTGTTTTGTTGAGGATTTTTGCATTAATATTCATCAGTGATGTTGGCCTGTAATTTTCTTTCTTTGTGTTGTCCTTGTCTGGTTTTGCTATTAGGGTAATGTTGGCCTCATAATATGAGTAGAAGCTTCCTCTCCTCTTCAATTTCTTGGATGAGTTTGAGAAGGATAGGTATTAAGTCTTTTTTGAATGTTTGGTAGAATGCACCAGGGAAGCCATCTGGTCTGAGACTTTTATTTTTGGTGAGGTTTTTGATTAGTGTTTCAACCTCCTTACTGGTGGTATGGTTTTAAAGCCAAGCCTCTAATAAGGCTACGAGTGATCTCTAGAGATACACTTACTTGTTATATAAGTAAGACTTTTAGGTCTGTTCCTTTTACTTACAATTGTAGCCCTTCCAATCTAAAATTTGACACCAAAAGCAAAGGGGAAAAAAGCGAAAATAAAGTGGGACTACCCCAAACTAAGAAGCTCTAGGTTTGGAAACCTCTAACAAAATGAAAAGGCACCTACAGAATGAGAGAAATATTTGCAAATCATTTACCTGCTTGGGTTAATATTTAAAATATTCTGAATACTCAAGAAAAAAAATCTGATTAAAAAATGGGCAGAGGTTCTGAATAGATAATTTTGTAAAGAGTCATATGGATGGCCAACAGACACATGAAAAGATGCTCAGTATCACTAGGCTACAGGGAAATGTGAATCAAAACCACAAATTATATCACTTCATACATGTTAGAATGTCTATTATCAAAAACACAATAAATAACAACTGTTGGCAAGGTGTAGAGAAAAGAGAATCCTTGTGCAGTGATGGTGTTAAATGCATGTAGCCACTATGAAAACAATATGGATGTTCCTCAAAAATTAAAAATAGAACTACCATAGGATCCAGCAATTCTCCTTTTGGGTATTTATCCAAAGGAAACAAAAACACTAACAAAAATTCTGCACTGCCATATTCATTGCAGCATCGTTTACAATAGCCAAGACATGGAAACAACCTGTGTTCATGAAAGAATGAATGGATAAACAAATGTGGTATATATAGAATGAGATATTATTCTACCATGAAAACGAAGGATATTCTGCCATTCGTGACAACTCAGTGCATTATGCTAAGTGAAAAAAGTCTGACGGAGAAAGACAAGTACCATGTGATCTCACTTAAGTGTGGTATCTAAAACAAACAAAATCAAACCCATAGATATAGAGAACAGATTAGTTGTTGTGAGAGGTGGCTGTGTGGGTCGGCCAAGTGGGTGAAGGTGGACAAAAGTTATAACTTCCAATTATAAAATAAGTGTCATGGAGATATAACGTACAGCATGGTGACTACAGTTACTAATATTGCTTGTATATTTAAAAGTTTCTAAGAGACAAGATCTTAGAAGTTCTCATTGCTAGAAAAACAATTTGTAACTGTGCGTGGTGATAGATATTAAATAGACTTGCTCTGGTGATCACTTTGCAATATATACATGTCTCAAATTGTTGTGCCGTGTACTGGAAACCAATATAATGTTACATGTCCTTTATATCTGAATTTTTTAGAAAAAGGATTTCAGTCTTGATGACTGAGAGATTGGTTGATCTCTTTCTTAGAAACGGAAAGGCCAAGATGAAAAGCTGTTGTTATAGTTTGAATTGTGTCTCCAAAAAAAATATAAGTCATAACTCCTGGTACCTATGCATGTGACTTTATTGAAAATAGATTCTTTGCAGATGTACTCAAGTTAAGATAAAGCCATGCTTGATTACATGGGCTCTAATTCAATATGGCTGGTGTCCTTATAGGAAGGGAAAACAGAGACAAGACACAGACACACAGGGAGAACACTATGTGACGATGGAGGCAAAGACTGGAACAAAGACAAATGTACAAACCAAGGAAGGTGAAGGATTGCTGGCAACACCGGAGGCTAAAAGAAAGGCATAGAACACATTCTCCTTTAGAACCTTCAGAGACAGTGTGCCCCTGATGAAACCTTGACTTTGGACTTCTGGCCTCCAGAACTGAGAGAATAAATTTCTGTTGTTTTACGTCCCCCAGTTGGTGGTACTCTGTTATGGCTGCCACAGGAATCTAATACAGCTACTTTTGGTGGGAGAGAGGGAAACAGTGAATTTATTGAACTACAGTATATGTAAATATCCAAGTAGATGTGTCAGGAATGGCAATGGGAATGCAGGACTATGCTTGTAGAGAGGGTTCAGAGCTTGATAGACTTTGGCAATTATTTTTTTGGTGGTTCAGTTGAAGTACCATTATTTTAAAGAAGAAATGTGTAAAAGAGATTAAAGGTAAAGGACACTGGGTTTCAGAAAAATCAGAAAAGTAATAGTCATTGACATGTAAGAATATCAGCGTTGAACAATTTATAAAAGCTTTGTGGAGACCATTTCAAGGAGAAAGTAGCCGATAGCATGGCGTGACTGAAGGTGATCTGAGGAAATGGACTGAAGAAAGTGCAATTTTAGCTAGAAATGCCAATAGTTCTTTGCGTTTACACAATGCTTTACAGTTTGTAATACATTTTCACCTTCTTTATCTTATTTATTTACTACAACACCTAGGGACAATATCATGCTTATTTTACAGTTGAGCACACTCTGGAACAGGGAGGTTAAATTCTTACTTGAAATGACAGCTTCTAAATGATGAGGCCAAGATGTGAACCTAAGTATTCAGAGTCCAAAGTTATGCTCTTTCTATGGAAATTCTATGGAATTATGGAATATATTGTTTTATTCCTTTTAAGAAACCCTCACTCTCTCTAAGTAGAGTCTAATGATTACCAAAAAGCGGCAATCAACTTTTCTTAATGTTTTAATGGGCATGCTGTATATGCAGATATTTCCTCAGTGTGAATGTAAGTTTTGTGTTTATAATTTCCTACTTTAAGATCTCAATAATTTTCAAATTTAACTACATAAGAATTATAAGGATAGTCTCATAATGATTAAAGTTAATGGGGTTTTAATATGTTAAAATAGAAATTGGTTCAAACTGTTTTAAGTTTTCTTGTATATTTAGCAACCTGAACACAGATTCATTCATTGGTCAATCAATCAAATAAGACATAGTAAACTAAATTTTGGAAGCTGTCTAATGCAAATGTTTTGTGCGTATGAACACGTAAACACATGCTTTGGGAGTGGGAGGGAGTGGATAATGGAAATGTAGCATGTGATCTACGGATCTTTCCACATGTTTTGGGGTTATAGTGCTCACAATAATCTCTCCACAAGCCTAATTATATCTGATTTTCTTTAGGTTCCAGAAAATTCCTTCCAAGATGAAATTGTTTGGGAGGATCCTTCAAGAACATCATAGAAGCAATGCGACTGTGTAGCTCCCATCTATGAAGACTCTGCTTACTTGAGAATCTCCAGAGTCATATCCTGGACGGGAGTAGGGTGAGGGACTGGATGCACTCAACAGATGGTAATCAGATTTTGTTACCATTGATTTTTGGTGAAAATATAGACATCTATATTCAATATGTCCTACCTTGGGTGTAAGATGACCCTGTATGTGAAAGTCCTTTTGAGAAGTGAAATGTTTTTCAATATAGAATAATTAAACAACATGCTTGATTTACAGTCTGGCACTATATTTTACTTTACCTTTACTTTAATTCATTTTGAGCTTTTTGAGCTTTTGAGAATCACTGTGGCCATCATTTTATTGTTTTCCTTATCATTTTCTTCTGTTTTCACATTTAGTGTATTTATCTGTACTCTATTTAACTGAAATCTCTGTGTATATTTACTGTCTCTCTCAGTTGCTGTTGTTTGTCATTCTAGATTTGTCTTCTCTAACTTTACCTTTGTTTCTGAGCTTTTCCATTTTCACTTTCCTCATTTGGGCTCTTTTTCCATTTATCTAGTGATAACCACAGAAATCCAAAAGCAGGGCAGCAGTACAGGATGGTAGCATTTCACTTAGGAAGTGTGGACCTTTCCTCCCCATCTTGTCTCAGATAGAGGACCCTAATAGAGAAGCATTCCTGTTCTTCCTTTTACAATGATGTTGCTTTTCCTTAAGACTATTGGTGATTGTTCCTTGACTTGTATTCCTCGTACTCCACCCATCTGATTCCTTAGAATTCCCCGATAATTTTTCCCTTTTCCAGAACTTAGCTTTCTCAAATGTGATTTTTATCAGCCATATTCATTTAAAAATACTACTGAATATTTACGTTATTTTTATATAGCCTCTTTGTTTCCTCCTCTCTTATTGTCATAGGTATAGTATTGGGTATAACATTGTCCCATGTGTTGTTTCTTATTTCCATCTCTCTGTCTCTGTGTATCTCTCTGTCTTTCTGTCTATCTCTTTATATCTCTATATCTCTATATCTCTATATCGATATAAAAAATGTTCATTTTAAAGAATAATTAATAAGTGACTAGTCATGATATCACCACCTTTGTAAGCTAGAACCTGGACAGTACCTTGGACAGCCTCTACCCAAATGCATCCCTTTCTGTCTTCATCCATCTTGACTTTGTTATAATCAGCCTTTTGATATTTTTTTTAGTTTTAACTATAATATTTGATTATAACTATGGTTTTACCATTCATGATTGCATTCATGAAAAACAGTTTGTTTTACCCATTTTGGAACTTTATGTAGAGGGATTGGTTCATTTGTGACTGGCATCTTTTGCACAGCAATTTTGTGTGAAGGACATCCTTTCAATTTCTTTTGCTGCAGTTTATTCATATTTCTTGTACAATATTCTGTTGTACGAATAGGTCACAATTTTACCTTTTACTGTTGATGAGCATCTGGATTATTTCTAAGTTTGGGTTACTACAAACAACACTGCTATGAACATTCTTATTCATGTGTCTTGGGACACATCACCAAGAACTACTTTAGAGAATATTAAACCGGGGAATGTAATCACAGGTCTGCATTTGTAGATAATGTCAAACTGTTATTCAAAGTGATCTTGCCAATTAATACTTGTAGCCTCAAGAGTGAACTGGGAAGAAAAGCATTAATAGTAGTTCTGTAACGCCCTCCCTCCTCTGGATACCCTACGCAGTATCGGTCTTTACTAGATCTTGTTTAAGTATTACGATGGGATTTTAACAGGTAGGGCGATCATGGAGGAAGTTCCAACCTAAGAATGTTTTTAGGAGGAGTTGGTTTCTCTCTCTAGGCTGAATCTTATAAATAAAACTGGAATTTCTCGTTATATGGGAAACAATTGACTACAGAATGGGAATTAATCACAGAAGCTCTATATACTCGTGTCGCTAATGGCATATAAAATCCAAGATACCTGGCCAGCTTCCTGGCAGAGTGGTTAGTTCCTGCACTCCACCTCTGCGTCACAGGGGGGTTTCCCCAGTTTGGATCCTGGGCACAGACATGGCATGCTCATCAAGCCACGCTGAGGTGGAGTCCCACATAGCACAACCAGAGGCACTTACAAATATAATATACAACTATGTATTGAGGGGCTTTGCAGAGAAGAAGAAGAAGAAAAAAGAGAAGTAGATGGCAATAGATGTGAGCTCAGGTGCCAATCTTTTAAAAAAAAAAAAACCAAGATACTTCAAACCAAATGGCCTTCTCTGAGCTAGCTTATCCTGCTAGTTAGTAATCATCTATTACTCAGAAACAAAATGTGTTCCAGTCTGGAAAAAGGGATTTTATTTTTTTTTGATGTTGCATTTGACCTTTAGGGCTCAAGCTGGCCAAAGTAGATGTTGTTATTTATACCTGCCTTTTGCCTGCATAGTCAAGTAAAGATAAGTTGTTTTGAAATAAACTAATTGATCTTTAGTCCTGACTTCCACAGATGAAATATCCATCTACTTTCTTCTATTTTTCTTTAGTGATTATTTGTAAGTATCCAGGTAAACTCAAAATCAGTCGGAATATAAGTGCAAAGCCTAGTTAAATTCAAGCAAACCATGTAAATTTCATTTAAAAACAGTAATGGTGTTTTTTATTACTTGAGTAAATCATTAAAGCCTTTGGATATAAACTGAAGAATGTTATAGAGGATATGAGATTTTATCCTTTAGCCACATTAAAAGTTCGGTAATAAATTTAATGGTTGCCCTCCGTTATATTCACTTTAAAGATTAACATGTGCCTAATTATTAGTTTTGTGATCCTTTATAAGTTGATCATCAATGAAATTAAATGAAAAATTTATTTACATATTTACATTTAAAATTAAAAAACAATGATTTATTTATTATTCTTATGTAAAAATTCTTGTATAATTGTGAGAAAAGAATCTAAGGTTTTTGTAAAACATCTAAGTCATTAAAAGACGACAACTAAGGTAATTAGGGAGTTTTAGGGTGTTATCTGTCCTCTCTCAAATACATGAAATTAGAAAAGAGGCACACTAGGTGTCCTCTGGCATTCTTCTTGATGCTCATTTTCCCTGAGGATTACCATCTCTGAACAGCTCAGTGACATCAGCCAATTAATAGTATAAGACATACATTCCCCAGAGACTTCAGCCAGGTTAACAGGTTTGGTTCTTTGTCTGTGCTAGCCAGGTCACAGTGTAGTGTCATCCCACCCTTGCATGGTGCTCATAGGGCCTCTCTGTCATAAAGCCAGGTCATTGTATTTGAGGAAATAATACTGAGAGTTCAAAATTGCTTTTCTTCATCTTCCTATGATCGAGAGGCAAAATGCAGGTTTCTACTACTGTGTGAAAACATATGAAGCCATCATGAGAAAGTGTCCCCTCTCTTAGGAAAAATTTCTGGATAACCTAATGCTGGTGTAATCAACCTTTGTACTCACTCTACACAATGTGACTCCTGATTCTACATATCCAAGTTTCAACCCCAGTACTCTATTAAGGCCAGTAAGCTGGAGATGAGGTAGGAAAGCAGCTTAGGACCTGCAGATGAGGTGAATAATGGTGAGTGGAATGGAACTCGGTCTCTGCGTTGCTTTAGGAATTGGCAAGTTAAGTTTATTTCCAATTGCAATTGTTCTTGAAACAAAAAGCTAAATTGGTTTGCATATATGTCCTTTGGCAAAAGGAACAGACAACAGAAATTCACCAACTATTAGAACTAAATTTAATTGTTCGTTTTAGAAGCTAACAATTTGTTCCTAGATATTTAATCCTATTGTAGTACATTTCTTATACCTTACTATGTACATATGGAAAATAATTTAAACATGACATATTTACATGTAATAAAATATACCCTTTAATAACAGAATAATAGTGTATGTGTCTATGTAAAAGTATTATGCTTTTCATTTTCAATTTGCTTTTCAAGGAAGCAAAAGTATAGACTTTCATTCTTTCCTTTTAACTTCTTATTCTCTGTGAAATTACACCATATTTGTTCTCTATGGTTAAATGGTTTCTTAGTATTTGTAGTTTTAAAATGTTTATTGTCTCCCATAAAGAGGAACAAAAATCTCTAAAATATGGATAGATTCTTCAAAATGATAGATTGCAAGTTAGAACAAGAAGGCTCCATTTTGTGAATATTGCGTCAGTGCATCTTTTTTTGTTTTTGTTTTTTTTTTTTTTGGAGGAAGATTAGCCCTCAGCTGACTACTGCCAGTCCTCCTCTTTTTGCTGAGGAAGCCTGGCTCTGAGCTAACATCCGTGCCTATCCTCCTCTAGTCTATACGTGGGACGCCTACCACAGCATGGCTGCCAAGCAGTGCCATGTCCGCACCCGGGATCCGAACCAGCAACCCCGGGCCACCGAGAAGCGGAATGTGCGAACCTAACCGCTGCGCCACCGGGCCGGCCCCGTGTCAGTGCATCTTTATGTTGACTTTATTGTTAATGAGAAATTATGATTCTTCAGTCGAGTACAGATATCAATTCAAAGACGAA
Source organism: Equus asinus (assembly GCF_041296235.1). Taxonomy (NCBI): domain Eukaryota; kingdom Metazoa; phylum Chordata; class Mammalia; order Perissodactyla; family Equidae; genus Equus; species Equus asinus. Next base: position 42,515,048 of record NC_091797.1, read on the forward strand.
AAAGGCAGAAAAAGAAAAGTAACCGGAATGTTTAATTAACTGATGAATTAGGAAATGACAGAAATTTTTTCTATTGAGGTCACATTGGTTTACATTATATAAATTTCAGATATACATCGTTATATTTCAACTTCCGTATAGACTGTATTGTGTTCACCACCAAAAGTCTAATTTTATATGGGATTGCACTGAGGTGATGTGTAGAGTGCACTAGTGACCATCCCTCCATCCTTGCACGTACTCATGAATGACTCTCGTATGTACATTGTTGGTGCCCAGCTCAGATGCTCTTTACTGGCTGGAGTCCTCATTCATACCCTACTTGTTATGAGCATTGGCTGCTAGTCACAACCATTCCTTTTTTCAGAGAATTGCCCTCAGCCTAAAGGGAGCCACATTACCAGGGGGTTCCCCAAAACCTTGTGGTGGCTACCCACAGCCAATGATAGACTCATGGGATATGCAAAAGTCTGCCTTTGCCTTCAGGTGAAAATAATTCTGCTGCAGTTCATGCTCCAGAGCTATGCCGTTCAACACAGTAGTAACTAGCCATATGTAGCAACTTAAATTAATTAAAAGTAAATAAAATTTAAAATTCAGTTCTACCACATTTCAAATGCTAAGGTAGCAACGTGTGCATAGTGTCTATTGTATTAGACAGTGAATATGGAATATTTCTACTAACCCAGTTCTATTGCAGAGTCCCGCTCCAGCTTCTTATGGGTTCAGGCTCTGCTGTTTTCCATTTGAGATCACATCCTGGCTTACCAATTCTCTGCTCCTTTTGATTACCCCACTCCCTTTATCCTGAAAACATCCCCTCAATAAACCACATGCAACGTAATTTCTGCTTCAGCCTCTTTTCCATAGAACCTGGATTCAAACAGTGTCCATGTTCAGTAGACCAGTCATTTCCAATACAGTGATGGATCCATTTCCCCCTCATTTATACTTCCTTCATTGTCTCAGGGGCGTTTAGCCTGTTCCATTAGATGCCTCTTCTCTTGATTTTGATCATAAAATTGTGTTCTTGTGAGATATCTTTCCCAATTATATTCTTTTCTTGATGGTAATTTTTACTTAGAATGCCATCTTTGTTTTGTAGAGTCTACTTATTTTACCTATTCAAAATTTTTTCCTCCAAATATAATCTCCTTTTTAAATTATTTATTTTTTGTATCCAAAGTAATAATTTATGTGTAATTTTTCTAATAGGACTTTCCTATGTCATGTCATATTGTGATGGTTACTAAGGACACCATCCTTTGTTCCTGTACCTAGGATGAAGGTGTCTAATATTTCCAGTCATTATTATTTACATAGTTTAATATGAATCAGTCTTTCTTATTGCATTATGTCAATCGATGCTTATCTAAACAGAGATGATGCTTTCCAGTCAAATTACATAACTTTCTAACTATGGTAGGAAGGGAATGAAGTAAAATTCCTCATTTGGTTTTAGTCAAAAAAATATTCCTTCTCTTGGAAGATTGCTCTTGTGGTGGTGCAAACCTCTTCAGGAGGGATGGATTCCAAGTAAGAAAGGATGAAGAGAACAAAGTAACCTCAATCTGCAGAACATCCTCTTGAGAATCAATAAGATAATGCATCTTGCAACTCAACCTTTCCCATATCTGCTCTTACTAAAGGACACTAATTTTCCTGAATTGTAATGAGAAAAAAAATTAAAAGTAAGTATATAAAATTAACCTACTATCGATGGATGTTATTAAATTTTTATAATACCAAAATATCCTTTTCTTTTTGCCTTTCCTTGTATTACTTCTAGTTTTTGTGTTTTTTCTGAGGAAGATTATCCCCAAGTTAACATCTGCTGCTAAACCTCCCATTTTTGCTGAGGAAGATTGGCCGTGAGCTAACATCCATGCCCATTTCCTCTACTTTATCTGTGGGATGCCTGCCACAGCATGACTTGATAAGCCGTGTGTCCCCACCTGGGATGCAGGCCGGGGAACCCAGGGCACAGAAGCGGAGCGAGCGTACTTAACCACTACGCCACCAGGCCAGCCCCTAGCTTTGCAATATAACTCTTTGACCTGTCATTGCTTTGGCAGTGTATCTGTCTTTATCTCTGTGTATTTGCCTGTTTAATTATTTTATCATAGGGAGTGACGTAAAGCATTACACTTTGCATGTAGACTACACAGTGGGGTAAGGATTAGAAAGGTTTACCCTGATTAGAATGTTGACAGAAAACAATCCCACCTCTTTCACGGATTCTACACACTCTAGCTGTTGGTAATATGTGAAAATGAAATCAGCAGAAGGAAAGGGAAGTGCTGCCCACTGGACTTTAGAGTTCTGATTCCAACTGACTATTCATAGCCAATGAATTTTCAGCGGTATGGTAATTTGAGGCAACTTGAGGGCAAGAGTTCAACACTGTAACTGAATAGTGGTATTGAAAAGTATCTGCCTATTTGTTTTACCACCATAAAAAAGACTGGAGCAGCCTTCACAAATATGTTACAGGTTAGAGTACAGAGGCAAAATTGCCAAAATATGCAGAGTCAGCAGTATTAGTGATATTTGAATGTAATTTAATCTAGATCATAAATTCCAATATCTGAATGTATTTTGGAGATTATTTTGCATTATATTCTATTGCATGTGGGGTATGTACAATTCAGTCGTGTAGGATTTTGAGACATACTTAAAATATCCCCTCTGCCTTTATCTGCTTCTCTTCTTATTCTTTCCGATTGTGCCCTAGTATTTCCCTCATTGTCCTTTTCTCTAATGTACACATGTTCTGATGTACTTTAGATCCTAATACACTCAATCTGAAACATCCCTTTCAAACGCATGAATAGCGCAAACACAAGGTCCATAATTTGATTTTTCTTATATTAACTATCAATGATATAACTTTTAGTGCTAATGTGGAACTACATTGGTATAAGATATGTCCACCTCAATGAGTACATCATTTATGAAAACAGTTACATATAAAATCCTATGGCTATGTCTTTTAACACAATAGATTTACCTCAACGCCCCCAATTTCTTTTTGAAGACATCTAAAAGTTTCTAAATGCTTAGTCTTGACAGGAGTGCTAACAAGGATGGAACAGAAAAATGGAAGTTCCTTCACTGGGTTTCTCCTTCTGAGTTTCTCTGACAGGCCTCAACTGGAGCTGGTCCTCTTTGTGGTTGTTTTGATCTTCTATATCTTCACTTTGCTGGGAAACACAACCATCATCGCATTGTCCCACCTGGACCCACATCTTCACACTCCTATGTACTTTTTCCTCTCCAACCTCAGCTTTCTGGACCTGTGTTACACTACTAGCGTTGTTCCCCAGCTCCTGGTTAACCTCAGTGGAGCAGACAAAACTATCTCCTTTGCTGGTTGTGTAGTTCAGCTGTACATCTCTCTAGGCTTGGGATGCACTGAATGTATTCTCTTAGGAGTTATGGCATTTGACCGTTATGTAGCTGTTTGCAGGCCCCTTCATTATACAGTAATCATGCACCCCCGTCTCTGTGCCCTGATGGCTTCTGCTTCATGGTTCATTGGTTTTGCCAACTCCTTATTGCAGACAGTCCTCACTTTCCTTTTACCAATTTGTGGGAGAAATAAATTAGATCACTTTTTCTGTGAGATCCCTGCATTTCTCAAGCTTGCCTGCATTGACATCAGTATGATTCAGTCTGAGATGTTTTTTGCCAGTGTCTTCATGCTTCTCATACCTGCTTCATTAATCATGTTGTCCTATGGTGGGATTGTCAGGGCCATCTTAACAATAAAGTCTTCAGCGGGGCAGAGAAAAGCATTTGGGACATGTGGATCTCACCTCATAGTTGTCACCCTGTTCTATGGCACAGCCATCTATGCTTATCTCCAGCCCAGCAACAACTACTCTCAGGATCAGGGCAAGTTCATAGCTCTCTTCTACACCATCGTTACTCCCATGATCAACCCCTTCATATATACTCTGCGGAACAAGGATGTGAAGGGAGCAATGAAGAAGATTCTTTGGGAAAGTTATGACTCCAGATAACTGGGCGAGGAATACAGTTTAATGGAAGGACTTTGAATACCAGAGCCCTTAAGATATTTGTGTCCTCTATGTGTCATCCAAAATTTCCCCTGACAACTCAAGGGAATTTTCTGACCTCCTTCTCCTATGAAAATTAATGTTTGAAATCTACGTTCATGGATTCATTGAAACCTCCGGAGATGCTGATTCAATGCTTCTAGAGCATCCACATTATATTTATCATTTTTAAAAACTCTAGAGAATTTTCTTATTAGCAACCCAGTTTGGGGATTTCATTCCATTTTACTTGCAAAAAGACATTTAAGTACATACCATCAAGGCACAACCAAATAAGAGCATAAAATACTGAAACACTGTAAGAAATATTAACATTTTAGCATTTTCTAGCAATTGCTGGAGGGATATCACTTATTCCACCATTTTGATCATGACTCGTCAAAGTCCACAGATTGACTATATCAGCTGTTTTTCACAGAAGTAGGTGGGGAAACTGAGGGAAAGACAGACTTTAAGCTCAAAGAAAAGGTTGCTGACATTGATCCTGATAAAGCCATTCTGGAGTTAGTCCCAACTGTGACCTCACCACCACGGCAGCCATATGATGCAGCATTCATTTCATAGAAGGCTGTACACAGGATCACTGGGTGAAGGGAGTGATGCAATGCTGCCAGTGACAATGGTAGCCATTTGCTGATAGTGCTTATGTATAAGTTGGTACATAGCCATAGAAGCATCAATGTGTGGTATAGAAGTTGGTTACTTTAAATTTGCTAGTCCCCTTTTTCTTTGTTAAAAGTGACTTTTGAGGACATTATCATATCTGAATAGTACATGATCCAAGTTCTATTTTATAGTCTAGACCATTTGCCTAGTAATGTAGCAAAAGTTTCAAAGGGTAAAATATGTTTAAATTTCTCTCTTTTTCCCATTTTATAAAATACTTTTATTCAGGCGTCTATTGGTTAGGGCCTTTGTATCTCACATCTGGCAACACCCCATATAATTTGAATTCAGCGACATCAGATAACAATATAAGAAGTAGCCCCTTATTCCCAGGAAACCTCATGTTTTGTGGAAGTTTGGTCAGATTCATCTGGAGGAAATTTAAAGAATAATGTGCATGTTAATTTTTTAAAATGTCTATATGCATAAACATTATAAACAACAACCTCATGAAACAATTATCATTCAATTCTGAATTATGTAATAATTCCAGAAAAAGTGAATCTGACACTGTAGCCCTGAGATCCCCATCAAAGCTCAGTTTGCAGTGTATATTTATTTTGGGATATGAATCCTGGTGTTTGTATATATTTAATGTCATGAACAGTGTATTTTTCGATGGAGGTTAGAGCTTTGACAATGTCCTCATCATAGAAATATTTATGATCTTTGGTAGGTTTTCCCAACACATAGCACAGTACAGGTAAATACATGTGTGTCTCTGGGTGGACACATATGCAAAAAATATTCATATATCATATGTCTCCTGTCCTGACAACTAACCCACATCCTCCGAGGCTTTGAACCTCCTCAGTTGGTCATGCTCATGACAAGTGATCTTGGAAGAGACACAGGTGGAAATGACAGCTAGGAGAAATTATACATGTGTTCAAGATTCTATCTACATCCTTAATAGCACCCAAGTATTCACACTTGTAATCAACACTTGGGAAAACATATAACTTGACACCATAGAAATGCTTACTGTATACCAGTATAAAAACAGTTTTGGAATACTTTTTACACCCAGTTGTGACAAATTTCCTACTTTCCATTATTGCTGAACAGCACCTTGATAGTTATATGCAAACGGTCAATTTAAAATCCCTTAAATGAACTTTCTTTGGTGCAGAAAACCTCAAGGCTTCATGAAGCCATTGATATAAGAAAATTTCTATCCATTGAAGTATATGGGGAAGCCATTATGGTTTCAACTGATGTGACCTGAATTTTATTTGAGCCAAGGAAGCCTGACTTTTGGACTGTCAAATGTGTACTTCACATCTGCTTTAATCATTACCCTAAAGTAAAAAGTTATACCCTTTTCAAGATAAGAATTAATGCCTCCCCTCTTATGTTAGCACTCTTTGAAGATATGTCTCCCTTCCCAGGACACCAGGGTCATGTTGACCTGCTGTGTACATGCTAATCTGTAAGAAACTTCTCCTTGAACTCTTGCAGGAATGTACCCCTGTCATGCTTGGTGTATGTATCTTTGTTTTGAAAAGGTATATATCTGTGCTAAAAATCACTCTTCTCCAGGCCCTGTTCTTCCCCTGAGACTCCCAGGATATAGTCCTCAGTTTGGCTCAAATAAAACTCTTTTCTTTTCTTTTGCAATGAAATGATTATCTGTGATTTGCGTCAACACTACAGAGACTATTGTTCTGACTGAGCAATTGGCTGTTTGCTCTTCAGGACACACAAAATGCTGCCACCAAACATATTTATTTCCTTTAAGTAAACATTGAATGGCACTTGAATAGTTACATTCCTTGGACATAAATTACAGATAATAAAGATCTCTGAGCCCCAAGACAAAATAAAAAAAAATTGAACAAGAGACCAAACCCAAGTTCGGTATTGTGTTGTAACATTTTCAAATGGGATCTAAGAACTCTACCTTCTCAAGCTCGCCATGCTTTGTCTGTAACAGACTACAGAGTTGTGTCAACAGCCCTAAAAATTATTTGGACTGCTTCCTTTTCAATTCTCATCAGCAGCTGTGGAAAGGCTGCAGTGATTTTACCCAAGGTTGGCTAAATTCTTTTGTCCCATCTGTGTTGAGCATGTGGAGTTCAGGACTGTCATTATGCCCTAGAACAATTCATGGATTCTTCCAGCTATAGGAGAGGAAGACCATTCCTCTACCCTCTAGGTCCTTCTGGCTTGTGTAAGAATTAAATTGACATGAGACAGAAAAACAGGAGAAAAGCAAAGTTTAATAACATGTGTATGTGGGAGAAACCCAGAAAAACTGAGTAACTCAGCCAGAATGGCTGAAGCTGCTGCCTTAAACACCATCTTCAGGTAGAGACAAAGGAAGATGTTGAGGGTAGTGGTGTGGGGCTTCCAAGGGGAAGAAGGCAATTTACATGGAAGTGTAAATGCAAATGTTTGTTAAACAAGTATTTGTTGGGCTCTCTATAGACAAGGTTATTTTATGATATTCCTGGAATAGGGCTTTTATCTTAAATTCTATTGGGCAGTTAGAGGGAAGGTCTAAGTTTCTTGCAGGGTCACTTGTTCTGAAAAATAAATCAAAGCAAAGAGATACAGTTTGGGGTGGGCAGTTCTGATCCCAACACAGTCCTTGTGTCCTTTGAGGAGCACAGAGTATACACTATTGGCTCAGGTGATGAGTGATCATCAGAGACCCCAAATGTCAGTCAGACTCACATGAAACACAATTCCTTTTTCGGGGGGGGGGTAGTATTACTTAAAATGGATTATTTTTTTTTTTTACTTTTTTATTGAGGTAACATTAGTTTATCACGTTATGTAAATTTCAGATGTACATCATTGTATTTTGATTTCTTTGTAAATTACATCATGTTCACCACCCAAAGACTAATTACAGTCCATCACCATAAACATGTGCCTGATGTCCCCTTTCACCCTCTTCTCTCCCCTCTTCCCTACTGGTAAGCACCAATCCGATCTCTGTCTCTATATTTTTTGTTGTTGTTTTCTCCTCTATTTATGAGTGAAATCATATGGTATTTGACCTTCTCCCTCAGACTTAGTTCCCTTAGCATAAGACCCTCAAGGTCCATCCATTTGGGCACAAATGGCAAGATTTTATCTTTTTTATGTCTGAGTAGTATTCCATAGTGTATATATAGCACATCATCTTTATCTACTCATCCTTTGATGGGCACCTAGGTTGCTTCCAAGTCTTAGATATTGTGAATAATGCTGCAAGGAACATGGAAGTGTATATATCTTTATGCATTCCTGTTTTCATGTTCTTTGGATAAACACCTAGCAATGGAACAGAGGGATCACATAGTAGTTCTATTCTTAATTTTTTGAGGAATTCCCATACTATTTCTATAGTGGCTGTACCAGTTTGCACTTCCACCAGCAGTGAACAAGAGTTGCCTTTTGCCCACATCCTCTCCAACACTTGTTATTTCTTGTCTTGTTAATTATCGTCATTCTGATGGGTGTGAGGCGATATCTCATTGTAGTTTTGACTTGCATTTCTCTAATAATTAGTGATGTTGAACATCTTTTCATGTGCCTGTTGGCTATCAGATCATCTACTTTGGGAAAATGTCTGTTCAGATCTTTTGTCCAGTTTTTAATTTGGTTGTTAGTATTCTTGTCATTGAGGTGTATGAGTTCCTTATATTTTGTGGATATTAACACTTTATCAGACATCTGGTCTGCAAATATCTTCTCCCAATTGTTACGTTGTCTTTCTCTTTTGTTGATGGTTTCCTTTGCTGTGCAGAAGCTGTTTAGTTTGATGTAGCCCCATTTGTTTATTTGTTCTATTGTTTCCTTTACCATTCAGACATGGTGCTTGAAAATATGCTGCTAAGACCGATGTCAAGGAGAGTACTGCCCATGTTTTCTTCTAGAAGTTTTATGGTTTCAGGTCTTATGTTCAAGTCTTTAATCTATTTTGAGTTAATTTTTGTGTATGATGTAAGGTAACAGTCTGATTTCATTCTTCTGCATGTGGCTGTCCAGATTTCCCAACACTGTCTATTGAAGAGATTTTCCTTTCTCCATTGTGTGTTCTTGGCTCCCTTGTTGAAAATGAGCTGTCCTTAGATGTGTGGGTTTATTTCTGGGGTCTCCATTCTGTTTCACTGATCTTTGTGTCTGTTTTTGTGTCAGTATCATGTTGTTTTGATTACTGTAGCTTTATAGTATGCTTTGAAATCAGGGAGTATGATACTTCCAGTTTTGTTCTTTTTTCTCAGAATTCCTTGGGCTATTCGGGGTCTTTTGTTGTTCCACATAAATTTCAGGATTCTTTGTTCTATTTCAGTGAAAAGTGTCATTGGAACTTTGATAGGGATTGCATTTAATCTGTAGATTGCTTTAGGAAGTATGGACATTTTAACTACGTTAATTCTTCTAATCCAAGAGCACGAAGTATCTTTCCATTTATTTATGTTGTCTTAAATTTCTTTCAACAATGTTCCATAGTTTTCAGTGTACAGATCTTTCACCTCTCTGGTTAAATTTATTCCTCACTGCTTTATTCTTTTTGATACATTGTAAATGGGATTGTATTCTTGATTTCTCTTTCTGAAACTTTGTTGATGTTGTATAGAAATGCAACTGATTTCTGTATGTTGATTTTGTATTCTGCAACTTTATTATATTCATTTATTATTTCTAAGTTTTTTGGTGGATTCTTTAGGGTTTTCTACATATAAAATTATGTCATCTGCAAATAGTGACAATCTCACTATTTCCTTGGATTAGTGGATTCCTTCCAATGGATTCCTTTCATTTCTTTTTCTTGCCTGATTAATCTGGCTAGGACTTCCAATACTATGTCAAATAAGAGTTGCAAAAGTGAGCATCCTTGTTTGGCTCCTATTCTTACAGGGATTGCTTTCAGTTTTTCTCTGTTTGGTATGATGTTGGCTGTGGGTTTTATCACATATGGCTTTTATTATGTTGAAGTACTTTTCTTCTATACCCATACTATTCAGAGTTTTCATCATAAATTGATTCTATTTCCTGTCAAATGCTTTCTTTGCTTCTGTTGAGGTGATCATGTGATTTTTATTCTTCAGTTTGTTATTATGGTGTCTCATGTTGATTGATTTGTGGATGTTGAACCACCTCTGCATACCTGGAGTAAATCCCACTTGATCATGGTGTACGATCTTTTTAGTGTATTGTATTTGTCTCACTAGTATTTTGTTGAGGATATTTGCATCGATGTTCATCAGTGATATTGGCCCGTAATTTTCTTTCTTCATGTTGTCCTTGTCTGGTTTTGGTATCAGGGTAATGTTGGCCTTGTAGAATGAGTTAGGAAGCTTCCCCTCCTCTTCAATTTTTTGGAAGAGTTTGAGGGGTAGGTATTAAGTCTTCTTTGAAAGTTTGGCAGAATTGACCAGGGAAGTAGTCTGGCCCTGGAGTTTTACTTTTTCGGTTGTTTTTTGATTACTGTTTCAATTTCCTTACTGGTTATTGGTCTATTAAAATTCTCTATTTCTTCCTGTTTCAGTTTTTGAAGGTTGTATGATTCTAAGAATTTATCCATTTATTCTAGACAATCCAATTTGTTGGCATATAGCTTTTCCTACTATTCTCTTTTAACCTTTTGTATTTCTGAGCTGTCCTTTGTAATTTCTCCTCTTTCACTCCTGATTTTATTTATTTGAGTCTTCTCTCTTTTTCTTTGTGAGTCTAGCTAAAAGTTTGTCCATTATGTTTATGTTTTCAAAGAATCAGCTCTTAGTTTCATTGATTTTTCTATTGTTATTTTAGTCTCTATTTCACTTAATTCTGCTCTGATTTTTATTATTTCCTTCTGCTGATTTTGTGCTTTGTTCCTCTTTCCAGTTCCTTTAGGTGCAGTGTTAGATAGTTTGAGATTTTTCTTGTTTGTTGTGGTAGACCTGTATTGCTATAAACTTCTTTCTTAGAACAACTTTTGCTGTATCCCACATATTTTGACATGTTGTATTTTTATTTTTGTTTGTCTCTGGGTATTTTTTTATTTCTTCTTTGATTTCTTCATTAACCCAATCATGGTTCAGTAGCATTTTGTTTAATCTCCACATATTTGTGACTTTTCTGATTTTCTTCCTGTAGTTGATTTCTAGGTTCATGTTGTTGTGTTCAGAAAAGATGCTTGATATTATTTCAATCTTCTTAAATTTACTGAGATTTATTTTGTGGCCTAATATGTGATCTATCTTGAAGACTGTGCCAAGTGCATTTGAACATAAAGCATATTCTTAGGTTTTTGGATGGAATGTTCTGTATATATCTACTAAGTCCATCTGATCTAATGTGTCATTGAATGCCATTTTTCCTTATTGATCTGTTTGGATGATCTATCCATTGGTGTAAGTGGAGTGTTAAAGTCCGCTACCATTATTGTTTTCTATCTATTCCTCCTTTTTTGTCTATAAATTGCTTTATTAATCTCCTGTATTAGTTTATATGTGTGTCTTCTTTTTTATCTGGTTGGTCAACCTATGTGTTTTGATTGGAGCATTTAGCTGATTGACATTAAAAGTAGCCATTGATAAACATGTACTTATTGATATTTTGTTCCCTTTTTTCTGAGTATTTTAGTAGTTCTTCTCTGTTTCTTTCTTCTTCTCTTGCTCTCTTTCTTTGTGGTTTGATTGCTTTCTTTAGTATTATGTTTGAGTTCTGTTCTCATAATGTTTTGTGTATTTATTGTAGGTTTCTAGTTAGTGATTACCATGAGGTTGATATATAATAACCCATGTATATAGCACTCTATGTTAAGTTGATGGTCTCTTAAGCTTGACCTCTTGCTTAAAGCTCTACCTTTTTACCCCCATCTCTCATGTTTTATGTTTTGGATACCATATCTAACCTTTTTTTCTGCACATGTGTCTGTTACTCTGTTATCATGGAAACAGATAATTTTGATACTTTTGCCTTTTGAGCTTAATATTAGCTCATAGTTGGGTCATCTGCTACTTTTACTGTATATTTGCCTTTACCAATGATTATATTGTATTTTTTTTTTGGATAATTTTCTTATCCCTATTTGAGGACTTTTCTTTCCCACTTACATAAGTCCCTTTACAGGCCAGCTCCGTGGTTGAGTGATTAAGTTTGCACACTCCGCTTCAGCAGCCCATGGTTTCGCTGGTTTGGGTCCTGGATGCAGACATGGCACTGCTCGTCAGGGCATGCTGAGGTGGCATTCCACATAGCACAATCAGAGGCACTCACAACTAGAATATACAACTATGTACTGGGGACATTTGGGGAGAAAAATAAGTGAAAAAAAAGAAGATTGGCAACAGTTGTTAGCTCAGGTGCCAATCTTTAAAAAACAAACAAAAAAATAAGTCCCCTTGGCATTTCTTGTAGAGCTGGTTTCTTGGTGATAAACTCCTTTAGTTTTTTCTAGTCTGGAACACTCTTTCTCTCTGCTTCCATTTTGAATGACAATCTGGCCTGGTAGGGCTTTCTTGGCTGTAGGTTTTTTCCTTCCAGCACTTTAAATATATTGTGCCCCTTCCTTCTTGCTGCTGAGAAGTCAGCTGATAGGTTTATGGGGTTTCCTTTGTATGTAACTTATTGCCTTTCTCTTGCAGCTTTTAGAATTCTCTCTTTATCTTTAATTCTTGACATTTTAATTGTAATGTGTCTTGCTGTGGGCCTCTTTAGGTTCTTATTGTTTGGTTCTCTCTGTGCTTCCTGTACCTGGATGTGTGTTTCCTTTGTTAGGTTAGGAAAATTTTCAGCTATTATTTCTTCAAATAGATTCTCTGCCACTTTGTCTCTCTCTTCTCCTTCTGAGACATCTATAATATGGATATTAGTGCATATGATGTTATCCCAGAAGTCCCTTAGTCTGTCCTCACTCCTTTTAACTCTTTTTCCTTTTAGGTGTTCATCATCAGTGATTTCTTCTAGTCTTTCATCCAGCTAACTGATCTGGTCTTCTGATCTTCTACTCTGCCATCAAGCCCCTCCATGGATTTTTCATTTCCATTATTGTATTCTTCAGTTTTGATTGGTTCTTTTTTATATTTTCCAATTCTTTTTGAACTTATCACTGAGTTCATCCAATTTCTTCTTCCATGATCAGTGAGCATCCTTATGACTATTAGTTTGTAGTCTTTATCAGGTAGATAGTTTGTCTCTGTTTAGTTCTTTTTCTGAGGATTTGTCCTTTTCCCTTATTTGGAACATGTTCCTTTGTCTCCTCATTTTGCCTCTTTCTCTCTGCTTATATGTTTGTATTAGGTTGATCAGCTGCATCTCCCAATCTTTGAGAAAGGCCCTTATGTAAGAGTTGCCTTCTGAGGCCCAGCAGTGTGCTTCCCTCTCCTTGCCAGTTCCCAGTGTTCCAGAAGTGTCCCTTGTGTTGGCAGTCTGTGTCCCTCCGTTGTGGCAGGGTAGCTCTTGTTGGAGGTGCCTGAAAGGCTAGGCTGTATTTCTGGCTGTCTGGTGGCACACTCAGCTGCCTGTGGCTGCTATGATCCCTTCTGTCACTTTATTGGGTGTGGCTAGCCCCCACACAGTTGGCTACAAGGTCTTATAGCACATTCCTGTTGCAGTTTTTCTGTTAAAGGATTAGGCCCCCAAGATGGCTGGTTACTAGGCTCAGGGCCTTACACGTGCTGCAGGCCTCTAGCATGCAAGCCTGTTGTCAGCTTTCTCAGGATTGCAGCTGTGTCAGGCTGGTCCCAGGCATGGGATTGCCCAATAATTTCAGGATTTGGAAAATGGGGCCAACCCACTTTGTGGCTGTTTGAGAAGCACAAGTGTGCTGCAGCTGACAAGTCCCACCTCCTGCAGGACTATACAACTCATCAACACAGGTCTGCCATGTGTGCACACCCCAACTCACTGAAGCAGACCCACTCGCCCTATCTCAGAGGCACCACACACTCCATCTATGTAGGCCTTCCCCTTGTACACACCTTGCCCTGCAGAGGTGGACCTCCTCACCCCACTGCAGAGGTACAAGGCACCCCACCGATGTATGCTCATAAGTTTCTCAAGGTTTGCTGTTGGGTGGGACCAGCCCCTAGGGAAGGCTGCCTGCTCTGGCTGAACTGGATTAAATCAGTACTCTAGTGGGTGGTGCAGACCCCTGTGCTAACAGTCCAGGGGAAGAACTCCAGTGGTGTTCGCCAGCATGTCAGTCAGCAAGCCTGTGTTGGGTCACAGTAATGGCTGCTGCCAATGTCTCAGTCCCTTGGGAGGTCGTCCCAGCCTAGGGAGGTCTCACCTCTCACTGAGATGTGCCCAGAGCCTATCAAGTGAGTCTATTTTCACCAAAGGACTGTGCACCTTTCTTTCTGGTGATTTTAGGTTGGTTTCTGAAATGGGTAAATTTATGCCTGGGCCCTTTAAGAGCAGGCTTTTTTATCCCTTATGTCTAATAGCTTTTCTGGAGGTGTCCTCATTGTTGTTAATAGCCTGCAAAGCCAGTTATTATTACACTTGTCTTTTTCATGCTGAATCCAAAAAATGCTTAATGTGGTAAAGATCCCCTGCTTAGATCCCCCACTCCTCCAGGAAAAGCTTTGTACCTTCATGGTTCCTGGGCAGCCATGAAGTGTCACTGGTAGAAAGTGCCTTTTTCTTCTCAAGAAAGGAATTTCTGCCTCAAACATCTCAGTCAGCAATGTCTCTTGTTCTGGGGTTCTTTTTATCCAGTTTTCAGTTCTCTCTCAGGAGTAATTGCTCCAAGAGTAGTTTGTAAATTTATTGTGTCCATGGGAGAAAGTGAGTTCAGAGTTGTCCTACACTGACATCTTCCCAGCAATCCTTGAAACACAATTTTTAAACAGCACAAAATTTATTCACAATGGTGGAAGTACAAAACAGGAGCAACAACATATGCAATACCTATGAGGCCCCAATCCAGTCAGGCAGCTTCCTGAGTCTCCCTTTCTACAGTGGAATAGTTGTTTTTTTTTTTTTTTTGGAATGTGGGACACTAACTTGTGTGGGACAAGTCAGCACAAAGAAGGCTTGGGAGTTTCTAAGTTTATAGTGTCCCCACCATTGTAACTCTGGTTTTAGGATTAATTTTTATTCGTTAGTACAACAGCAATCTTTATTTTGTATGTTTACTACATTCTAATCAGGCCCTATGCATCCTGCTATAATCATTACTAGATCTGTAATCAGTATATAGCAACCCTGTAAGACCCTCATGCACATCCTAGACAGGACATTTCAGCAGTTACTGTCTGCCAGAATTCTGCTCTGAACAGGCTCATTTAGGAGGGAGGAACAGATTACAGGTTCCGGTCAACCTTTTCCTTTGCAGGTGACTTCTGATCTGACACTTGTTTGTAATATAGTTGAGACCTTTCTTCCATATTTTTTGTATTGTAGCATATTTCAGGATTTGATCTGGCAGGCTCTGGGAATGTCATTTTATGAGGCCAGCTTTACCCTGATAGCAAAACCAGACAAGGACACCATAGAAAAAAAATTGCAAGTCAATATCCCTCATGAACAATGATGCAAAATTGTCAACAAAATATTAGCATACTAAATCCAACAACACATTAAAGGGATCATACATCATGACCAAGTGGGATTTATTCCAGGGACAAAAGGCTGATTCAACATTCACAAATCAATCAATGTGATACACAACATAAAAAAAACGAAGGATAAAAATCATACAGTCATCTCAATAGATTTCAAAAAAGCATTTGACAAAATTCAACAACAATTTATGATAAAACTCTCAGCAGGGTAGGTATAGAGGGACTCAACCTTAACATAATAAAAGCGACATATGACAATCCCAGAGCTGACATCATAGTTAATGGCGAAAAGCTGAAAGTTTTTCCTCTAAGATCAGAAACAAGAAAAAATGCCCACTCAAGCTACTTTTATTCAATACAGTATTGGAAGTCCCAGCCAGAGAAATTAGGCCAAAAAAAAAAGAATCAAAATCAGAAAGGAAGATGTAAAACCCTATTTTCAGGTGATGTGATATTGTATATAGAAAGTTCTAAAGACTCCACCAAAAAACTGTAGGAACTAATAAACGAATTCAGTAAAATTGCAGCATACAAAATTCCTAGGGATCTGATATAGGTGACCAATACAATCCAATACAGATACTTTTCCCGAGGGAGAGGGAAACAGTGAATTTATTGAGCCATAGTATTTGTAAATACCCAAGAGGATGTGTCAGGAGTGGCAATGGACATAGAGGATTATACTCAGAGGGAGGGCTCAGATCTTAATATATATTGACAATTATCTCTTTGATGGTTCCGTTGAAGTACCATCATTTTTAAAGATGAAATGTGTAAAACAGAATTAAAGGTAAAGGACTTTGGGTTTCAGAAGAAATCAGAAGAGTAATGGTCACTGACATGTGAGAAGAGCACGACTGAGCAGTTTTATAAAAGCTCCCTGAAGACCATTTCAAGGAGGAAGTAGCCAATAGCATGGCACAATTAAAGGTCATCTGTGAAGTACACTGAAGAAAATGTATGACTTTAGCTATTTTGGGCCAACTCTGTAATTTTAAGTAATTAAATTATGAAAATTAGTGATATCACAAAGTGAAAATTATAAACAGAAATATTACAATCACATGAAATGTTATTAATTTTTCACATTTACATAATGCTTTAAAATTTATAATGCATTCTCACATTTTTTGTCTTACTTATTTATCACAACACTGAGGGACAATATCATCCTCCTTTTATAGCTGAGCACACTCTGGAAGAGGAGGATTAAATTCTTACTTGAAATGACACAGCTTCTAAATGATGAGGCCAAGATATGAACCTAGATATTCAGAGTCCAGAGTCATGCTTGGTACGGAATAATGGATTATCCTTTTAATTCCTTTTAATAATCTCTCACTCTCATTAGGTAGAGAATAACGGATTAACAAAAGATGGCAATCCATTTAATGTTTTCATCAGTATGTTGTACATTCAAAGATATCCTGTGTGATTGCAAGCTTTGCATTTATAATTTTCAATTTTAAGATGTCATTAACTTTCATAATTTAATTACTTACAATTATAGAGTTGGTCCCAAAATGGCTAACGTTAAGAGAATGTTAACTTACTAAAATAGAAATTATTCAAATTGTTTTAAGTTTCTTGTACATTCAGCAACATAAACACAGATTCATTCATTGATCAAAGAATCAAATAAGATGCAGTAAACCAAACTTTGGAAGGTTTGTAACGCAAATGTTTTGGCCCAGGTATGTGTGTGTGCATGTTTTGGGGTTGGGAGGGAGCAGATGTAGGACATGTAGCGTGTGATCTATGGGATCTTCCCACACGTTTTGAGTTAGAGCGCTCACAGTCAATTCCCCAGAAGACTAACTATACCTAATTTTCTTTAGGTTCTAGAAAATTCCCTCCAAGATGAAATAGTTTGGGAGGATCCTTCAAGAACATCATGGGAGCAATGAGGTGTCCAGCTCCAGTGTATATAAACTGTGTTTACATGAGAATCTCCAGAACACACCTTGTACAGGAGAGGGGTGAGGGACTGGATGTTGTACCAAACAGAAAGCGATTAAATTTTGTTATCAGCGACTTTTGCTGGAAATATAGATGTCTAGATTCAATATGTCCTGCTTTTTGTATACGATGGTCATGTATTTAAATGTCCCTTCAAGAAGTGAATTATTTTTGATATAGAATAATTGAAGAGCATGCTTGCTTTGTAGTCTTTCACTACATATGAAGTGAAATTACTTCAATGCATTTTGAGCTCTTTGAGCTTTTGAGAATTGTTTTGACCATCATTTTATTGTTTTTCCTATTATTTTCCTTCTGTTTTCAGTTTTAGTATATGTCTCTGTTCTATTTAACTCAAATCTCTGTTATATCTACTGTCTCTCTCAGCTCCTATTTGTCATTCTAGATTTGTCTTCTCTACCCTTCCTTTTGTTTCTGAGCCTTTCCCTTCTCCCTTTCTCCTGGGGGGGGCACTGAAACAGAGCTCACAAATTTAACCACTACGCCACCCAGCCAGCCCCACTTATATTATTTTTATGCAGCCTCTTGTCTCCTGCCTTCTTATTGTCACAGGTGTAACATTTGGTATAACATTGTCCTATGAGTTGCTCTTATGTACTCTGGCTATCTCTCTGTCTCTGTCTCTCAGTCAATGTGTATCTCTCTCTATTCTCTGGATTCCATGTATATTTGTTTAAAAATTTGCTCTGTTTAAAAAATAATTAAAAGTGAACAGTCATGATACCACCACTCCTATTAAAAACTGGGTCCTTGATAGTACCTCACACAACCTCTTCCCAACTGCATCCCTTTCTGTCCCCATTGATCCTGACTTTGTTATAAACAGCTCTTTGATATTCTCTTTAGTTTTGAGTATAATTTTTTACTATCCCTGTTGTTTTACCACACGTGTTATTATTTATAAACAGCAGTTTGTTTTACCTGTTTTTAAATTTTATGTAGAAGGATCAATTACTTTGTCAGTTGCATCTTTTGCTCAGCATTTTTGTGTGAAGGACGTCATTTCAATTTGTTTAGGTTTAGTTTATTCATGTTTGTTTTTGTCTATTCCTCTGTTGTATCAATAGGCCACACTTTACCCATTTTTCTGTTGGTGAGCATTTGGATTGTTTCCAGGGCTTGGTAAATACAAATAATGCTGCTATGAGCATTCTTACACATGTTTCTTGGGGCACATGACCAATAACTACTTCAGGGACTAGTAAATCTAGTGATGTAAGTTGCAGGTCTCCATTCCTAGATAATGTCAAACTATTATCCAAGGTGATTTTACTAATTAATATTTGCAGCAGCAAGAATGAACTCAAGAAAAGCATTAATAGCCAGTCTGTATTTCCCTCCCTCCTCTGGACACCCTAAGCAGTATTGGTTTTTACTAGTTCTCCTTACAAATATTATGGTGAGATTTGATTGGTAGGCAGATAACTGAGAAAATTCTGACGTAAGAGTGTTTTTAGTAGGAGATAGGTACTTTACTTTCCTAGGCTGAATATTATAAATAAAACTGGAATTTCTGGATATATGGGAAAGAGTTGGCCATAGGATAGAAATTAATCATAGAAGCTCTCTATACTTGTGTGACTAATAGTATATAAAAAACAAGATGCTTCAAATCTAAATGCCTTTCTGTGGGCTAACTTATCCTGCTTCTTAGCAGTCATCCATTACTCTGAAACAAAATATGTTCCAGTCTGGAAAGATGGATTTTATTTTATTTTTTTCAGCTGCATTTGACGTTTTGGGCCCAAGCTTGCCAAGGTCAGATATTGTTATTTATGCCTGCCTTTTGCCTTTATAGTCAAGTGAAGATAAGTTGTTTTGAAATAAATCAACTGATCTTCAAACTTGACTTCAACAGACAAAACACCCAACAATTTCCTTCCATTTTTCTTTCGCAATTATTTATAACAATCCTGGTAAAATCAAAATCATGTGGAACTGAAAATCAGAGACTGGTAGAATTCCAAGAAACCATGAAAATTTCATTAAATATTAAAAATTTTCCTTTTTGTTGTTGGAGTAAATCATTAAAACCTTTACATCTAAACTGCACAGTGCTACAGTGATTTGAGATGTTTTTCTTATCCACATTAGAAGTTTAGTAACAAATGTGGTGGTTGCTCTCTATTGTATTCACCTTAAAATTTAGTGTGTGCCTAGTTATTAGCTTTGTGATCTCTTATAAGTTGATTATGAATTATATTAATTAAAAATAATTTGCATATTTACATTTAAAATTAAGTAACTATGAATTCTTATTTATTTTTATATTTACATGTACAATTTTTTGCAATTGTGAATAAATAGCTCAAATTTTCTATAAGACCTTTAAGTCATTTGGAGATGAGAGCTAAGGTAACAAGGAGGTCTAGGGTGAGTTATCTATTCTCTGTCAAGTATATGAAATTATAGAAGAGATAGATTAGATATCCTCTGGTATTTTCTTTGATATTTATTTTCCCAGAGGATTGTCCTCTTTGGATAGCTCAGTGACATCAGTTAATTAACAGTATAGGACATACACTCCCCAGAGACTTCAGCCAGGTTAAACAGTTTAGGTTCTCCATCTGTGCGGGCCTAGTCATGGCCCAGTTTCACATGACGTTCTCATGTTTTTCTTAAGGTTCTCTGTCATAAAACCAGGTGGCTGTACTGTGGAAATAACACTGAGAGATCAAAATTACTTTTCTTCATCTACCTACCAGCTAGAGGCAGAATGCAGATCCCTAGCACCGTGTGAAGATACGTGAAGTCATCATGAGAAAGTGCCTCTTGCTTAAGAAAAATTACTGGATAATCCAATGCTGGTACAATCAATCTCTGCACTCACTTCACATAACCTGTTTCCTGATTCTAGATAATCAAGTTCCAATCTCAGTATTATATTAAAAGCGGTAAGTTGGAAAAGAGGTAGAGAAATAGCTTAGGACACACAGATAAGGTGAATAAAGGTAAGTAGAATAGAACTTGTTCTCTGTGTTGCTTTAGGAATCGCCAAGTTTGTTCATTTTCATTTGCAATTGTTCTTGAAACAGAAAGCTGAATTGGTTTGCATAGATGTCCATTGGCTTAAGGGACAGAATACAGAATTCACCAAATATTAGAACTAAATTTAATTGTCCATTTTAGAGACCAACAATTCATCCCTACATGTTTCATTATATTGTATACATTCATTATACTCCAGTCTGTACATATGAAAAATAATTTGAAAAGAGCATGTTAGGTGTAATCAAATATGCCCTTCAGTAATAAAATAGTAGTGTGTGTACGTATGTAAATGTATGAGATTATATGCTTCCCTTCTTTCCCTTTACCTCTTTATTCTCTGCGAAATTGCACTATATTTGTTCACCATGCTTAAAATTTGTCACAATCCGTAGTTTTTAAATGTTCATTTCCTCCCTTAAAGAGGTACGACAATATCTAAAACATGTATGCAATCTTCAAAATGCTAGGTTGCAAGTTAAAAGGAGAAAGTTTCATTTTGTGAATATTGTGTCAATGCATTTTTATTTTGAGTTTATTGTTAATAAGATGATGAGTCTTCAATTAAGTACAAATACAATTTGAAGAGGGAAAAGGAAGAGAAAAGATGGCCTGATTGTTTAAATAATTGGTGAATTAGGCAAATGACAATTTTTTATGGGATTACATTGAACTGATGTATAAAGTACACTAATGACCACCCTTCCATCCTTGCACATGCTCATGAATGGATTGTTTTGTATGAATGCTGTTGGAGCCCTGCACACATCCTCTTTACTGGCTGGAGCATCCATCCAAACCACACTTGTTATGAGTATTGGCTGCTAGGTTCACAGGCATTCCTTTCTGCAGACAATTGCCCTCAGCTGAAAGACAGTCTCATTTCCAGGAGGCCTCTGGAAACTGATGGGGGCAGCCAACAGCCAATGACAAACTCATGGGCTATACCAAAGGCTGCTTTTGCCTCAAGATGGAACTAAATTTGCTGCAATTCATGTTCCAAAGCTGTGCTGCCTAATACAGTAGTAACTAGCCACATATAGCCATTTAAATTTGTTAATTAAATTTAAATGAGATTTAAAATTCAGTTCTACCACATTTCAAATGCTCATGTAGCAACGTGTGGACAGTGGCTCCTGTGTCAGTGAATACAGAATATTTCTACCATCACAGTTAGTTCTATTGCAGAGTCCTGCTCCAGCTTCTTACGGCATCAGGCTCATGCTATGTTCCACCTGAGATCACATCCTTGCTTAACAATGTTCTCTGCTCTATTTGCTTCCCTCACTCTCTTTATGCTGAGAACATTCCCTCAATAAACAGCATTTGTTGGAATTCCTACTTCAGCCTCTTCTCCCACAGAATCTGAACTAAAACACTGTAATGTTCAGTAGACCTGTCATTTTCAACACAGTGATAGATCCACTTCCCCCTCCTTTATATATCCTCCATTGCCATCAGTGTCCAGTCCTAATAAGTCTGAGTTCAGCTCAGGCCTATGAGACAGAAGCGTTATTAAAGAAGTAGCAATTCAGTCATAACCCCTGGGCTGTGGTAATATTTTTTTTTTTTTAAAGATTTTATTTTTTCCTTTTTCTCCCCAAAGGCCCCCGGTACATAGTTGTATATTCTTCATTGTGGGTCCTTCTAGTTGTGGCATGTGGGACGCTGCCTCAGTGTGATTTGATGAGCAGTGCCATGTCCGCGCCCAGGATTCGAACCACCGAAACACTGGGCCGCCTGCAGCGGAGCGCGCGAACTTAACCACTCGGCCACGGGGCCAGCCCCCTGTGGTAATTTTAGGAGCACTTTTTCACTATTCATTCAGGAACTGGATATGGCAGAGTTTAACATGAAATATATCAGTGAACGTTGTATAATTTGAAATACGTTAAATACAGACATTATCTTAAGATCTTTTTTCTTTATAATGAGTAGTTTGCATACTGGGTATCCATTTTTCTTGAAATATGTATTCTTCCACTAAAATTTTTAGTTATATTGTATGACAATATTGTGCAATTACTGCAATTGTAAGCTACTACCCTACCACCCGATATGTGTGAGTACTAAACATTTAACCTATCTCATTTATGCCTGTTCTCTTGATTTTTATTGGAAAGTTGTGATCTTGTGAGTTGTCATTTCCCATTATATTATTTTGTTGATGATAGCTGTTACATAGAATGCCATCTTTATTTGTCTTGTAGAATCTATTTGCTTTTATTTTAGCTATTTGAAATTTTTTTATACATGTGTCTTTGGTTTTTCAGTTATTTATTTTTTTGTATCCAAAGTAATAATTGATGTGTAATTTTTATAGTAAAACTTTCTTATATTATGCGATATCATCATAGCAACAAAGGAGACTATTTCGTGTTCCTGTACCTAGGATGAGTGATTCTAACATTTCCAGTCATTATTATTTATATAGTTGCTCTAATATGAATCAATCTTACTGCATTAAGTCAATTGACGCTTATCTAAACAGAGATGATGATTCCCAGTCAAATTACACAATTCTTTAAATGTGGTAGGAAAGAAATGAAATGAAATTTCTCATGAAACCATAGTAAAAAATATTCCTTCTCTTGGAAGATTGCTTTTGTGGTGGTGCAAACAGCTTTAGGAGGGATGGGTGCTGAGTAAGAAAGGAAGAAGGGAACAAAGTGACCCAAATCAGCAGAACATCCTCTTGAGAATCAATGGGTTAATACATCTTGCAACTAGGTCTTTCCCATAGCCAGTCTTCCAAAAGGGTAATACTTTTCCTGAATTGTAATGAGAAAAATTAAAGTAAGAAGGTAGAATATGACATTAGTATCCTAATTACCTCCCAGTGTGCTCTCCAGTGTGGCACTGGAAGCTATTGTAACAACAGAGACAATCACATTTTTTTTCTGTTTTAGTGGGCATCTTCTTTGCCTGATATTTTATTTTTCAACCTAAAATCATATTCATTTTTATACCTCTCAGATAGGTATCCATTCAACATTCTTTTTAATCAATATATACATTTTATTGTGTAAAGCATCAAATGGTTTGTAAAACTTCCTCTCCCAGGGTATTCTCTTTTATCAACTGCTGTATTGGTCCTCATTGATATGATAATATAAAATACATCATTATTTTATTATAATGGTGCATTGTTTTATTGGTGTTTTCCTTGGATGGGTTAGCAATTTAATTTTTCCCTCCTTGGCTTTTATGCATGCTTCTTTTATTAGATACAATTCAAAAATTAGCCAGCAATTCATTTCAGATGAGTGGCTCTATATTTGTGTATGTGTGCATGAAACCGAACCATGGTTTGTTTTTGACACCTGCTGTTCTGAGCAGGTGTCAGTCAGGGAATGTATCCTGTCCTTGCACATTTAGACTGTCTTCCTCTTTTATAATTATGTCTTTTGTGAATTTTTTTTTTTGCATAGATTTTTTGTGTATAGCACTGATCACATCCTTTTAAGAAATGAAGGGAAGTATGAAATATTGTGAAATCCTATATCCTTGTCACGTGAGATGATTCCTCTGAATTTTAATAGACTCATTTGATTGACAATAAAGTAATGTGGTGGTTAAGAGTACAAACTTTGATATCAAAGGATCCTGGGTTTGTGTCAAAACATTTAGGAGTTTACTGCCCTTCAGTAGGGTATTTAATCACTTTAATCAACTTCTTCATGTGTATAAAGGAAACGGTAATACATTTCAAAAAATTTTTGAAAGGTTAGTTGAGATTATGCATGTAAATATTTTGGAATATGTCAAATACTCAATAATACCAGCTAGTATTAGTATTAATATTATTAAGTGTAAGTAGCATATCAGTTCAGCCTCCAACCTTTGGATACTGTAATTTTTCAAACTTTAAATGCAAAAGAATTTTTATTAATTAGATATTGTTATTTTTTCCAGATATGAACTAATACTCTTCCATACTGTTGTTTGGGATTGAGTGTGGACTTAGGTTAGTTTAACTTATCCTTCTCTTTTTTTTTTTATTATACGTGCTTTAATATTTCAAAACATATGACTGCTTTTGGTGTTTATTTTCCTTGCAACTAAATTATGGGACAAGGAAGACATTTATGTCAGTGATAGAGGATACTTTCCAGCTTCCTCTCTACCACTTAGTCTTCTTCTGTTTGATCTTTACTTGTTTTTCATTCAGATTTTATTAACATTTGTTTTATGCCAGTTTTGTACCAATTTCTTTTACACATGAGTGGGTCTATATGCTAATCTGGTTTAGTTTTTTTTTTTTTTGGTGAGGAACATTGGCCCTGAGCTAACATCTGTGTGCCAATCTGCCTCCATTTTGTATGTGGGTCACTGCCACAGCATGACCTGATGAGTGGTGTAGGTCTGTGATTTAGATTTTAAAAGTCTTGGAAGAATAAACAATTTACAGTATGCCTAACCATTTGAAAATGATAGATCTGAATTATTCATTTTCTGATTCCACTTTGGTCAGTGTGTGACCGTGCTTACGCAATACTAAGTGGCTAGATGAAAATGACAATCAACTAACCTTAGAGGCAGCAATGTATTTGCTTCAGTGGAACAAACTCTACAGATAGATCCTAGAATGATGTATATATAAAATTAACCTAATGTGGATGGATGTCCTTTGATTTTTACCAAACCAAACTATCATTTCCTTTATGCCTTTACTTCTATTACTTTTAGTTTCACAATATATCTTTGACTTGCCATTGCTTTGGGAATGCATCTGTCTTTATCTCTATGTATTTATCTCTTTAATTATCTTATCATAGGGAGGGATGTAAATCATTACAATTTGTACGTAGATTACACAGTTGGATAACTTTTTAAAGTGTTACTTCTAATTAGAATGTTGATAGGGAATAATCCCACCTCTCTCAGCAAATTGGCACACTCTAGTTGTTGGTGATATGTGAAAACGAAATCACCAGAAGGAAAAGGAAAGTGTTAGCCATTGTTTTAAGAGTTCTGATTCCAACTGAGTATGCATAGCCAATGAATTTTCAGAGTTCTTGTTAAATTAGTATATTAATTTTAGGCATCTTAAGGGCAAAAGTTAAGCATTGTAATTGAATGGTGGCATTTTCTTAATAGGTCTGAATATTTAATTGTTTTACTACCAAACAAAAAGATGAGGGTAGCTCTCACAAATATAATGTATTAGGTAGAGAAGAGAGGCAAAACTCCCAAAATTGTGTATATGTAGCACTATTAGTGATATTCTGAATGTAATTTAATCCTTTGTATAAATACATTCTAGGCCATAATTTGATTGATCTGAATGCATTTTAGAGATTATCTTTTACTATATTCTATTACATGTGAGGTACCTGCAAATCCAGTTGTGTAGAATTATAAGACATGCATTTAAGATAACCTCTCTCCCTCTGTCCACATTCCTTTCTTATTCTTTCTGATCTCTGTCCCCATTTTCCCTTTTTCCCATTCTCTAAATTGTACATATATACTTACTGAACTTTAAATTCTATTAAACGCAATCTGAAACAGACCTTTTATACTTACGACTGATGCAAACACAAGGCCCATCATTTGATTTTTTTTATATTAAATATCAATGATAATATTTTTTGCAATATGTGAAACTAAATTAGTATAAAATATGTCAACCGAAGAGTACATCATTTACTCAAAGAGTTGCGTTTAAAATCCTTTGGTCATGTCTTTTAAACATTATAGATTCTGCCCCCTTTCCATTTTGGGGGAGGCATCTTTTAAAAATTGCTAAATGCTTGGTCTCGACAGGAACCATGTGCAGACAAAGGATGGAACAGAAAAATGGAAGTTCTCTCACTGGGTTTCTCCTACTAGGTTTCTCTGACAGGCCTCAACTGGAGCTAGTCCTCTTTGTGGTTCTTTTGATCTTCTATATCTTCACTTTGCTGGGAAACACAACCATCATCGCATTGTCCCACCTGGACCCACATCTTCACACTCCCATGTACTTTTTCCTCTCCAACCTCAGCTTTCTGGACCTGTGTTACACTACCAGCATTGTTACCCAGCTCCTGGTTAACCTCAGTGGAGCAGACAAATCTATCTCCTTTGGTGGTTGTGTAGTTCAGCTGTACATCTCTCTAGGCTTGGGATGCACTGAATGTATTCTCTTAGGAGTTATGGCATTTGACCGTTATGTGGCTGTTTGCAGGCCCCTTTACTACACAGTAATCATTCATCCTCGTCTCTGTCTCCTGATGGCTTCTGCTTCATGGATGTTTGGTGTTGCCAACTCATTATTGCACACAGTGGTCATCTTCCTTTTACCCTTTTGTGGGAGAAATAAGTTAGACCACTTCTTTTGCGAGATTCCTGCATTGCTCAAGCTTGCCTGTACTGACATCACTATGATTCAGTCTGAGATCTTTTTTGTCAGTGCCTTGGATCTTCTTTTACCGGTTGCATTTATCATGTTCTCCTATGGTCGGATTATCAGGGCCATCTTAAGGATAAAGTCAGCAGCAGGGCAGAGAAAAGCATTTGGGACATGTGGATCCCACCTCACAGTGGTCACCCTGTTCTATGGCACAGCCATCTATGCTTATCTCCAGCCCAGCAACAACTACTGTCAGGATCAGGGCAAGTTCATAGCTCTTTTCTACACCATCGTTACTCCCATGATCAACCCCCTCATCTATACACTGAGGAACAAGGATGTGAAGGGAGCAATGAGGAAGGTGCTTTGGAAGGACTATGACTCCAGATGATGAGACGAGGAAGACACTTTAATGGAAAGACTTTGAATACCAGAGCCCTTAAGATGTCTGTGTTCTCCAAGATTCATCCAGAAGGTCCCTTGACAGCTCTCTAGAGAATTTCCTTACATCATTCTCCTATGAAAATGGGTGTTCAAAATCTAAGTTCATGGATTCATTTTAACCTCCAGATATGCCGATTCTATTTTATAGAACATCTGCCTTTTATTTATTGTTTTTAAAAGCTCCACAGTTTTTTCTTATTTGCGGTCTCATTTGGAAACATTATTCCATTTCTACTTGCAAAAAGATGTTAAAGTACATACCATAAAGGCACAGCTAAATAAGAGCATGAAGCCACTGGAACATTGTAAGAAATATTAACATTTTAGCATTCCCCATCAATTACTGTGGTGATACCACTTAGTCTTGCATTTTGGGCACGGCTCTGTTACAAAGTCCAAAGTTTGACCGTATGATCTTTTTCATAGAAGTAGGTGGAGAAACTGGGGAAAAAACAAACTTTAAGCTCAAAGAAAAACATGCTAACATCAATCCTGATGAAGCCATTCAGAAATTAGGCTTAACTGTGACCTCACCAGGGTGGCAGCCATTATGTGACATTCATTTCACAGAAGGCTGTACATAGGATCACTGAGTGAAGGATGTGATGCAATGCTGCTAGTGACGATGATGGCTATTAGCTGGTAATAACACCAGGTAGTGCTTATGTATAACTTTCTACAAAGCCATAAAAACAATAAGGTGAAGTATGGGAGTTGGTTGTTTTAACTTTGTGAGCCACTTTCATTTTTAAAAATGACTTTTGTGGACAAGATCTTATCTGAGTAGTACATGACACAAGTCTGATTTCAGATTCTACACATTTCACCTACAGTAATGCAGCAAAGGTTTCAAAGGGTAAAATATGTTTAGATTTTTCTCTTGTTTCTGTTTTACAAATTCTTTGAAACTGGTATCAGTTGATCAGGGCTTTGGATCTCATATGCGGCAAAGGCCTGATTTAATTTGAATTCAGTGACATATTACAAAACTATGGCAAATGGCCCCTTAATCCCATGATATTCCCTGTTCTGTTGTAACTTGCTCAGATTTGCTATGAAAAATTTAAGAATAAATAAAGTGCATATTAATTATTAAAAATCTCTATTTGCCTAAGCTTTACAAACAGTCATCTCATTACAAAAAAACTGTCACAGAGCAGGCCGATGGCAAGGTGGTTAAGTTCAATGCTTTCTGCTTCAGTGGCGTGGGCTCACAGGTTCAGATCGCACTCAAAGACATGCACCACTCATCAAGTCATGCTGTGGTGGCGACTCACATGCAAAATAGAGGAAGTTTCATGCATATGTTAGCTCAGGGCCAGTTTTCCTCAAGCAAATAAAAGGAGAAGACTGTCAACAGATGTTAGCTTAGGGTCTATCTTCCTCAACAACAACAAAAAACCATCATAAAATTCTGAATTATGAGTAATAAATATAAACATTCCAGAAAAATTTGAGCCTGACGTTCTGGCCTTTGATCCTCACTCAAGGTCAGTTTGCAGTATTAATTTGTTTTGGTGGTATGGATTCTGGTTTTTGTATATATTAACTATCATGAACAGTGTATATTACCAAGAAAGTTAGAGCTTTGACAATGTCATAATCACAAAAATGTTCAGATTTTTGGTAGGTTTTCCCAACATGTAGCACAGTGCAGGTAAATATCTGTGTGTCTCTGGGTGGAGACATAAGCATAACAATTATCATAGAGTTCCATATCCTGACAGCTAACTTACATCCTCCTTCTTGAACCCCCACAGTTGATCATGCTCATGACAGGAGATCTTACAACAAAGTCAGCATTTGGCAAGCTGGAAATGACAGCAAGTGTAAATTATACACAAGGGTAAATAATTTACAAGAGTAGATTATTATATAGATGGGTAAGATTCCATCTATATCCCTGATACATCAGAATATTCACACTTGAAATCAACGCTTGGGAAACCATATATTTTGATGCTATAGTAATGCTTAATATATACTAGTATAAAAACTGGTTTTGGAATACTGTTTACCCACAATGTTGACGAATTTCCCACTCTGCATTATTGTTCAACAACACTCCGATACTTATACCCAAATGGTCACTTTAAAATCCCTCAAACGAACTTTCTTTGGTGCAGAAAACCTCAAGGTCTCGTGAAGGCACAGAGCCTATTGTTCTGGCTGAGCAACTACTTCTCTTCTCTTAAGGACACAAACCGCTGCCACCAACAGATTTATTTTCTTTAAGTAAATGTTTGAATGGCATTTGAATAGTTACATTTATTGGGAATAAATTACAGATAATAAGCTGTCTGGGCCCCATGGTAAAATTTTTAAAAAATCACTTAGGAGGTCAAACACAACAAGTTCAGTATCGTGCTGTAACATTTTTGAAATGGGATCTAAGAACTCTACCTTCTCTAGCTCTCCATGCTTTGTGTATAACAGACTACAGGGCTGTGTCAACTGTCGCCAAAATTATTTGGACTCTTTCCTTATGAATCCTCCCACCAACAACTGTGGAAAGGCTGCAGTGATTGTACCCAGGGCTTGGCCAAATTCTTTTATCCCGTCTGTGTTGAGCATCTGGAGTTCAGGACTGTCATTATGCCCTACAGCGATTCAAGTATTCTTTTAGCCTTTTCACCTTTTATCTGAGGAATACAGGGTGCACTCCATTGACTCAGGTGATGAGTGATGACAGAGACCCAAAATGTCAGTCAGACTCACATGACAAACAATTCTTAATCAGAACAAAATTTACTCACAATAGCAAAGGATACAAAACAGGAGCGACAACACATGCAATATCTATGAGGTCCTGATCCAGTCAGACACAACATCTCGAGCGCCCCTTTCTACAGTGGAATGCATTTTGTTTGGAACGTGGGGCACTAACTTGCCTGGTCCAAGTCAGCACTGAGAAGACTTGGGAGTTTCTCAGTTTATATGTGTCCCCACCATCGTAGCCCTGTCCTGGCTTTAGGAGCAAGCTTTACGCATTAGTACAACTGCAGGCTGTATGCTGTAGGTTTACTACCCTCTAAACAGACCCTATACATCCTGCTATCAGCATTACTAGACCAGCAATCAGTATGTAGCAGCCCTGTATGACCCTCATGCACCCCTAGTCAGGACATTTCAGCGGTTACTGTTTGCCAGGGTTCTGAGACCAGGCTCACTTAGAGGGAGGAACAGGTTACAGATCCCTGACAACCCTTTCCTTTGCAGGCGATTTCTGATCTGACCTTTGTGTGTAGCGTAGATGAGAGCTTTCTTCCATGTTTTTGGTATCGTAGCATATTTCAAATCTGATTTGCAGACTCTGGACACCACTGCATATGGAAATGTCTGTGGAATGTGGTTTTCTTGGAAGGCGGGCTCAGAACAGTTGCAGAAATGAGAAGATGAATGTCTCCTGAATCAGAGAGATCGGGGCATGGCATCCCAGAGATAGCTGTAGGAACAGGATAGTCTTGCTCCTTCTTAAAAAATCAATTGTGTTGATTTAGTTTTTGGTGGATTTATTTTAACCATTCTAAACCGAATAAAATCTACTGCAAGTTCTTCTAATTAGGCAACCGTTTCTGAGGATAGTTTAAACCTTCTTTGAGAGTGAAGGGGATCAGTTTTTGTACCTGTGGCTGTCGTCTCAGTGAAGCATCTGGGACATTTCTTTTCTTCCTTTTTTTTTTTTTGAGGAAGATTAGCCCTGAGCTAACTACTGCCAATCCTCCTCTTT
Source organism: Equus asinus (assembly GCF_041296235.1). Lineage (NCBI taxonomy): Eukaryota > Metazoa > Chordata > Mammalia > Perissodactyla > Equidae > Equus > Equus asinus. Next base: position 42,545,768 of record NC_091797.1, read on the forward strand.
TTGCTGAGGAAGACTGGCCCTGAGCTAACATCCATGCCCATCTTCCTCTACTTTATACGTGGGACGTACCACAGCATGGCTTTTTGCCAAGTGGTGCCATGTCCGCACCTGGGATCCGAACTGGCGAACTCTGGGCCGCCAAGAAGCTGAAAGTGAGAACTTCACCGCTGCACCACTGGGCCACCCCCAGGACATTTCTAATGGTTGGGTCATTTGGGATAGTCATGATCAATGCAATGTCATAGTCAGTTGTCAAAGCCTTTCTCAGGAGCCCATTCCTGATTCTATGTTAGCAGGCCAGAAATAGGGCCTACTGAGTATTTTAAAGGCCTTATTTCAGGTATTTGAAAACTGTTTGCAAGATTCTTTTTGGAAAGTTGCTTTATTAATTTATCTACCGGACTGAGAACTCTCTTGTTTAAATGTATTTAAAAGAACATCTTGGCTGACAATGTGTCATTTTTAGCATGAAATCCTCCTCACTCTGGGTTTATTTACTCCCCACTGGAAAAAAGCATCCCACACTTCTCAAAGAATATTTCTCCTCATATTCCACCACAACATGTTACATTTTTGGCTTGCATTTGAATTGAAGTAACACATATATTATATTTTAATTAATATATGTTAATATGTTATTACACATACATACATACACACATATATACATACACTAAGCATGTGCTCTACTTGTAATCTCTTGTAGATTAATCTCTTATCTCTTTCCTGAAGATGAATAGTAGAAGGAAACATGTTTCCTTTAGCTCAAACTACGTAGAAGGTACAGGCTTGTCAACGATGTAATTCCAATGTTTTCTGAAATAAGTACAAATATACACAAGTGAATATCATACTATAGTTTATTCCTGCAAGCACACTGTAAAGAAAAACAGCTTACCAGTAGATGGTGGGAGTATCTGCCATGACAGAATCTTGCTCTCCTCAAGAGCTCCATGGAATAAATCATGGCCCTTTTGCTGTTATAATAAATACACATAAGTTAAAAAATTTGGAAGGGTCATTCTTTCTGGCCCTCAATTAAAATTTGGATCTTAGAGAGTAGATTGTGTTTGTAGGTAGAATAATGCTATAACACTCTCATTTTGTCACTGTGTAGAGAAATATTTTATTAAACAGTAGTAAAATCTGGCCTTAGGAGAGGAAGAGTAGGCGAGATGCAAGAAATAAATAATATCTCTTGTTTTTATTTATTTATTTTCCAGCTGTATTGAGATATAATTGACATATGACATTAAGTTTAAGGTGTATAGTGTGATATGATATGTGTATATATTGAGAAATGACTACCACCATAGTGTTTGCTAACACCTCCACCATGTCAGGTAATTACCATTTCTTTTTTTGTGGCAAGAACATTTAAGATCTACGCTCTTAGCGACTTTCATGTACATAATACAGTAGCATTAACTATAGTCACCATGCTGCACATTAGATCCCCAGGGCTTATTCATCTTATAACTGGAAATTTGTACCCTTTGATCAATAGCTTCCCATTTCTCCCACCCCCAACCCCTGATAACAACTGTTCCACTCTCTGTTTCTACGAGTTTGGTTTTTCTGGATTTTACATATATGTATTATTGTACAGTGTTTGCCTTTCACTGTCTGACTTGTTTCACAATAATTCCTCAAGGTCCATCCATGTGTAGCAACGGAGAGATTTCCTTCTTCTCATGAATGAATAATATTCCATTGTAATTACATATATATATGTAATCCTCTTTATCCATTTATCTGTTGATAGATGCTTTTATTGTTTCCATGTCTTGACTATTGTGAATAACACAGCAATAAACCTGAGAGATCACATATCTCTTCAGTATCCTGTTTTCATTTCCTTTGGATGTAAACACAGAAGTGGAATTTTGGGCCATATGGGAGTTCTATTTTAAATTTTTTGAGGATCCTCTACACTGTTTTCCATAGTGGCTATACCAGTTTACATTCCTATCAACACTGCACAAATGTTCCCTCATCTCCAAAAACTCACCAACACTTTTTATCTCTTGATTCCTGATGATAGCCATTTTTCACCCTTGGCTGTAGTGTGAGCTGTTGGTTTATCATATCTGACCTTTACTATGTTAAAGTATGTTTCTTCTATACCCAATTTGTTGAGGTTTTTAATCCTGAAATGATGTTGTATTTGTCAAATAATTTCTTTGCCTCTGTTGAGATCATTTGATTTTTATCTTTCTTTCTATTAATATGGTGTATCACATTTATTGATTTGCATATGTTGAATCCTTCTGCATCCCACTGAGAAATCCCACTTGGTCATGGCATATAAGCCTTTATCGTGTGTTTGAATTTGGGTTGCTAATATTTTGTTGATGATTTTCATCTATATTCATTAGCGATATTGTCTATTGTTGTCTTTTTTTGTAGTGTTCTTCTCTGGCTTTGGTATCAGGGAAATGCAGGCCTCATAAAATGAATTTGAAAGTGTTCCTTCCTCTTCAGAGTTTTGGAAGAGTTTGAGAAGGATTGGCATTAATTCTTCTTTAAATGTTTTTAGAAGTCATCAGTGAATCCATCTGGTCTTGGGCTTTTCTCTGTTGGGAGGCTTTTGATGACTCATTCACTCTCCTTACTCATTATTGGTCTATTCAGATTTCTTTTTCTTCCTGATTCAGTCTTGGCAGATTGTATGCTTCTAGGAATTTATCCATTTCATCTAGGTTATACCTTCTGTCTGCATTTAATTTTTCATCATAGTCTCCTACGATCCTATGTATTTCTGAAGTATCATTTGCAAGTACCTTAAATAAAAAATGTGATGAATTTTTGCAAATTGGACACCTTATATAACCAGCATCAAAATCAAGAATCAGAAAGTGACCAGAACCTCAGAAGCGCCCCCTCATTTTTCCTTCCAATCTCTACTCCCCAAAGGAACCACTATTCTGACTTCCAATAAACACAAATTGATTTTGCCTCATTTTGAAGTTTATATAAATGTAATTGTACAATATGAATTGTTTTGTATCTGGCTTATTTCAATCAACATTGTGTTTGTGAGAATCATTCATGTTGTTGTATCTACTTATAAAATGTTTATGCTTATTATCATATAGTATTCTAGTACATTATATACCACAGTTATTTTTAGCTCATCTTATTTAACTTCTATTCTCCCCACTAGAAAGTTTAGCTCCATGGGGACAGGGGTCTCTGTTTCGATCACTGAATAGCATCTTGTACGTAGTAGGTGTTTTATAAGGATTTGTTGAATTAAGTTAAGACCGACTTTTAGTCTCTCAGAAGTCTTCCAGTGTGCAAGTGCTGGGGCCTGCAAGCCTTGGATTATCTCTCTCTGGAGTCTATGATTCCTCTCACGAGACTCCTTAGTGCCCCTTTGACGTCCTTATTCCTCAAAGTGTAAATCAGGGGATTCAGCAGGGGAGTCACCAGAATACAGAAGAGGGCAATGCTTTTGTTCATGTCCTGTGAATAACTGGAGGGAGGCTGGAGGTACATGGACATGAGTGTACCAAAGAAAATGATCACTACCATTAGGTGAGAACCACAGGTTCCAAAAACCTTCCGCCTCCCCTGGGCTGACTTTATCTTCAGGACTGCAAGGGTAATGTGGCCATAAGATACTAAGATGAATAACAGGGGCACCACCAAGAAGAAGATGCTGACGGCAAAGATTTCAGCCTCATTGATGGAGGTGTTGGTGCAGGCCAGTTTCACTATCACTGGAACTTCACATAAGAGATGATCCACTTGGTTTTTGCTGCAGAGGGGAAGAGTCATGGCTAGTGCTGTCTGTACTACAGAATTGCCAAATCCTGTAAACCAAGCAGTTACAATAAGCTGCAAGCAAACCTGGGGATGCATGATCACCATGTAGTGGAGTGGGCGGCACACAGCCACATAGTGGTCATAGGCCATGACAGACAGGAGGACACACTCCACTCCCCCGAGTCCCAAGGAAATGAAGAGCTGGGTCACACAGCCACCATAGGTGATGGTCTTGTCCTTTCCCTTAAAGTTGGCCACTGTCTGAGGGACAGTGCTAGTAGTCAAACAAAGATCCATAAAAGAGAGGTTGGAGAGGAAGAAATACATAGGGGTATGTAGGTGAGGATCCACAACTGATAAAAGGATAATCATGCCATTGCCTAGAATGCTCAAAATGTAGATGATCAGCATGACCACAGAGAGCAGCTTCCAGCTGAGGTCTGTTGGAGAAGCCCAGGAGGATGAATCCAGAGAAGGTGCTGTCATTAGCTCTTTCCATTGTAATCTACCTGTTGGAATTAAGAGGACTCTCCATTTGTGTTCTTGTTATTTTTGATGAGGAAGTTTGGCCCTGAGCTAATATCTTTTTGCTTGAGGAAGATTCTCACTGAGCTTTATCTCTGCCAGTCTTCCTCAGTTTTGTATGTGGGACACCACTACAGCATGGCTTGATGAGCGGTATGTAGGTCTGCGCCTGGGACCTGAATCCTTGAAACCTCGGCCGCTGAATCAGAGTGTGTGAACTTCACCACTACACCATCAGGCCGACTCCAACAGGACTCTATACTTTTATCTTGCATGTTTAATCCATCTCTTTTTTCCTAGAGTGGGTAAGTAGATCTTGGTTGTGAGCTTGAAGCATTTTCACAGTCACTTCCTTGTTGGCAAGAAAGAGAGCGATGAATAGGTACGGTATATGAGTATCTTCTATGTTTCAGGCACTGGCCTAAACTTTCTATGTATTTTCTCACAACAACTCTATGAGCTTGGCATTATTATGATCTCTGCTGAACTGATGAGGGAACTGATGGTTAAAGAGGTTCAATGATTGTCCCAGGTAACTCATGTAATAAATGGCAGAGGCAGGATTAAACTGACTCCATGACATGAGTGTTTAACTGCCAGGGACACTGCCCTTTTACAATGGCATGAACTCTAAAGATTATTCAAGTTTCTCCAAAAATTAGATGTAATTGTCCTGAATAAGCTGCAAATTTGTACACCCTCAATCCTTCTATCTTTGTTTTCCATGAAGAATTGAAATATTTCAGACTGGCTTTCTTACTTCTGTTTTGTGCAGTGAAAATTCTATTTTCTGAAGATGCATAAATGATAAAATTTACCGTTCCCAATTTTATTCAAAGGGAATAAGGCATTTTAATGTACACACCAGTGGAACCTTTGTGTTGAGCTTGAAATCAGGTTTACTGATTGGAATCCCTGGGGATGGAGCCTGAAATCATGTTTAAAGATTGGAATAGATTTAAGAATTCATAGTATCCAAACCTCATGTTTTGGAGGACTAATCCTGAGTAATCATCATTGATACCACTTTCAGCAAAAACTCAGGAAACCACCAACACAATGTTTACTCTTTCCTTTTCTTTCACTTTGTAATTCTCTTTTCAAATTCTTCAATATAATAGTGCAATTTTTTTTCCAATTTTCGCTCAGCTCTTCTTATTAATACTAACTTGGCATGAATCATTCTGTTTTCTATTAAAATCATTGGCCATATTCTTAGAAATAAATTTCTCTCTCTCTCAAACATACATACCCACACACACACATCCCAAGATACAAGTTTAATAGTAAATAATACCTTCATGAGAACAACATCTAGTAATATCGCCATAGCCTAGAAAAGAGTCTGGCATATGGTAGATTCATAAAAAATATTTGTTGAATAAAAGAAAATATAGAAGAAGTTTAAAATCTGTAATAGTCTATAGAAAGTGAATTTAGGTGTTGTAGAAATTTATAAATGAAAAAGAGCAAAAAACAAATCTTGAACCATAGTTAATAAGCAGTGTTGACTATTCAAATTAAAGATTTCTTTTAGTGTTGTGTTGTATTCATCTTTGCAGGACTCTGTTAATCTTTTGTAAACACCACTTTTCTATTAACAAAATCCATGACCAGGCAAGAGGATATTCTGCCACCTCTCTATTATGCCTTTCCTGTTGGATTCTTGGTTCCCTAATCCTTTTATTCCTAATTCCTTCCAGTATTGCTTTGGCGGCTATTGTTACTACGTTGCCAAAAGGTGAAATTAATTTGGAATAATAAGTTCTAAAATGCAATAAAATGGGGATCAAGGTACATGGATTCTAAGCACAAATCTACTGCTAATAACTTTGAGATTCCAAAGGCTGCTCCCCCTCCCCTACTTCCTGGCCTTCTCTCCCTCCAAATAAAAAACTGTAGTCAGCTTTTAATAACAAACAAAAGACAATGGTTTTAGCTCTTCACTGAAACCTGGTAGCTGTGTGTTCAAATAGATCTATTGCTATGTTTTGAAAATGTACTCCTCAGTTCTTAATTTCAATATCTTCCAGATTATCAGGCCTTGTTTCAAATTACCCAGAATCATAAAACTCATGTTACTCACCAGAATTTACTTTATCACATGTTGGTGCTTACCTTTGTTTCTTCCCTCTGTCCTTGTGCTTTAAGAGTCACAGAGAAGGAGCTTCTCCAGTCCATCATGGTGCCAGCTGACGGCTCTTAAAATGCTTTCGAATAGGCTGTTGTTTCTCAGAGATCACTGCAACATCTCATAACTCAGTCTAGAACATGATTTTAAGTGATTTTGTTCTTCTCAGTGAGGCAAAGAAAGTGATCTGAAGCAAGAAAGTGTTTATTCTAGTGCAAACATCTGAAATGCATTCTATCTACAAAAGTACAATAAAATTGACATAGGCATTTTAATATAAATTTCAATATGTTTTATTATTTCCCTAAGACTACCATAACAGAGTACCACAATATGGGTAGCTTAAGACAACAGAAATTTATTGTCTCACAATTCTGGAGGCCAAAGTCCAAATTCAAGGTGTCAGCAGGGCCATGCTGCTTCTGAAACCTGTAGGGGAGAATCCTTCCTTGCAACCTCTTAGCTTCTGGTGGTTTGCTGGCAATTCTTGGAGTTCCTTGGCTTGTAGCTGCAGCACTTCAATCTGCGCCTCTGTAGGCAAGTGGCATTCTTCCCTGTCTATCTGTCTCTTCTACTTGCATTGTAACAATACCAGTCATATTGGATTAGGGCCCACCCTAATTGAGTATAACCTTCCCTTCACTTGATTACATCTGCAACGACCATGTTTCCAAATAAGGTCACATTAACAGGAACTGGGAGTTAGGACTTCAACATATCTTTTGTTGATGGGGCAGACAATTCAAATAATAGAAATAGTATATAGTATACCATAATCATGCTTATCAAATTATAACAATTCTTTATTATAAGTACCTGATATGCAGTGGTAAACCTAAGATGCAGGTATTAGTTCTATCCTATTCCACGTTCATAAATGAAGTACATGGTGACCATGATAATTTCTAAGATTATTGTTGACAATGTTGCTCTTTCTCTTATTCACATTGATGTGTAGATACAGAGGTCTATAGCAATAGAAAAAACAGATTCCTCTCACTTGGCATGAATATCCAATGAAGGCTTTTCTCTTCATACACACCTTTGTTAAACTTTGCAGTTCTAAAACATAAATACAGATTGCGTACTTGTAAGACCCAGCACCAAACATTTGGTTAGAAGTGAAAGAGAGAATACTTACATGTTTTCACTTTGCTAGTATGGGGATATTCACCTAATCTAGAGTTCAGATTCCCCCTTCAGTCCAGAACTTACTCTAAGTGAAGAACACACTCATGCATAGATACGAGATCTACAGGGAGCACCACTACCTTTTTGGGTCTAAGGAATTAAGAGCAAAAGCAAAAACCTTTTGGATTTAGGAATATTTAATATGGCATTAGGCTATGAACTCTTTAGTGGAAGAATAACAAAGATTATAGATACCCAACTACCTTCTGGAAGAAGCAAGATGATCTTTAAAGGACAACAATAATTCTATGAAACTAGAAGATTGACATACTGATGGGAAAGTTAATATCTGGCAGATGAAACGACATGACTGCTGGTCCTCCATGAATGCCGGTACATTCAGTGATTACCAAGTGTTGTGTGATCATGGAATTGGAGAAATGTGTTAGGGGATGAAGCTGATGGAACAGAATCCTTAGAATAAATACAGATCTGTGTATTTAAAATATGCCAACTTTGGACAGGATAATCCTTGAAAATGGTTAATCATCAAAGACAAGGAAAGTGAAAATTGCTACTCAGGCTCTGTTAAAGGTAGTACTAAATTCTTTTAAAAATTACTGTTTGCATAACTTCTGCCATTCCCTGGGTTTTCCCAGGAAGATTATCCACTCATTTTAAAGAGTGTTTCTGTGCATAAGAAGGAGTATAAATTAGAATGAATAAATGATTCTATAACCAAACAAAAGTTGAAATCTGTGAATGCTATGGAATCTGCCTGTGAATAAAATGCTAATACTAATCCTGAGGGCTAGTTTTATAAGCCACCAAAGTCAAAGTACATGCTTTAAAGTCTGAGATACTTGAGTTTGTGCTTATTTTTATTGGTCCCAAGAGTGTCTTGTCCCATGTAACTCATTAACCTCGGTTCAAGTATCCAGATTTTGTCTGTCTCTGGGGAGCAGCCTAAGAGGAAGGCTCTAGAGAAGTGACATCAACAGATAGTCAATCTTTTCCTGCCAAATTGACTAGGCGTCAACCTATTGTCTCAACTTACATTCCCATATCTACTATATTGAAGGCATTTTTTGGCCACTCTTTATATTCTTCATGCTTATTTTCAGAAATATCACTTCTTCCTACTTTGAAGAGGAAAAAAAGAGGACATTAAGCATAAACATATGTGCCTTTCACTTGTCATAATAGTTGTATTCTTGGGTTATTACTGATTTACTAAAAAAATTGTTTTCTAATGCTGCTATCAAGTCTATTACCTGCAACTTTTTTGAGACCTTGTGACTCAGTTATATCTGATCTATTCCATTTTTGACTTTATATCCTAGTATCTCTTTATCCGTAGCCTAAAAATATGCTCATGTCTATCTGATTAGAAAAATAAAATTAGAATTAGGCACACCCACATACTGTTCTAGCTCTCTCCTTCCATTAACCTGCAGTCTTTTTGAAGGGACACAGAATATCTAAAAAATGCTTTCATTTGCCTTCTTCCCCTGTCTCTTTGGTGAAGCTCTTTCAGTGAAGTCATCAAAACTCTTTCCATCACACAAAGTAGATGAGCTAACCATCATCCAGCTTGATGTAATTTAGCATTGATGATGTTTTCCTCCTTCAAGAAATTGTGCCATCCATTGACTTCTCTGTTTTTCTATTATTTCTTAAACTCCTGGTTCTCAGTTCTTTCTCACTCAGCACAAACTTCACTGTGTAGATTTCCCAAAGTTCCATCCTTGGCTCTCTTCTCTTCTCTCTCTACACTCTTCCTGAGATACTTTGCCACTTCTGTGTCTCAAACTGCTATCTATTTATATGATTAATCTTCAATCTATATCTACAATTTAGAACCCTCTTGAGTTCCATACTCAAGCAAATAGAATCTTGGCTATGTACACACAAGTTATTTGTGAACTCAACAATTTCAGTGGTTTTACAATCTAACTTATCATCTTCTGAAAACAGCTCCTGTCTTTGCATGTCAAATTTCCAGAATCTCAATACCAAACCTTCAGTAACCTCAACAAGAACCCTATGAATTGTCCTTGACTCTTCCCTTTGTTTTGGTCACAACATTGAACCTAAGCTTTGTTGATTCTCTTTCTCACGTGTTTTCAGAATATATTCACTCTCCAGCACACATTTTCTATTTATTAGCAATATATTAGTTAAGATCTTTTTACCCTTGTGTGAATCAGTTATCTCCTAAGAGATCTTCCAACCAAATCAACTTTCAGCTTCTACAGTGTTATTTGAATTATTTTTCCTAAAACTAAAACAATCATATCACTTTCTTGCTTAAAAATAGTTTTGGCAACCATTATGTGCATGATTAAATAAAAAGCACATCATTAATATGTGAAACTGTGTTTATTCTGTGGACCTTCCACTTTTGGGAACAAATCTACAATGTACTAATCACTGAATACACCATTCCAGGTTAGGGCCAGAATTAGTATTATGCATTTATTACTCTATTGTTTCACTTCATCTGAAAGGTATTATCTTGTCCTATTTTCGCATACAACATATTCCATTCCTAATTCAAGACTTTGCTCAAGGATCATATTCCTTTTTTATGTTATAGTTTAATAGAAATGGCTTTTATTATGAAAAATAATTCACATCCCAATATATAAACTTTTGTTATAATGGTTGTTATAACATGGGAATTACATCTGCTGTTTGTTACTAAAAACATCCGTTCCAGTTACCTTGCAACACAGCCTTTTTTTCCCACCAGCTTTATTGAGGTACAATTGATAAATAAAATTGTAAGATATTTAAAGTGTACAGCATGATAATTTGATATATGTATACATTGTGAAGGGCTCCCTCCCACTGAGTTAATTAACATATCACTCTCTTTACATATTTCTCTTTCTCTTATTTTTTTTGAGAAACATTAGCCCTGAGCTAATATCTGCCACCAATCCTCTGATTGCTGAGGAAGAGTGGCCCTGAGCTAACATCCATGCCCATCTTCCTCTATTTTATATGAGACACCTGCCACAGAACGGCTTGACAAGCAATGCGTTTGTCCACACCCAGGATCTGAACCGCGAACCCCAGGCCGCCAAAGAGGAATGTGTGAACTTAACCGCTGCACCACCAGGCCAGCCCCATATATTTCTCTTTTTTGTGTGTGTGAGAACATTTAAGTTCTACTCTCTTAGCAAATTTCAATGATACAATAAAGTGTTACCAACTATAGTCACTTTGTTAGAGAGTTGATCCTCAGACACTATTCTTCTTATAACTGAAAGTTTATACCCTTTTACCAACTTCTCTCCATTTCCTTCACCCCCTAGTCCCTGGCAATTGCTTTTCTATTTGCTTTTTTTATGAGTTGGACCTTTTTATTTTTTGATTCCACATGTAAAGGATACCATATAGTATTTGTTTTTCTCTGTCTGGTTTATTTTATTTAGCATAATAACCTCCAGGTACATTCATGTTGTCACAAATGATAGCATTTCCTTCTTTTTTAAAGCTGATAATATTCTACTCCTTTATATATATACCACATTTTCTTTATACATTCATTCATGGACACTGAGGTTGTTTTCATACCTTGGCGTTGTGAATAATATTGCCGTGAACAAGGGAGTACAGATATCTCTTCAAAGTAAAGAGTTCATTTCCTTTGGATACATACCCAGAAGTGGGATTGCTGTAGTTCTGTTTTTAATTTTTTGAGGAACCTCCCTACTATTTTCCATAGTAGCTGTACCAATTTACATTCCCACCAACAGTGCACAAGGGTTCCTTTTTCTCCACATCCTCACCAACACTCGTTACCTCTTGTCTTTTTGATAATAGCAATTCTAACAGATGTCAGGTAATATCTCATTGTGGGTTTAATTTGCATTTCTCTGATAATTAGTGATATTGGGTACCTTTTCAGGTACCTGTTGGCCATTTGTATGTCTTCTTTGGAAAAATGTCTCTTTAGGCTCTTTGTCCGTTTTTTTTTAAAGATTGGTCCTGAGCTTCCAATCTTTCTTTTTCCTTCTTCTCCCCAAAGCCCCCCAGTACATAGTTGTATATTCTAGTTGTAGGTCCTTCTAGTTCCTCTATGTGGGATGCCACCCCAGCATGGCTTGATGGGCAGTGCTAGGTCCGTGCCTCAGATCTGAACCAGCAAAACCCTGGGAGGCAGAAGGGGATCGCACAAACTTAACCGCTTAGCCACAGGGCCAGCCCCTCTTTATCCATTTTAAATTGGGTTATTTGTGTTTTTGCTATTGAGTTGTATACGTTCCTTGTGTATTCTGGATTTTAACCCCTTGTCAGATATGTCATTTGCAAATATTTTCTCCCGTTTGCTAGGTTGCCTTTCCCGGGAGGAAGCTTTTTAGTTTCATATAGTCCCACATGTTTGTTTTTGCTTTTGTTGCTTGTATTTTGGTGTCAAATCAAAAAAATCATTGCCAAACCAATGTCAAGGAGCTAACCTCTTGTGTTTTTTTCTAGGAGTTTTGTGGTTTCAGATCTTATGTTCATGACTTTAATCCATTTTGAGTTGATTTTTGTGTATGATGTAGATAGGGGTCCAGTTTCATTCTTTGGTGTGTGACTATCCAGTTTTCCCAACAGTATTTGTTGAAGAAACTGTCTTTCCTCATTGTATGCTTTTGGCTTTTTTGTCATAAACTAATTGACCATATATGAATGGGTTTATTTCTGGGCTCTCTATTCTGTCTCATTGATCTATGTGTCTGTTTTTATGCAATATCATACGGTTTTGATTACTATAGCTTCGTAATATAGATTGAAATCAGGAAGTGTGATGCCTCCAGTTTTGTTCTTCTTTCTCAAGATTGCTTAGGCTGTTTGCAGTCTTTTGCAGTTCCACGCAAATTTTTAGAATTCTTTGTTGCATTTCTATGAAAAATTTCATTAGAATTTTGATAGGGATTGCATTTAATCTATAGGAGGCTTTATGTGGTATGGCCATTTAAAATATATTAATTCTTCCAATCCATGAACATGGAATATCTTTCCATTTATTTGTGTCTTCTTCAATTTTTTTAATTAATTAATTTGTTTTTTATTGAGGTAATATTGGTTTATAACATTATATAGATTTCAGGTGTACATCATCATATTTTGATATCTGTGTAGACTACATCATATTCATCACCCAAAGACTAATTACCATCCATCACCAGACACATGTGCCCAGTCACTCCTTTCGCCTTCCACCCTCCCCATTCCCCTCTGTTAACTACCTATCTAATCTCTGTATCTACATGTTTGTTTGTTGCTGCTATTGTTGTTTTTATCTGCTCTTTATGAGTGAGAGCATATAGTATTTGATTTTATCCATCTGACTTATTTCACATACCATAATACCCTCACGGTCTATCCATGTTTTCACAAATGGCAATATTTCATCTTATTTATGGCTGAGTGGTATTCTATTGGGGATGTATACCATATCTTCTTTATCCAATCATCCCATGATGGGCACTAAGGTTATTTCCAAGTCATGGCTATTGTGAATAATGCCGCAATGGACATGGGTTGCACATATCTTTATGCATGTGTGTTTTCAAGTTCTTTGGGTGAATACCCAGCCCCATATCTTTTGGGTAATTTCTATACTGTTTTCCATAGTGGCTGCACCAGTTATCATTCCCGTTCCCTTTTCTCCACATCCTCTCCAACACTTGTTATTTCCTTTCTTGTTAATTATAGACATTCTGATGGGCATGAGGTGATATGTCATTGTAGTTTTGATTTGCATTTCCCCAATAAGTAGTGATGTTGAACATCTTTTCATGTGTCTATTGGCCATCTTCCCTGGAAAAATGTTCAGATTTTTTTTTGCCCGTTTTTTAATTAGATTGCTAGTTATTTTGTTGGTGAGAGATATGAATTCTTTATATATTTTGAATGTTAGCCCCTTATCAGATATAGGGTTTGCAAACATCTTCTCCTAATTGTTAGGTTGTCTTTTTGTTTTGTTGATGGTTTCCTTTACTGCACAGAAGATTTTTAGTCTGATGTAGTCCCATTTGTCTATTTTTTCTTGGGTTTCCCTTGCCTGATCAGACATGGTGTTTGAAAATATGCTGCTAAGACTAGTGTTGAAGAGCATACTGCCTATGTTTTCTTCTAGAAGTTTTATGGTTTCAGCTCTTACATTCCACTCTTTAATCCTTTTTGAGTTAATTTTTGTGTATGGTGTAAGATAATGGTCTACTTTTATTCTTTTGAATGTGGCTGTCCAGCTTTTCCAACATTAATTATTGAAGAGACTTTCCTTTCTACATTTTGTATTCTTGGCTCCCTTGTGGAAAATTAGTTGTCCATAGATGTGTGCATTCGTTTCTGGGCTCTCAATCTGTTCCATTGATCTGTGTGTCTGTTTTTGTTCCAGTACCATGCTGTTTTCCTAACTATAGCTTTGTAGTATATGTTGAAATCAGGGAGTGTGATACATCCAGTTTTGCTCTTTTTTCTCAGTGTTCCTTTGGCTGTTCGGGGTCTTTTGTTGTTCTGTATAAATTTTAGGATTCTTTGTTCTATTTCTGTGAAAGACGTTGTTGGAACTTATAGGGATTGCATTGAATTTGTAGCTTGCTTTAGGAATTACAGACATTTCAACTATGTTAATTCTTTCAATCCAAGAGCACAGAGTGTCTTTCCATTTCCTTGTTTCTTCTTTAACTTCTTTCAACAATGTTTTCTAGTTTTCAGTGTACAAGTCTTTCACCGCTTTGGTTAAATTTATTCTTTGGTATTTTACTCTTTTTTTTGCAATTGTAAATGGAATGATGTTCTTAACGTGTCTTTCTGTTACTTTGTTGTTAATGTATAGAAGCATGACTGATCTTTGTATATTGATTTGGTTCCCTGAAACTTTACTGTATTGATTTATTATCTCTATAAGTTTTTTGGTGGATTCTTTAGGGCTTTCTACAGATCTGCAAATAGTGACAGTTTCACTTCTTCCTTTCCAATTTGGATCCTTCATTTCTTTTACTTGCTTTCTCTGCATCTACTTAGAAGATCACGTGGTTTTCATTCTTCATTTTGTTAATGTGGTGTATCTTGATTGATTTGCTGATGTTTAACCATCCCTGCATCTCTGGTATAAATCCCACTTGATCATGATGTATTATCTTTTTAATATATTGTTGTCTTCAATTTGCCAGTATTTTGTTGAGGATTTTTGCGTGGATGTTCATCAGTGACATCAGCCTGTAATTTTCTTTCTTTGTGTTGTCTTTGCCTGTTTTTGGTATCAGGGTAATGTTGGCCTTGTAGAATGAGTTAGGAAGCTTCCCCTCCTCTTGAATTTTTTTGAAGAATTTGAGAAGGATAGGTATTAAGTCTTTGAATCTTTGGTAGAATGCACCAAGGAATTATCTGGCCTGGGACTTTTATTTTGGGGGAGGTTTTTGATTACTGTTTCCATCTCCCACTGGTGATTGAGCTATTCAAATTCTCTATTTCTTATTGATTCAGTTTTGGAAGATTGTGTGATTCTAAGAATTTATCGTTTTCTCCTAGATTATCCAATTTGTTGGTGTATAGTTTTTCATAGTATTCTCTTATAATCTTTTGTATATTTGGGGTGTCCCTTGTAATTTCTCCTCTTTTATTTCTGTTTATATTTAGTTTTTCATTTTCTCTTTTTTATTTGGTAAGTCTAGCTACAGGTTGGTAAATTTGTTTATCCTTTCAAAGACCCAGTTCTTAGTTTCACTGATTCTTTCTGTTGTTTTTTAGTCTCTATTTCACTTATTTCTGCTCTGATTTTTATTATTTCCTTCCTTCTGCTGATTTTTGGCTTTGTTTTTTCCTCTTTTTCTAGTTCCTTTAGGTTCACTGTTAGATTGTTTATTTGAGATTTTTCTTATTTGTTGAGGTAGGCCTGTATTGCTATAAATTTCCCTCTTAGAACTACTTTTGCTCTATCCCATGAATTTTGGCATGTTGTATTTTCATTTTCGTTTGTCTCTGTGTAATTTTTATTTCTCCTTTGATTTCTTCATTCACCCAGTAGTTGTTCAGTAGCATTTTGTTTAATCCCCATATATTTGTGGCTTTTCCAGTTTTCTTCCTATAGTTGACTTCTAATTTGATATCGTGGTCAGAAAACATGCTTGGTATTATTTCAATCTTCCTAAATTTTTTGAGACTTGCTTTGTGGCCTAGTATGTGATCTATCCTGGAGAATATCCACATGCATTTGAAAAGAATGTGTATTCTTAGGTTTTTGGATGGAATGTTCTTTATGTATCTACTAGGTCCAAGTAGTCTAATGCATCATTTACGGCCAATGTATCCTTATTGATCTTCTGTTTGGATGATCTATCCATTGGCGTAAGAGGAAAGTTAAAGTCCCCTACTATTATTGTGTTACTGTCTATTTCTCCTTTTACGCCTGCTCTGTAATTGCTTTGTATATTTTGGTTCTCTTATGTTGGGTGCATAGATATTTACAAGTGTTATATACTCTTGTTGGGTTGTTCCCTTTGTCATTCTGTAGTGCCATTCTTTGCCTCTTGTTACAGTTTCTGTTTTAAAATCTATTTTGTCTGACATAAGTATTGCTATCCCAGCTTTCTTTTCAATGTTCTTTTCATGGAATATCTTTTTCCATCCCTTCACTTTCAGATTGTGAGTGTCTTTTGTTCTGAAGTATATCTCTTGTATGCAGCATATAAATGGGTCTTTTTTTTTTTCTTATCCAATCAGCCATCCTGTATCTTTTGATTGGAGCATTTGGTCCATTGACATGTAAAGTAGCTGGTGATAAGAACGTACTTGTTGCATTTTATTACTTTCTTTGTGGGTGTTTTAATAGTTCTTTTCTGTTCTTTTCTTCTTCTTGTGCTCTGTTCCCTTGTGGTTTGATGGCTTTCTTTAGTGTTATGTTTAGGTTCCTATCTCTTAATTTTTTCTGTATTTATTAATGGTGTCTGTTTTGTGACTACCATGAGGTTCATACATAATAACCTATGTAAATAGCAATCTATATTAAGTAGATGATCTCTTAAGTTTTTGACCTCTTGCTAAAAGCTCTACTCTTTTATTCCCTTCCTCCCACATTTTATGTCTTCGATATCATGCTTAACCCCTTTTATGTGTGTGTGTACCTGTTAACCTTTTATCCTGGAACTAGATAATTTTAGTACTTTTATCTTTTGACCTTGTTAGCTTCATAGGTGGTCGATCTGCCTCCTTTACTGTATATTTACCTTAACAATGATTTTATTTTTTCTTGGGGGCTTTTTTGATGATTTTCTTATTTCTGTTTGTGGTCTTTTTCTTTTCCACTTAAATAAGTCCCTTGAGCATTTCTCATAAGGCTGGTTATTGGTGATAAACTCCTTTAGTTTTTACTTCTCTGGAAAATCCTTTATCACTCTTTCCATTCTGAATGATAACTTTGCTAGGTGGAGTATTCTTGGTTGTAGGTTTTTTTCCCTTCCACATTTTAAATGTATCGTGCCACTCCCTTCTAGCTTGTAAAGTTTCTGCTGAGAAGTCAGCTGATAACCTTTTGGAATTTCCTTTCTATGTAACTTGTTATCATTCTCTTGCAGGTTTTAGGATTCTCTCTTTATGTTTAATTCTTGACATTTCAATTATAATGTGTCTTGGTGTAGGCCTCTTTGAGTTTATCTTGTTTGGTGCTCTCTGTGCTTCCTATACCTGGGTGTCTGTTTCCTTCCTTGGGTTGGGAAAGTTTTCAGCTATTATGTCTTTGAATAGATTCTCTGCCCCTTTATCTCTCACTTCTCCTTCTGGGACACCTACACTATGGATGTTAGTGCACTTGATGTTGTCCCAGAGGTCCCTTAGACTGTCCTTGTTCTTTTCAAATCTCTTTTCTGTTCAGCCCTGGTGATTTCCTCTAGTCTTTCATCCAGCTCACTGATCCATTCTTCTGTATCAGCTACTTTGCTATTGAGTCCCTCTGGTAAATTTTTCATTTCCAGTATTGTATTCTTCATTTTGGACTGGCTGTTTTTTATATTTTCCAATTTTTTGCTGAAGTTCTCACTGTATTTATCTATTCTTCTTCCAAGATCAGTGACCATCCTTCCGACTATTAGTTTGTTCTCTTTATCAGGTAGATTATTTATCTCTGTTTCATTTATTTCTTTTTCTGAGGATTTGTCCTGTTCCTTATTTGGAACATATTCCTTTGTGTCCTCATTTTGCCTATTTCTCTGTGCTTATATCTATGTTTTAGATAGATCAGCTATGTCTCCCCATGGAGAAGTGGCTTTATGTATGAGATGCCTTATGAGGCCCAGCAATGTGCTTCCCTCTCATCACTGGTTCCAAATGTTCCAATGTGTCCCCTGTGTGGGCTATGTGTATCCTTCTGTTGTGGTGGGTTGCTCTTACTGCAGGTGCACAAGAGTGCTAGGCTGTCCCCCCTGATCAATTGACTGTAAGACTCAGCTGCAAGCAGCTGCTACTGTCCCTTCAGTCACTTTTTTTAGGCAAATGCAGCCCTTGCACAGTTGGCTGCAAGATATAATAGTGCATTCCTGCTGCAGTTTTTCTGTTAAGTGAGTAAGCTCCAGCATGGCTTTTGCTAGGCTAAGGGGCTCACAAATGCTGTAAGCCTCCAGCCTGCAAAGCCATTGTCAGCTCTCTTTGTGGTGCAGCAGGGTAGGCCCAGCCCCAGGCACGACAGTACACAATAGTTTCAGGTGTTGGAAGGCAGGGCAGATTGCCCATATGGCTCAAGGTTCCTTCCAGCCACGAAGCACCTTGGCTAGAATGTTGCTTTTTTCCTCTCCAGAAAAGTGTCTCTGCCACTTCCACCTTACTCAGCACTGTCCCTTTTTGTGGGCATTCTTTTTATTCAGTTTCTGGTTCTCTCTCAGGGGTAATTGTTCCAATGGCAGTTGTAAATTTGATGTGTCTAGGGGAGGAGGTGAGTTCAGAGTCCTCCAATTTCGCCACCTTCCCAGCTCCTCAGCATAATTACTCAATTTTTTTAGAAATAAAAGTCATAGTTTTCAGTATATAGATATTCTGTCTCCTTAATTAAATTTATTTGTAAGTATGTTATTGTTTTTGATTCTAGTGTAAATGAGATTGTTTTCTTAATTCCTCTTTCTGATAGCTCAGTGTTAGCGTATAGACACAACAGATTTTTCTATACTGTTTTCATATCCTGCAACTACTGAAGTCATTTATTAGTTCTAAATTTTTTTGGTGGAGTCTTTAGGGTTTTCTATAGATAATGTCATGTCATCTGAAAATAGTGAAAATTTTACTTCTGCTTTTTTATTTGGATGTCTTTTATTTCTTTTTCTTGCCTAATCTCTCTGGCTAGAACTTCTAGTACTATGCTGAATAGAAATGGTGAGAGTGGGCAAGGAATCATATTCTTTATGAAGACTATAAAATCCCCACTTGCTTTCTATTTTGAGGTCCTACATTTCCTACCTAATTATTATTATTATTAAGCAATGGCCATGGTGTTAATTCTTGACTGCCTATGTTCCCCACTGGAAAGTGAACTCCTTCAGCACACGATCTACTTCTTCTTCATCTTTCTATCCCCAGTGCTTCATTCCATGTCCTATGCATTCTAGGTTCTCAAAATCTTTATGCTTAATCAATATCAAAATAATGAGCTGTAATTCTGGAAACCAAAATGTAGTTTCAGTGTAAATACTAATTGTGGTGGATTGAGAGAAAACTACAGAAATTATCTTATTCTCTCTGTATATGTTGAAGGTATGTCTATATCTTCTGCAAGTGGATATTGATTTAAGAGGTGAGATTATGAATGTGCATGTGAGGGATCTTCTTCATATGTAAAAATAATTTATTTTTCTGTTTAAATTTCTTTGGCAGTGTACCACTGTCTTCAGAATGAAGTGTAAACTCTTAAACATAGCAGTCAAGGTCTTTCCTGATGTGGTGTTTCCCTGTTTTTATAGTTTCACAGATCCACTCTTTGCTATGTTGCTCCTTTCACTTTGAATATCCTTATACGGTGGATGTCTTTTCAACCATCATAGTTCAATTAAAATATTTCTTATTCTACGAAGTGTATAATTTTCTTCCAGGTAGGATTTATAATGCCCTGTTTTTATGCTCCCAGAAGAAGCTAAACCATTTTTATTACCAAACAGGAAAGAATTAAAATAAGTCATATAAGCAACTATCTTAATATATAATTAAAAGGAACCCAAAGAAATAAAAGAGAAAATAAAAAACAACAAAGAAAGAAAGAAAAATAAAGAACATATTAATAAATTAATTTTAAAAAATATCAGAGGGGCTGGCCCAGTGGTGTAGCAGTTAAGTTCACACACTCTGCTTCAGCGGCCCAGGGTTTCCCAGTTTGGGTCCTGGGTGCGGACCTAGCACCGCTTATCAAACCATGCTGCGGCAGGGGTCCCACACATAAAATAAAGGAAGATGGGCACAGATGTTCCTCAGCACAAAGAGGAGGATTGGCAGTGGATGTTAGCTCAGGGCCAATCTTCCTCAAAAAAAGAAATCAGAATCTATTAGTTAAAAAGAAATTGGGATTGATTCTCTTCAGGAAATAAATCTGGTATGGCTTTTAAAGACAAGCCACTAATAAGGCTACGAGTGTTCTCTAGAGTTACATATACTTGCTATCCTTTCTCCATTGAGTATTTTTGGCTCCCTTGTCAAATATTAGTTCACTCTATATGTGATGGTTCGTTTCTGGACTCTTGATTTTGTTCCATTGGCCTATGTGCATTTTTATGCCAGTACAATACTGCTTCATTACTATAGCTTTGTAGTATAGTTTGAAATCAGGAAGTGTGATGCCTCCAGCTTTGTTCCTGCTTCTCAGGATTGCTTTGGAAATCATTGTCTCTTGTGGTTTCACACAAATTTTTGGATTGTTTCTTCTATTTCTGTGAAAAGTGCCATTGGAATTTGATAGAAATTACATTGAGTCTATAGAAGGCTTTGTGTAATGTGGACATTTTAACAATATTAATATTCCAATCCATGAACATATGATATCTTTCCATTTGTTTGTGTCTTCTTCCATTTCTTTCATCAAAGTCTTGTAGTTTTCAGTGTAGAAATATTTCACTTTTGTAGTTTTCAGTGTAGAAATATTTCACTTCCTTGGCTAAATTTATTCCTAAATATTTTATTGTTTTTGATACTATTGTGAATAGGATTGTTTTCTTTCTTTATATTTTCAGATATGTCATTCTTAGTGTATAGAAATAAGTGGATTTCTGTATGTTGATTTTATATCCTATAACTTTACTGAATTTATTTATTAATTCCGTTTTGACTTTACAAAGCACTTCAGAATTCAGCCTGAGAGTGATAGTTTTGTATATATTGAAGTCATTAAATAAAAATAAATATCTCAAGTTGAAGAACTGAATTTCAGTTCTTCAGTTCAGAAATAATTCACCTTTTATGAAACAAACTTAATAAAGGGAACAGTGTGCTATGTAGATAAGATGTGAAAATGAGCAAAAGAAACCTAAATCAAAATGGAATCAGAAGTCATGAAGCTTTCATGCATGTATCACCTACTGCAGCTTACAGATCCCAGCAGGAAGAAAGACTTCTTTCTGACCCAAAAACAAGTTGATCACCGCCTCTTGTAGCTGATGAAAATCCTTCACAACCTCCACAATTTCCTCCTAAAACCTAATAAAAGCTGACTTTCCTTTGTCACCTCAGACTTAGCTATGGTTTGCCATAGTTTCCTTGTCCTGAATTGCTCTTCCTTTGCTATTTCTGAATAAACTCATTTTGACTAGCTAAAGCCCTTATTAATTCATTTTTAAAGTTGACAAAGGAAAGACATTTAAAGAAAAGTAAAAAAAAAAAAAAAATCCTGGAAGCATCCTTGTAAGGTATAATTTGGGAGAAAAATCCTAACTTATGAGGATTTAGGTACCCATAAAGCTTTGTAATAATTGCACACACAAATAATGATTTATCTGAATACAACATTTATGAGTAGGAATTATTGCAGTTGCTTATTGGAAATTGGAAAGCATTTAATTTGTCAGAATAGATATGTATTACTACATAGAGATAGTGATAAATGAGTAGATACATAAACAGATGAAGGTAAATAGTCGTGAAATTTACCTCAGGAAAGAAATGAGGGAGAATTATTTATCAATGTTCTGAAATTACTACTTAAAATGGAAAAATATCTGAAGGATAGAAACAGTCTTCTTGTCTTATTTAATCAAAAACAACAATTACTCCAAAAACTAAATCAAATCCAACAGATGTAGAAGAAAGAACATAATAAAGATAAGAGTAGAAATATTGAAATAGAAAACAGATAATCTACGCAGGAAATCAGCAAGAGCACAAAGTGGTTCTTTGAAACTAATAATCAAATTGATAAAATCCTAGCAAGATTGTTAAATTCCTAGCAAGACTAATCAAGGGAAAAGAGAGAGAAAGGACACATTACCAGTATCAAGAATGAAGCAGAATCTTCTAAGAAAACAAAGTTCAGAATCAAATCTTGCATGAACAAAGATACAAAATACCTTGACAAAATATTAGCAAAAAATGAACAATATATAAAAGCATAGTACACCATGACATAGTGATTTTGTTCCAAGAATGTAAGGCTATTTAACATTCAAAGATCAATTAATGTAATTCACCACCTTGATGGAATAAAAGATAAATATATAATCATCTCAATACATAGAGAAAAAGCATTTGGTAAAATTCAAAACCGTTCATGACAAAAGGTCTCAGGAAACTAGAAATAGAAGGAAACTTCCTCGGTCTATTAAAGAGCATCTATGAAAAACCTAGAACTAAAATCATACTTAATGATGAAATGATAAATGACTTCCTCAAAGATTGAGAATAAAGCAAATAAATGTACTCCTACCACTTCTAATCAACACTATACTGGATATTCTAATCGTGCAATAAGGTAGAAAAAGAAAAAAAGCACAAAATATGAAAGCGACAAGAAAAACCCATTATTTGGAGACAAAGTGATTTTGTATAGAAAAACCTAAGAAATTCACAAAATATAAGAGCTTAAAGTGAATTTATCAAGGTTGTAGGATACAAGGTCAATTTATGAAAATAGATTTTCTTTCTGTATACTAGCAACAAGCAAGTGGACAATGAAGTAAAATCCAACTTACGGTAGTGTCAAAAACTAGAAAAATAGAATAAATTTATCACAGTATATTCAAGACCTCCATCTTGAAAATACAGAACATTGTTGAGAGAAATTAAAGACCTAAATAAAAGGAGAGCTATACTATGCTCATGTTTAGAAAGTTCAATATTGTCATGATGGGAATCCTCCCCAATTGATCTATTGATCCAATGTGGTTCCAATCAACATCTTGGCCAGATTTTTTGTAGAAATTGGCAAACAAATTGTTAAATTTGTATGAAAATGGAAAGAATAGAAACAGAAGTAGGTGACTTGAATTAGGTACTTCAAGACATATTGTAAAGCTACCATCACCAAAACAGTATGGAACTGTCATAAGGATGGAAAAGGAGATCAATGAATCAAAATAGAGTCCAGAAATATCCCACATCTGATTGACAATTAAGTTGTCAACTGAATTTGATAAAATTCAATGGGGCAAAGAATTTCTTAAAAGATGGCACTAGAACATGAATACACATATTTAAAAAATGAACCATGACTCATATCTCATACCAGACTCCAAAATTAATTAACAATGGATCAAGGTCTTAAACAGAAAAGGTAAATCTACGATGCATACAGAAAAACAATATAGGAGAATATCCCTACTTTATCCTAGGGAAATATTTCTTAAGACAGGAGAGACACTAACCATAAAAAAATTACACATTGCACTTTACCAAAATAAAAAATTTCTGCTCCTCAAAAGATAACACTTAGAAAATTAATAGATTAACTACAAATTGGAAGAAAATATGTGCAATATATATATATATATGATCAAATATTTATATCTAGAATACATAAAGCACACATAAAAATCATTTTTAAAAAACGGCAAACAATTTAGTGAAGAGTAGGCACAAAGCTTAAACCAGATGTTTCACAAAATAAAATGTATACATGGCAAAAAACACATGAAAATGTGTTCAGCATTGTAATCATGAGGGAAATGCAAATTAAAACCATAAGTTCCCACTTTACAATCACTAGAATGGCTAAATCAAAACACAGAAACCCTGAGGCTGGCCCCATGGCATAGTGGTTAAGCTTGGCACCCTCCACTTTGGCAACCTGGGTTCGTGTGTTTGGATCCTTGGTGCGGACCTACACCACTCATCAGCCATGCTGTAGTGGTGACCCACATACAAAATAGAGGAAAACTGGTACAGATAGTTGCTCAGGGAAAATCTTCCTCAGCAAAGAAAAAAACCCAGAAACCCTGATAATACCAAATATTAGTAAGGACGCAGAACAACTGGTACCCTCATGTGTTGCTTGTGGAATATAGTTAGATAAAATATCCTAGAAAAGTGTTTGGGCTATATAAAGTTAAATATACATCCTCTGTGATTGAGTATTTACACTCCTGGGTATTTTCCTAACAGAAATGAAAACAGATGTCCACACAAAAGACTTGTGCAAGAGTAGTCTTACAGTGGTTTTGTTCATTATAGCACAAAGCCAGAAACAATACAAACGTCTGTAATAGAAAAATGGGTAAAAATGTGAAAATTCACAGAATGTAGTTCCACTTATCGATAAAAATGAACAATCTACTGATCCATGCAAGAACAAGGATGAATCTCAAAAACTTTCTGTTGCATGAGAGGTCATTTGAATGGATGCTATATGTTTCTAATTTTGTGAACTTCTAGAATCATCAAAAGACCAATTTAAGGTGATAACCAGAATAGTTATTTCCTTTGGGGATTTTGACTGGGAGGGGACATGAAGAAAGTTTTTAGGGTGAAGTAAACACTCTATATCTTGCTCTAAGTGATAGTTACACAGATGTATACATTGGTTTTAAATACAAATACAGACTAATATCTCCTGTAAACATAGATGCAAAAATTCAAAACAAAGCTTCAGGAAATTGAATCGAATGATATATATAAAAATAACAATACATCATAACCAAGAGGGACTTATCCCGGGAATGCAAGGTTTGATTAACGCTTGAAAATCAATCGATGTAATTCACCATGTTAACAAACTAAAACGGAAAAAAATGTGATCATCTCAATAGATGCAGAAAAAGCATTTGATAATATTTAACATACACTTCTGAGAAAAAATTCTCAGCCAAGTAAAAATAGAAAGGAATTTCCTCAACCTGACAAAGGGCATCTGTAAAAATATACAAGTGTATTCATATACCAAAACATTAAATTATGCACTTTAAACATGTGCAGTTACTGTATGTCAGTTACACGTCAATAAAGCTGAAAAGAAAGAAAGAAGAAAAGGAAGAAAGGAAGGAGGAAAAGGCACGAAAAAAAATCATGCTACTGCTGACATTGCCATCTTTCCAAAGTATGTGGTAATATTTTAAATTTTAATTTCTACTTTCTTGCTACTTATTATGGTCCTTTTTTTACCTTCTTAAGATGTACACTTAGGTCATTAATATTGAGAATTTCTTCTCTTCTAATGTAAGTATTCAAAGCTATAAACTTTCTTTAAATTACTGCTTTTGCTATATTTACAAAGTTTTGATATGTAATGTTTTCATTTTCAGTCAAATTTTTATTATAATTTCTCCTTTAATCCATGAGTATTCTGATTATTTCATGGAATAATAATCTATGAATTTTTGCAGTGCGCCTTTAAATTTCTAAACAGAAGATTGTTTCATATTAATTTCTCACGTGTTTTGGTCAGAGATCATGGACTGAATGACAACTATCTTTAAAACATGCTTGAGGCTTTCTTTGTGTAATATTCCTTCTGTGTCTGATAAAAATGTGTCTTCTCTAGAATAAACATATACCTAAAAGGGCATTTAATGCAGAGCAGGAACCACGGATCAAACACAGGAACCACCCCCGCCCCCATGGTGATCACTGCTGCTGGGAGGTAGCAGACTGTAGTGGTTAAGAACATGGGGTTTGGTGTCAGATACGTTGGCCATTCAAATTCTGGCTCTTTTACGCACCATCTGTGACTTTGGGCAATTTTATTTAACCTGTCTAAGCCTACTATTATCTGTAAATAAAAGCTATTTGTGCCAACCAAAAAAAAAGTGTCTTTTCTATTTTGGGGTACAGAATCTTTAGTTTTTCCTTAAATCAATTTTGTCAATTTTGTTGCTAGGATCCTTTATATCCTCGCTTTTTTTATTTTGCTTTTTTTTACCAACAATCTAAAGTAATGTTGAAATCTTACACTACATTAGTGGGTTTAACTTTTTCTCCCTTTATTTCTATCTATTTTTTGCTTCATATATTTTGAGGCTATTTTACTAGGGGCCTTTACATTTTAAATTCCTAGTGAATTGAACCTTTGAACTTTTATCATTAGTTTGTAAGCCTCTCCATGTCTAGTAATGCTTTTTGTCTTCAGGTTTGTTAAAGTCTATTTACTAGATATTAATGTAGAAACACTGGTTTGGCATATTTTTTCATTTTTTACTCTCATCCTTTTCATGTCCCCATGTTTTGGTGTGTCTGTTTTAAACAGAATATAGTTTGATGGTTTTTTTCACCATCCAATCAGTCAATCTTTGTTTTTTAAACTGAGGGAAGGGAGTGTTTAGCTCATTCAGAGATATCATAACTATTAAGATATTGAGACAATCATAATCTACTTTAGTTTTCTCAGACTACATAGTGTGAATTTGGGTTGCAAATATACACGTTGGCAGACTTGAAGTTATAAATTTTCAGGACAAAGCTTCCTCTCCATCCACCAGTCGCTCTATTCTTCTCCAAAGCCAAGAGAGGCAACTTTCTTTTCTGTGTTCTGCATGACAGGTGTATTTTTCATGCACCCTTACCTCAAGGTTGTTGCCTTTGGAGCCCCAGCTTTGTGTGATGATCTCTTTTCAAAATTTCCCCACCTTTGTAGACCATATAGATATACAATGACTTATAGGAAGAGATAAATGTCTTATTATTTGCATATTATATAATTTTCACAAGAAAAATATAGAATAAGAAACTATTTTTTATTTATTCCATCAGGAAAGATTTATTGAGTATCTACTACATGCTAGGACCTGAATGGTTTTGGTTGCAGAGGATTTCAAATAAAGATGGAGATAGAAGCCAAAGATATTTTTTAATGTTTTCAGTCTTTGCAAAGATTTTGTCCATTGGAGAAAAAGATAAATCAAGAGAAAGAAATATTTTGCTTTACAAAAGTTGGGTTTGATTCATAAAAGTTAAATTTATCCACCAAAAGAGGTATTGATGTCAATACCTCCTTTTCCTCTGAGAGTAAAGAATTTAACACACTTTCACATCCATTGGACTCCTCAATCCTAGCCTCAAAAGTTTGATACTATATAGTTAAAAAAAATTCTGTGGTATTATGGAAATATTTTATGTATTTCTTTGGTCTTAACTATTTGTTACCAAAGAATTTGATCTGTTTTACTCTCTGTATTTCTTGCTGTATCTCCTATATATCATTCTTCTCCTACTCAAGTATTTACCCCAAACTTTTTTAATATAGATATTTGTACAGATAACTTCTGCAGCTTTATACATTGAGAAGTTTTGCAAAGGGTGAGTTTGATTCATAAAAGTTAAATTTATCCATCACGTGGATGATTTTGGCCAACAAATAATTGGATATGTAACAACTGGTGTTTGAAACCAATTTTTAGCACGGAATTTGGATTTGTGGGTTATTGGCATATGAGGAAAAACTGAAGCACTGTGAACTGTCTGTATGACATGAGTGATTGTAGAGAAAAAAGAGAAGCACTCCAATGACAGAAACACCTTCTGACTTGAGAAATAAAGTGTCCTTATCTAGTTCAATCCAGGAAAATTCTCCTTTTACGTTCTTTTAAATGGCCTTTACTACATTTCTACATTGAATGCAAAAGGCTACTATTTAATGTGTCATCCAGCTCATAATAGTGACTTACTATGCTTTTTAAGAAAATAGACACAAATAAACATTTCCCATAAAAGAAAAAAGTATAATAAAATTATTTGTTTAACTTTTTTCTTATGCTTTGTGTCAAAGCTATGTGTAGCAAGGTCTACTTGAAAGTTTTAATTGAAAATATGGCTATTTAAAGGGCTCACTAGGATAAGACCTTTGTTCTTAAGCAGAATCACAGTGAAAAGACACTCTTGAATTTATTTCTAAGTGAAATTCTCACTTGTAACTTCGCACAACCACCATAATGCTTGTGTGTGTATAAATGTCAATGCATGCACACTTGCACACATACAGCTTCTATTCTTGTTTTCATTATTGTCACTTTTAACAGCCCCTTGAACAAAATTTGTTTTTAAAAACTGGAAACATTATACTCATCCTGATACATTCAGACACTTGTGTTAAAATCTTAGCTCTACTATTCATGGTCTGTTTGATGATAAATATATTTCACCATGCCTCAGTTTCTTAATCTGCCAAAGGAAAGGATTTGGAATGGATCATTCATTTTTGAACTTAAATCCATGTTGGAATCACACAAGGAATTTTTCAACACAAATATTTCCAGACTTACTAAATGTCAGAACTTCGGTGGTTGGGACTTGAGAATCTATATTTAAAGCAACAAAAAAAAATCTCTCCAGATAATTTTAATGCAGCAGATCAGAGAAACAACATTGAGCTCAAATAATTTAAATGATGTCATAGGCCATGTCTAGGCTAATGCTCTATCTTCTCCAGACAAGGAGATTTAAAGATATCAGAAGATGAAAGTATTTTAAGTATTTTGGCACTCCATTGCCTCAATTCCATGGTAAAAATGACAGTTATACAAGATATCAATGAGAGAGAACATCATCATATGGTTTTATTTAGGCATAACTTCTGTAAGTCAATGAACAATACTGAAAGATTCATTCACGGTTTTGATGGATTTTAATTAGATGTGGCGAACTTGGAAAGGAGGAGAAAAGATGATTGGAAGTGTCAGATATAAGATATCATGCAAGTTAAAATTTACCTATAACTCAGCTAATCATCAGCATCATATTTGGGGCTTCATAGTACATATTCCCAAACTCCATCCCTGGAGATTTTTATTGAGTAGGTAGGAATATTTAAATGAATCTTAAATTTTCACTTTAAGAATTATTTATTTCTATTAAGTAAGTAAAAGACGCGACTTTAGGAAAAGTCACTGTCACCTTACTTTCTAGACACAAGCCTCTTCAGTGCACCCTTCACATCCTTGTTTCTCAGTGTATAGATGACAGGGTTCAACATGGGGGTCACCAAGTTGTAGAAGAGGGTAAGGAATTTCCCTTGGTCCTGAGATGAATTATTTCCTGGTTGCATATACATATAGATAATATTCCCATAAAACAAGGAGACCACAGTAAGATGGGACCCACACGTGTTGAAAGCCTTCCTTCTTCCTGCAGCCGACTTGATCCTCAGCACTGCCAGGGCAATATAGCTATAAGAGATGAGGATAAGCGACAGGGGCACCAGGACAATTATTACTGATAAGATGAAAACAGTGCTCTCCACAGCCACTGTGTCAACACAGGCAATTTTTATGAGAGCTGGCATCTCACATAGAAAATGTTTCACCCTACATCTCCTGCATCGTGGCAGCTTCATCGTCACTGGAGACATAACCAGGGAGTTGAGGAGTCCGACTCCCCAGGCCACAGACACCAACTTCCAACAGAGCTGAGAATGCATAATGACAGAATAGCGGAGGGGCTTGCAGATGGCAGTAAAGCGGTCATAAGCCATGACTGCCAGGAGAACACATTCTGTGCCTCCCAGTCCCAGGAACATGAAGAGCTGGATGGCGCAACCAGTGAAACTGATGGTCTTGTCTGGGCTGCCTAAGTTGAAAAGCAGCTGGGGGATGGAACTGGTGGTAAAGCAGAGATCTAGGAAGGACAAGTTGGTGAGGAAGAAGTACATGGGTGTGTGGAGGCAGGGGTCCAGGCGGGAAACCCAGATAATGACAATGTTGCCCACTAAGGTCACAAGGTAGAAGATGAGGACAAACACAAAGAGGATCTGCTCTAGCCTCGGTCTGTCTGAGAAACCCAACAAGATGAACTGTTCCTGGCAGCTCTGGTTGTTCATGGCAGTGGATAATCACTACACTCCTGCAGGGAAGCATATAGCAACACATCACGTTCTTAATGAAGCAGGCTAAGAAATCAAGAGACGAGGGGAATATCGAGTGATCATGCAAAAGAATTACATAAAGTATTAATAGTCTGTCCAGATGTAGATAACACATTTTAGGAAAAATGCCTCTTTTTATTGGCTTCTTTTATTTCTTTTTGTATGCCCAAATGATCATTGTAGACTATCTGGAAAACATAGACCTGTATAAAATAAAGGAAAAGATCACCCACACCCCAGAAAACAACCGCTATTGCAATATTATTTCCTTTTAGTCTTTTCTTATAAGTATATACAATGTAACACAACCTAAATCATAGTGTGTTCACAAATTTTGTATGTTCTGAATTTCCTTTCACTTAATTTTATATTGTGAGAATTTGCTTTGTCTTTAAAATTCTACAAAAAATAATCATTAATGTCACTATAATATTCCTATAGCTATTATCGTTTTTCAAAACATTTCTCTGTAGTTGATCACTAAGGATATTTACAGTATTATTTTTGTAAAAAACAATTTTTTTTTTGAGGAAGATCAGCCCTGAGCTAACTACTGCCAATCCTCCTCTTTTTGCTGAGGAAGACTGGCCCTGAGTTAACATCCGTGCCCATCTTCCTCTATTTTATACATGGGACGCCTACCACAGCATGGCTTTTGCCAAGTGGTGCCTTGTCCACACCTGGGATCAAGCCGGCCAACTCCGGGCAGCCGAGAATCGGAACATGCAAACTTAGCCGCTGCGCCACCAGGCTGGCCCCCCAAAAATATCTTTTATTGTAAAGTATTTACAATATTTTGTAGGTCTTGATAGAGAGATTATGGAAGTACTCATTTTGCTGCACTCTAACTATCATGGTTTTCCCTAAATCTTTGACAATTGTTTGGTCCAAAAAAATCTTATTTTGTTTAAATTTGAAGTTATTAGTCATGAGGTTGATTAATTCTTTGACGTTTATTAGCTTTTCACATTTGGGAAAACATTTCTTTGTCACTAAGCTAGAATGTCACAGATCATAGAAAAGTCTCTTAATAGAACTCTAAAGTGACTTTTTGCATAACAATAAAAACAAAAATAAAGGCTGATTTTGTTTTACTCACTGGAATTCAAGGCACAACCTTATAATTTTTATTCCACAAGTGACTCCATAACAACACATAATTTTTTTGTAAATGATGAGATTCCTGCTTCTACTTTATCCTTTATATAAAGTTCTTATTTTTCTCACCTACAAATATATGCTTACATATTTCATAAAATTTCAAGTTTATGAAAGGCATAATTATGTAAAGTTTTCAAAAATTATTGTATGTTAACAATTTCTTCATGTTATGAATGATGTTCATAATTACATTTTTTAACCGGATATAACTGTGAGGTGGACTTATAGTTCTTTATCATATCAAATTTTAAAATAACATAGATTACAAAATGATTAGATATAATCATCTATATAAGCATAAAACTTATATTAATAGAAAAATACAAAATAATATGATAAAATTATAAATGATAGAATTCCATTTATATCATATATAAGTTTATATATAAATTCCATTGATATGATTTAGAAATTTTAATACATTGACAGAGAATGTATCATGTTGCTTTAACAAAGTAATATGCTTTTTTATCTCCAAGAAAGTGCTAAGTGTCAAATAAGAAAAAAATCCAGTTAAACCAATTTTTCATATTTTAGACTGATGGATCAAATAAAAGTTATAAATATGGACTTTATAAAACCTTTTCTATGCACAAGAAAATTCTCAAAATCTTTTCAGTACTTTCTAGAACCAAAGATTCCCTTGTTTGCATGATGTAATTGAAGAAGTAAAAGTTTTAGCTTCATTTAGATGTGTCAAAAGCACTGCCAAAAACATATGGTTTAAAACACTCAAGGATGATTTCATGACCTGTCATGGAACGGGACATTTCTCAGCGCCTCAAATTAATAAAGATGTTTCCTGGACTCTACGTCACAGGATATGGTGTTTGAGTCAGAAGACAGGGTTTAATACTCTGTGTGTTGTCCTGTGAAGTGACAATTTCATTATCTCACAGGGTGACGTGAAGTTACAGCTTTCAGTGCCCCCTCTCGCCCAGGTGCATAAAGAGCGTTATGACTCTACCAATTACCACTTGAACTCGTTACTGTAACTAGTTCCCACTATAACTAGTGATCTTTTCTGGCCATCTGAATGTAGAACTGAGATCTATGAGAGGCAGGTGAGAGTGCAGGAGCCACGTTTCCATCTCCACCTCTACACCAGTATGTCACACATATTGATATCTTTACACATCATTACATGTGTTTGTAAAGTGCCTCACACATAATAAACCATGTTATAGATATTAGTTAATACTATTATAAACAGGAAAGACTAGTCTATGTTATACATGATCAAGAAAGAATCTTTCCCATGCCATTTTGTATATAGATATTAGTAGCATTGTCAGTAAAGGCTGAACAACTTTAGCCAGTTTAAATTAATTATAGCTGTATAGATGACCTGAGAAGATGACTTCGGGCTGGAAGCTATATTCTAAGTGATTTAAAAAGGGCTCTGCTGATATATGTGTTGAAACAGCTTTATGTCAGATAAGTTAAGATCATCATCCTTGAAATAAAAGTTACTAAAAACATTTATATTGACAAATAATTTCACATTCAACAAATATTTATTGAGCTCCTATTACATGCCAAGCACTGTGTTATATGCTAAAGATACAATGATTACTTTAGTATTATTTTAGTAGGGTTTTT
Organism: Equus asinus; assembly: GCF_041296235.1. NCBI lineage: Eukaryota > Metazoa > Chordata > Mammalia > Perissodactyla > Equidae > Equus > Equus asinus. The sequence goes on from NC_091797.1 coordinate 42,578,335, forward strand.
TTGGGTCTTTTTTTGCTTGAGGATGATTAGCCCTGAGCTAACATCTGTGTCACTCTTTCTCTATCTTGTATGTGGGATGCCTCCACTGCACGGTTGATAAGGAGAGCATTTCTGAGCCCAGGATCCAGGCCTGCAAACCCTGACTGCCGAAGTAGAGCTCAAGGAACTTTAACCACTTGGCCACACAGCCTCAGTGGTATTTTGATATGTAGTAATTTACCTCTCTGATCTATAGCGTAGTGGGAGAAAGAGACATTCATTGAAAACTCACGCAAATAAATGTATAATGACTATCAGTATTATTAAACCCTTGCTTAGTGCTGAGCACTGTGCTAAGTACTTTCTTGGAAAGATTTATTTAATCCTCATGCATGAATTTGAAGGATATAGGCATTAAGAAACTTACCAAAGGAACACAGCTGGAAAGTTGTAAATGTAGAATTTGGATCCAGGTCTGTTTGACTCTCAAACCAGCTTTCTAAACACCATGGGGCTAAAACAGAAAGATAATATATTAACCCACAACCCCAGTAATCTCCATTTAATGCAGTGAAGGTCAATTGAGTTCTTTGAGTCCTTTAATCACAAGTTTGGTCCCAACTGAGGAAAAATGTCAAAGAAGTCCATGTGAGGTAAATCAAGCTAAGGAAATGTTGCCCAAACTCAGTTTTCTTACACAAATAAAAAGTACATAACTATTAATTAGTTCATAAGTTGCTGTACTGTAAATAAGTTTCTGGATTTTAAACTTAAAAAATGATAAATGCAAACATAACAATGTTATTGACAAAGATAAATTGCTAAAATAATCTTTTTTGGGAAACTGAATATTGCAAATATAACAAAACAATTATTGAAAAGGATTATGATCAAAATTATTAGAAGAACAATGTGACAATTTGTTTTCCATGATCACAGTGTGACAATTGTTAAAATATGCCAAAAATCTAGATGCATTTTGCAAATATTTTATATCAATAATTACAGCCAGAATATATATTATGTGGCATGTACGTATATAGTGGCAGATACTATTGGTTACTCTTATCTATTTATTTTATTTGTCTATCTTTTTATCATTTATTGAACATCAGTTTTCTTTAGGTGTCAAATGGGTGGAAATGTGCTCAGACACACGGGAAGAAATGTGATTTTCTCTCTTATCTCTGTGATAAGCCCATTTTGCTAATCTGATTCTCCTTCACCTGTTATGGGTTTAGAGATGTTAGAAAGCTAAATCAATTTTGATGAGGCATGAGTTAACTGCTGACAGGAGCTGGGAGGTGTATGATAGGAGGAAACGTGGAAGAAAAGCAAGAGAGACAAGAAATAGTTCTAAATATGGTGAAACAAATTATAGAAGTTTGAGTATATCATAAAAGTTACACAATCAATGGAAGAATGACAATAATAATAACATAGCTGGTAATATCAGCCAAAGTATCATCAACAGATTTTAAAATTGGTAGATCAAATAATCAAGATATAAGTATATGTTTAGAATTATTAAATGAACTAAAACAGAAAGAGTTAAAAACTCATCTTTGGAGTGTGCAATTTGGTGTTAGAAGATCCTATATGAAGTTATTTTTGCTTTTCGTGATAAATCTTTTTGCACTTCTTGTTGCTTTGACTTTTGCATATATTATTTTAATAAAAATACATATTTTTAAAATGAAACTCACAATCTAGTTACTTAGAAAAATATAAATAGAAAATATACAGCCCAAAGCAGTATATTATGACAATATTTCAAATCATGGCTCTACCGTTACCAGCCATGACTTTGGTCAAAATGTTTAACTGCTCTGTTCTCAGTTTCCTCATCTGTGAAATAGGAATGGTGAAGTATCTACCTTATAGGAATAGTGTAAGGATGAAATTATATATGTAATTATATTGAATAACACAGTGAACTGTATCATAACAACGTAATAATGACTACTTATTGTTTTGTTCTGATTATTAGTATTATTTTCATTAAATTATCATCTCTTTTTTATTTCATTGTTAAATCTTTTGTATTCCATTGTGAAATGGAACCCAAGGAAAAAAAACATTTCAAAAATGATATAGACAAAAGTATCAGATGCTGCCAATATGTCGTGTAAGAAATAACAACATCAGTAACGGTTCATACTCCTCAGTGCAAATCTTGAGTGTTAGTACTTCTCATACTTTGGACCCAATTCACTTCAAATGTTAGTTTGAATGATAACTTCTTTACACTTGAACTCAAATACCATTCATATGCTGATGATTATTAAGTCAATAGCTCTTAGATTTTTATTTTGAAATATGGACCTGCAAGTTCAACTTTTCCTAAATATCTTTACTTCAGCGACCAACAGATAGTTGAGAAAAAGTCAGCATAGCGGTAAAGAGCCCAGATTCTGGAGCATGGTTTCAGATTCCAGTAATGCTATTGAGAAGCTCAGAGACCCTGGGCAAGTTACTTAAATATTCAGCGCCTCAATGTATCATCTGTAACATGGGCATAATAATAGTTCCTACTTCAGAGGATGGTTTGGAAGATTAAATGAATTAGTATTTGACATGCTTATATTTTGGTTAAGAAGACAGACATCAAGAAAAGTAAATGTGTACTTCAGTTTGTGGAATTATCCACCAGGACTTTCTCAATCTATCAGTCAAACTGACTCTGGACATGTCCAAATATATCCCAATCACAGGGCAATAGAGCTTCAGTTCTTAAGCAGATTGTTAAGGTTATGGGAAATTGTCATGCTCAGTACACAAGACAAATTTCAAAGAATTATTAGGACAATTTGGAGGTGAAATAGGTTCTGAAATTTGAGAACGTGGGATGTAACGTGCTGATGGATGACTCTGGCTTGATGATGCTCGCCCACCATTAATCTGTCTCCATGTTCTCAGTTCTTGAGAAGGCAGCAAAGGATAATGGGTGCGTCCACGTTGGTCACATCAATCTGAGTTTGAAGTAAGGCTCAGCCTTTTATGTAGCTATGTGGCCTTAGGCAAGTTATATCTACATGAGTGTCCTTGTTTGTCCTGTGGGGATGACAACAATAGCAGCAGCAGCCCTTACACTGGTGTAAAGATAAAGAAGATAGTTTATGACATGTTTATTATTCTGTGTAATATATATTCACTCAAAGATTTAATATTATCACAATAGTTATATTCCATGTAAGTGCTCCTGGCCACGGGGTTCAAGAACTGCTGGGCTTTAAAAGAGGATTACTTGTTGTGTTTACATGTGGTTTTTATCTGCAGACATCAGTTTCATCAAGGCAGTATACTGGAAGCAACTAGAGCTGTGAAGTCCACTGCATCCTGTAAATAGAATGAGTGAGTTTTTGGACTACAATTGTTGGGAGTATAGAAATGAAGAAAATGTCTATTTAAAAATTCCTTCTGCCTGACCATATCTACACTCTTGTAGTCTTATTTCTCCTCTCTCTATTATTGTTTGTCTCATTGCAACAAATAATAATGATTGTCTCTTTTAAAGAAATTTTAAGATTTCTTTTTCATCAATTGCCATCTCCTTATTTACAGTTCATTCAGCTTTTCTAGTTTGGTCTTTATTCAGAAGCCTCTATTCAACTGCAACTGTCCTACTTGCACAGAAATGGAAGCTTGGAGAATATTTGGGAAAAAATAAAGCGTGAGTATATCATATAATTGACACTGTGCTAAATTCCAGGGGTAATATTACAAATAATGTATAGATGATCTTTGCCCTCACAAAGATTGTAGTCCAATGTGGGATTTAGAGAATAACAAAGGAACTATAATGGAGAGTGATATATCATGTGATTGGGAGGTGTATAGACATAGGGTACTTACCTGAAACCCAGGGGATGCAAGATGAGTTCTTGGGAGAAGTGGTACCTCAGATGAGAGCTTTAACATGAGAGGACCAGAAACAAGGAAAAGAGTGGCATATGGGAGAAGCTGAAAAACCTTGCTATTAAGGAATGTGATGAGGGAGTGACAGTCACTCAAACTGGAAAGATAATAAAGGCTAGTATGTGCATGGTCTTGTAGCTCGTGTTCAGGAGTATTGTCTTTTTGTAAAAAAAAAAAAATAACTATGAGAAACAACAGTGACTTAAAGTAGATAGATGACTGAATTTAAAATTTAGAACTTACTCTGGCTGCAGTGAATTAGAAGACAGTGATGCTGGACAATGGGAAACAACCATGAGATGGCTGCAGTTCTAGATAAAAAACAATGGTGATTTGCCACGCTGTGAAAGTTGTCATAGAGAGAAGTATACAGATGGATAAGCCATGTTGGAGAGAGAACCTGCAGTGCAGGGAGATTTATCAGATGAGAGACCGTAGACTGGGGAAGGAGAGTCTTCATGTTTGTGTCTGGCTGTTTGCGCAGATGCTTAATGAAATGGGAATACAGAAGGAAAAGGGTCACATTTAGCTTAATGTAGATAATCAGTTTAATTTGGGGGCCAAGCGGTATAAAGTTTCTATAGGACCTCATAGTGAACAGGTCTATTAGGCAGATGGATGTTTGCATCCTTTGCAACTTATAAATCACTTATATTCAATTGCCACCCCCATATATATATATATATACACATATAAGTTGGTTTATTTCAAAAACAAAAAGAGGGGCTGGCCTAGTGGGGCAGTGGTTAAGTTTGTGTGCTCCAATTTGGTGGCCTGGGGTTTGCCAGTTCGTAGCCCCAGCAAGGACCTATGCACTCCTTATCAAGCCATGCTGTGGCAGGCATCCCACATATAAAGTAGAGGAAAATGGGCACAGATGTTAGCTCAGGGCCAATCTTCCTCAGCAAAGAGAGGAGAATTGGTGGCGGATGTTAGCTCAGGGCTAATCTTCCTCAAAAAAAAATAAAATAAAAACAAAAAGAACTTTTAGGAAATTTTCACCCATTTTTTAAAAAATTAATGTGACTAATCCATTTAGGCATAAATTAAGGCAATATGATCCATAAAACGTTATAAAGATTTAGGAAACAATTCCTTTGCTAATTGGTTTATTTTATTTTTCATTTGTTTCTGATTAGAGTCACTGTTCACATGAGGTACATGAATTATCAATCTATTTAAGAAATTTAAGACAGTCAACTTGTTCTCAAAACTGAGAGCTTTATAAAGAAGCTATCATAGCAGTCCATGTTTAGAGATAAGAATAATGATATCCAATAAAATCAGCAGACTTTCCCAATATTGAAATAAGAACCTGATTCTACTTCAGCTTGAATTAGTGAAATCTTAAACTGATAGAAATATTATCTAATGTAATGAATCAGTTATTGTCGATGGATTTTTCAAATGTCTGAAAGATTTTGTCTTTTTATATCAAATTTCTTATAGTATTCCAAGCTAAAGGAAATATTTTGAAACTTATTTTATTCATACAAGTTGTATCAGAACATATGGATCTTCTACAATTATTGGAAATAACTAAATATAGCCAAAAAGATGAAAGCCGGTGAATTTTAGTAAAACTGTGTATTTCTGACATCATAATTAACACCTGATGACTGTAGAATTTTTGAGGTTTAGATAGAAGTTCTGTGTCAGAATCCAGAAATCTGAACTTCCTCTGGAATTTCACAAACATGGATTTTTAGTACATACTTCATTTATCACCATGAATGCTACCTCTACGATTATCTGTCTTCTTGTCATTATCAACTATATTAAAAGTTATGTTCCAGTCTAGTATGTTCTTCTTCATGTATTTATCCTTACTGCCCTCTTTTTTCCTAGATATGTCAAAGGAAAATATAACCATTAATAACACAGTTAAGTATGCCTGCCAATAATATTCTTAGGGTTAAGAGACAAGCACCATGCAGTATGAAAAGACTAATTTATTGTTAGAAAATAAATAATTAAAATATTACTTGCCTCCTCTTAAAGGATCCATGAGGAAATATTGTCAGGATTTACTTCTGTTCTAAATCTTCTCTTAGTCTTTTCTCTTTCTCTCTTCTGAAAATCAGTTTTGGGTCTAGGAAGTTGGTTAGTGGTCTCTGTTCTTGAGGATCTTTGCTCTTCTGTGACTTTAACTGTAACTTGCTTCTGAACTTGAAAATAAATCCAACAATTACTCCAGTGTTAGAGAGCAACTGCTTGCTAGAAAAGTGTATAACTTATATCGACAACCTTGGCTTCAGTCACTTTAACCCTCCACTTGTGTTGAGCTGAAACACAGCAGCAGGATTCCTGTTAAATCGGTACACTTTCCATTTGCGAACCCATCCTGAGGTCTTTGCTGGCTTTAGCACATCCCACAGCAGGAGTCTGAGATTAGATCTTCAGACTCCTAAACGACTATTCTGAAGTAATAAAGACCATTTATACTTTAAAATTTTACTGAAAGTCTCAGATTGGAGATCTAGAAATGCTTTATTCCCTCCAATAAAGCCTTTGGGAATATACGTTCCATTGAAGCAATTAGATAAGTTTGCCGTTCTGCCCAGAAAGGAAGACCAATGGGATGTGTGTAAGAAAACTAACATCTGTACTTTCTGTAGACTTTGAGAATGGGGGTGGTGGGAGGGAGGCACTTGTTTTCATTTTGAACAAGACTCCTATCTCTTTTAGCTCATCTTTGAAGCTGAGGAGACTTAGATAGGCCTGAGACCACTCCAAAAGATTTAGTGTCCTTTTAGGTACCAGAAGTTGTTTTTATATTTTTAATTTTTTGTGATTTCAATCCTACAGACAAGTTGCAAGATTAGTACAAATAATGCTATTTCCTCAATCATTTGAGAGCAGTTTGCTCCATCACACTAGAATACCTTAGTGTATTTCCTACAAATGAGATTATTCTCCTATATAACCACTATACATCCATCAAAATTACGTAATTTATATATATATTACTGTCATCTAATTCACATACCCCATTCAAGTTTTAATAATTCTCCCAATAATATTGCTTATAGAAGAATGATCCAATCCAGGATCATATATTTCATTTATTTCTCATATCTCTTTAGTCTTCTTCAATATGGGAAAATTCCTCAATATTTACTTGACTTTTATGTCTTTGACAATTTTGAAGAGTATAGAATAGTTATTTGATAAAAATAACCTGAATTCCTCAACATGGGTTTATCTGATATTTCCTTATGATTAGGTAGGTTACACATCTTTGGCAGAAATATTATAGAAATGATGCTTTGTCCTTATTGCATCATAACAGGAGGACACATAAGTCAGCCCATTACAGATGATAGGAACTTTGATCACTTACTTAAGGTAATGTTTTCCAGGCTTCTCCACTGAAAATTTACTCTTCTGTTTCACTATAATTAAGAAGTATTTTATGGGGTTATAAGTGTGAATATCACATTCCTCATTAAATTTTCCCCACCTGCTTTAGCACTCATTGATGTTTCTTGGCTGAATTAGTCATAACTATGGTTTTCTAATTCCATCATTCTTTCTAACAGTTATTAGTTCGCATTCTACTATAAAGAAAAATTAGTCTTTCTTCCTTCCTTCCTCTCTTCTTTCCTTCCTATATGAATTCCTAAATAGGAATTCAATGGGCTACAATATATTAATATAGTCATTTATTTTGATGTTCAAATTATCCCATATTTGTACAGTAAGAACTCCTTCTGTCTGGCTTCTATGTCTTTTTTAAAGAAACATTTTATTTTAAAATAAATTTAGATTTGCAGAAGAGATGCACTATAGTACAGAGAGTTCATGTGTACACTTTACCCAGCTTCCCTTAATGTTAGCATTTTATATAACCACATTTCTGGGGGGTTTTTTTTTGACACGTCCCCATCATTCTTTCGACACTTCCTTACTTTTTAGCACAAAATATCCAGGATAATCTTATGTTTTGCTTGTCCCATTCCTGGATTAAGCCATTCCTCCAAAGGGCCCTAACCCACAGGGATCTGTGGCAATTTGCCTTCACTTTCTAGAATAGGAATCCTTTGCTCAGTTTCTAGTTATGGGCTAGTTTCAGAATCATGGAACTCAAAAGAGACCAGTTCCCACTGAGGAAGGATGTAGAATGCCACAGCATTCACATGAATTGAGGCTTCGTCTTGGTCTTCAGTAAGTTTCCCCAGTTCTTCCCTGAATGGCCCTGCAGTTGTTTACCAGAATTACTGTACACTGGGGAAATGGAAATTCTCAGATTTTTCAAGGATTTTTGGATACAGGGTCCAAAATAACATTGATACCATGTCACTCTCCCAAGCACCTGCATGTGTTCACCAAACCAGAAGCTCCCTGAACCCCATACTTTAGGGATCTTTATGGAGGCTTCCTCAGGGAGGCATGATCGATTATTAACTCAATCTCCGGCCCCTATCTCCCCCAGAGAATTGGTAGTGAAGCTAAAAGTTCCAATCTTCTAATCATGGCTTGGTCTTTCTGGTGACCGGTCCCCATCCTGAAGTTACTCAGAGGCCTATCAAGCGTTGCCTTGTTAGAACAAAAGAACTTCTATCACCCAGAAACTTCCAAAAGATTTTGGAGCTCTGTATAAAGAACTGGATTCAAAGACCAAGCATTAGAAAACAATATGCTGCTTGTACCTTTATTTCTTAGGAAATTACAAAGGTTTTGGGAGTTCTGGCCAGAAGCAAGGGACAAAGACCAAAATTTGTATTTCTTATTACATCACAATATCACCTTAATAAACGTTATTACATATCTTTAAACTCAGTACAAAAAATACATTATTAATAAAAACAAAATGGGACAGCCCTAGGAGAATATAGTCATAGTAAAATAAACTATATAAAGTTTAGAATTCTGAATATATAAAGTAGTCATTCAATTCAGTAGGAAAAATACAGATATTTTGAAACTAGATATACTGAAGATACTACAGCTATACTGAAACTAGAAGATAAAAGAGAAATGTGCAAAAAGAAATCCCAGGAAGATGTAAAATGAGAGCTGACAAAACTGAGAAAATAAATTAAACAATAAAGGAGAAAAATAATCTTAGAAATGAAGACTAAAATACAATCATATTATTTACTTCCTTAACTATTTGAGGCTTTGAATTTCATGGAAGCACTGATTCAGAAAAATCCCAGAAAATAATATTTACTATTTTGTCATATTTTCTAGATACTTTATAATTGGTAAAATGAATATATTCATAACCTTTGTGAAAAATTCTGAGTATGGATTATATCTATTTGCTTTTACAATTTGCTATTAAGTTTTTCTTCTTATCGTGATCATAAAATTATGCCTCTAATGTTCCTACTTTTTAGAATTAATTGAAGTGTTCTTTATGGTCTAACACATGGGCATTTTTGGTGAATGCTCCATAAGCATTTAAGACAATTGCGTATTCTGTTTTAACCGAAAATTTTTTAATATTTTTTAGAACAGTTTTAGATTTATAGAAATATTGCAAAGAAATTACAGCGTTTCCATATATCCAAAATCCAGTTTCCCCTATTATTAACATATTAGTATGGTACATTTGTCACAATTAATAAGCCAATATTGATACATTTGTATTAATTAAAGGTCATGTTTCCTTAGTTTTACCTCATGTCTTTTTTCTTTCCATGATCCTATCCAGCATGCCACATTATTTAGTAGTATGTCTATATTGAATTTCTCAGACTTTCCTTGTTTTTGGTGACCTTCATAGTTTGGAGAAGTACTGTCCCTCAGTTAGAGTTTGTCTGATGCTTTTCTCATAATTAGATTGGGGTTGTATGTTTTGGGGAGGAAGCTCATATAGACAAAGTGCCATTCTCATAAAATTCTATCAAGGGCCTACACTATCAACGTGACTCATGCTGATTGATACTGGTCTTGATCACCTGGCTGAGGTAGTATTTGTCAGATTTCTCCACTGTAATGTTACTCTCTTCCCCCTTTCCGTACTTTCTGTACACTTTGGAAGACGATCATTACATGTGTATCACAGTTAAGGAGTGAGAGCTATGCTTAACTTATTTAGCTTATTTAATTTACTTAATTTTTTTTCTGCATGAGAGGTTTGTCTATTTTTCTCCACTTGTTTATGTGTTCAGTCACTTATTTATATCAGTATGGATCATAGATATTTATTTTATACTTTGTGCTATAGTTCAATGCCATTTTATTTATTTTGTTGCTCAAATTGCTACAGCTTTGGCCATTGAGAGTTTTTTCAGTTAGCTCTTACGTCACTTTGACATGCTCCCATCATTGTGTTGTTTTTGAGCATTTCCTTATTTTCTGGTACTATATAATGCTCCAAAATTATCTTGTATATTTCCTTCCTTAGCCCTAGAAACAGGCATTTCTTCAAGAAGTTCTGGTTCTTTTTGTTGGAGAATGGTATTAGAAATCAAGAATTGGATATGAAGTTTGCTCATAGTTCTTGGGATGTCAATGCTTCTGGTCTTTCTGGTTGAGAGCAAATGTATGGAGGTCTCTGTCTGGTTTTAGTATTAGGGTAATGCTAGCCTCATAGAATGAACTAGGAAGTTTTTCTGCTTCTTTTATTTTTCTAGAGGAGACTGTGAATGATAGGTGTGATTTTTGTCCTTAAGTGTTTTGTAGCATTTACCAGCGTAGTCAACTGGGCCTGGTGCTTTATTTTTTGGAAAAGTATTAATTATTGATTCAATTTCTTTAACAGGAATAGGGTTATTCAAGTTACCTATTTCTCCATGTCTGAATTGTTTTAGTTTGTTCTTTTCAGAAATCAGTCCATTTCACCTGGGTTATCAAATTTATAGGCATAGACTTGCTCATGGTATTCCTTAATTATCCATTTAATGTCCATGAGATCAGTGCTGGTGACCCTGCTTTCATTTCTAATATTGGTAATTTGTGTCCTCTCTCTCTCTCTCTCTCTCTTTTTTTTTTTTTTGTGTGTGTGTTTAGGCTGACTAGAAGTTCATCAATTTTATTGATTCAGCCCTGGATTTTGTTGATTTTCTCAATTGTTTTCCTATTTTCAGTTTCTTTGATTTGTGTACTAATTTTTATGGTTTCTTTTCTTCTGCTTGCTTTTAGCCTACAAATATTTAAACTTGCAAATTGGATCCACATTTTAAATTATTGAATTTCTCTTTTTACTGATTGTTTAATTTGTCAGTGACTGTGCAGGTTCAGCTGAATTTTCTTACTGAGAGTGTTTTTATGTTAATTCATCTTCTAAATTCTTATAGTTTAGCTTATGAAGAATGATGTTCAATGATTTTATGGAATATCTTTATCGTATATAAAACTCCATCACTACAAGTGCCCTTTGTTATCTTCTTTAATGCTTTGATTCTTAGTTTAAACTTGTCTGATACCATGTTTGAAGTTTTCATTTTTTGTTTTTGTTTTTGTTTTTGGGTTTTTTTTTGCATGTTTGATGTGCCTTTGAAACCCTTTATGTCAACCTTTTTGTGTCACTTTGTGGAAAAACTACAGAGGATTCTTGGAAAGTTACTAATTGAATTTTCTCTCTGCTTCCAACCTAAAAATATCTACCTTATCCTTTACAACTAACTGCTTGAGGGATCAGATAGATTGCTTGAGTGAGTTTTCAGACTTTTTTAGATATCCAGGTCAAGATACAGTTAGGACTTCCTCTTTGGAAGTCAGCAAAATGAGAAAAATTACTCCAGAGACCCCTAGAGCACATCCTGGAAAAATATCAACTCTGCTCTGTAACACCCAGATAGAAATATACAGTAGCCCCACATATGTATGTTGAGAGTTTCTCTACTGTGTATTGGTGTCCCCGGTTTCTATGAAACTGGTGAGAACATGAATGGGTAGACTTTCTTTCCTTCTGTTGCTAGGAGGAAGCCGGGAAAGAGTCCTGGGACATGGTAGCAAAAACTCCCCATTGCTTAGTAGCATCCTGGCTGCTGTATGACCAGCCTTTAGAGGTACAGACCAATTTTCTTTTTAACACTCCTAGGACTTCCACCATTCAAGACACCAAAAACTCAAGCTCCACTGAGCACAAATCATGAAAATAACACGTTTAAGGAATCCAGCATCCAGTCAAAGGAAGATTTCTGAAAGCAATCAGAATAGGCTCTGTTGGTCACCTCCTTTGAGCTGAAGATACATATATCTAATTCCCTACTCAATAATAATACCTGAAAGGTCCAAAACATAATCCTTAATGTTCTACATTGATTATTATATTTTCTCTATATTCACTCTCATGATGAGTATCATATCATGGCACAGACCAAAAATATATGTCATCTTGAGTAACTGACTTTTCTTTATAGATTTATCTATTAACAAGCCTTATTGGTCTTGATTTTAAAATGTATTCTGAATCCAATCATTTTTCATCATCTCTATTGCTATCACAAGATACAATCATTTCTTAGATAGCCAATTGCATTACCAAATTAGCTGGTCTTACATACTTCCTTTCTTGCCCTCAATTCCTACAGTTAATTCTCCAACATGGCCAGAGGCCTCTTTTATAATGTAAAACATATCTTGCCAATCCCCTGATCAAAATCATCTAATGTTTTCTCATTTCATCAGAGTAAATTCCAAACTCTTATTAGGGATTATAAAATGTAACATGATCTGGCTCCCACCTACCTTTACTACTTTATCCTCTACCATTATCTAGTTTGCTCACTTAAATGTATCTGCACCTGTAGTTTTCTATTCTTAGAATAGACAGCTTATTTATACATCATGGTATTTGCACTTGCTATCCTCTTTGCTTGGAAATCTCTTCTTCTATGTTCCATCATAGATGACTCTCACCTTACTTATCATTGGTGCCGAAATTTCTCCTCCTCAGATAGGCCTTATTTTATCTTATAAAAATAGTTATACCCATCATGTTCTATGCCATTGATCTGACACTATATTAGGTATCTACTTGTTTAATCTTTTCTTTTAAATCTTCACTGCTAGAATGGGAATTCCATGATTGTGGGAATTTGTATTTGCTTTCTTTCTGCAAGTTCAATATGTATAAAAACCTGGAAAATAGTACATGTTCTAGAACCATTTGTAAACTGAATAAATAAAGAAGGAAAAAAGTTAAATCAAGTGACAAAAATATTAATCATTGTGAAAAACCTAGATTCTTTAAGTGATCTTCCTGTAGTAGAACAACTGTGTCCTGTATAAGACCTACTTTTTATGGCATTGTTTGTTTTATAAGAGGAAGTAAAGTTCTCCAAGATGATCCCAAATAATATGCTTGGGGGACAAAAGGATGAGGAGTTGGGACCTGAGCAACAGGAAGCAAGAAGAAGCAGATGCCAACAGCAGCTCTGTTATCTGGGTAGTGAGATGAGCAAGCTGAGCTTGAGAATGCCATAACAAGTTAAAATAAACAAGAAGTTCTGAATGTTCCAAGGCTGTGATAGCTCCTTGATTACATGCAAGAGCAAACCATTTACGTAGGAAAGTTCCCCGGTTTAGTTCTGTAGGACTCACAGACCGAGTTCAAGCCAAGAATTTATAATAAAACATTAAAAAGCACAGATGAAAAGAAACCTTGTTGGTAAGAGATCCCAGAAACAAGTGAAAATAGGTTTAAATACTTGAGGAATGTAGTGTTTTGAATTGTTTGATACAAAGTTTTAAAAAACTCTTAAAGAACATTTGAAGAAACACTTTAAAGAAGCAAAGGATTCATACACGAAATGTAGATTTGAACATGAGACTATTGGCAAATAGGCAGATTTAAAGTAAGGAACTCCTAGATATGTGTGTGTGTGTGTGTATACTCATATATAGTTATTGACTTTCAACTACATATGGGTTTAAAAACAGGTTAGACATAGCGAAAGAAAAAAGTAGTGAACTTAACTCTATATGCAAAATAATAATAGTAAGATTAAGAAAAAAACCAAAAGGGCAGCATGGAGGGATAGGTGATGGACATTTAAAAGAGATAATAAGATATAGGGAGGAGAAAAGGAAAATACCTAAAATATGTGTAATGACTCTGTGAAGAACAGAAAGGAAAAATAGAATGACCAGATTGTGAATTTTTTGAACAAATAAAAATCATGAAGCCATAGATCCAAGAAGACCAATGTACACAAGAAGCATTTTACGAAAACTCCCATCTCTGACACATTGTAGGGAAATTTCAGAGCACCAAAAACAAAGCAATAGTATCAACAAAGATAACTACTAAAATGGATAAAAATAGGATTTAAGCATTCTAGAAAGTATGAAGAAAAATGAAATAAGGAGAGAAAACAAAAAAAAACTCAAAAATTCAGAAAAGGGCAAGAAAAGAGAACAAAAACAAACCATAGAAGGGGATAGATATCAAAATAAGTTGGTATAAACAAATCCAAATATTAATATTCACAACAAATGTAAATGGACTAAACTCAATTAAGAGGCATAGATTATCAGTGTGAAGAACAAAAGCAAAATCTTTCTAAGGAAATCATTCAAAGCGTGAAGACACAGAAAGATGAAAGTACAAGGAAGGAAAGAGGCAAACAAGTCAAATACAATATCAACAAAAAAACTGGAATTGTTATTGCTGAGTTGCCAGATGTTGAGGTGGTCAATTAGGACAATGAGCCAAGCTGCAAATAACAGGCAAGACTATTCACTTACTGTGACAACGTAGGCAAGAGGCAAAAGAGAAGAATGTTGGCTCCCTAGTGTTCCATTTTTCCCATGGAAAGTCACTCTTCTGAGTAGGGGGAAACCAGTTCTCCACCTCCTGTGTGTCTCCTTTACTCTCACACTGTTACTGCACTCACAACACTTCATTTCTGACACCTCTGATGACCAAATGTGTGTGAGTTTTTCCCCACACCAAGCAATTCTCTACAACACCAGCTGGGTGTCCTACAATTTAACTCAATTCTGACACTATCTACCCATCGTTAAGGGCTCAGTCCCACAAGACTGCTCCCACCCCATTTCAGACACCAGTAGCAAGATCAGGTTGTCACTTGTGCTTGTAGTTGATCTGCTATAAATCTGCAGTTCCTGTGACCCCCTCCTCACATTTGATTAATTTGCTAGAGTGGCTCATTGAACTCAGGGAAACACTTATTTACATTTGCTAGTTTATCAGAGTATATGATAAAGGCTATGGATGAACAGACAGATTAAGAGATACGTAGGATGAGGTCTGGGGGAGTCCCAAGCACAGAAGCGTCTATCCCCATGGAGCTGGGGTACCTCACCCTCCTGTTGTGGATGTGTTCCAACCTAGAAGCTCTCTGAATCCCCTACTATTGCAATTTTTATGAAGACTTCCTCACATAGGCATGATCAATTATTAACTTCATCTCCAGCCCCTCTCTCCTCTCTGGAGAAAATTCCAAGCTTCTAATCATAGCTTTGACTTTCTGGTGACCAGCCCCCATCCAGGAGCCATCCAGGAGCTACCTGGGAGCCCACTCAGAGTCACCTCATTGGAACAAAAGATGCTCTTAATGCTCTTATCACTGAGAAACTTACAAGGGTTCTAAAGAGCTCTGTACCAGAAACTGGAGGCAGAGATCAATATATATATTATCTCACAGCACACCCCCTAGTCTCTGGCTACAGATCCCTTACAACATGATACACAAATCAAAAGGTACTGCACATGGCCAGAATCCCATGCTCATTAATAATCATTCCAGACCATCATCATATTGTATGAGAATGTCTCCCAGAATGTGAGGCCACTCAGGTTTGCACACTTTCGTTCAATCTTGTCAGGTTCCAAAAGTAGGAGTGGTCTCAACAAACATAAGGCGTCACCCTTTTAGGCATCTGATATAATTGAGCTACGAGACACTATCATCTCTTGCTCTGAGCCTCTTTCAAGATATTAATGTAATACTAGATTTCCCTCATTACATAAATCGTGCATTCATTACTTTACTCTTAGCTACTATCCCTTCTTCTATTTATACTGAAACTTTTCCGCCTTTGGAAGGCACATTAAGTTTGGTTACTGTGCTGGTCTAGACTTCAGGCGGCAATAATACTCTAGCAAGTGTTTCCCCCTCAGTTTATTCCCATTCAGGTAGGATATGGTTACACAGATGCAGAACTAGTGAGCTATATTTACCACCAGGCAAGATAGCTGCATTTACTGATAGCTCTAGTTTTGCCAGATAGAATGAAGGCACATCCTGCCCCATCAGGCCCTTGGGGACTGTAACCCAAATGTTAGAAATATAGTTAGTTTCGTGCTTGGATTAATTCTTGTTTCCCATCTTTGTAGTTGCAACCATGGTCCTGTGACCATTGCATCAGGTAGGGAAAAAAATGTTGACGTGATGTAGGGAAGAAAGAAAAAGAAAAAAAAAAAGAGAGCCACTATACCAACGTCCTCCTTCCTTGGAAAGAATTACGTAGTCATACCAGCATCCTTCCCCACAATCTCTTCCCCAGATCCACCAGATAAACAGAAATCTATCTGGTGGGGACCCTCCTTAAGCCTCACTTGTGTTCATATTGAGCGTGAGCACACACTCATGAAGACATGTAAGCCAGCCCTCCATGTCTTAATTTCCCCCCATTTTAGACAACTGATGTTTCAATTGCCCATTCCAATTCTCTATCAAACTAATAGAATATCTCTCTGACCATTGTTGGACATTATGGGCTGTAAAGTAGTATGGTTCATAAACATACTTTATCTACTGTTTTAAATTATTAAGGTTTGTTTTATGGCTCAAAATATGGTCTATCTGGTAAATGTTCCATGTGCACCTGAGAAGAATGTGTATGAAATTCATTTTATTTTATTCAGCTTTTGGCAGTTCTTATAGACTTTGTGATAGACTGAATAATGTCCCCCAAAAGAAGTCCACATTGTAAAGGGATTTGGCAGATGTGATTAAATCAATGATCTTGAGATGATAAGGTAAACCTAGATTATTAGGATGGGCCCAATGTAATCACAAGAATCCTTATTAGGGCAAGAGGGCAGCAAGAGAATCAGAGTCACACAGAAGGAGAGGTAACAATGAAAGCACGTGTCAGAGACAGAGACACTGAAGATGCTACATTGCTGACTTTGAACATGGAGGAAAGGGCCATGAGCCAAGAAATGCAGGTAGCTTCTAGAAATTGGAAAAGGCAAGGGAATGGATTCTCTTCTAGAGCCTGCAGAAGGAATGCAGCCCTGCCAACACATTGATACTAGGACTACTGACCTCCAGAACTGTAAAATAAAAAATTTGTACTGCCTTAAGTACAAGTAAGTTTGTGATACTTTGTTATAGTAGCAATAGGAATATACATCCAGATCTATATTCAAAGGCACTAATTGTTTCCTCAGCTGGGTTGAATATATTGATGATCCCATTGAACACGTTTTATTCTGTGTGTTTTTCATTTCTAACTTCTTTCTTTGATTTTTTCTAATAGTTTTCATCTCTCTGCTGAGAGTGTCCACCTAACATTGCATGTTGTGCTCTTTTTCCATTTCAACTTTTTGCATATTAATATTAGTTATTTAAAATTTTTCTATCAGATAATTTCAATATTTGTGTCATTTATAAGTCTGATTCTGGTAATTGCTTTGTCTCTTGGGCATGTAGTGTTTTATCTTGCCAAATTACTTTATTTAAAAGAATGGTACAAATGGAAGAACTTCAGTGGATGTTTTGGTACGACTTATAGAAAATGTAAAGGTAACCCTAACATGATTGCACTACCTTGGTGATGAAGAAAGTCACCCTTGTGGCTATGGGAAAGGTAGACTCGGGTTAGTATTTGTTATCACTGTCTTCCCAGGGTGTGCATGTCAAAGAGATACTCTGCCATGCCAGATTTTGGAGCCTCCATTTTGCACTAGTTGGTTTTGTGGTCACCCAATTCTTTGATGAATTTCTTCTACTCATTCAGGTGATGAGTCTCAATGAAATCACACAAATGGTGGTGGTTTTGTCAATGGCCAGTGTGTGCATTTTGTACTGACTGATTCAGACTTTTTTCTAAGTGTGTTAGAATATACTAATACACTAAGACTTTTAGCCCATTCTTCCAGTCATCACTATCTATCTACCAGCTTGGAGTAAAAGAGACTATGATGATTTGATATAAAAAAGACTTCTATGCACCCATCTTTCTGGAGACAGGAAGGTAGTTTAGAAAGCCATATAGCCAGCGAGTAAGGCATAGTTGTCCATTCCATCTTTAGGTTTGGCAAAGCAGAATACTAGAAAAGGAAAAAACTTGCAGAGAGTGTTGCCAAGAACCCTGGAGAAAAATGGACCAGAGTGATACTCCCTGGGTGCAAAACAAAGATATAATCAAGGAATAACCCCTACCCAAGGTAGAGAGATCCAGAAATATTTGTCCTGAGTGATTTCAGAGTGGGCCTAAACCAGTGACCATTTGTCAAGTGGAAACGTTAAATACAGTTTCCTTGTCTTTGTTTCACCATTGCATATTTGATGTTTGGGAGCAGATAACTTGTCTCTTTAGAGTTCATGTATACGGACCTGATGTAGATTAGGAGATCGTTGACTTCAGATATCCTGTACTGTAATCACACTTGATGCAGTAAATTAGATGAGAATTTTGGGGATTTTAGCACAAAGGTTAATGTCTGCACATGAAGGAAGTGAGAATAATTGTGACAAGAAGAAAGACTGTGAGAAATTGGAAGTTTTTTAAAGGAAATTTTCTGCCATTTGGCCTTGCAATTCACTAAAAGGAAGGGGACGTTGATGTGGAGTTGGCCGTGTAGCATGTTTTAGCCAATGGAATACAGGTAGATGTGATGCAAGTAGAGGCTTTACATGTGCTTAGGTGGCTTGGCACGCCCCCTGCCACTTCTATAGTCTCTATGAGAACAGGCTTCTGGTAGCTACTGTCACTTTAGTCTGGACCTCCAAATGAAACATGGAGTATCAACCACATCTGAAGTCTGGATGTAAACCAAATCAACTTGCAATTTTAGACAGAATCACCAGGGCTGATCTCCAAACCTATGAGTGTGAAAATGAAATTTTGCTATTATAAACCGCTGAGTTTTGAGATTGTTTATTACATAGTAACAAATAGCTGCTATGCAGTCAGCAATAACCAAGATAACTGACTTTAAAATTTTTGTCAATCTGGTGATTATGATTTGGTATCTCATTGTTCTAATTTAGACTTACCTCATACTTAATTAGATAGATCATTGTTTTAATTTAGACTTACCTCATACTTAATTAGATAGATCATGTTTTCACATATTAATGGACTATTTGCATTTTCTCTTTTATGAATTATCTATTCATCTATTTTGACCATTTTTTCACTTGGGTACTTTTCTTTTTTCATTTGTGTTTTCTCCCATATTGTACACATATTCTTCTGAATTTTGCACAACAATCATTTGTTGGTTGTATGTATTGCAAATATTTCCCCTCTCTGTCACGTTTTTCTTTGTCATGGCTTTTGATGAATAGAATGACAACTTTATTGCAGTCAAAGTTATTTAGCTTTTTAAAGTTGTACTTTTGGTGTTTAAGAAATTCTTCTTTGCTTCCAAGTTATAATGATATTCTTTAAGAATGCTGTGGCTATTCTCGGCCCTTAGCTCTTCCATTTGAATCTTCAAATTAGCTTGTCAAGTTTCATTGAACACTCCATTGGTGTTTTGACATAATCTAATACTGGAGTCTTTTCATACTTGAGCAAACATACATCTACTCCAAAAACAGAACAAAACAAAATGAAAACAGAAAAGGATATTGTGAATTACTGAGAAATCCTGTGAACTTTGTACTGCCATATTTTATGCACTATATAGGCAGATAAATTCCATTCTTAAACTAAAGTGAGGTTCACAGAAACATTGGTATCCAAATTTGGACCAAGAGAAATTTGTTTTGATCTTTAGAAGTGCTTATGGCAATCTATGCATCATTTCATCATCTGATCACTGCCTACCTCTCAGGCCTCTTCACTCATCACACTCCATGACAATTTATTCTCCAGTAATATCCTATTATGAGTATTACCATTGAGTTTCCATGCTATTTCATGCTCTGTGAATTTTTATTACTTTTAGAAACGCTTGTCATTTTAGATGTTTTGAATCCCTATTTATTCTACAGGACAAATGTCTACAAGAGACATCCATGGACTGAATTAATAACTCCTTCTACTTCGCTGTCATTGAATCACACACGACATTGCAATAACTTATTTACATGTTTTTCTCACTATGCTAATTATTATGCCCTGAGTTAAATGGCTCCTCTACTATGATTTTTTCTGGTTCTGTCATCAGAGTAGTGCTGGCCTCAAAGGATGAATTTGAAAGGTTTCAGTCTGCTTCAATTTTCTGGAAGAGTTTGTGTAGAACTGATATTATTTCTTACTTAAACATTTCATAGAGTTCACCAGTGAAACAATCTGGTCCTGGAGTTTTCTTTGTGGAAAGGTTTTTTAACTTAAATTTCTTTAACAGATATAGGACTATTCAGGTTATCAATTTCTTCTTGAGCCAGCTTTTGGTAGCATATGTAATTCAAGAAACGTTCTCACTCCATAAATTGTTGAAATTATTTGCATAATTTTTAGTAAGGTTCTTTTATCATCCTTTTAACATGTGGAGCTTCTGTAGTGATATCACTTCTCTCATATCTAATATTGGCAATTTGCGTCTTTTTTCTCCTTGGTCATTCTAGGTAGAGATTTATCAATTTTATTCATATTCCCAAATACCTGCTTTTGATTTCATGGTTTGTATTTTATTTTACTCTTTTGTTTTCTATCTTATTGATTTTTGTTTTCTATCTTATTGATCTCATTTCTGTTATTGAAATCTGCTGTTCTGTTATTTCCTTTCCTCTGTTTACTTTGGATTTCCATTTGCTCTTTTTTTTCTAGTTTCTTAAGGTGGAAGCTGAGCTTATTGCTTTGTGATCTTTCTTCATTTACGTTTAACGAGATTATCAATATGCTTGTATTTAAATTTGTCATCTGTCATGCTTGTGCTTCCTATTTTTCATCTGTTTTTTGTTCTTTCCTGTATTTTCCTGACTTTTTTTACGTTAATGAATCTTTTATGATTCCATTTTGTCTTCTGTCTTACCTTCTTAATTATACTTCGTTTTATTTTTTATTTTACAATATACATCTTTAACTTATCACAGTCTAACTTCAAATAATATTTTACCACTTCATCCATCCATTGTGCTATTTTTTACTACATTTTACTTCTACATATATGTCTTTAACTTATTACAGTAACTGGTTTTAACTGGTTCATAAAAATTATTTCAAAGATGTCCATTTTCATTTGTAAACAGGAAATCTATAAATTAGAGAAGAGATTCTTTTTTGACAAGAATGTATCTGAACAGCTTCGAGTATGCATTACAGCCTTCTCCAGACATGACAGGTGACATAAAATTTTGTTCAACTAACTCCTACTTTCCCTTTCTGCTTCTTTACAGTAATAAGTTTCCAGGACTGATGGATTGGAATTTGCTTGGATTTTAACACTGTATTGTTTGAATAACAATATTTAGTTATTCTTATTTATTAATTAAATAAGAACATGTTTCTGTATTCCAGGAAGTAAGAACAGTTGCAGCTGAGTAATACCCTGTTTCCACGATGGGTACAAATGCCAACGTGTTCTAGATATCCTGGATTTGTGTATGTGTGTAGATGTTTGTCTCAAACATGAGAAGAACCATATATATATGCCTATGGCATGAGAAGTAGAACATTTTTCTAACATTTGCTTTCTGATCTGTCTCTATAAAATGATATGGGCGAGGGAAAATAAGCTTACGAAATATCGAAAGTTTTTAAAGCAGCTAATTTTAAAACACAATTAAAAAGATGTTCCCATGTTTTCATGACTTACCTCAGATTTCTTTGGGATCATATTGAATTCCCCCCTTGATTTTCTTTACCTCTGCATCATCTAAGTCAGCACATCTTTTCTTTTAGGTAAATTAGATTATTTTTGTAAATAATATTTCAATAACAGGCTCAGTCAAAATGGTATGTGGTGCAATTTTGATATCTTTCACCTTCTAGGGAAGTTTCATCGAACAAGAAAAAGTAAACAATCAGAAGCAGAGCCTGCTTCTCTCATATGTTTCATGTTTGAGCTAATTTGCGGATGTTCTTTTAAATAAAGTACACACTTACATTACCCAAATATAGCCATTTTCTCAGCTAGATTCCCTATTTAGACAGATATAGAAACCATTTAGACAATCAAGTGATTATTAGAATGGAATTGTAAAAGAGCTATCATTTTACTTTATATACTGTTATTCAATGTTATACTTCAATCTGATAATTTTCATTCATGAACACAAATTAAGAATAATTACTTGTCATCTTACTTACTATTTATTTTTCTTTTTTTCCCTCACTGTGTCTTCTGGGCAGAGCAGTAGATTTCTTAGTCAGCTGATGCTCCATGTAATATAGGCATATTTCAAATAAAGCAGATGGCTATGAAGAAAAATTTTGACCCAATTTCCCTGAAGACATATTGATAAGAGGAAAGGATAAAGAATATTTGTTGTAACATCTCTAATATCCACAAAAGTTATTTGTGCATATGAATCATTACATTAGAGATTAATTACCTGAATAAAAATTAAAGACTTGAAGAGAATAAGAAGAAAAGCCACAGGCCAAAAGGAAACATTTGCAAAAGACATATCTGTTAAAGGACTGTTATCCAAAGTATACAAAGAACTCTTAAAACTCAACAATAAGAACATCAGTAATCCAATTTAAAAATGAGCAAGATCTGAACAGATAGCTCACCAAAGAAGAGATACAAATAGCAAATAAGCACATGGAAAGATGTTCAACATCATATAGCACAGGAAACTGCAAATTAAAGCAGCAATGAGATACCACTATAAACTTATTAGAATGGCAGAAATCCAAAACTCTGACAAGACCAAATACTAGCAAGGATGTGGAGTGACGGGAACTCTCATTCACTGCCGTGGGAATGCAAAATGGTACAGCCACTTTGGAAGATGGTTTGGCCATTTCTTACAAAGCTAAACATACTCTTACCACATGATCTAGCAGTCACACTCCTTGGTATTTATCCAATTGAGCTGAAAATTTATGTCCATACAAAAACCTGCACACAGATTTATAGCAGCTTATTTATAATTGCCAAAACTTGGAAGCAACCAGGATGCTCTTCGTTAAGTGAACAAATAAGTAAACTGTGATACATCCATACAGTAGAATATTATTCAGTGCTAAAAAGAAATGAGCTATCAAGCCATGAAAAGATATGGAGGAAACTTAAATGAATATTACTAAGTGAAAGAAACCAATATGAAAAGGCTATACACTATATAGTTCCAACCATATGACACTTTGGAAAAGACAAAACTACAGAGACAGTGAAAAGATGAGTGGTTGCTAGGGGTCAGGGAGAGGGAGAGATGAATAGGTGGAGCATAGATTATTTTTAGAGCCATGAAACTATTGTATATGATACTATCGTGACATATCATTATACCTTTGTCAAAATCCATAGAAGTACAATAGCAAGAGTGAATCCTAATGTAAACTATGGACTTTGGGTGATAACCTTGTGTTAATGTAGGTTCATTGATTTTAAAATATGTACCACTTTGGTGGGGGATGTTGATAACGGGGCGGCCATGCTTATATGTGGGCAGGGGGTATGTGTGAAATCTCTGTAACTTCCACTCAATTCTGCTGTTAACCTAAAACTTCCTTAGAAAATAGTCTGTTAAAAAAAATTACTGCTCTTATGTGGGATATTGATGGGGAGGCTGTATGTGGAGGAATGTAGGTGGAATATGGAAACTCTCTATACTTTATGCTCAACTTTGCTATCTAATTTTTGTCCATCACCATACATATGTTCCCCTCTATCCTTTTTGCCTATGCCCCAACCCTCTTCCCCTCTGGTAATCACTAATCTGTTCTCTTTATCCATGTATTTGTTATCTTCCATGTATGAGTGAAATCATGTGGTATTTATCTTTCTCTGTCTGGCTTATTTCGCTTAACGTCATACCATCAAGGTCCATCCTTGTTATGGCAAATGGGACGACTTTGTCTTTTTTATGGCTGAGTAGTGTTCCATTATTATAGACCATATCTTCTTTATTCATTCATCTGTAGAAGGGCACTTGGGTTGTTTCCATATCTTGGCTCTTGTGAATAATGCTTCAGTGAACATAGAGGTTATTAAGTTTCTTTGAATTGCTGATTTCAAGTTCTTTGGATAAATACCAAGTAGTGGGATAGCTGGATCATATGTAATTTCTATTTTTAATTTTTTCAGAAATCTCCATACTGTTTTCCATAGTGGCTGTACCAGTTTGCATTCCAAACTGTAGTGTATGAGGGTTCCCTTTTCTCTACATATTCTCCAACATTTGTTGTTTTTTGTCTTAGTAATTATAGCCATTCCTACCTGTGTAAGGTGATATCTCATTGTAGTT
Source organism: Equus asinus (assembly GCF_041296235.1). NCBI lineage: Eukaryota > Metazoa > Chordata > Mammalia > Perissodactyla > Equidae > Equus > Equus asinus. The sequence continues at coordinate 42,602,700 of NC_091797.1, forward strand.
TTCATTTGCATTTCCCTAATAATTAGTGATGTTGAACATCGTTTCATGTGTCTGTTGGCCATCTGTATCTCTTCCTTGGAGAAATCTCTGTTCACATCCTCTGCCCATCTATTGATTGGGATGTTTGTTTTTTTATTGTTCAATTAAATGGCTTCTTTATATATTTTGAAGATCAACCCCTTGTCAGATAAATGATTTACAAATATTTTCTTCCAGTTGGTGGGTAGTTTTTTCATTTAGTTCGTGGGTTCCTTTGCTTTGCAGAAGCTTTTTAGTCTGATGTAGTCCCACTTGTTAATTTTTTCTTTGGCTTCCCTTGCCCAAGTAGACATGGTATTTGAAAAGATGCTGCTAAGACCAATGTCAAATAATGTACTGCCTGTTTTCTTTTAGGAGTTTTATGGTTTCAGGTCATACATTCAAGTCTTTAATTCATTTTGAGTCAATTTTTGTGTATGGCACAAAATAATGGTTTACTTTCATTCTTTTGCAAGTGGTTGTCTAGTTTTCCCAACACCATTTATTGAAGAGAATTTCCTTTCTCCATTGTGTGTTCTTGGCTCCTTTGTCAAATCTTAACTGTCCATAAATGTGTGGGTTTATTTCTGGGCTCTCGATTCTGTTCCATTGATCTGTGTATCTGTTTTTGTGCCAGTACCATGCTGGTTTGTTTACTGTGACTTTGTAGTATATTTTGAAATCAGGGAGTGTGATACCATCAGCTTTGTTCTTTTTTCTCAGGAATCCTTTGGCTATTTGGGGTCTTTTGCTGTTACATCTAAATTTTAGGGTTATTTGTTCTATTTCTGTAAAAAATGTTGTTGGAACTTTGATAGGGATTGCGTTGAATCTATAGATTGCTTTAGGAAGTATGGACATTCTAACAATGTTAATTCTTCCAATCCAAGAGCACGGAATATCTTTCCATTTCTTTGTGTCTTCTTTGATGTCTTTCAACAACGTTTTATAGTTTTCGGTGCACAGATCTTTCACCTCTTTGGTTAAGTTTATTCCTAGGTATTTTATTCTTTTTGTTGCAATTGTAAATGGGATTGTATTCTTAATTTCTCTCTCTGGTATTTCGTTGTTAGTGTATAGAAATGCAACCGATTTTTGTATGTTGATTTTGTATCCCGCGACTTGACTGTATTCATTTATTGTTTCTAAAAGTTTTTTTAGTGGATTCTTTAGGGTTTCCTATATATAAAATTATGTCATCTGCAAAGAGTGACAGTTTCACTTCTTCTTTTCCAATATGGATCCCTCTTATTTCTTTTTTCTTCAGCACTCATTCTTAACATACCTCAAACAATATAGCCATAGGTAGTAAGGTTAAGGATGTGGAGTGTTAGACAATCATAGTGTCCAACACAAATACAGATATTTTTACAATAGTAGCATCTAGAAATATTGTTTTCACACAGAGGAAGTGATCCAGAAATCTTTTCCACATCTTGGAAACTTTAGGGTGAATTTATACATTATGACAAAATTGAATAAACCATCACTTGAGTCTACCAAAATAATTTTAAAGCAGAGATATGGGTTCATGATCACCAAACAGTACAAAGGATAACATTTAACTACAAAATGGTTGAAGTCATTCAGAGTGCATAACTACATAGAGACAACTAGTTGAGTGGCATAGCTCACATAACTTGTGGTCTTATCAGGTCCCCACCAATTTGCCAGCATCTGAAGATAATGCTGATTTTGAAATAGAAATATAGGAAGGAAGAATTTCTTGACATTTCTCTCTCATTCACCCTAAACATTTAATCCATCACCAAATTTGGTCAATTTTCACTGTAAAATATGTTCACTCCCTCTACTTCTTCCAAGTTTCCTTGCCGCCACATTAATCTAAACACCCATCATCTTTCTCTTGGGTTCCTATAATAGTCTTCTATCCCTATGTCAACTCTCTTTCTTTTGCAATTCATTCTCCACACTGCAATTGGAGTGATATTCACAGGTGTATTATCATCATGTTATTCGTATGCATGTAACATTTCAATGGCTTTCTGTTATACTTGAAACATAAACTCCTTAACATGTCCTTTATAATCCTATGTGACTTGGTTCCAATATATTCCTCAAATCTCATCTCTCTCCTTACTGCATCCCACACTATCCTTGTCTAAGTTCTTTGACATGTAAATTTTTTTCCTGCCTCCTGTTCTCAAAACTTATTATTCTTTAAAACTGTTACTAATTCTCTTTCTGCTTCTTGAACTAAATAATGCCATCTCACCCTTTAGATGAGGCTTCAAAATATGAAATATAGAGTTAAAAAATTCCCATTTACTAAGACATTACTTCTTACAATCAGAAACAAACATGGCATTTAGAGAGGCACTGTTAAAAAAGACACAGAAAAAAAAAACTGTTGACTAAAATCAGTTGAATACCAAATTTATTGTGTGGTGAGTACTAAAGCCAGCATAATTTTCTCTCCCTACATTAAACTGGGGCTGGACACACTTTCCAATCCCTATTTTAAACAGTACTGAGACCAAGCAATAATAACTTAGTTTCTTGTTCCAGGAAATACCAACTAAACAGCTCACTAATCAAGGTTTCCTTCAAGACTTTTGCCTTGCTGTGCCTACCAATCCAAAGCTACTATGTTATAAACGCTGCTCAAACCCAACCAGTTCTCTGTCTTTCAAGGTTCACGTTATAATCACTCATCCCAGGTCCAAAAACCTTATAAATACCCTTCCCTAATTTTTGTCTTCTGAGACGCTACTAGACTGTCAAGAGAGTATTTTCCATTTTGTCAGTAGGTCCAATAAATTCAGCTTTGCTTGATCAACACGTTTATATCATTGTCTTTGGGGGATTTGACAGTCAGTAGATACCATGCAAGTTTTTGTGCACACCTGCATGCATTCTCATTGGATACATGCCTAAGGTTGAATTGTTGGGTCATAGGATAGGCATATGTAGTACATTGTTAAGTAATGGTCTCCTCCCCATATCCATGTCTTTTAATAGTTCTCTCATACATTAACTATGTGAATAGCTTTAGCCAATAGGACATCAGCAAACATGACATAAGCAGAGGTTTAAAAAGTGCTTGCACATGGGGCTTGTCTTTTCAGAACACTTATGCTATGTGAAGAAGCCTGGGTTAGTTTGCTGAAGACTTGTACCCAACCATGAGCTATCACCAGACATATGAGTGAAGCCATTTGAGACAATCTTGTTCCAATCAAGCCATAGTATTGCAGCAACATTTCCCAGTCTTGTCTTCCCTGAACAAGACTAGTAAAAGAACCACCTGGCTGAACTCAGCACAAGTTGCTGATGCAGAGAATCATGAACAAATTAAAGGATTATTGTTTTATGCCACTAAACTTTGAGATGATTAGTTAATGTGGCAATAGATATGGTATATAATTAACTTTAATAGAAATTGCCAAATAGCTTTCCAAAATGGTTGCACCATTTTAATACTCCCATCGGAAGTGTATGAAAGTTCAAGTTGCTCCATGTCCTCACTGACATTTGGTATTGTCATCTCCTGTATTTTTAGCTGTTTTGTGCAGTGAGATCTTATTGCACTTAGAATTTTCATTTTTTGATGAGTACTGAGTTGAGAATTCTTATATGTTTATTAGCCATTTGAATATCTTTTTGTGAAGTTCTTGTTCAAGTCATTTGTCCATTTTTAAAATGTTTATATTTTTCTTTTTAGTATTGATGCTGGAGTTTTTTATAGGTTCAGGATGTGTCTTTCTATCAGGTATACAAATGGTAAGTATTTTCTCCAGTACTCATTGACTTGCCCTTTGATGTTCTCAACAGTGTCTTTAGATGATCAAAAGTTATAAATTTTGACAAATTCTAACTTATCCTTTTTTCAGTTATCCTTTTGTTAGTACTTTTTGTGTCTTGTTTAAGATGTCTTCATTTACCCAAGGCCATGAAGACATTTTTCTATGTCATCTTTTCCAAGCTTGTAGTAGATTGTTTCCAAGATGTTCACCACAAATTTCTTCCCTCTGCACACATAATGTGGTTCCTCTAATAATAGAAAGAATATATTCTTCTCTTCCGCTCAAATATGGGTTGGCTGCCCATAGCAACTCACTTGACCAACAGAATGTGGTGAAAGTGACATTCTCGAACTTTGGAGGTTTGGTCAGAAAAAGCTTTAAAGCTTCCACTGTAGTTTCTTGTAAGAGTCACACTAGAGGAACTCAGCAAGTGTGTTAGAAGTTTAACTACTCTGAGACCACCATGGTGGTGAAGGAGCGGTCCTAGTAAGCAACCATCTCAGAGGATGCACCAGAGACATAAGTGAAAGAGCATATTGGATATTTTATTCCCAAAACATGTTGCTTGGAGAAGAAATAACGCCCCAGACAGATGGCCCCATATGAGCTGTAACAGCTATTTTCAACCTTTTAAGCCATTCTAGCTGAGGCTCCAGATATCTAGAGAAGAAATGAGACATCTCTACTGTGCCATGATCAAATTCCTAAACTACACAATCATGAGCATAATATACTGTTGGTTTTATACTTCTAAAATTTATAGTAATTTGCTACACAGTGATAAATAACAAGAACAAAACATAAGTTTAGCTTTTACGTTTAGTTCTATAGCTCATCTCAGTTTAATTTTTGTGTATGGTATGAAATAGAGTTAAGTATCATTTTTTTCCCACACGGATATTCTGTTACACAAGCTCCATTTTATGCTAAAGAACTTCTTCCTTTTTTATTGAATTGCTTTAGTGACATTTAAAAAATAAATCAAGTGAATATTTGTGTATGGATCAATTGCTGAACTCTTATCCTGTTCCATTAACGTTTGCCTTTCCTGTAGGGTATTTTTTTCTTCAAGATTATTTTGGCTCTTCTAGTCTTTTGCATTTTCATATAAATGTTAGGATCATCTTGTCGATATCTATAGAAAATCCTGCTTGGATTTTGGTTTGGACTGTATTTGTAGATCATTTTGGGAAGAAGATACATCTTAAAATACTGAATCTTTTTTATTTGAATCTTCTAGATTTTCAATTAATTTTTATTTAGATCTTATATGAATCTTCTAGATTTTCTTTAATTTTTCTCATAAGTATTTGTTAGTTTTCAGTGTGGAAGTTTTTCACATCTTTCATGGTATGTTAAACCAAACTTGCATTACTAGAGAAAATCCACGCTAAAAATAGGAGCTCATAGCATGCAAATGAGGAATTGAATGGGAGTGTTTTATGATTAGACAGTTTGATCATAAAATGTTTGCATTAAATATAAACTTAACACCACCAGGACTTAAACATTTGTGGTGATTTGAAAGTCAGTTTTGAGAACAATGTGTCGATTACATCTCTAAGTCAGAAAATTCCATAAAGGTGAAATCTTTATATTGTTTGTTCACAGTCTTAAATGGTTTCTGCCCCAATATGACCAGGAATTTTCATATCTGTAACCAAATAGACAGGTAATCACTTCTTTCATGCTACAGGTTTTCCTCAAATGCCTGTTAATCTGTGACTATCCATTCCTTCTTAGAAGTGAAGCATTACTGTGATTATGGTACAATGGAACAGTCTGCTGAGGGGACAGGGCTTGTGGTTTGTCAGGTTTTACTGGAGATGGCTCTGGCTTGGCCATTACCTTTAGAGGCCCATAAATGTTGGTATCAGTAGGTCTTTTGTTTGGGGCTGGACAATTTACCCAAAGACGAATATTCAAAAATCTTCTGTAGATTTATAAACAAGTCTGGTAGTGATCTCAGAATCAATAGGGGAACATGGATGGGGCAGTCTTACAATTCAATATATAGACTTTCATCCATTCCATCTATTTTCAGTAGATTAACCAACTATGCTGAGCTTGGTATTTGAGAGTCTGGTTTCCTTTTCAGCCTTGCAGTGGATTAGACCACAGTTTTTTTGTCAGAGTTAAGGGTAGGATGATCATGTGGTTGGTGGAGTGAGAGGAGAAATTAAAGTCTATTTGGATCTTATACGTTTTTCCAAAAGTTTCCCTTGAGACTTACTTGTACCCTCACATTCAGAAATAGCTAGGTGACTCACAATCCAAATCCTATCTAATGTTATGTGAAATAGATCAGCTTGCTTGTGCTCCTCTCTCCCTCCTTCCCAACTAGGTTAGTTTTCAGTGTTTTTGAGTCTAATAAAATGATTAAGCAATAACCTGATTTCCAGCTTCCCAAAAAGTTGTTGCTTCTCTCCTCTATTTAAAGGTAAAAAGTATTAGACTTATACAAATAATTGTGATTTATTTAGATATTTCATAAACAGACATGAACTCACCATCTGACTGGAGATTCTGAATATTGATAATAACATATCTACCCATAGGTTTCTCATCTTTCCATATCCCTGCTCTCTTCCATCAGAGAAAACCACTGCCTTATAGTTTATGTTCATCATTTCCTTGTATTTAGTTTTATGACACATATATATAGTCCTGAAAAGTATATGGTTTAGTTCTATTTATTTCTAGTTTCTAAACAGGGCAGTACATTGCATATAATCTTCTGGGAATTACTCTTTTTCTCTTAATATTATTACTAGGATTCATTCATAGTGGTGTGTGTCAAATAATAAGAAATACGTATATTGGTCTCCGCCTCCAGTTCCTGACATAGAACTCCTAGAACCCTTGTAAATAGAGGAGCTAAGAGAATCTTTAGTTCTAACATTTAGTCTTTGGCCCTAGTTCCTCGAACAGAGCTAAGACCTTTGTAATTTCCTGAGTGACAGGAGCATCTTACATGGAGTTCCTAAATTCCTTGGAATTTCCTGAGTGATAGGAATGTCTTTTGTTCTAATGAGGTGGCTCTTGCTGGGCTCCTGGATAGGGGCTGGTCACCAGAAAAACCAAGCCATTGTTAGCAGCTTGGGATTCTCAACCTCCCCTTCTCCAGAAAGAGGAGAGGGGCTGGAAATTGAGTTAATGATCAATCATGCCTACTTGAGAAATCCTCCATAAAAATCTCACTAGTATGAGTTCAGAGACCTGCGTTGGTGAGCACGCCAACTGGGAGGGTGAAGCACCCCAACTCTATGGGGACAGAAGTTCTAGTGCTAAGAACCCTTCTGGACCTCACCCTATGCATCTCTTCATCTGATTGATCATTCATATCTTTTAATATATCCTTTATAATAAACCAATAAGTGTTTCCCTGGGTTCTGTGAGCCATTCTAGCAATTATTAAACCCAAGGAGGGGGTTATGGGAACCAAGATTTATAGCCAGTTGGTCAGAAGTACAAGTGGACTACTTGGGACTTGCAGTCAGCATCTAAAGTGGAGGCAGTCTTGTGTGACCAAGCCCTTAACTTGTGGGATCTGACGTTAACTCCTGGTGGATAGTTTCAGAACTGAATTTAAATGTATGATACCATGCTGGTGTCAGAGAATTGCTTGATGTGTGGAAGACCACACACACATCTAGTTCAGAAGTATTGTGAGTGTGAATAAAGGAGAAATACAGGAGTGTTTTTTACAAGACATTGCGTAGCTGTGTGTGTTCATTCCTGTTGACCACTATGTGGTATTCCTCTTAAATATACTACAATTTATTTATTTATCTCCATTAAAAAATCAGGAAAGTTATGCATGAATCTTTGTATCATAAAAAAAGGTTATGCTTAATTCAATTCTGTGCACTTAAGGATAAAAGAGATAGGATTTTGAGAAAGAAGTAGTCATAGTTTGAGTATAAGTGACTAAAACTTGGAAAATTTTTCAATCATCTTGACCTTAAAATTAAATAATATGGCTATGTGTACGTGTGGTATTTGAAGTATGGCCTATAATGATCTACCTTCATCAATTCAGACTCATACACCAATTAGTGCAATGGGATCACCTTTGAGTTTAAGAAGGAAAATCAGAAGTCCTTGAAGTTCATTCTTTCACCCTCCCATTTCTCCCTACTCCTGGGAAGGGAGATTGGTCAAGGGGCTCTCTAGAACCATAAACTACACAACATACACACTATACTCCTGAAGATACTTAATGAGGCTATAGTGAGTTCTATAAACTATTGTAAGTGGAAAGATACTCCCAAGGTATGTTTGTCATGTCAATGTTGGCTCTCCCCCCACTCCTTGGTAACCCCCATTCTATCCTCTGCTTCTGAAATTTGACTATATTCAATGCCTCATGTAAGTGGGATCCTTTAGTATTTGTTCTTTTGTTTCTGGATTATTTTTCTTAGGATAATGTCCTCCAGCTTCATTCATGTTGTTGCAAATGGCAGGATTTTCTTCTTTTCTTAAGGCAGAGCAATATTCCAATGTATGCATAGGCCATATTTTCTTTATCTATTCATCCATCAATGGACATTCAGGTCACTTCCATGTCTTGGCTATTATGAATAATGCTATATGAGCATGGGAATGTAGATATCTCTTCCAGATCCTGAATTCAATTCCTTTGAATATATACTCAAAAGTGGGATTGCTGGATCATATGATACTTCTATGTTTTAATCCTTTGAGAACCTACATATTGTTTCCCATAGTGGCTGCACCAATTTACATTCCCATCAACAGTGTACAAGTGTACCCCTTTCTCCACATCTTCATCAATGTATGTTATCTTTTGACTTTTTGAAAGAAGACGTCCTAACAGGTGTGAGGTGATATCTTCATTGTGGTTCTGATTTGCATTTCCCTTATGATTAGTGATGTTCAGCACCTTTTCATATACCTATTGGCCATTTGTATATCTTCTTTGGAGTAGTATCTATTCGTGTCCTTTGCCCATTTTTAAAATCTGATTAATTGGGTTTATACTCTTGAGTTGTAGGAGTTTCTTACGTATTTTGGATATTAACTTATCTTAGTTTGAGCTGCTATGATAAAAATGCCATAGAATGAGTGGCTTAAACAAGAGAAATTTATTTCTCACAGTTCTGGAGGCTGAAAAGCCTGAGATTAGGGTGCCAGCATGGTCAAGCTCTGGTGAGAGCCCTCTTCTTGGTTGCAGACTGCCATTTTCTCCTTGTATTCTCACATGGCAGAAAGTAGAGAGAGTGGAAGCCAGCTCACTTCTGTCTTTTTTGCAAGGACACTAATGCCATTTATGAAGTCTTCACCCTCATGATCTAATTACCTTTCAAATGCTCTACTTCCTAATACTGTCATATTGGGGGTTAGGTTCTCAAAATATGAGTTTTGGGGGTACACAATACTTCAGTCTATAGCAACTATTTATCAGAATTTGGTTTGCAAATATTTTCTCCCAGTCTGAATGTTGCCTTTTCACTTTGCTAACTGTTTCCTTTGCTGTGCAGAAGCCTTTTAGTTACATGTAATCCCATTTGTCAATCTTTGCTTTGGTCGCCTTTGCTTTCAGCGTTGTGTTAAGAAATTATTGTCAAGGCCAATGTCAAGAAGCATTTTCCCTATGTTTTCTTCTAGAAGTTTTACAGTTTCAGGTCTTATGTCTAAATCTTTAATCCATTTTGAGTTGACTTTTGTGTATGGTATAAGAAAAAGAAAAAACTTCATTCTTTTGTATAGGAAAATACAGTTTTCCCAACACTATTTATTGAAGAGATTATGTTTTCCCCATTTTGTATTCTTAGCACCCTTGTCAAAGACCAATTGACTATATACGTGTGGGTTTATTTCTGGGCTCTCTATTCTGTTCCATTGGCCCAATAGATTTTTAATATATTCTGGTCACTGCTTATTCTTAGGATTTTGAAGCTAGACTCTAACAACGTCAAAAATTTACTTAATTTTGTGTTCTTATTTTCTTTATTGAGGTCAGATTGGCTTTTAACTGTGTAAATTTCAGGCATACATTATTATATTTCAGCTTCTGTATAGATTGCATTGTGTTCACCACCAATAGCCTAGTTTATATCTGTCACCACACACATGTGCCCCTTTTCTCATTTTGACCTCTCCAACTCCCTTTCCCTCTGGTAACTACTAATCTGTTTTCCTTACCTATGTGTTTGTTTGTTTATCTTCCACATATGAGTAAAATCATACAGTATTTGTCTTTCTCTGTCTGACTTATTTTGCTTAGCATAATGCCCTCAAGGTTCATCTATGTTGTCACAAATGGCAGGATTTTGTCTTTTTTATGGCTTAGTAGTATTCCGTTGTACATATATACCCCAGGTTCTTTATCCCTTCATCCGTTGATGGGCACTTGGGTTGCTTCCACATCTTGGTTATTGTGAATAATGCTGTGATGAAATAGGAATGCATAAATCTTTTTGAATTGTTGATTTCATATTCTTTGGATAAATACCCAGAAGTGGAATAGCTAAAAAGAATTCAACACTTTTGTTTCCTTAGATAAGCATGTGTTTGATGCCACAGAATAATTTAATTCCTCATTTTACTCTTCTATGATCATCTTTACAGGGACTTGTTAGATAACATTTTTAAAGAAGGCTGCCATATTCCCATAACTTAGGGCATAGTTTGTATGACAATGATATTAAAAATTACAGTAGAAAAAATATGGTGGTAGAGATAGATTTTTGTTTTTCAGATACACAATCAATTCTGGAATTTTAAGAACTATTAATTACACAAAGCAAAACAAAATTTTTATTTTTCTTTCCTTTTTCTTCGTAAAGAAGGAAATGTTGGCATTTTAAACGAGAAACCAAAAGAAAGAAGTTACTATTTATACTTAAAAACTACATATACTTTTAATTTAAATTTTCTTATCAATTATAATTGTGATATTTAATTTAATTTCACACAGAATGGATATGAATACATATGTCTTTGTGGAGTTTTATGAACCCTCCTTTCTTCTCAAGTTGATAAATATTATTTTTAATAAGCCTTCCAATGATGACTGATATTCTTATATTATGGATTCATTCCTAAGTGACAGTTTTTAAAAAACCATCTCCTAGTGGAATAAGATATTCCAATGGAAAGAAGCCTGAGGATTTTTTTAGCTCTTCTAAAAGTAGTACAAACTTCTGAGTCCAACAGAAGAATTTCTTTGGTACCACAACAGAGACAGGGTAGATAGTTTGTTGTGAAAAATCCTGAGCATAACTTCAGGGAGTACACCAGGAATAAAATGGAGATCATATAGGATCAACAATCAACATGTAATTTATTTTATAATAGATGTATGGCACTCATTTCATATTCACGTTTCTTCTGTTATACCTCTATAAATTATTTTAGCTGGATGTTAGGCCTCTCATAGCACAATAAACATTTCGTTTTTGATTCTCAGTCTTAAGAATACTCCCAATAAACTTTCAAGACAGATATTCTGTAAAATACAGAATATGCAAAATAAATGTGCCTTTTTAATTATTAAATTCTGTTCATAATTTCCTAAACATATATAAAAGAAAAAGAAGCATAGAAGTAGAGGCTATTCTGGAAATCACCAGATCTGTAACACATGTTATGAAAGGTTATATCATCACAGAAGTAGAATTCTGGGTGTTACCTGACTTAAATCTCAAGTGCCTTGAGAAATGGTATATGCAACTCTGCACCAGAGACAAAAAGAATTTTCTTCTACCTCCACGTCACAATACATTCATTAAAAGTAGTTTCTGTTTTGAGTGTAAAATTCAGTGCTGTATGAATATGGTCATTCCCACTGCCCTTCACAAAGGCTGTCCTCTAACTTTCCAGCATATCTATGATTTGCAAACATACATTATTCCGCTCGTATCTACAGAAGACTTTTTTGAAAATATTTTCACTGGTTTTAATGATTGATTAGCCATGAGAAATGGGTAACAAATAAAGAATAATTAAATAGGGACTTTGAGGGCATTGTATGCAAGAAAATCATTTTAATATGGAGGGGAGAAATATCCTTCTTATGTCAATTTGAAGAGGTTTAAAATTCTGAACTGTTGTTACCATCAGTTACCATCACACCATGGATGGTGAAATTCACAGTAATTCCCCTGGAGCTTATGATTCAAATTTAGGGAAAAAAAGTTTTGTTCCCAAAAAGTTGGGGATGATTTTTTTTTTGAGGCAGATTAGCCCTGAGCTAACATTCGCAACCAATCCTCCTCTTTTTGCTGAGGAAGACTGGCCCTGACCTAACATCTGTTTTTATCTTCCTCTAATTTTTTTTTATATGTGGGACACCTGCCACAGCACGGCTTGATAAGCAGTGTGTAGGTCCGCACCTGGGATCTGTACCCCGGGCCTCTGAAGCGAAACGTTGTAACTTAACCACTAAGCCACCGGCCAGCCCCTGGGGATTTTTAATACCCATTGAGATTTCAAGATTCCTCAATGACTTTTTTTCTTTCTCATCATAGAGTTTATGCTGAGTTGATAAAAAAAGTATAAAACATTTGACAGCAAATTTCAACTCAGTCAGTATATTGTGATAGATTCACTTGTAATCTTAAAGAACAAAGACAGAATTAGACATTGCATCTATTAAAATGAAGTAATGATTTCCAGATGTAATTAAGCAGTTAAAATTAATAATCATCCCAAGCTATTATTGACCACTTACGCTCTGCATGGCATTTTAATAACAACTTAATATTTGGACTGGTGCTAAAAAGGATTAAAATAATAAACAGCCCTACTATCAAAGAACTTGCAGTCTAACAGGAAACATATGAAATATATAAATATAATAATAATATTAAGCAGAAAAACTGTCATTTCAGCATATAAAAATGTGATAGGTTAAAAGGAGTGACAGAGCATTTTTCAATCAAAGGGTCCCAGATAATTTAAAAAAATATGTTGTGTTTGAGCTGACCACTGAACCATGGGAAAGATTTGGACACAGGGCAATGTGGGAAGGGGTGATGTCATGATATTTATAGATAAAGAAAAAAGAGTGAACTTCTATATGGTGACAATTCTCTTAGAGGGTCTATGGTATACCCAGCATTCTTGAAAGATTGTACAAGTAGTAAAGAAAACGAGACTGAGGCTGATTATTAGGTGACCTGTACATGCACTAAACACTCTGTAGCAAAGACACTGTTCAGTGGATAAAGGCAAAGGTTCAGACTTACACACACCACTTTTGAATCCCACTTATCTACTGTGTGACCCAGGTTAATTTACATAGGATCTATAAACCGTAGTTTTGCCATTTAAAAAATCAGTTTGAAAATACCTACTTCCTTTTATTAAGAAGCTTGAGACTACAAACTGAGTTTTATAACATAAATAAGATGTATAGTTTAGTTTGTAGGGAAAAAATTATGCTTCAATGGAAAATTATGCATTGTCTAGATTCTAGAGGACATCCCTTCAAGTTATCTGATTCTGATTCTGTGGCAAGTATTTTACCACATTGTAAATTATAGATAACTGATAGCAATGCAAAATAATTCCTGACTGTGACACGCAAATCCAGTCCTGTCGGGTAGAAGTTGAATTGGCTTCCCTGCGCCACCGTAGAAGAAGCAACTTTACCTTCATTTACACATTCGTCTCCATATTCCTTCACTTCTCATAAATTTGTGCTTTTTGTCTGGTTATTACATTTTCTTGGTTTCTTCATTAATTGAGTTGAATAAAATCTTTAACACAGGTTTATCTTATATCTATATGAGAGTTATTTCGCCTTTCTTCGGGGATTTAATTCTTTTTACTACAGATTATTTTGCAAAGATATATCTATTTTATGTGTAGCTGTGGTTGATTCCTATTGACTCGGGATACACTTCAGTGTATTTATCCATGTGTTTAAAAATCTAAGAGAGTTTGACACATTGGCTAAATTTATTATAAGAGCAAAATAAATGATAGTGCTTGAAAAAAGTATTTTGCCTAGGACTTCATAACTTAGCATATCTCTCTTGTTCATTATTGTCTCCCCAAAACCTTCTTCAGTGCCCCTTTCACTTCCTTATTCCTTAAGGTATAGATGAGTGGATTCAACATAGGAGTTACCAGGTTGTAGAAGAGGGTGAGAAACTTGCCTTGGTCTTGGGAAGAGCTGTTTCCCGGCTGCATATACATATAGATGATGCTCCCATAGAACAAGGAGACCACAGTGAGGTGGGAGCTACAGGTATTAAAGGCCTTCCGTCGCCCAGCAGCCGACTTGATCCTCAGCACTGCTGCAGCAATGTAGCCGTAGGAGACAAGAATAAGAGTGAGGGGCAGTAGGACAATGAGAATGGCGAAGGTAAAGGCCAGCATTTCCACTGGGCGAGCATCCACACAAGCCATCTTGATCAGTGCTGGCATTTCACAGAGGAAATGGTTAACTCGTCTCCGGTCACATCTGGAGAGAGTCATTGTTAGTGGGGACATGACAATGGCATTGACCAAGCCACTCCCCCAGGCCACAGCCACTAGTCGTAAACACAGCTGGGGGTGCATAATGACCAGATAGTGCAAGGGTTTGCAGACTGCAACATAGCGGTCATAAGCCATGACAGCCAGCAGGATGCACTCAATTCCCCCAACAGAAAGGAAAGAGAAAAGTTGGACAACACAGCCAGCATAGCTGATAGTCTTATCAGGACCCCAGAGGTTTACCAGCATCTGTGGGATACAACTAGTACTGAAGCAGAGATCTAGAAAGGAAAGGTTTGCCAGAAAGAAGTACATTGGGGTATGAAGTCGAGGGTCTAATACACACAAAAGGATTATGGTTGAATTTCCCAACACAGCCACTGAATACAGAATAAAATTTACTATGAAGAGCACCATCTCCAGCTTGGGACGATCAGAGAAGCCCACTAAGATAAAAGCATACTCTGAGCTGTCATTGGCTTTTTCCATGGCCTTCCTTTCACATCATCTGTATATCAGACAAGAATAAAATGAAGAATATTTAATATATATTTTCTGAAAACCATTGAATATCAGGATTTATAAGGAACATATAGGCTATGAAGGCTAGCAACCCATCCACCATTAAAATAGCTTCTCCCTAGCCATCCAAGCTGTTCCTCATTTGTTCAAACACATAAGGCAAATTATTTCATTGTTGGAAAATTCTGACTTATAATCATCATTCTTTTATTAAGTAGAAATTTTTTCCCTTATTTATAAGACAATTATAATTTTATTGAAATATACATCATATCTAATCTCTCTTCATATGACAGCCATTAAAATATTTTAAGACAATTACTACATCTAAACTAAATTTTCTTTAGGCCAAGACGTTCAATTTCCTTCAACTATTCTTCATATGACAAGATTATCAAGTGTATTATCACCCTAGCAGCTGTCTCCACATAATCTCAATTTGACAATGACCTTCCGGAAATGTGATAACCAGGGCTAAGCTCAGTATTCAAGATATGATTTGAAAAACACAGGGACTATTACAATCTTATTAATGTGGTATAAGTATCCATTTACTTCATAGCATCCAGGTCATCATTTTATTATTTGGGTTATAATTGTCCCTACTAAATATCCCAGTTCTTATTCCCATAAAATGCTGTCAACTCAGATCTCTATCATTCATTTCTTTGAAAGAAATAGAATCCTGCAGCCTAGATTGCCAGGGTCAGGGAGGATTTTTCTGTCCAGAAATAAAACAGCAACTTTGGATGTATTTGTCTTGTGGTAGTCTTTTATAAACATCAAAACAACATGATTAGCTTGCAGAAGAGAAGTGCATGGCAATAGGGATGACGGAGAGAGAAGGAAGGAGAATGTGGTAAATAAAGAATTTTTAAAAGTAAATTAAAAAAAGATTGACCCTAATTTGGCTAAGAAGAATAAATAAAGCTGGATTCATAAAAGACAGGTTCCTAATTGGAATAGAGGATACTAGGATAATAATGAAACATCAGAGATGGAGAGACAAGTGTGAAAACAGCAGAATAGCAAGTACAGATGGAAACATGACAAACCCTTAGTCATGTTGATTCTTTGACAGCTTAAGCATAAATAAAAAGACTAAAATTATTAAATAGATATTTTAAAATATTTAGACTGCTGTATGATTTAGAGAATCAAGGGGTGCTTCAATTAGTGATAGTATATTCAACTAGTAAGCTGGGAAAAAATAAAGACAGAGCAGAGCATAAATTATTGTCACAAATATTTTGATTTTCAAATAAAAAATGTGTCTTTGGTGAAAACTTCTCAACTTCAAAGTTCCTATAGTAAATTTATTTTCCACAGCCAAATGCAGTATACCAAAGTAAAAGAAAGAAAATTTTCCTGATTTTCACTGGTCATATAAGCTTACCTGGTTTCAACTTTCCCAAGGGACCTAGGGAGAACACATATTAATGCTTTTTCCTCTGATTGAGATTTATTATGTGGGATATTGTGGAAGATTGTGAGGGTAATATAGGTAGAAAACAACACTAAGGTGATATGAGACCAATGCATCAGAAAGTATACAGAAGTGGTTACAATGATCTCAGCTTGTCCAGAAACAGAACGACAGTAAAGCCCTGAACTGTCTCCCGTGCATTAGACTCTAGTTTCTTCCTGAATGTAAAAGAGTTGTTAAAGCCATGTGATTCCTTTTTCTTATAATTTGACTGAAGTGACAGAGTAACGGTATATCACCACCGCAGAGAAAAGGTAAAATGGAGTAATTGCCATAGGGCAGTTAAATTATGAAGAAAAGAAGCAATTGTAATAGAAAACATCATTAGCATTCGTCCTCTGTCTACTTGCCATTTGGGCCAAACATCCAGCCTTCAGGAGGCTTTCAGGAGCTGTCAACCAAAGACCCAAAGCAAAGACTTCCTGCTGACCCCAGAAGATAACCTATGCACATTTGGAAGCTCTTATAGATCTAGATAGAAAAAAACAGAGAACTAATTTCTTAGCATTGAAGATGGTGCCTGGATGTTGACATACATGCTTTCTTGTTAAGATCACGGGGACTGCACACTCCTTTGGGTAATTAGCTGGGCTGCAGAAGAGAACAGAGGAGTATAGCCTTAGGGGAAATCTTGGAATAACATCGGATGATTGGGAAGCAAAACTCTTAGGTTCTTTTCTTGGTTTCTGTCTGGGGCCACAGTTGTCCATAGCCTCAGAATTTGACCTTTCCTTCCTATGATCATATTCCTGGTGTTTGGTGGAAAGATCAAGTTTGGTAACGTAGTACAAATATGAACCGCTTTTGAACACCGCTTTATCCTTGAACCGAAATGAGATTTAGTCCGTTTTCTGAGGAAAGAAGAATTTTAAAGTCTAAATTTCTTTATATTGTAGTATAATTTTCAAAAGGATAATGAAAAATATTTCTCTTTGTGACTTCATTTGTAAATATTTTTTTAAAGATTAGCACCTGAGTTAACAACTGTTGCCAATCTTTTTTTTTGCTTTTTGCTTTTTTCTCCCCAAATTCCCTGCCTACCTAGTTGTATATTTTTTTAGTTGTGGGTCCTTCTAGTTGTGGCATGTGGGATGCTGCCTCAATATGGCGTGACGAGCGGTGCCATGTCTGTGCCCGGGATCAGAACTGGTGAAAACCTGGGCTGCCAAAGCGGAGCATGCGAACTTAACCACTCGGCCACATTTGTAACTTTTATTTTCACTTTGATTGGTAAAGTTACTGGAATGTAGTAAATATAAAATGAATATGTGGAATTTGATTGGTTGATGTTCTTTAAATTATATTCAAACATAAAGCATAAATCACACAGATTACTCTTTAGAGAAGGTAAAATTGCCCTCCAAGAACCTCCAAAATGAGAACATCATCTCTGTGACCAGTGAAATTAAGGACTAGAGAGATTCCAACACGAGTGCTATGTACCCTAAGAATAAACATCAATCATACTCACTGATGCGACACACTAAAGCTTACATGTTTTCCCCAACTGATGTTATTTGAAACTCATGACGGACCCTACAAAAACTCATTTCACAAGCAAAACATATATATAAGTTACCTGGGTTTTAAATTGTATCATCTTATAGTTATAAAAATAAGAATAGAGTAAAAATGAATGTAGCCATCAGGTATTATGGCTAATGAAAAAACTGGAATGGCCCAATAAGTTCCCAGGTAAAGCCTGCTGATAGTTTTTGAAAACAGAGAAATATATTTGCAACACATATGTGGAACAAGGAGCAAATATTTTTAGTGATCCAAGAGCTTTTTCCAACAAATAAACTTTTTCAAATAAATAAGGATTACACTTGCCTGGACAAGACAAATGGACAGAGGACAATGAGAGAAAATTTACTGAAATAGTAATACATATGGTCCTAAAATACATATTTTTTCAACCTCACTTATAATTAAATAAACACAAATCAAAACAACAACGAGATATTATTTTTCTCCTATCATATTGTAAGTACTTTTCAGTTTGGTAATATGCAAAGTCTATGAAGATATGAGAGAATGGCGCTCTTACACACTGTATGGGGGAATGTAAATCAGGTTTAAATTTTTGGAGGATGGTTTTACCAAATTTAAATTTGGCAAATGCACAAGTCTTTGACCTATGAATTCCATTTTCCATAATTTATTAGGATTGCTTCCATAAGTGCACATAGATATATACATACCACAGTTACATTGTGGCTAAAAAAGGAAATGGACTAAGGTCCATAGACTAAATAATGGTTAAACAAATGTTTGCACAGTTGTAAAATAAGTAACATAAAATCACAAAAAAATAATTTAGTGTGTGTGTATCAATATGGAAGAAAAATAAAATATACTAAATATATTTTAAGTATATTACACAATAAATATTTTAAATATGCTTATTAAGTTTATTGAACATATTAAAATTATATTAAATATAATTTGTGCTTTAAAATAATATATTAAAATTAATAAAATATAATTATGTTACATATACAAAATATATTAAACAAAAAAAATAATGTTTCAAAATTTCAGATATAGTGCATTCCCATTTCTATGATTTACATAAATATACAAAAATAATTGGAGTGTGAAGGAACTAGATTTTCAGTTTTCATTCTTTCAGATTAAAAAAAATTGTTAACATATAGTCATATAAAAATGTAACATTTAACAAGGATCATATGTTACTTTAACATTTAAAAGAGTTAACTAAAATTTTGGAAGTGAATAAAAATAATTTACCTTGACTTCAATATTTAGATTTGGCTCCAGAACGATCTTAACTTCATAAAGTATATATATATCTTTGCATCTCATTCCTGGAGCATAAAAATATTGCGATCAGTTATATGCATGTTTTAGAAAGCTCGTGTTTCTGTCTTTGACTGTGACACAGGACCACATTGATCCATAGCTCTCCAGCTGCCCAGTTTTCTGACCCACATTAATATAGTCACATAATTAAATTCATTACTCCGTTATTTCCTCATGATTTGGTAGAAAATAATAAATACTTTTGCCTCTGTCACAGATTGACTTTTAGGTAGAGAAAACAAATGTTTTATAAAATCAAAGCAGAAAAATGATTTGTAGAACTGAGAGCAAATCACAATTCGATTGATAAAATCTAGCACAGTTTCCACCAGATATTTGCATGTTCCCTCTAAATGAAACTTCACTTTGATTCTGTGGGCTCAGATAGACCTCGTAAACACGGCACTACCAAAAGCATTTTTGCACAAACTACTATTTTTTTTTTTTTAACGAATTGGCTTAGTTTTCTTCTTGCCATTTTTCAAGATAGTAGTAAGGATAAATGTGGACGAAGACTAGATTTAACAGTACATTGTTTCCTGCCTGTAAGTATTTTACAGTTCTTTATATGAACATAAAATTAATGAATATAGATAACTAAGAAGAAAATGCAGAGTTTTGAGTGATGTGTTTTTCCTGTTCTCCCTGTCTTCTAAGGGAAAAGAAAATACAGGCTGCCTATTATTTCGCTTATCAAGTGACTTATCTACCCTGATAGTTATGCTCTAAAGGAGATGAGAAAGGAAAGATGGAATTATAGATTGGAAAAACTGAAGAATGATAAATGTTTAGATCTATTGATAAAAATAGTTTTTCTTAGGCCATTTCTCCTTTCTGGTAAAAGTGAAAGATGGCTACACTTGCTCACGTGGTTCCCTTTGGATAACTGTGGAAAATCTTAAGGGATTCTGGAGGATGAGGTCATGAGTAACATTTAAAACTAGAGTAGGCAGAAGAGCAAGTTTCAACTTTTGCAGTCCTTTTTAGAAGTTGGAAGGAAAAATAAGACCCTAGAGATCTCATTATAATGATTATTAGCATGGAGCTACCGCTAACAATGGTCTTGTCCACAGGGATCCAGCTCGTGGAAGAGTAGAACTGATTAACCTGTTCTCCCCATGCTGGATACAGCTATTAAAAAGTTTCAAATGAGTTTCATTATAATTCATAAAATAGAGAAATCTCTAGGGTTATCTATCTTAGAAGAGAAACAGTCAATTAAGGGGTGATTGCAGTGGAGAGCTAACGCGAGTCAGCGCCTGTCACTGTGGTGTTCCCTTAGCCTTACAGTTCCCTCTCAGAGCTACTCAGCAGCCCCGGGGATTTACCCAACAATATCACGCACATCATCAAATCTCAACTTTCCCAACATAAGTGGAATAATCACCCCTTCACTTCTGGATGGCATTTTGTTGAGCAGGCGCTTAGTAAGTGTATCTAGGAGAACTATTCTCTATCAGTGACATATTTTTGTTGTATACTTACTTTTCAGCAATAATTCCCATAAAAACTTCTAATGCAGAATTACTCTGGGAATGCAATAAACTTTTATTCATCAGACATACTTGCAGGCACTGTGAAAGTCACCTAGTGTATAAATAAATGTTATGTACCTGCCCTTAAGGATTTCACAATGCAGAGAAAGGTAAACATGAGGAAGTTATAACATTGTGTCAAAATTACTGTCCTACTCAAGATAGAGAAAAAGATAAACATTGAGTTATTCATTCTATTGTGTTTGCTAATTGCTCATTATTTTTCCACTCTATGATAGTTCCACTTCCCCTTAAGTATTGTGTTCTCTGCTTTATTCCCAATGATTAACAGACATCTGGTCTTGTCCAAGATGTCCATAAGACATTTGGTGCACAGCAAAAGTTCCTTGATATTTGGTTCTGTCCAAAACTTTCATCAGACATTGGGTCCACAGCAAAAGGTCCTTGATAATTGGTTCTGTCCAAAATCATTTGGCATGAAGCAAATATTCTCATGGATGTTTTGGACAGGACCAAATGTCCTGCAAGGTTCCCAATGCCTAGCCAAGTGTTAGCACATAGTAGTTACTCAATAAATATTTGTCGATTATATTACTTACTCTATGAGATGATAGTAAATATAACATGTTGAAGACTTGCTGTCTTCTACAATAAACTTTTTGAAAAACAAAAGCCATAGATCACTTTTGTTGGAGTAGATTCTAAGGGCAAATGATTGTAGTATTGACTTTTATATAGATAAAAAAAATAGTGACAATCTATATACGTGTTATTTCTTCTTCATGCATCTCCATTTACCAAAAGTGAATATTTCTTAGTTTACTGACAACTATGTACATGTAATTTAATAATAAATACAAGTAAATGGAAACAGGTGATATATAGCAAAATTAAAGATTAACATATACTATGTCCCAGAAATTTCACACCTACAGAAAAAATCTATACCCAAGAGATATATCTTATACATATACCCAAGAGGTAAATACAACAAGGTTGATAACAACTTTATTTGTAATAGCAGAAATTGGGCACCTAAATGAATGCCAATTGGGGTACTGATTAATACACTGCGGTCCATTCATACAAAGGAATACGCTAGTACAGAAAATGAATCAAAATAGACGAATCTCACATGACGTCAAGGGAGAGCAAAGAAAGTTTTGCATTGGTTGGCGTGATCATGCAGGGAGTTATAAGTCACATTAACAGTTTAAACTTTACAATAATTGCAATGGAGGGTTTGCCCCATACTGACTGTGAGAAAGTCCCTCCATATGTTGAAACAGTATATTCTCCATGTAACTTCTCTCTAGCTCTTTTTTTTTAGAAATGACACAAATCGAGTCTAAATCCTCTTCTACGTGACATCTTCCCAAATGTTTGACTATATCTGGCATTTCTGTTTCCCATTTTCTTCCTTTGAATCCTGTAATCCTGTGATTTATAATAGAAATACGTATATATAGGTCTCTCTCCCAAGTTCCTGACACAGGGCTCCTGAAACCCTTGTCATTTCCTGGATAACAGGAGTGTATTTTGTTCTAATAAGGTGATCTAGTGGGTCCTTGATGAGGACTGGTCACTAGAAAAAGCAAGCCATGATTAGAAGCGAGGAATTATTCAGCCCCACCCCCATTCTCTTGAGAGGGAGATGGGCTGAAAACAGTTAATGACCAATCATGCCTATATGATAAATATTAAAATTATTAAAATTAAGATGTTAAAAATATTAAAATCCCAATGGTAGGGGGTTCAGAGAGCTGCCAGGTTGGTGAACACATCCACACTGGGAGGGTGACATACCTGACTCCATGGGGGTAGAAGTTCCTGCACAGGGACTCTCCAAGACCTCACCCTATGTATCGCATCATCTGTTGTTCATCTGTGTCCTTTATCATTATCCTTTAATAAACTGGTAAACATAAGTAAGTATTTCCCTGATTTCAGTGAACCACTCTAGCAAACCTAAGCAAAGGATCGTAGGAACTTCCAATTTGAAGTTGTGGGTCACCTGGAGACCTACTACCTGCGATTGGTAGGTTAGGAGCAGTCTTGAGACTGAGCCCTTAACCTGTGGGATCTGACACTATTTCCAGGTAAATTGAGTTAAATTGTAGGACACCCAGCTGGTATCATGGAGAATTGTTTGATGGTGCGGGGAAAAGTTCAGAGATGGTCCCAGAACCTTTTAGATCTTCAACAGAAATGATTATCATGGGTGCAATTTTGTTAGGAAAACTCTCTAGACAGAACTATACACATAGTTATATTTATTATAAGGATTGAACTGAATTCAGTTATTTATGTGTAGTACAATGAATACATGTCCTCAGTTGTATTCTTATGAGAATCACTACCAGTCCTCTAATTTCTAAGAATATAACACAAAGTAAAGGCTTTTGTACCGATGTTCAATTTCATCCTATAGAATTAATTAACCATTCTTTTTTTTTCTTGAGGAAGACTAGCCCTGAGCTAACAGCCATTCCCATCTTCCTCTACTTTATATGTGGGAGGCCTACCACAGCACGGCTTGCCAAGCGGTGCCATGTCTGCACCTAGTATCCAAACCGGCGAACCCTGGGCTGCCGAAGTGGAACATGTGCACTTAACCACTGCGCCACCAGGCCAACCCCAATTAAGCATTCTTGATTGCTGTTATCTTTAGATTTGTTTCTATCTCCTATATTATTTGCAATCTGTCTCCCATTGTGTGACCTGTGAATCTAATAATGCTGCCTTCTTTCCTTAATCTCAGTTATTGATAACTGTTTATTAGCAGACAATAAATACTTATATCCTATTACAATAAAACCTCTCTTCCCAAGTAATGTTGTTCCATTAATCAGCTTTTGAGTGTGGATATGCAACTAGATATAAACAAATAGAACTCTACTTTTTTCTAGTTTTCATTATGTCACAAAAATATGTTAGGAAAACTGTCTCAACTTTTAGAATGCAACTAAAATATATTATATTTAAAGCATTTCTCTACCATATCAATCTGATACTTCTACAAAGGTGAGATATGTTGGTGAAGGTGTGGAGAGATTGGAAGCTTTTTACACTGTTGGAGGGGTGTAAAATGGTGCAGCCACTGTAGAAAACAGTATGGAAGTTCCTCAAAAGTGAAAAATAGAATTACCATATGATCCAGTAATTCCACTTCTGAGTATATACCCAAAGGAACTGGAACAGAGTCTCAAACAGGTATTTGTACACTATGTTCACGGTAGCATTATTCATAGCCAAAAGGTGAAAGCAAACCAAATGTCCATCAATAGATGAATGGATTAGCAAAATGTAGTATATTCACACAATGAACTACTATTAAGTTTTAAAAAGGAAGGAAATTCTGACATCCTACAAGATGGGTGAAACTTGAAAACATTATGCTGAGTGAAGTAAGTCAGTGACACATACAAAAATTCTTTATGGTTTCGCTTATGTGGGATGTCTAGATAATAAAAAGCATAGAGACAAAAAGTAAAATGGTGGTTACCAGGGGATGGGGTGAGGGAACTTTGGGTAGTTATTGTTTAATGGCTATAGAGTTTCAGTTTAGGAAGACGAAAAATATTCTGAAAATGGATGGTGGTGACAGTTCCTCCAAAATGTGAATGCTCTTAATACCACTGAACTTTTACCCTCATATATGGCTAAAATGGCAAATTTTGTGTTATGTATACATTACCACAATTTAAAGACAGCATTCAACATACATTTTCCTTAAAAAATGGTTTGGATTAGAAAACTAAATTTCTCAGAATTTCAAAAAAATGAGATAAAGTTAGTTTAATGTCTTATTCTAAATGAATCATTTATATATTTTTAATAATCACAAGGTAACTGATAATAGCTTAGTTTAGAATTTCTCTATAAATCATTTTCTACCAATATAAAATTATATACCAGTACAAAATCAAATCTACCAGTATAAAATTAATTGAATCAATTAATCCTTCATTTAAGAAAATTAAAAACTTTCAATTTTGATTTTTCTTCTGTGTTCATAATTCACCAAATTTCACTTACATTGGCTTTGCAATGCACATTTGCTTCTGGTAATCTGATTTATTGTGTATTTGGACCTTTAGCAATGAATTCATTTTGAGCAAGGAAAGTCTTATGTTATGCTTTCAATATCCTCTGTTAGTATGTTGCTTCCATTTACTCTTTTAATGATGCTTATTTCTAATAGGAAAGAGGACTGAAATCAGAACTTGGCAAATCAGATTTATTTCTCTTATCTGTTAGCATTATATTATGGCAAAAGCACATGGTGTTACTATAGGTTTTAAGGAGTAACATAATAGCTGTATTTTTCTATTATTGTATTTTCTATGTGTGTGATGTATTTGTAGAAGAAAACAAGAAAAAAGATGGATAGCACACAATTAAATAACTATATCAAATGTGACTCAAGAATCAAAAGAAACAACTGATAATGTAGGTACATGCTGCTTCCTCAGCACTTTGATGACTTCTAAAGGGGATACGGGGGCTGAGCTTATGGTGTAAAGGTTAAGTTCACGTGCTCAGCCTTGGTGGCCCTGGTTCATGGGTTTGGATCCCAGGTGCAGACCTACCCACTACTCATCAAGCCATACTGTAGCAGTGTCCCACATACAAAATAAGGAAGACTGGCATAGATATTAGCTCAGTGACAATCTTCCTCACCAAAAAGAATAAAAATAAAATAAAAAAGTGACATGGGGGCCAGCCTGGTGGCATAGTGGTTAAGTTCGCGTGCTCCACTTCCGTGGCCCAGGGTTTGCAGTTTGGATCCCAGGCACGGACGGACCTAGCACTGCTCATCAGGCCTCGCTGTGGCAGCATCCCACATAAAATAGAAGATGATTGGAACAGATGTTAGCTCAGCAACAAATCTTTCTCAAGTAAAAAGAGGAAGATTGGCAACGGATGTTAGCTCAGGGCCAATCTTCCTCACAAAATAAATAAACAAATAAATAAAAACAAAAATGAATGGTAAAATATATGGTACAGTCTTTCTTTCAAAGAGACTAAAATGTAATGAGACTATTGCTGTGCAAAAAACTGGTATGACAGAAGAAGTCACTGAAAATCATTATATCATGTGCTATTTTAAAATCTAGACTGCAGGTGCTTTAGGGTTTAAGAGAATAGTGATAGTATTAATAATTGGGAGAACCATGAAAAAAATTTCAAGGAAGTGAAAATTCGCTGGGCCTGAAAAACACCTAGGATTTGATCTAAAAGGAAATGAAAAGGGGATGCTTCCCATTAGGAGGAAAACATGCATATAGAAACTTGGCAAGAGAACGGAAAATCTGGGTACAATTCTAGAGAAAAAAATCATTGTGGTTTTTATTATTAGGCTGACATGGGAATGGTATTGAAAATTTAAAACTAGGGTTGTTAACCTCAGCTCCAAATTAAAAGTGGCTATTTTTCAGTGTTTCAGTAAACCTCCTCCAATCATATGAAAAAATATTTATGTGAGCGTGTGTATGATATTACTGGAGAAAGAATTTCTGGCTTTTATCATATTCTCAGAAATGTCTAAGTTATACCAAATGTACAAATATTGATGTAAAGTTTGAAGATGTTGAAGTTACACAGATTCTGGTGAACTGGAAGACAAGTTCCTGGTACTCGTTCAATGAACGTGTTTAGGCAACAGAAAACTAACATAGCTTTCTGTCAATGAAATTTTATTTGAGGGAGACAATCACAATAGTTCTCTGTAGGAATGAAGAAAATAGGGCAACTTGAAGAGAAGTAAGTTAGTAAGCCAAGTAAATGTTAAGCATTTACAAAACTTATTATTTGCATACTCCTTATTTCTTGATTAAGAAGACTCTTGCAACTAATCTTTTAAAGGCCTCCTTTACCTCTTTGTTCCTAAGCGTATATATAAGGGGGTTCAGCATGGGTGCAATGATTCCATAGAAGAGGGAAACCATCTTTCGCCGGTCTTTGGAGTTAGGTGATGGTGGTTGCAGGTACATGGAGATAGCTGTACCATAAAAAAGTGACACGACAATTAGATGGGAGCCACATGTCCCAAATGCTTTTTGTCTACCTTCAGCAGATTGGATTCTCAACACTGCTTGGGCAATAAAAGCATATGATATAAGAATGAGTGTCAGAGGTATTAGATGGAATACCACACTTACAAAGAATAGTTCAGCCTCATTTGCTGTTGTGTCAACACAGGATAACTTGAGCAGAGCAGGGACTTCACAGAGAAAGTGATCAACTACACGGGAGCCACAGAGTGGCAGCTGGAGAGTCAGGGTAGACAACCACACTGAGTTGCCGAAACCAGTAATCCAGGATGAAGCTGCCAACTGGAGGCAGAGCCTTCGGTGCATGACAACTGAGTAATGGAGAGGACGACAAATAGCTACAAACCTATCAAAGGACATGACGGCCAGCAGAACACATTCAGTGGCCCCCAGGGCAAGAAACATGAAAAGCTGAGCCACACAGCCACCATAACTAATTACCTTCCTGGCGCTGTATAAATTCACCAGCATTTGTGGAACTGTACTCGTGGTGTAGCAAAGATCTAGGAGTGACAGATTGGTAAGAAAAAAATACATGGGAGTATGGAGTTTGGAGTCCAGGCATGACACTAGAATAATGGTCAGGTTTCCGAAGATAGTTATGATGTAAGAAATGAAGAAGACCACAAAGAGTGGAAACTCCAGCCACGGTTGATCTGAGAAACCTAAGAGGACGAACGCCTGTGGGATGCTCTCATTTACCCGGTTCATGATCAATGTTTCAACTCTTCATTTCCTGAAATGTAAAAATTTAGGAAATCAATAAACACACATTTATTGACTATTTTGATTATTTTTAATCACTTTACTACCTGTTTGAAGACATTTACAGAACTGATATTGCTTGTAACGTGAAAGATACTTATTTGGAAATGTTCATAATTACCTAAGTATTCTAACATTTAATCTTTCTATATCTGTATCAGCACTTCAAAAATGAAATCAAAAATTTAAAAAATTAATACCTGATTTAAACAATTTTAATAAAATCTCTTCTTTGATTTGTTTTTTTCATTTGGTTGATCTTCATTTGCACTACTTTCCACCTAGATAGCTATTATTAGGAAGTTTCGGCTACAATCCCTGCCATATTATTTTTTTTCCTAATTTTTCCTCAATGCCAAGGAGATTGTTTTCTCATCTGAAACAATTAAAATGAATTAGACCACCCCCAAAACTATGCAGATAGGTTCTATCAAGCTATCAGACACATTTCAAAGAAACATGTCTTTTGCCTTTTAGGAGTTGGTAGAATCAGAATAAAAAGATGTTATAATATGGAATTTGGAGCCAGACAAGCCTAGGTTCAAGTCTCTTCTGTATAAATCATTAGTTATATCATACTGGGAATGTTTCTTTCTCTCTATGAACTTTAGGCTCCTCATCTATAAATTAGTATAATAATACCTTTCTGCTGTGGTGGTGTGAACGTGAATGAAAGAAACTGCAGTGATCCAAGGTCTCTGAGATGTTCAGAGAGGAAAATCACCTATGATTTTTAAACTCTAAATATCCTGGAGTTACAAATGGAAAGTGACTCTGATTTGAAAACTTACCTTCCCATTCCCTCCACAACTCCAAAACTGTCAATCTCAACAATAGAGGTGATAGCAACTATCTGATGTGAATTATAAATGTGATCTTTAATGTAAATTGTCTGGCGTAGTGCCACAAACAATGCAAGTGAGAGTACTATAGTCATGCAGGAACTTTGGCACATTTAGAGCAGTGGCTCTTAAGAGCCCTAAGACTGCTGGGCATAGTAATGTAAGTCAAAGCTACCAGCTGAAATTTATCCATCTCAAAGTCGTCTCCCTTACTAACACCACCCTCTATTATTTTATTGTGATTTTGTTGGGATAGAAGTGTGAATTTAAGGATAAGAACATAATTTTTTAATTATTATCAAATGTGTATTTTAATTTTGCTCATGTATTCTTCAGCTCTCAGTACAGAGTGGTAGGGACGATTTTTATAGTCCCTCAAAAAATTCCTGTTGCTATGCAACTGTCAATAAAATGAAGTATGAGATATAGATATAAATTCACATATAGATATGAATGTGCATAAAAGCTGAAATCTTCAAGGAAAAAAACAAGTTTCTGTTCATTTAGCATGCTTCCATGTGTTTTACATAAGGCAATATAATATTGCATATGTCAGTATTCACATATGTGTAAAAATTACCTGGAAGTACGCAGAGGTGTTAAAAGTTGTTACCTCCAGGGAGTGGGAATGGAGAGAGAGTAAATAAGACTTTGATATTTAACTTTACTCCTGCTCATTCTAACTTTCAGTAAACAAGTATTATAATACCTTTTACTAATAAATATTACTGTATATTATATAATAACTTTAAATGTCTTACTCACTTATACTCTGCATTTTACTACAAGGACCAGCATTGCTTTAGACTTTAATACCATAAAAAAACAAATCTTATAAAAATTTAGCCTTTTGTTTCTTAATGGATTCTTAAAACTGAGTCTGAGTTAAGGCTCCACGTGAAGATTTTCTAAAGGGTGGAGTAGGGGGACATTGGGCATCTTACTGGCAAAAAAAAAAAAAAAGCCACAGATTAGAAGAATTCTGAAAAGCTGGACAAATGGAATTAGTAAAGGGAGATTTCACAACTTCAGTTTCCTTGAGTTACTCAATTGTTGAAAAAATGTTCTCAAATTCATATAATTGGGGAGACTGTATGCACCAGCTTACCAGGGCTGCTGAGCTTACTCCTACGGTCCTGATGTAATTACTAAGAGAACCCTTCCATTCTCAGAAGTGTTCTTGTTTGGATGAGGAGTTATAAGGTCTCCCTAACTGTAATACTGAAGAGTGAAATAATTTCCTAGTTATTCTTCAGGAGGAATCTCATCATTGAGGACATTGAATTTGTTTCTCCTCTAATCTGAGCCAATGGTCTTTCCTTACTGGCTCTAGACCTGGCATTTCTCCCCTTGAACTCAGCCAAAAGACGGCCTCTCCAAGAAGCCCTCACTGGGAGAGCGGGAATTCAATTAACTTTTCACCATTTCATGCTGAGTTTCGGTAATTACAAAAGTAATGAACTTGCTTTTGTTATTATCAACACAATGCATTGGTTGGTGTGCAGTGTCATAGGTTGTGTCTCTTCATGGTCCACAGTAGTGAGAACATGGGGAAGGGGGAAAAGTATCAGTCCTGGAGAAGGCAGGAGGGGATAACAGTGATGGGCCAGAGGGCAAGGCAGGAGAACAAAACTTCTAGGGAGATTGTAGTTCGCCTACTTCTCATATGCTTACTTTCGGGGCAAATTTTCTCCACCTTTCAAACAACCAGTGACTTCAAAATATATCCCCTCTGAAAAAGAGATCTTCCTATTAAAAAGTTGAAATATCATTATGTATTCAGAAGTTCAGTAATTTTTATTGTTATTCTTAATCAGTAACACTAGGTTGGAAGGATTTATTAACAACTGAAACAAACTAGGAAGTCCTTAACTATGTATCTGAAAGCCCAACAAGTAGGCTAACTGATTATTTACCTGATTACATCTGTGCAGATCGTGGCCGGTCATGGCCGAGGCCTCAAAAAGCCACACAATCTGTATCTCCGCTCCTGAGTAGAATTCTTCGTGCAGCATCTTCAGAGGCCATTTTTCTCATTTTGAGTAACAGCTATTCCCTTGGTCAACATACGTAGGAACGTCTTTTAACAATGTGAGACACAAAAAGGATCAAAAATAGGTAAGGGAAAGTGAGTATTTTCAAAAGCAGCAGTTGAAAGGAGCTATTTGGACTTTTAGAACTTTCACTATATTTGACTCAGGATATTTCAATTTATATTGCCTAGATAAATAAAATCTATTATACCTCTTTGCCTATATATTGGTTGACATTACATTCTCCAGCCACATACTGGATTTTCTCACTCCATGACTGAGATTCAAGGATTCAGAATGATAAATTTCAACAAAGTCTTGGAAACTTCTTTTTAAGCTTTTACTATGGAAAGAGCATTAAGATAAGAAAGATGACAAGTGTGGTAGTTTTGATCCTGCCACTAAGTCACTGCACAACTGGGAAAGTTTCTCAAAGTCTTTGGAAAGCAATTGAAGCTTCTGTAACACTGGAATTTTCTGTTTTCCATTCAATATAAAAATTGATTGCTTCTAAGTTTTCTCAAATTATCATGCTTCTGTGAATGTATAGAAAGCTTTTATATACTACACTGAGCTCCCATCTTCCTGCTGGCGTATAAGGATAAATAATAGGAGTATTTTATTCACACAACATTGCAATTTGGCTTAGTTAGATGGAAGTTTGTCAATTTTTTTTTCAATTTCATAAAAGATTAATTTGGGCAGAAACCTGAATTAGGAAGCTCAGAGACGTTATTTTCGCCAGCTAGCACATCACCGACTGAAGGTTAGAACCCAAGACTACACTTCTCTAAAATTTTAATTTTAAGTGATATGATAATAAATAGTTCATAAGAAGAGTGCTCAGAATACTCAAATTTCAGTATGTTTTGTATAATTATTTACAGGAAAGTATTCTACATACCTCCATTTCAAGAATTAGAGAGCGGATGATTCGTGTGTCTGTGTGTTTCCAAGAAGTTTTGAATTCTAACAGAACTAATTAGAAGAATGCAGACTCAACCACCTCTTCATAAGCTATTCAATTGTAAAATGGATATGATGAAGTTTGTTCAACTTCTCCTTGTTCCACACTTTAAGTGGCAAATTCTGAGATCTCCATTCAGGATTAACTCAGAAAATATAAGAATAGGAATAAAATATTGCAGACAACCAGAACATGTTTTTCTGGTATTATATTGGAAAATATTAAGGTATTAACTGTTATTTTCAGAGTTCTCCTCACCAGATGTGCAAAATAAATCAGGATAGGGAACTTCCTTTATTAGTGTTAGTCTGTGCTCTAGTTTACAAGGAAAAGTAATAATCCTCATGTGATTTATGTTAATTGACCATGATATCCGATGGGGAGAGAGAGGAGATCTCTGTGAAGCGATCTTTCATTTTTAGCTTAGATTTACTCCACAACACGTTTCTCTAGAGACCATCTCTTCAACTTTTCTCCAAGACAAAAGACAATGACAATAGGGACTAAAAAACTTTATCAAATAAAGATTAAATTTTGTGTCATCAAACCAAGAGGTAGCTTCCTTTTCTAATCTACTAAGTGAGTTCCGTGCAGCCACATAGAAAAGAAAACTGCCCATTTGCTTTGAAATTCTATCTGGGGTCAATTCCTATTCGACAAAACAGACATCTATTTAATTTACCATAGAAATATTTTTATTACTTTGTTTTATATATCCAAATATTCTATCTTTTTATATATACATTATATATCCAAATATTCATTATATATCCAAATATTTCTATCTTTTCTTTCACAGATTTTGTATTTCTAGGCTTAGTTAAGAAGCTCTCCATCATTTTAATGTAGTCTTCTAGATTTTGGGGGCAAGATTTAAAAAGCGATTCATATTTTTCTATAGTCTTTTTCATCCTGGATTTACTTTTATATGTTCTACTATGTAGTTCCATATAAATTTTTCAGATGAGTAGGCACGGGAAAGATATATTTATGATAATTAAAAAGGTTAGTATCTATAACATGAAGAGTTTTTAAGAAATCCAAGTAAAAACACAAATAACACAATAGAAAAAAAATGCCAAAGAATGTGAATATACAACTCAGAATAACAAATCTATATGAGAAAATTTTGAATTCCAAAATAACGAGGTAAATCTGTTGAAGTAATGATAATAAGCCACTTATTGGATTGAAAAAAAAACATATAACCAGCGGTAACTCCTATTCCTAACATTGAGGAAGGGAAAAGCCTACTCTCACAAATTATGGATAGAAATTCAAAGTGTCACTGGAGTTTTAGAAATAAATAGGACAGTTAATCTTGAAAAAAACATATACATCCATCAACCTAGCAATACCATTCATGGAAATCTATCCCATAGAATAAAATTACCAGTATAGAAAGAAATAGGAGCAAGAATTTTTATTGTAACATTGTTTGTAGTGGCCAAAGATGGAGAAATAATTTACTCCCTCAATAGGGAATTGACTGAGTAATAATTACTGTGATATTGAGATATTTCTGAGAAAATGAAGATGCAAGAAAAGTAAAGTGAACTTAACCACATAAAACAATGACTAAAATTCTCTAAATATAATTTTATGCATCATATGCCTGTATTACATGAGAATGAGAAAAATAAGGAAGGACATTTGTTAGATGCTTAACATGGACAATCCAAAGGGGATAAAGTCTGATATTTGTGGAAGGAGAAGGAAAGGTCATCAAGAGGAGCAGGAAAAGAAAACATTGACTTAAACCCCCCAAAATAATATATAATATTCTAAAATTACTCAAACTAATAACAGTTGGTACCTCTGAAAGTATGAGTGGGCATGAGGGTGGGATCAATCAGGGAAAAAATGATGTATGTAACATAAAATTTCCTTTTTTTCACAAGTTCTTGTAACATTTAGGTAATTTAAATAAAGTAGTATTTTAAAAAGAAAATAGAAGGCTCAGTAAATAAGAAAATAAGTAAATAAGAAAATTTTAATTTGTAGAATAGACCAAGGTAAACAAACTCAAATTTTTCAGTAGTCCTTAAAGTGAAACATTAAGAAATAATGCCCAGTTATCGAGGGCCAGGAAATAGGAGAGAATCTGCAGAGTTCAATAGTAATACTAACACTATCCTATCAGTCCTCACCAATGCCCTACAAAATAGCTACACTTCTATCTTCATTTTGTTGATTTAGAAACTGAGGCTTAGAGACATTAAACAAACTCCTAAATTCACAGGCTGTGTTGGAAAACCAGGGATAAACTATGAAATCCACACTCTGGTTCATTTGAATTTAATTTCTCCTCCTTGGCTAGTGCCAACCTCTCCCCTCACTCCTCTTACCCTCATTTCCCAGAGGGCTACTTATTGGCATAGTTCTCTCTTGTTTTGTAAGGGAAGATCTCCTGGAATGCTATAATTTAGTGTATTAATTTCTGACCATCCTACCAACTATCTTAAGTCAGAGTGGAACAGACATGGCCACAGTGAAATTTTAGTGACTAACCTTGTGGGTTGGATCCCTCAGGCTATATGTCAGGAAGAACTTCCTATGTAAGGGAGAACTGAGCATTGAGAGAGACAAACCTCTAATAGTACATTAGGAAGCACTAAGTATTAAATACTGAGAGACTAAGTAAAAATCTGAAGACCTATGGGTCAGAGACAATTTCAAACTTAGAGATAATAAAGTCACAACTCATTGCCAAGTAGATATGGAATCTGAAGAACAGCATCGTAGAGAAAAACAAGGGAGGGTCTTGGGCTACTGCCACAAATGTTGATGGGTATTTATGTTTGGATTAATGGTGGCTGAGAACATTGTGTGTGGATGGCAAGGACTAGTTTAAAGTGTAAATGCAAGTAGGATATCTGAACTTCTTTCTCAGTTCCTATTTCCCTTTTCAAGATGGAAAGGTCTAGGCTATCATTGGGTTCAGCATGTAAAGGCTCAGAATAAACTTGAAATATCATGGGATTAGATGGTCTCCTGTGAACTGATATTATGACTCAAACAAATCTTAATTACTGCCCCAGGTGTTAGAGTTGACATGGTTCTGGAAGGATTTGGGCATTTTCATACATGTAATCCTGGCATCTTATCCCAGGAAGTTAGGTACACATTAGGTTAAGGGCACAGCCTAGCTAGGCATCCAAAAAGTAGGAATTCAAGAATGGAGGCTAGATATAAATGCACAGAAAAATTTGTGAATGGTATGAAATTGAGAACCTTACAGAGTTTGACGGCCCTAGAAATAGTATTCTAGTTTGTGGCAGCAAAGGAATGTGTGAGTGTATTAGGAGGAGAGCTGAAGAAATCCTTCACAATATTTATCTCATTCCAATGCCTGAATTGTGTTAGAAGATGCTTTATACTTTTTTCTTTGCACTGGATGCTCAGCAGAAATTATTGAGTGGAAAGAGGCTCTTCCATGTATATAATGATGAATGCTCTGTGGAAAGGAAAAATAGTGAGCGAGAAAACCCATATTTATATAAAATTTTGGATTTTTTAGACATTTGCTGAATATTAGAAGCAAATTCTGTGGTAATAATGTAGAAAATCTGAGACAAAGGTCTGTGGAAGATCTGAGACAAAGTTGTCTGGAGTAGGGGGTATAGATGGCCACATAAAAGTTGTGTTTTCTGTAAGAGAATTTCTATAAATGCAGAAAAGACTGGAGATGATGGCTCACATAAAGAAAAATGAGAGTGATGTGGGGAGATGCTGAAATTCTACTAAAGTTATAAAGACAACCCATACTGGAACCCATAAGAGTGGTGATTTTAAAGCAGTGAATACTGAGTTCACCTGGTATGAATAGTACTAATTAACCAAAGGCAACAATGAAGTTTCTTTCAAAAAAGGGCAGTCTAAAGAGTAATTCTCTCACTTTTTCATGATGCTGCAACTAACAGAAAGGAGTTATTTTTGATACAAAGATGAAAGTGCTCTTTTGAGGTTACCTTTTGAAAACAACTCCAGTAGTAAAGCATGTCATTTTTATTGTCACAAAATCTTTATGAAATCATCTTTACATTTCATTTTTTGTTTGTTGCTGGTGTAAATACGATTGATTTTTATGTATTCTTCATTTTTCCAATGACCTTGATAACCTCTCTTAACTATTCATAGTTTCTGTGTAGCCTCTTTTGCATTTTCAATCATGTCATTCCCAAATAATGACAATTACATTCCTTTTTTTTCCCCATTTCTTATGCATTTATATATTTTTCTTGTTTTATTGCACCAGCTAGGACCATCAATATAATGCTGAAAAGTGGTGTAAGTGAGCATCCTTGTCTCATTCAGCATTTCACCACTGTGTATGATGCTTGCTGGAGGTTTCTTGTAGATATTCTTTCTCAGCTTAAGGAAATTTCACTCTAATCTTAGTTTGCTAAGATTTTAAAAAATGAATGGGGGTTGAATTTTATCAAATGTTTTGATTGAATTTATAGAGACTTTTTCCCAATTTAAGAAAAATTTGATAAATAACACTAATTGATTTTAAATGTTGCACTGCTCTATTCCTGTGATAAAGTCCACCTGGTTACAAACTCTTGTACTTTCTACAGAATGCTAAATTAAATTTGCTCATAATTGTTTAGGATTTTTATATCTGTTTTCATGGGTGATTGGTCACTGGGTTTCCTTTCTTGTAATGTCCTTGTCAGATTTGGTATCCAAATTATGGTGGCCTTATAAAACCACTCATGAAATTGTATGAGTTTGATTTTCAGAGCAACTGTGTAAGAAGTAATCACAAAATCCCTGGGCTGCACAAAAAAAAACACTTATTTTTGCTTATTAGTTTCTGGGTCAGCTTGATAGTTCTGGTTCCTCAGATCTCATTCCTTTCTGTGGACTGTCTATGGACAGTGAAGTTTGACACGATAATTTTGGTGATCTTGTCTGAAGCCTCAGCTGAGAAAACTGGACCAACCTAGCCCTATTCCATATGTCTCATTCTCCAGCTTGCTATTCTGAGCATGTTCTTAAGGTTAAGTCAGAGAAGCATGAAACAGAGTTGAAAACATGCAGAGCCTCTGGCGTATTCTGTTGACCAAAGCAAATCACAAGACCAATCCAGATTCAAGAGGTCGGGAAATAGACTTCACCTCTTGATGGGAGGAGCTACAAAGTCACATTGCAAATGGCATGAATACAGAGAGGGGTGCAGAACTGGAGAGATTTTGGCAATCAATCTATCACAGTCCACAGTCTTTCCATACAATATATATAACTACTTTCTTCCAGGATCGCCAAAAATCTGTCCAATCATGGCATCATGCTCAAAGTCCAAGATCCCAGGATCTATATGAGGTTTAGATGCAGCTCCTCTTAATCTGTAGACCTACTATAATAAAAACCATGGTGCTCCACCCAGATAACTTCTTCAGATAACCACTTTTCTTCTCCAAAGTGTTGGAAATACTGGCTACTGACGAATCACGGCACTAGGATTTCTTTGTTCACGAGGAAATGCCTTGACCAAGGTTATGCCTCCTCTCAACTTTACAAAGGCCCGTTCTCCTTTGCCTCTACTGGGAAAATCTTAAAGGCCCTTCCAGCTCCAGAACTCCCCAAAAGACTGTCTGAGTTTCAGCCTTAGCTGTAACTGCATTTAGGATTTACCAATAATATGGAAGCTTGCCATCTCTGAGTGGGTCCCAGAGCAGGACAGGGCTCTGCAGTAAGTCCAAACTGCAGCACAGGCATAGTATCCCACAGTCTTAGAAGGAGCCATGTGAAATCTCAGGTAAGTCCCAGTAAAAGAGTCGCAGTGCAGCCCTCTAGAGTCTGAAAGCCATCTGCAATAGAAAACCATATGCTTTTCTAAAATCAGCTTTACAGTATTAATGTCTGGTAGGGACAGTGCTCCTTCATAGTTTTAATTTTTCAGTGTCTTCCTAGCTTTTCTTGCATTTTTATTTTTCCATATGAACTTAGTATCAATTTGTTTCAGGCTAATGCTAATGGTCTTTCTTTAGCTCTACCATATTTTATATATTACAATAATGCAACAAACACTTAGTGCTTACTACATGCCAAGAACTGTTCTAAGTGCTTCCATGCATTAAATCATTTAAATATAAAAATAGCCCTTTGAGAATGGCAATATTATTATCCATATTATATAAGTGAAGAAACTGAGATACAGAGACGTTAAATTCAAGGTGGAGATGGGATTCCATTCATTCGAGGAAGTCCTCGTTATTAAACACTTGGACCTTCTCTCTGTGGAATCCACATAACCTCAAAATTAACTTTATCCTGACACACGTCTTTCAGATTTTGGGGAAGACAGAGTGTCTTGGAGCAGCATATATTTTACTGAGACTTTGTGTATGTGATTCTCCAGATAGGGACTATCTGAGTATCGATAGGCTGGAGCTGCATGTGATACCACAGCAAAGGGCCAGGGGAAAAGTGCGTGGTAGTTAGTGAAAATCTCCTAGGACAAACTTCAGAAATTGACATCTTGTGACGCGAGTCTTGATTGCTTATTATTGGACATGGGCTATTGTGATGATACAAGAGGAATTAACTAGGGGGAGCTTATGAAAGCAATATACCATGCTAAGAGGAGTTTGCAAATCTTTCTCCTAGGATTGCATGTCCCATGATTCATGACCGGCACGAAGCTCTACATTCTTTTGCGTCTTTAAGCTAATCTCCACTCCACTCCTATAGAGGGCTACAGCTGAATGAGAAGGGGTTCATGATGTGCTGTGAGGGTTAATTCCAGCATATCTGGAAATAAGAGATATACCTGCCTGGCACTGACCCTAGTCAAGGCAGGAAACATGCTGATTAAGAATGTTGCTGTATAACTGTTGGTGCAAGGAGTTTTAGGAAGGTTTTTACCAGCTTGTCAACATTGTTTATTGATAAGAATGAGATGGATGATT
Source organism: Equus asinus (assembly GCF_041296235.1). Lineage (NCBI taxonomy): Eukaryota > Metazoa > Chordata > Mammalia > Perissodactyla > Equidae > Equus > Equus asinus. The sequence goes on from NC_091797.1 coordinate 42,640,850, forward strand.
TGCACCTGGTCTCAGTGAAACCTCTGAAGGACTCCATTGTTGGATGTGGTTATTTAGCAAGAAGATGTCTATGTGACCAGCAGAGTATAAGAAGCCCCATCTGAGACTACTTTTGGGGCTCCCTGTTTTCAAGGAGTTCCAGGCATATATGGGTAGTTTCTAATGTGAAACAGAAAGTGCATCCATACAGTTCTTACAGAGAAAGGAAAATTAGACCTCACGCCTGGCTTCTCCAAACCTCTTGTTAGGAAGCAGCCTGTATCTGTGATGCATATCCTTACTTTAATGCTGTTGATTTTTTGTTTGCTTTCCTAAAATAAACTGTAGATTCTTACGCATTATTTTGGGTCCCGTGAGTCTTCTTTAGCAATGGAACCCTGTCTAACTGCCATTGTTAGTGCACATGACGGTGGTTTTAAAATGGAAAATAGAGGAATTTTCAGAAATGGCTTAATATGGGAAGCCTTCTTGTAGAAGTGAATTTTCAACTGACCATTTAAAAGGTGATATTTATTCAGAAAACACTTAGAGGGTACTTGTGACATACTGAAAGCCTGCCATGTATTTTCACATATTCCATATAATTTAATATATAGGAGAAAAGTAACAGCAAGAGAGAGCTAGGAAAAGCAGGAAAGAATATTTCAGCTAAAATGCTAAACAAATACTAAGATAAATAGGCAGCAAATACTTGTCTTAAATCAAAGAAAGAAAGATTAAATTGTAACATCAGGTCCCAATTAAATTAAATATTCATTTCGAGCCAGATCTGAGGACTAGCCCAGGGCCTTCCCTAAGGAAGATATCAAAGAAGTGGGGGGTACAGAGCCGTTATATACCGTCTTGGAACAAAAAGCATACATTGCATATGACAAGAATGTCCCCTTTACAATTGTCATAAGATGCTTAGCTGGCATAGCAGATCAGTGGTCACCAGGTCAGTGGTCACAAGGTGAGCACAGCAGGTCGGTAATTAATACTTAGTTCCCAGGAAGAGATGCTTATCCTTAAAGAAAGGCCGATATGGGGAGAAGTTACATCCCAATCTTTAAAGGCATGATTCTTGTCTTTGGGACATTGTAAATATTTAAAGTAGACATACAGTGCATGCTCAACAAGCCAAATCAGACCCTTCTGGAAAAACACAATCATGCCAAATTAGTTTTAACCCAAATGGCTTCCTAATACACTTCAATATATCATATTGCTTTTTATTTATTTATCACTTTCAAGTATTTAAATAGTAGTTTGTTTCTTCCATTGCTTCAACTGTATTTGAATTTTTAATAATAAAATTGTCACGCCTTCTTTCTATTTCACAGTGAAAAGAATAGCAGTGAGAAAAGAACTTGCACAAGCTCCCATGCTCAAAGCTACCTGACTATGAGCATCTGTGCTCACACACTTTGCCTTCTCTCTTAACTATTAGGAACTCTTCCTCCTGTTTAAAACCAAACTATCCCCTCACGAACTGGATCCTATTTCTTTTCGTCTTCTCAAGATCATCACTGTTGCAATTTTCTTCTCTCTCTCCTGCATTTTCATTTTACTGCTGTATCATTCCCTTCCCTCCAGTTTATCAACATGTTCTAATTTCTCTCAACTCAAAAATAATTCTCTTTTGATCTTCCATCCCCTTACTATTAACATCCATTTCTCTACTTCCCTTTAGAGTTAGACTCCTCAGAAGGTTTGATTTTATTCACTACCTCCATTTCAGATCCACTTTTCGTCTCTTGTATATACTCCAATCAGGATTTTATTCTATCACTCTACTTGAAACAGCTCTTTGCAGGTTTGCTGGTGAGACCCACATTACTAGATCTACTGGTCAATTTTCATTCCTAATCTCACTTGAACTATTAACAGCATTTTAGGCACTTGTTCACTTATTCTTTCTGGAAACACTGTCTACTCTTTCCTTCCAGGAAAACCCATGCTTTTAATTTTCCTCCTACTCACTGAACACTTGTCAATCCCTTTCTATTGTTCCTCCTCATCCTCCTGACCTAAATATTGTGCTTACTACGCCCTCTGCTGGGAGCTCTCTTCTCTCGGGTATCCGCATTGCTTGCTTCCTTATCTCCATCAGGTCTTTGCTTGAACATATTTTCCAAGCTCTTCCTTGACCCTCTCCATTTAATACAGGCCTCCTGTATTTCCTAGCACCCAGCCCTATTATACTCATCTTCACACACTTATGAATGTTACTATCATAAGTTTGCTTTTTTTATTAGTCTATTTTCTCTCTTATCCACCAGAATGCAAGCTCAATGCAGTAGGCATTTTTTGTGTATTTTGTTCCAATACCCAGAACAATGCCTGGCACTATATATATTTGCTGGATGAGTGAATGAGGAGGAAAAGTGTGAACATAGTCAAAATATAAAATAGGTTAAAGTTGTCTTCAGGGTCTTTGTACCACTCGTCAAGACAACAAGATGGAAAATGATCTGATAATCTGATTAATAAGCATTTATTGAGATATCTTCTCATAGCTCTTAATTTAAAATCACAATGAGTATAAACACACACAAGCATATATGTAATATTTATTTCTCCTGGAGGAAGTTTAAGCACCGTGGCTAAGAGATACACAACTGTGCACAGTGGGTTGAAATCCTGATGCTCATTTCTACCTAAACATCCATCTGTTCCGTCTGTGTAAAAGATCATTCTGTAAGGATCAGGCATTTATTGATGAAATGAAGAAACTATAGAGGATAAAAATGAAATGTTTCTGCTTTTTTTATTATGGAGAATAGTCTATTATTCCCAGAAGATGGTAGAACAGTTAGAATATATTTGATTCTTCCTACTTTATATATAAGTAAGTAAACTTTATAAACTACTTTGTAAATTAAGTAAAAGGTCATGCTGGGCCATCATCATGTTATTAAGGACATAGTGACCTTTTTTCCCTTAAGATCTGATATTCATCATTCCCTATCACCTATAATAGTGGTTCTAAATTTTTTAGAGAAGAGTGTGATGAAACTTATCCTTTGTGGGGGAAAAAGGGAAATTTTGAAGAGAATTAGTCAGGAGTTCCATAGGGAGTTTCCAGAATGGATATATCTATGGAAACTTATACTCTATCTGCTGATCTCCTGCTCCCAGTCCAAGATATTATTAATTCTAAAGTAATGCATCTAAGCAGCACAGAGATGAGATAAAAATTATTGTAATCATTGTTCAATAGAGATTGATTCTAAAAGGATTTTTCATTTATTTAGAAATGTATAGTACGTTTTTATGCCAGTAAGACACATAGTATAAGTTGTTTTTCCAGAAGAGATGAGAAATGCCAAGTCTTCAAATTCTGTGCATTGGCTGCATTAATAATGCCCTTAATAAACATCATCATGGCTCAGCATCATCTTTTACTTAGCTTATAAAGTAAGAAGAATCAACTATATTCTAATTTTTCTACCTTCTTATGGAAATAGTTAAAATTAAATTAAAAACCCATTCTTTCCAGCCCTAACTAAACTAAAATAAAATCTAATCTATCTGGAGAAAGTATAAGAGTTAGTGCTCAAAAATGGGAAAATATGCACATTGTGCATATTTATTAAGTATTTGGTATTTTTTCTGTGGCCTTTGGATTCACCTTAACTTTCTTAAAGATTTTTAGGGGTTTAAATGAGAAATTGCTAAACCCATCCTTTATCCAGCTCCTAAAGATACCACTGGCAATACTTCCAAATTTTTGAATCCTTATTCACTTGCAGAAATTCTAGCACATTATATGTTTTCCTAGGTTATGAGATGGGATTCACCCAATTAATAATATTTCAGGTCTTAAGAAACATGCCTGCCTTTAAGATTCCTTCATTTGATACAAATCATTCTAATCAATTTCCGTTATAACTGGTGAGGTACTGCAGTCATTAACGTAAACGTGAAGAAATGAACATCCAGAGAACACCCAAGCATAAAGATTCCAACAGTTCCCCAGAGGTCATCTCATTCTTCTCTGCCTCTATCCAAGTTTATCCTTATAACATGTGGGAAAAGTGGAGACTCATAATCTTTAAACATTTTGAGCAAAAACATCCTTTAGCCTTCTTTTGTCTTTAATAAAGTATTAACAATTATTGAATATGAACTAGAAATTCTTCCTTCTATATAAAGCAAATACCTCATGGTCGTGCTTTATATCTTTTCCTCTCTACTTTCTATTGCCTCAGATAGCCAAATATAAATATCATTAAACTTAATTATATAAATGATGCAAAATATGCAGGATCCATATATAAGTTATAGTATTAGAGGTACTAAGCGCTAGATAATTGAACAATTTATTTTGCCTCTCATTCAGGCATTTGGCACTATAAAGGCACATTTGACCTTTCTAGGAAAAATAAGTATTTTTTTTTTTTGCTACTTCTAAGTTCATTCTTTTCATATATGTTGAGGAGGTACTAAGTACAAATCATTAAGCTAGAAGCTGGCATATACAAAAGTGCCTGGCGTCTACCTTCATGGCTGGTATTTTGCAAGCATAGGTCACTTTCGGTCTTGGATTGGAGCCCTCCTAGTGATGAATACTTGACTTCGAGGGACTTGAGAGGAGTACAAGTGATTGCCAACTCAGGAATATTGCATTTTCTCAACCTAGCTAAACCACTGAATTCCTCATTAAGTGCTTTTTCAGTCTTTAATGCCAGAACGTTCCTTTATTGGCTGGGTATAACAACATACATAGAAGATGGGTCAAAAGACAATCCTAAAATGTGATCACTTTCTACTAAGCTTCTGCACTCCCCTTCCCTAGCACCTTCTTCATGGCCTCTTTAACATCTTTGTTTCTCAGTGTATAGATCAGGGGGTTGACACTGGGAGTGACAATTGTGTAGAAAAGAGTAAAGAACTTGCCCTGATCCTGGGAATAAGTGTTTGCCGGCTGGAGGTACATGTATATGATGGTACCATAGAAGAGCGAGACAACAATTAAGTGGGAGCTACAGGTGTTGAAGGCTTTTTTTCGCCCGGCAGCTGACTTGATCCTAAAGACTGCTCCTGCAATATAACCATAAGAGATGAGGATGAGGAAGAGTGGTGCCAGGATGATAAAGATTGCCAAGGCAAATGCCAGTGCCTGAAGGGTCATGGTATCTACACAAGCCATGCCAATTAGTGCTGGCATCTCACAGAGAAAGTGGTCCACTCGCATGTGCCCACAGCGGGTTAGCATCAATGTCTGGGGTGCCATTATGAGAGAATTGCTGAAGCCACTCAGCCATGCCACTGAAGCCAGCTGCCCACAGAGACGTGGGTGCATGATGACAGTGTAGTGCAGGGGTTTGCAGACTGCAGCATAGCGGTCATATGCCATGACAGCCAGGAGGACACACTCCACCCCTCCCAGAGCCAGGACAAAGTAGAGCTGGATGGCACAACCCAGATAGCTGATGGTCTTATCTGGACCCCAAAGGTTGTAGAGCATCTGAGGGATGGAGCCTGTGGTGAAACACATGTCTAGAAATGAGAGATTGGCCAAAAAGAAATACATTGGTGTGTGCAGCCGGGAATCCAGAGCAGAAAGTAAGATGATGGTCATGTTGCCAAGAAGAGTCAGCAGATAAAAAGTGAGGACAACCACAAAGAGGATCAGCTCTAGGTGGGGACGGTCAGAGAAGCCGACCAGGAAGAAGCCTTCAAAAGAACTTGTGTTGTCCTTTTCCATCACCTGTGACCACGTATTACCTGTTAGGAGAAAGATGAGTATCTGTTAAGAACACAGACATATTCCCTCAAAATGGAATGACTGGTAAAATGGTAGAACAGAAACTTCCTTGGAAATGCTGGATGCTTAACCCAGAATTTCAATAGCTGTTAATGAAGTCAATATTTGGTCTGAAGAGCACAGTATGCAGTGGCTTTTCAGGCTCCTGGCTGTGCCTATTTACCAACATTTTGAATCATTCTTTTCAGTTTGGCAGGGTGTAAAAAGTTACTTTCAAAAGCTGATAATCTTACAAGGGAATAAACACTCAAAATTATCCACTTTTTTTTATGGGGAAGCGTCAAATTCTAGTCATATGTAACCTGTGGATGGAAATAGTGGCTTTTGTCTCTGGATCAGAGAACTAGGCTTGCTGTTAGGTGAAATCTCATTCTAAACATTGTCTCATCAATATTGGGAAACCTAAAGTCATATCCAAACTCAACAGGGTACAAATGATCAAGCAAAATCTTAGGAAGAAGATGACCTCTTTATTGTTTATAGCTATACCTCCGATTCATTCACTCCATTTACTGGAGCCTGACTCTAACATCTCTCCTACCCCTCTACCCAGCCCTATCCTAAACCTCTGTGATAAAATTGTTTTACATCACCAAGGCGTATTTTAACCCTGGGATTGGGTGACTTTTCTGAAGTTGTGAATGCTTTCCCATAAAGATGAAAAAGAGATAATGCATTTCCCAGAAGTAAAGAGTTTCCCAGAACTCAACCTCAATGGAATTAATATTCAATGTTCTTTTAACAGCATTTTCTCTCCTCTTACTCACATTTTATTCTTACAAAGAACTCCACTTCCAGGAAGCCTACATTGATTAGTTTAATTATCTGTGTCTTATGATCCCATAGGACTGAAAGATTTTGTATCTTCTATGATACTTTATACTTCAATTATTTGCCAGTGGTTTATGTCCTAGGGTGAGTGTATTGTCCAATGTTAACCAAGGGCAAAGTCTCATGCTAATATTTTTGCATAATTTCCTAAGCAGTTAAGAAGTAATAGAGTTGTGACTCTTATTAAAAGAGAATGTGTTATATCTCTCAGGTGCATTAGGAGGCAAAATAGGGTCAAATCCACTGCTCTAAGAATGCTTTGCCGTAATTGAATCATGCTGTGGCATGTGTTCTGAACAACAGATTTAAGATTTTGAACATTAAAACTTTGACACTTATTGGAGATTATAGGATTCTCAAAGTCATCACTCCAGAGGCTGCAAGAAGCTTCTGTAGTGGTGACGAATGGATGCAATAATATCTAGGTGGATAAACAATCCACTGATTGTATAACTGAGGGCTGACACTTTTAACCAAGCCAGGATTAAGGGCTTTCCCTCCACTTCTTATAAAATGGAAATTAAAAAACATATATAATGCTTAAGAAAGAACATATATGTATACACGAATGATCTTGGAGTGTAGCTACCAAACTGATGATAATGGATGTCTCTGGAGAGGAAATTGGATTAAAGACTGTGGCTGTCTCTATATCTATAATGTTTTATTTCTTTAAAAATAGCTGGAAGTTTGATCATAAGGAATAACTATTAATTCTGAATGGTGAGTGTATTTTTTGTCTTTTATCTGTATTTTTTTCTACTAGTCTTTGTAAATTTCTATATGTTTAACATCTCAAAACATAAAATAAATATAAATTACAAATTATTTAAATGTTAATGTAACTAATATTTATGGACCTTAAGAGCTAAGCACTAAAGTTTACCATTTGACATAGTTTACCTCATTTCATTCTCAAAGTGACCCCAAGAGGGGTGGGCCCAGGGCCAAGTGGTTACATTGGAGCCCTCTGCTTTGGTGGGCAGGATTTCGCTGGTTCAGATCCCAGGCGGGGATCTAGCACCTCCTCAAACCATGCTGAGGGGGCGTCCCACATAGCAGAACTAGGACCTACAACTGGAATATACAACTGTGTACTAGAGGCCTTTGGGGAGAAGAAAAAGAAGAAGAAAGAAGATTGGCAACAGATGTTAGCTCAGGGCCAATCTTTTAAAAAACGAAAGTAACCCCAGGAGGTCAGCAATTTTGTTATTCAATCTTACAAATTAAGCTCCTGAGGCCAAGAGAGTGAAGAAATAAGCTACCCCAGATCACACGGCTGTACATGGAACCGACTAGAACCCCTGAGATTTTACTCTAGAGATCACTCCATCAATCTCAGCAATCTCATCAATCTCAACACTCATCAATCTCTAACTATAGACTTAGGCAGCACAATAATTATATCGTCTGCTTATAAAGAAACTAAATAAGTTGTAAAACTGAGACTGCAACTCATTTCTTTGAAAAGAAAGAAAACTCCGCTGCACACTTTCAAAAGAAAACTTTGTTGCACAAAGTTTTCGATAAAGTTTTATTGCTTATAAATTGAATAAAGCAGGTAGCAAAGGTGTAGTCACATTTTTATTCAGGAAATGAGATATATAGCTAAAATTTGCCTGCCAGGATGTCTTAAAACTGCAGTCATTGGGCACAGAAACTCCGTCAGCGTGAACGTAGGCCTGGCATCCTCTGGCCCTTCCAGAAGGGAGGGCAGGGCAGCTGTGCTTGGCAGTGACTCTCTCATTCCATGGTTATCATTGGTGGGGCCCAGGACAGGCCACCCCAAAATATCGCACAATAGCAAACTGATTATTTTGAATTAAAGTTATTTAAGAAGCAAAAAGGGCTTTCTGATTCTCCCGTCTTTGTTCCTCCTGAAAGCAGGAAATAAATCTCCTACGTGAAAGGTGCCCTCCTTGCATCCTTATCACCAGAGCTGGGGATTCAGGGCCGAGGAGCCTGCATAGACAAACTCTTGCTCATTTACTACCTCCAGCCTAAACTCTACTTAAATTCCTCACTAATTATGTACCCTAAGCCTGAGTTTCTTTGTCCTGTCAATTTTTCACAAATTTACGTTTGTTTGTGTAAAAAATATATATACTGCCTATTTTCACTCTCTAAGCATCATTTCTTTATGGTCTCCAATACGTATGTATTAAACTGGATTTTCCTCATGTTAATCTGGTCTTCTGTCCTAACTGTCGATTAGCAGGAAAAAATATTTGTGAAACTAGTTTCTTGGACAAAAGCAACTCTAGTACTCTTTTGAGGATGCCTCTTGCATCCATTTGTTAAGCCGCAAAAAGCTTATTGGTTTGAGTCACTAGCAAGATCCCACTAAAAACTTCCACTACCTATACGTTAAACTGGATTTTTCTCCTGTTAATCTGGTTTTGTGTCAATTTTATTATTAGTCCACCCATAAGAATACAAGAAGGGAAGAAAGGGGATTTTCCCCCACCCCTACAACATACTCAGAATTTCCTTATGTGTGTGTATGCATATATATACACATATGTATATGTACAGGTATATATGTGTGTGTATATACACGTATACATATACATATATATATGCTGGCCCTTCCAGAAGGGAGGTCAGGGCAGCTGTGCTTGGCAGTGATGTGTACGTATGTGTATGAATGTTTATCAACTATATAGTAGAGTACAAACCCAAGTTATTTTCTTTTTTATTTTGTTTTCTTTCTTTGCTTTTTATCTTTTTTCTCAGATCAACCAAAGGACCCACAAAGCCTGAGATCATTCAATAGGATTATTCTCATGAATTTTTCATTCTGATACAAAGTTTTCCTAGTTGCTAAACCATCCATTCACTGTCTGCCTTTCTCTTCATATTATCATATCAATATTCAGTCTCTACTCTTCTCTACCAAGCCTTGCCTTAGTGAGGACTGCATTCTTGCATTTCTGAACTGTAGTAACTAATTGCTGATTCCTCTGTTTGCCAAGAATATTCTTTTAAATGATATATGTGTGTCTATCCTTATTTAAATCTAATAGAGTGGCTTCTAAACACAGTGGCATGATAGTTTGCTCACAAGAGCCATACACATTAATTATTTAATTGCATCATGCAATTTATCACTTACTGCATTTAGGTAAGTTCCCATTGCTATGAAAAACAAGACAAAGTTGTATATCCTCTCTGACTTCTGGATCCTTGACCAGGTAATTTCAACTTCACAAGATTTTTGAAAATTGAAGCAAATAATGCCCCAATATCAACTATTATCTAATTCATTTACAAAGAGCCAGAACGGGGATTTACTGCTTAGATTGTTTAGAGGAATGAATTACCAAGTCCCAGAGTTAAGAGAAGTGTGGGCATGTCATAGTTAGACAAGCTGCTTGTTCTGTGCCAAATGGTACATGAGGTAAATGCAAACCATAGAAAACTCAGAAGAACATTTTATAAGCTTCTTTCATTGACTCTCTGTGTTGGAGTTCAAAGTTCCACTGTTAATACTCAACACTCACAATTACTGAGAGCTTGTTATTCCATATACTCTCACATGATGCAGGACCATAATTAGTATTTTTAGTCTCAAAACTTTTCAATTCAGTAGATTCCACTGCTTTTTAAATTCACGTCTTTTGGAAAGAACTCCATTAAAGGGTTCAAAGTCTCTCTCTGGCTTCCTCATAGAGGGAGTTACATTAAAGCACAGTCTTTAAAATGTAATCAAGCCTATTCAAATAAAGTGCATAGACATTTAGGCTATGAAGTATTGGCATAATAAATCTAATTGCCCATGATTCAGCAATAGTCTAAGGTTCAAAAACAAAACAAAACAAAAAAGACAGATGATTGGATAGAGGTCTAGGTTACGTTTCTTTCTACACAGGATCATTAACTTACCAAATTTGACTGCAACCTCAGAAATGCCATGTCCACCATTCCTTCTCTTTCTTGGGACTTCACTTGGAAGTCCAGGTGGGATGACCATAGTGAAAACAAGAAGAGAAAAATGACATTTAAGAAATTTATGAGAATAGGAAGAAGATAAAGAGGCAACAGGACCCAGCTGAGCTGAATCTGGATGGAGAATGTTGATAAGCACGCAATAGTTGTACCACCTGAGGGCCCCAAATATCCACATACCCTCCTTCCACCCCAGATAAGGAGCCAGATAAGGAGCAGCCTGAAGGAAGCTAGGGTATCTCTGATGTACATTCAGCACAGAGAACACTTAAAGATCAAAGGATTCAAGTTTCAAAAGGAAGAAGTTTTTATGGACTTCAAAGTTGATATAGGATTGGGTATTTCCTTTTCTGCTTCACCCTATGGCATAAAACTTCCTTTTCAAAAATTCCCTTAACTAATTATCTCTAACAAGGGTTGGGAAAGCATACAGTCTCAGAGGAAATATCACTCTTCCCAAGACACACACACACACACACACACACACACACACACACAGAGGCACATTATAGATTCACCCAAGAGAGAGACTGAGAGAGAGCACAAAATCTTCCTCACTGGGTCTCAGTAAGATCAGTAGTTAGTCATGAACATTAAGGCATGGAAAGTGGCCACCTCATACCCAATTCACAGTAGAACCTGGAATCAATGAAGAGATGTGGAAGGATCTACATGCGCCTGGTTTCGTTTTATGATGCGTGTCCTCTGCTACTTCCTCAGTGTGTGCAGTGCAAGAAGTGCTATTCTCAGTCCTTTACCATTTTGTTTACTTAAGATTAACTTTCTGTGGAATTTCAAGGTCCATTATAATGAAGCTTAACTTGAATATTTTCCATTTAAGACAAATACATTGAGAAAAGGAGAGCAGATTAAAAAAAAGAGATTGATTTTGACACAATACCAAAAAATCAGCCAAACTATTAAAATAATCTCATTTCAATTTGCCTAGTTTGGTAAAAATTACTAAAATATCTTAGGAAAGTTACTTTCTGACTGACAAATGACTTCAGCTGAGTCATTAGAATAAATTAGCAGGTTTTGGTTTTTAAAAAGGACAAAAAATTATAGCGTGCACAGTCAGATGAACCATTCCCCTGAGAGTTACATCTTATACTTAAGTTATTAGGTGGCATTACCATCTCAGCCTAATATTTTCTCATGAAAACTAGGGAGAAATGCATAGAGAATTTGATGCTTTCAAGAATTTCCTATCTGAAATAATTAGTGCCTCTGAGAAATGAAGGAGATGAGGTTCTCATCAGGTACCTAACTCAATGAAGGATGTGGAATTGGGTAGCCAAAGAAGAAATTCTAGAAGCAGTCTTTAAATTTTTTGCCACTTCACTTCCTCCTCTTTTACTAACACTTGGCCTGTCACCACCCCTAACCCATTACAAATATATTTAAACTTCTAACTGATAGAAATATTATAGCAGTGGAAAGAGATTTTCTGTGAAACAAAATAATATAATCCAAGGGTTATAAGCGATTACAAGAGATGCTTCCCAGAATATTACCATATGATTTAATATGTTGTAATATGACATCATAGAAGTTACCAGAAAAAGAAATGAAATCTACAAGTCTCTCATCTTTTACAAGTCAGCCATTTTTTCCATCAAATGCAATTATATTTAAATGAGTTCTCTTTTATTACAATTTAACCTAACTTATTGTCATTGTAGCTTTTGTGGAGGTAAACGACAGATTATTTATAAAACTTTTATCACATGTATTAATAAAATTTGATGTCAAATGTTCATCATTTTTTTCATCCATGTTTCCCAAACCTTCTTTTCTTTTTTTTTTCTTTTTTTAACATTGTATGATTTTAAATTTATTGAGAATTGTTTTATGGCTTAGCAGATGGTGTCTTTTGTTGAATGCTATGTGCACTTTTGTAAAGAATATATACTGTGCTGTTAGTGGTAAAGTGTTCCTTAAATGTCAATTAGGTCCGGTTGGCTATGAGCGCTGTTCAAATCTTTTCTAGCCCTCCTGGTTTTTGTCTACTTCCATCAATTACTGAGAGAAGAATGTTGAAATCCCAAACTGTCACTGTAAATTTGTCTATTTTTCCTTCTAGCACTGTCAAACGTTGCTTTATTTATCTTTGAGCTCTGTTATTGGGAACAAACAGATAGGTCAATTATGTTTCCTTGACTAATAGATTCTGTTATCATTAAAGAAATGCTTCTTTTCATCTCTGGTAAGATTCTTTGTTCTGAAATCTTCTTTATGTGACATTCCACCTTCAGAGTGACCAGTATTTGCATGGTTTATCTGTTCCCAGTCTTTTAAGCTATTTGTAACTTTATATGCAGTCTGACAATCTCTGTCTTTTAATTGTTCTTGGATGCTTTATATTTTATGTTATTGTTGATATGGTTAGATTTTAACCTACTACCTTGCTATTTGTACTTTGTTCCTTTTTTTTTCTTTTTTTACTATTTTCTTTTGGATTGAGCATTTCTTATTATTCTATTTTATCTCTACTGTTTGTTATATTTTATTGGTTCCTTTAAGGTTTACAATATACATCTTTAACTTATCATAGTCTATCCTCAAATAAAATGCCTCTTCTCATATAATGTAAAACATTTACAACAATGTAATTCCATTTCCTGCTCCCTGTCGTTTGTACTCTTGTCGTCAAGTTTTAATTCTGCATATGTTATAAACCTTACAACACAACCCCCCCATACTTGCTTTTCTTGAGTTTTGTCTCTTTGTGATTTGTCTAGTCACCAAGTCTTAAAACATCTCAGTTTTCTCGAGCCATCTCTTTCCCTGAATTCTTATATTCAATAAGTTTCTAAGTCTACCCATAACATCTGTCTTTCACATCTCTGCCTTCTTTTTCATTTCCACTCTCTTTCCCTAGCCCAGTGCCTTGTTAACTTGTCCCTGATGTGTTACAAGAGCCTGTTCATCAGTTCATCTCTAGTGTCTCACTACTCACCGTCATCTTGTACTGTGGTATAAGTGGAGTCTTCCTAAAATATAGGTGTTATCAAGCCATTACTTAAATTCCTTAGGTGACCCTTATTGCCTAGAGAAATATACAAATATTCCCTAATGTTGATGCTGGTTCTGGGCCAACTTACATTCCCAGCTCTACCTAAAAGAGCTTCTGGCCAGCCCGGTGGCGCAGTGGTTAAGTTCACACATTCCGCTTCGGTGGCCCAGGGTTCGCTGGTTCAGATCCCAGGTGCGGACCTACACAATGCTTGTCAAGCCATCCCGTGGCAGGTGTCCCACATGAAAAAAAGGAAGATGGGAATAGATGTTAGCTTAGGACCTGTCTTCCTCAGCAAAATGAGGCTTGGTGGCAGATGTTAGCTCAGGCCTAATCTTCCTCAAAAAAAAAAAAGAAGAAGAAAATAAAAAATAAATTAAAACATAAATAGAAGAGCTTCTGTTTATTTTATACTCCAAATGCACTAAACTACTCACCATTTTTCCTAAACAATAAAAAACTGAATCTTCTCTGGAAGACAATTTGGAATCAAAGAGAAAGAGATTAGCCTTGAGAGAGACAATGGCTCAAACTCCAGCTCAGAAACAGTCAATCCAGGCTTAAAAACTAGAAAACCTCGTTTACTATCATTGGGGAAAAATTATTTTGAAGAGTTCCTGTGAAAGTTAAATGAGGTAAAAAATATTAATTATCTAGCATTGTCCCTGACATAAAGTAAATCTTTGATAATTTTGACTTTCCTTACTCTATGTCCCCTTGCTTATGATGTTCTCTCAGAGGGGAATGTTCATTCTATTAAAAATAATACTAAAATAATCAAAGTTCAGTTGAAATATTCTTCCTGGAAAATGCTGTTATTCCTCTTTGTTAAACTTGGCTGTTCTTTCATCTGGGTTCCAGAAGCTCTTTATTCACAGTTCTATTCTAGCACTGACTACACTCAATATTGGATTTTAGTTTATTTTAAAGAAAACTTAAAGAGGTGGATTATTAGGAAGTGAATTCTTGATTAAGAGAATAAAATGCATGTAGAGAGAGAAGAGAAGGAAAAATTTAGAGGAGCATAGAAAAATGAAGGAATTGAAATGCTTATGGTGCTTGGTATGTGAGGGTATATGATAGCAGGGATAGAGGATAGTCAAGTGGAGGGAAAAAAAGACACTTAGCTGATCTAATTAAAAGATATCATAAAGAAACCCCTTTGGTGGAAAATGACATTTTCTAGTGCCTCTATTGTCCGCTTATAAAAGGCAAGTGTACAATAAAAAATTATTAGGCATGAAAAGAGCAAGACCATATGATCAATAATCAAGAATTTTTCTTTAGAAAAATCCATAGAAGGATTTAAGTAGTGGTTAAGTTCAGCATATTCTACTTCAGTGGCCCAGGTTCACAGACCTACACCACTCATCAGTCATGCTGTGGCAGCAACCCACATATAAAATAGAGGAAGATTGGCACAGATGTTAGCTCAGGGCTAATCTTCCTCAAGCAAAAAAAGAGAAAGATTGGCAACAAATATTAGCTCAGGGCTGATCTTCCTCAGCACAAAAAAAATAAAGTCCATAGAAATAAATCCCTGGATAATTCAGATTTTGAAGTTGAAAATATGGACAAAACAGATGAACTCAAGATAATTTCACCAAAGATAAATATAAACATACGAAACTTAAAAAGAATAGAATGTACATTCTAGAAATTAAAAGTAAAATAATTGAAATTAAAAACTCAGTCTGAGTTTAATATTATAAAATAGGAATAGTGACTGGAGGACAAGTAAGTGGAAAAAAACAAAAGTAACACCAAGAAAGAACAAAAGTGAAAACAAATTATGAACATAACCACATATAGGTCCTACACAAACGGTTTAAGAGACAAATAGTTAGGGTATCAGAGGGAGACATGAGAAAGAGTGGGGCAGAAACAAAATACAAACAAACAATGGCTAAGAATTTTCCAAAGATAACGAAAACATCAACCAACATATTCAAGGATTTCAGTAAACTCTAAGAAAGATAAACTGAAAAATAAAACTTCATAAGGGTTTATTTTCTTCAACATAATGCCAAAAGCACAATTCATAAAAGAAGAAAATCAATAAATTGGGCTTCACCAAAATTGAAAACATTGCTTTGTGAAAGATCCTGTTAAACGTATAAAAGAACAGAACAGCTCTAGACTAAAAGAAACATATTTGCAAACTATATATCTGACAAAAGATTTAGAATATGTAAAGAACTCTCAAAACTCAGCAGTAAAAACACAAATAATACAATTAGAAAATGAGCAAAAGACATAACTGACATTTTACTACAGAAGAAATATTGATGGCAAAAACGCACATGAAAGTGTGTTCAACATCATTAGCCATTAGAAAGATGCAAATTAAAACCATAATGAGATCACTATACACTTAAATAAAAGAGCTGAAATTCAAAATAGTGGTAACATTAAATGCTGACAAGAATTCAGAGAAACTAGATATCACACGTATTGTTGGTAGTAATGTGAATAACACAACCACTCTGGAAAATAGTTTTATAAGAAACTAAACATACACTTAACATATGACCCAGCAATCATACCTCTGGACATTTATTCCAGAAAAATAAAACTTATGCTCACACAAAAGTCTAGATGATATGGTTTCTAGCAGTTTTGTTTGTAATAGCCAAAACACACAAACAACCTCAATGTCCTTCAGTGGGTGACTGGTTAAACAAACTAGGCTGCATCCATCCCAGGAAACACTACCAGACAGTGAAAAGGAACAAGCTGTTGATACATGTGACTGCTTGGAAGGATGTCAGGGAATTAAGCTGAGTGAAAAAAAAAGCCAGTCTCAATGGGTTGCATACTGTATGATTCCATTTATGTGACATTCTCAAGATGACAAGATTATAGAGAGAGTGAACAGATTAGAGGTTTCCAGGAGTTCAGAATGGGAGTCAGTTAAGAGAGGAAAGAGATGGGCGTTAACTGGTAACAAGAAGGAAGCTTGTGGTGATGGAACAACTGTGTATCTTGATTGCGGCAGTGGTTACACAAATCTACACATGTGACAAAATTGTGTAAACTACATGTACACACAAATGAGTGTGTGTGAAACTGGTGAAACCGAGAAAGATTTGTGGCTTGTACCAATGTCAGTTTTCTGGTTTTGTTTTTTTGGGTTTTTTTGAGGAAGATTAGCCCTGAGCTAACTACTGCCAGTCCTCCTCTTTTTTGCTGAGGAAGCCTGGCCCTGAGCCAACATCTGTGTCCTCTACTTTATATGTGGGACGCCTACCACAGCATGGTGTACCAAGCAATGCCGTGTCCGCACCCAGGATCCGAACCTGCCACCCTGGGGCCGCCAAGAAGCAGAACGTGCAAACTTAAGTGCTGCGCCACCGGGCCAGCCCAGTTTTCTGGTTTTGACATTCTTCTATAGTTACTTGAGATGTTTCATTGGGGAAAACTAAGTGAAAGGTACACAGGACCTCTCTGTATTATTATTTTTGCAACTTCATATAAATCTGTGAGTTTTTCAAAATAATTTTTTTTAAACTAGGATGAGGAAGATCTGTATGAACAAATATAGAGTGATTTCCAGGGTATATTGTTAGGTGAAAAAACAAAGATCAAAGAGTGTCTATTACATGCTACCTTTCACAGAAGAAAGAAGAGGCTATAATAAAACATCCATATATCTGCTCTCTTATGCAAAAGGAAATACAAGAAGGATAAACCAGAAACTAATGAGATTGGATATCCATCAGGGGTGAGCATGGAATAGAATGTAGAGAATTGTGGCAGGAGACAGCCTGGTGGCATAGTTGTTAAATTCAAACACTCCATTTCAGCAGACTAGGATTTGAGGGCCTGGATCCCAGGCGCAGACTTACACATTGTTCATCAAGCCATGACTTGGCCACATCCCACATATCAAAAATAGTGGAGGATTGGCATAGGTGTTAGCTCAGAGACAATTTTCCTCAAGCAAAAAGAGGAAGATTGGTGACAGACGTTGCCTCAGGGCCAATCTTCCTCACGAAAAAAAATGAAAGAAAGAAAGAATTGGTGAATCAGAATGGTGTGGCAAGGATGAAGGGGATTGACTCTTTTCTGAATATAACATTTTGAGTGGTTCTTACTCTTATAACTTTAATAATGTTTCACATAGTCAAAATGTAAATAAGTAATTAAAGTCAACCAGAATGGAGATTACTCAAAAGGAATACAAACAGTAATAAATGAACCTACTTGTATGACAAATGAGCAGCATAACCTTTCTAAAGGGGATGAGGAAGAAAAGAACTGACCTAAATTAACTTTGGGAAAGAGTATTTGACTACCAGGCAAAGGGCAGACTAGTCTAAGGTTATGACAAAAAGAACTGTACACAAATATTGTACTCTAGTTAGTAAAATTATTATGACCAGGAGTATAGGTTAGCAATTCTGAAACTATTTGTATTGTTATAATTGAGCAAATAATTAAATATATTATGGATCCTGAGAGCCAGCTTTCCCACTGCCAGAGAAAGAAGGTACAAACAAAAAAAAGGAGGGAGGCTAGAATGAACCCTGCGATATTTGATTGGAATCAGAGGCATCAGTATGAACTTGTGGGTACACACACACACACACACGCGCACGCATACAGAGGGATAGATAAATAAACTAACATATATATGTGTATGTACGTGTGATTATACACATATAGATATATTTCTAAGCTCTGTTTTCTGAGAGAAACTTACTGGGTTTTTAAATATTTTATTAATTATTTTCTCTTACAGTTTTTCCTTTGTTGGTTTTTTTTTTCTTAAAGATTGGCAGCTGAGCTAACAGCTGTTGCCAATCTTCTTTTTTTTTTCTCTTTCTGCTTTTTCTCCCCAAGTCTCCCCAGTATATAGTTGTATATTTTAGTTGTGGGTCCTTCTAGTTGTACTATGTGGGACGCCGCCTCAACTGGCATGATGAGTAGTGCCATGTCCACACCCAGGATCCGAACCAGAGAAACCCTGGGCCACCGGAGCGGAGCGCGCAAACTTAACAACTGGGCCACGGTGTCGGCCTGCTTTGTTGTCTTCTAATAAAGAAATTCGAAGATGACAATGGAGGGTACTCTTTGTGTATGGAAATCAGAAGTCTATAATTTCTCACTTGTTTTATTCAAACATCGCAAAACATCTTTCAAAATTTCAGTTGAGCTTTACCAACTTTTTGAAAAACTTCTTTATATTCCTTTGTGTCCCGGATTCTCTTTTAAGTCTCTGAAAATATACTCCTTCGTTAATTGGAGTCCTTAGAGTGAGTAAGTACCCATATTTTAAGGCTTGAGCAGCAGTAGAATGGCTATCCACTGCCCACATATTTCAGGTGCTTGGCATCATCAGAAATCTTCACATTCCGGCCCTGCGTCTTATGTCATGATGCTGATAAGTCAGTAGGATCAGAAGTCAGACTATTCCTAGAAGCCATTCCTACACCAGAAGGGTTAACAATAACTAACCTATACATAAAAGTGACTATGGACCACATAACTGTATTCTTAAAATAGCTTTCACTTAGCCAGATGGCAAAAATTCTCACAGCTACTGCATTACCACTGGACATGAGAATTACAACAGAGGGAAAATGGAGCAGAAAAGAGAGTGGCCTGAACTAATTATGGATACAATTTTTTTGCAAATGTTACAAAAACACATGTTTGTGTGAACACTTTGTTAGGATCCTTCCCAGAGTCTTGGAAGGGGCCCCATGCAAGTGATAGACTACAAAGATTAAGCTCCATCAGTTTCGTGGTAACTCCATCTCTGACATTGCCCGTGAAGCCACCCAGACCAACAAGATCTGTGCTGCAAAGTGCAAACTTGGCTCAAATCTGAATCAAGAATTCTGCCTCCAGCCAAGATAGAATAGCTTTCAGACGTCTTCAAGAACCAGAAAAGTCATAATAAGTATAAAAAATCATTTGTGTAAAATATCAGAGAGCTACGGAAGCAAAAAAGACAAAAAATGAATATTCAGTTAATATTCCATGGAGTGAAGAACCGTGAAGAAACGTGAAGAAGTCAGCTGAAGGTGCTTTTTCCCTGGGAGAACTTGCGGATTCTGGATGCAAGCAAGAAACTAATAACTTATCTGCAGCTGGTAAAAGGACCACTAGTAGGGAATAAAGAAAAAAACTAAACAAAACTTTGTCATTTTTGTCATGCTAAAGTGACAAAAATGGAGAACTGAGGGCCTGAAATACAAGGCAGTTTTCCTCGAAAGGTATTTGACAAGGCTTTAAGTTAAGTAGGGAGGGAAATTAAAAGCTATGCCAAAAACCTCTGAATACACAGCTGAATTTTTAATAGTCTTACGGTACTAAGGAATTAAAGTTTAGAGTTCATGACTAACCCAGAGGATGGATCCGGGTTCATACATTAGTCTCTCAGTTGAAAGACCTCAAAGACTGTACCATAACAATAGGGATAACAGGAGATAGACCAAGCCTTTCCAATATGGCGACCCTGTCTTGACTCAGCTTGGGTCCTACCTGCAGACAGGGGCTCAATATCCCACTCTGCCCAGCAAAAGAAAAGATGACCCTTGTCTGGAGGAAAGTATCATCTGAAGACTCCAATTTTTATATGCACTGACAATCAATTCATCCAACAACAGCAGAATTCTAATTCTTTTAAAGGGCACCTGGAATATTTACCAATGGTAAACCATATTCTGGGCTGTATACTAAGCCTCAATGAATTTTCAATGAAGGATTCAAGTCATATAAAGTATGCTCTCTCACATAATGGAATTAAATTGGAAATCATTACTAGAAAGATTTCTGGAAAATCTTCAGATATTGAAAGGATAATAAGGAAATATTTAAAACAACTTTTTGTTAGTAAATTCCTTGGAAAACAAATCACCAAAGCTCATTCAACAAGAAAGAGATAACCTAAATAACCCTACAGCAGTGTTTCTAAGCCACGTGAATTTGTCTCCAAGAGGAAATATGCCAATGTCTGAGAATGTTTCTGACTTTTATAAATGGGGTTGGGTTTGGGGTTTGGGGACGCTACAGGTATCTAGTGGGTAGAAGCCAACTATTTTGCTAAATATCCTACAATGTGTAGGACAACCTCCCACAACCAAAATTATCTAGATCAAAATATTAATAGTCCTGTTGCTGAGAAACTCTGACCTATAGCTATTTAAAAAATTGAATTTGTAGATAAAACCTTCCCACAAAGAAAATTCCACTCCCAGATGGCACTGTTGATGAATTTAACCAATTGCTTAAGAAGGAAATAAGGCCAATTCTCTACAAACACTTCCAGGAAATTGAAGAGGAGCGAATACATTTTATGAAGCTAAGATTATCCTAATATGACAATCAGACACAGATATTCCAAAAAATGACAAAACAATATCCCTCATGTACATAGTTGCTAAAATCCAACCATATATAATACAATACATCATGAGCAAGTCTGGTTTCTCTCAGAGATGTAAGGTTAGTTTAAGATTCAAAAAACGAATCAATATAATTCACCATATTAATAAACTAAAACAGAAAAACCATATAGCTATATCAATACGTGCAAGGAAAAGCATTTGACAAAATATAACATCTGTTACTGGTTAAAACAAAACAAAACAAAACAAAAAGCACTCTGAGTAAACTAAGAATAGAAGGAAATGTTCTCAACCTGATAAAGGACATCTACAGCTAACATTAAACTCAATCATAAAAGGCGGAGTGTGTTCCCCTGAGATGGGAAAAAGGTAGGGATATCCACCTTTGCTATTTTTCTTTATCGTTGGTTGTATTGGTAGTTCTATTAATTCAAGAAAAGAAATAAAAGGCATGCAAATTGGAAAGGAAAAAGTTAAAACTCTATTTACGGAAGACTTGATTGCCTATGTAGATTATCTTTGTAGATTATCTATGTAGATTGCCTATGTGGAAAATCTTACAGGAAAGCTATTGGAACTAATAAGTAAATTTAACACGGTTGCAAGATACAACATTAATACACAAAAACCCATTGTATTTCTGTGCACTAGCAATGAACAATTAGAAATTGAAATTTAAAAAATAATACTATTTACAATAGAAACATGAAATATGAAATAGGGATAAGTCTGAGAAAAGATGTACAAGAGCAGTATACTGAAAACTAGAATACATCGCTGAGGGAAATTATGTAAGACTGTTGTATAAATACTGTGGTCAGGATGCAGAAGACTCACAGTGTTAAGATGTCACTTCTTCCCATATTAATTATGGGTTCAATGTTATTGTAACCAAAATCTCAGCAAGATTTTCTTTATAGAAATTGGGAAGCATATGTAAAATTCAGTCCATTTAAAGGTGAGTAGATAAAAAAAATTGTACATTCATACAATAGAATACTACTTAGTAATAAAAGGGAATGAAATATTGATACATGCAACATAGATGAATCTCAAAATAATTATGCTGAGTGAAAGACACTAGACCAAAAAAAGACAGAGGACATATTGTATGATTACATTAATATAAAATTCTAGAAAATGCAAACTAATCTACAATGACAGAAAACATATTAGTGGTTGCCTGACGACTGTAGAGTGGGAAGGATTGGGAGAGAGGGAGATTCAAAAGCGAGAAATTACAAAGGACAAGAGGAAACCTAAGGTTATGAGAATGCTGTTATTTTGATTGTGTTGATGGTTTGTCAAACTGTACTTATCAAACTTATCAAATTGTACACTTCAATATACTGTTAGGAAAATAAATAGGCAATCCACAGACTGGGAGAAAATATTTATAAATCATACATCTGACAAAGGATCTGTATCCAGAATATATAAAAAATTACTCTTACAAATTAATTATCAAAAGACAAACAATATAATTTTTTTAATGGGCAAAAGACATTCTGGGGTGTTTTCCAAAACCAAAAATGAATTCTCTGATTCTCTGGACACCAACTGCTTGTTCGACAATTCAATTCAATTCTGACACAAACTACTCAGAGTTATCATCAGTTCCCACAGGTTAAGGGGTTCAATCTCACAAGCTTGGTCCCACTTTAGATGTGAGTAACGTGTCCCAGCCTCCTGTACTTCTGACTGACCAGCTGCAAATCCAGGGTTCCCACGATGCCCTTCTCGGTTTTGATAATTTGCTACAACAGTTCACAGAGCTCAGGAAGACATTTTCCTTATGTTTACTAGTTTATTGTAAAGGATATTAATGAACAGCCAGATGAAGTGGTACATAGGGTGGGGTCCAGAAGGGTCATAAGTGCAGGAGCTTCTGCCCCCAGGGAGTTGGGGTGTGCCACCCTCCTGACATATGGGTGCATTCACCAACCCAGAAACTCTCTGAAACCCATCATTTAGGGAATTTTATGGGAGTTTAATCACATAAGCATGATTAATTATTAACTTAATCTCCAACCCATCTCCTCTTCCTGGAAGTTGCGTGGGTGGTGGAGCTGAAATTTCCAGGCTTCTAATGATGGCTTAGTCTTTCTTCCAACCAGCCCCTGTTCTGAAGCTATCTAGGGAGCTGGCCAAGAGTAGCCATATTAGAACAAAAGATGTTCCTATCACCCAGGAAATTCCAAGGGAATTAGGAGCTCCATGTCAGGAACTGAGGACAAAGACTAAATACTTGAACAGAAGACTCTCCTGTCACCCCTACCACTCAGGAAATTACAAAGGTTTTAGGAGTTTTGTCAGGAATGGGGAACAAAGACCAAATATTCGTTTCTTATTATGCCACTGACTTGAACAGACATTTCACAAAAGAAGATATGCGAATGACCAATAGGCACATGAAATAGGGATTGTTGTCATTAGCCAGTAGGGGAATGTATATTGAAACAGTCACTGACTAGTTACCCTGAGGAACTCAAGGGTGGGTTTGGATATTTTAACCATTTTTTGAAATTGCTCTTTTTCCTTTTGTTATGTTAAGGAGATGAAATCACCAACCACCCTGAGCCAGACCAAGCCTCACCAAGAGAGCTATGCCTGTGACCTTTGCCTTATTTTTAATGCTAAGATCTCTCTAGGAGGAGCTTAGGCCTTACCACCATAACCTGCAGTGTACGTGGAAGCATGTTTTCCAGCTGAGCCTGTGCAAGAGAATATCCATCTATCCCTTTTGAATATTCATTCCCCATCCAAAATAAACACCCCTGCTTCCCTTTGTTTAGAGACACCAAGACTCTGGAAATGATTCCTCATGGTCTCCTATTTGCTGCAAATATTCTTTACTTTGTGAGACAACTACTTCTGGTGTGGAGTCTGATTTAACTCACCAAGAGGGAACCCACTTTAGTTTGTGTAACAAAACCACAATGATATATCTACACACCCACTAGATTAGATAAAATTGAAAAGACTAATGACACCAAATGGTGGCAAGGATATGAAGCATATCTCCAAACATAGTTGGTGTAAGTGTAAAATGGTACCTTTTTTGGGAAAATTATGTGGAAGATTCTGAAAAGCAATTACACACCTTGATATTTACCCAAAAGGAAAGAAAACACATGTCCACAAAAGACTTATACAAGAATACTCACAGCAGCCCCACCCATTAATAATAATGCCAAACAAGAAACAATCAAAATATTCTTCAGCAAGAGAATGGATAAACAGGTTATGGTGTATTATTAAAATGGAATATTATTTGGGAAGAGAAATGAACCTACTACTGATATATGCAATAACATGGATGAATTTCAAAAATATATACACAGTTGAAAAATCCAGACAGGAAAGTTTACAAACTATATGTCTTAGTCCATTCAGGCTGCTATAAAAAAAATACACAGACCGGGTAGCTTATAAAACAAAAGAAATTTATTTCTCACAGTTCTGGAGGCTATATGATGAATGAGAAGATAGCATCGTTTCTGTAGTATTCTTGGCAAAAATGAACAACAAAGAAAAGTCAAATGTCCCAATTGAGAGACATTTTATAAAGTGACAAGCCTATATTCTTGAAAAACGTCGATGTCATAAAAGGCAGGGAAAACTGAAGAACTGTTCCAGATATGAGGAGACTAAAGAGACATGACAACTAAATGCAACACATGATTCTAGTTTGGATTCTGGACCAGAAAGAAAAGGATGGTTATAAAGGACAATTTTACAGCAATCGAGAGAATTTGAATGGCGTCTGTAGATTGGATGGTAGTATTGTATCAGTGTTAATTTCCTGACTGTGATGCTTATACTGGAAAAGTACTAGGAGAGTGCCCTTGTTTTTAGGAAATACACTCTAAAGAATTAAGGGGGACTAGGGCATCGTGTTCACAATTTACTCGCAATGATATGAAAATGGTTCAAAAAATTTGCACATAAACTTTCATATGTGTATACACACACAGACACACACATATGAGAGAGAGAACCATAAAACAGGAGTTGTTTCTTTGTATAAAGGCTTTTATTTTTTGTATGTTTCTTTTGGCAGCATGCAATTAGGTGAGGATACCATTGTCATGACTGCCCTTGCTTGGAGCAAGCTTCACCACTCCCTCTGATTTCTTAGAACACTACCACTCTCTTGAGACTCTAGTATGAAAAGTTCATTTTAAACTTTAGTAGAATTTGACTATATCCCCGCCCCACCCCATTTCCTCCTAGATAACCCAACATCTCCAGCATTTCATGCTATTTCTTCTGTAATATTGTCACCAATTAATTGCCCTGAGGAACTCAAGGGTGGGTTTGGAAGCATCTAACTCTTTTTCCAAATTGTTTTTTTTCCCTTTTATTATGTTAAGGAGACGCAATCATCAGCTACCCTGAACCAGACCAAGCCTCACCAGAAGAGCTCTGCCTCTGACCTTTGCCTGATATATTTTTTTAAAGATTGACACCTGAGCTAACAACTGTTGCCAATATTTTTTTTTCTGCTTTTTCACCCCAAATTCCCCCAGTACACAGTTGTATATTTCAGTTGTGGGGTCTTCTAGTTGTGGCATGTGGAACACCACCTCAACATAGCTTAATGAGTGGTGCCCTGTCCATGCCCAGGATCCGAACTGGAGAAACCCTGGGCTACTGAAGCGGAGTGTTTGAACTTAACCACTCAGCCACGGGGCAGGCCCCCTGCCTTATTTTTAATGCTGAGATCTCTCCAGGAGGAACTTAGGCTTTATTACCGTAACCTGCATACAGTACGTAACGTATCTGGATGCATGTTTTCCAGCTAAGCCTGCACAAGTGAATACCCACCTTTCCCTTTTGAATATTCATTCCCCAATTGAATAAAAGGTCCCTACTTCCCTTTGTTCAGGGACCCCATGACTTTGGAAATGATTCCACATGGTCTCCTATTTGCTGCAAATATACTCTACCTTAGGAGGCAACTACTTCTAGTAGAGAGTCTGATTCAACTCACCAGGAGGCAAACCCACTTTGGTTTCAGTAACAATATTTCTCTTACTGAAAACACAGCTGGTTTGCCTACCTTGCTACTGCAAACTTTGATTCCTTGCCTACCTCACTCTCGCAGAGCTTTGTTCCAATAGTTAATTCATCTTCCATTAAAAAAACTCAGTCAGAGAGTAACATACCAATTGAGGTTGTTGCCAAAGTTCTTTCCAAGCAAAAGAAGAGAACTATGCTAATAATTTGCTTTCAGAAATATGAGCCCTAATCATAAGAAGGGAGGCATGTGACTCTTTGGGTAACAGTGTCAAAGAAAAAAATAAAACAAAAAAGAACAAAAATGGAACTCCTATATTATGTAACCAGTTTCCTAACATACTGTATTTTAAGCTCTCGAAGCTTGTTTCTACATCTATAGAGATAATGAATCACTCTCAGAGGGCACTTACAAGGACTGAGTGAAATAATCCTTTCAAAGGACTCAGCACAGTGTCTGGCTAATAATAAACTCAGCAGATCCTTGCCTACTGTCAGGAGCTGGATAAGTGAGCATTACTTGGTAATTTCTAAATTTAAGGACTTCTGAAACAATTTCAATTTTTACACACTTGGTTCATTCTGCAGAATAGATATTTATCATTGTTCTCATTTTTCTTAGCCCTTGTTTACTTTCTTTTTAAACCATAATTTTGTTCATTTAAATTACAACCTATTAAAAAAATCGTAAAAACAAATTCACACACTACTACAATTTTTCCCCTGACTATCACCACCCTTACTGCTGCTTTTCTATCCAGAAATAACCATCACTATTAATTTAAAAAATGTTTTGATAGGAGTGACATCAGCATCATGGTGGAGTGAACTTTCCCAGTAATCTCTCCTTTCCACCATACAACGAAAAGGACATTCATACTTCAACAGAGAACATCCAAACACAACACAAAAAAAGTCTGAGAGGGGCTGGCCCTGTGGCCCAGTGGCTAAGTTCATGTGCTCTGCTTTGGCAGCCCAGGGTTTCGCCAGTTCGGATCCTGGGCACCGACATGGCACCACTCATTAGGCAATTTTGAGGCAGCATCCCACATGGCACAACTAGAAGGACTCACAACTAAGATATGCAAATAAGTACTGAGGGAATTTGGGGAGAAAAAGCAGGGGAGAAAAAAGATTGGCAACAGTTGTTATCTCAGGTGCCAATCTTTAGAAAAAACAAAAACAAAAATACATCTGAGAGACCCATGCAGCCATACAATGGAGGGCCAAGAGGCTGGAGTCCCCCTTGGAGGAGGTGGAACAAAGTAAGAGAAAACTTTGCTCCCTCCCCTGAAGATTGAGATCTGGGACCACAGGAGGCCTCTGAGAGGAGGGGACATTCATTGGCAGGAACATCAAGGATCCCCTTGCAGACTAGAGGGAGGCCCTCTACCAGGGTGAAAACTTTTGCAGGGAGTGACTTCATCAAACCAACACCCCAGGAGAGCAGATAGCTAGAGCAGAGCAAGAAAACCCTGAGAGCATGCAGGAGAAACACCCCACGCCCCACCCACCCAGCACCAGCTGCAGCACCTGGGATCTCTGGGGAATGCAGAAGGCTCAGAATATGTGGCTCTTGACCACCACCCAACGGCAATAGGCATTAACTGTGACAAAATAACACCAGGATGTGAAAAACAAAGCCACTCCCTCTAGCAATATCAAACATTACATTAGATCTCCAGACTAGAGAGAAAATGACAAGTAGCCAGGAATCAGTCCTGAGGACACAGAAATATGTAATCTACTTGACAAAGAATTCAAAATGGCTATCATCAAAAAACTTACTGAGTTAAAAGAGAATGTAGAGAAACAATTCAACAAGCTCAGGAGCTACTTCACAAAAGAGATTGAAACTATAAAGAAGAATCAATCAGAAATATTAGAGATGAAAGACACAATGGAAGAAATAAAACAAAATATGGATTCCCTGAACATTCAAGCAGACATCATAAAGGAGCATATCAGCATAATCGAAGATAGACATGTTGAAATGCTCCAGATAGAGGGGGAACTAGGACTAAAAAGAAATGAAGAAAGTCTTCGAGAAATATCCAGCTCAATTAGGAAATACAACATAAGAATTATAGGTATTCAAGAAGGAGAAGAGAAGGACAATGGAGCAGAAAGCTTGTTCAAAGAAATAATAGCAAAGAACATCCCAAACTTAGGGAAGGAGATGGAAATCCATGTGGAAGAGGCTATCAGATCTCCTAAATATGTCAATGTAAAAAGACCTACAGCAAGGCATATAATAATGAAACTGACAAAAGTGAACGACAAAGAAAGAATTCTAAGGGCAGCAAGACAGAAGAAAATAACCTACAAAGAACCCCTATCAGGCTTTCAAAGAATTTCTCTGCAGAAATCTTACAGGCTAGGAGAGACTGGACTGACATATTCAAATCTTTGAAGGACAAAAACTCACAGCCAAGAATACTCTATCCAGCGAACATATCCTTCATATATGAAGGAGAAATAAAAAATTTCCCAGACAAACAAAAGCTAGGGGAGTTCATAGCCACGAGACACCCCTCCACCACAGGAAATCCTCAAGAAGGCCCTCATACCTGAAAAAAAAAAGGAGAAAGAGGTTACAAAGCACAGAATAAGGAGATAAATAGGTAGACAGAATCAGAACAGGTTAGCAAATACTCAAGTATAGCATTAAAGACAAAGGGAAGGAAAATGCCAAAAACAAAGATAACCTTGTCATTTTAACCACAAACTCACAACACAAGATGGAATAAGATGTGAGAAAAACATCTTAGGAGGGGAAGAGGAAAGGGACTGAATCGTTTTAGTCTAAGGAAATAAGAGGCCATCAGAAAATGGACTGTCTTATCTTGGAGGTTTTGAATACAAACTTCATGGTAACCACTAAACAAAAAAGTAGAACAGAGACACAAATTACAAATAAGGAGAAAACAAAGAAACACATCATCGAAAACTACATAATTCAACTGGTATACCAAAATACACGGATGAGAAACAAAGGAAATGCAGGAGAACCGGGAAATGAGTGATAAAATGGCAACATTAAGCCCTCATATATCAATACTCACCCTAAATGTAAATGGATTGAATTCTCCAATAAAAAAACACAGATTGGCGAGATAGATTAAAGAGCAAAACCAAGAAATATGCTGCCCCAGGAAACACATCTCAGCTCCAATGACAAACACAGGCTCAGAATGAAGGAATGGAAGATGATACTCTAAGCTAATGGCAAGCAAAAGAAAGCAGGTGTTGCAATACTTATATCAGACAAAGTAGACTTCAAGATAAGACAGGTAAAGAGAGACAAAGAGGGGTAGTATATAATGATCAAAGGGACACTCCATCAAGAAGAAATAATGCTTATAAATTTCTATGCACACAACACAGGAGCACCAAAGTATGTAAAGCAACTATTAACAAACATAAAGAAGATATTAATAATAACACAATAATAGTAGGGGACCTTGACACTCCACTCACATCAATGGATAGATCATCCAGACAGAAAACTAACAAGCAAACAGTGGAATTAAATGAAAAGCTAGACCAGTTGGACTTAACAGACATACATAGCACACTCCAACCAAAAATAGCAGAATACACATTCTTCTCAAGTGTGCATGGAACATTCTCAAGGTTAGACCATATGTTGGGAAGCAAGGCGGGCCTCAATAAATTTCAGAAGATTGAAATAATAACAAGCATCTTTTCTAATCACAATGCTATAAAGCTAGAAATTAATTACAAGAAAAAAGCTGAGGAAGGGACAAAGATGTGGAGACTAAACAACATGCCATTGAGCAAGCAATGGATCACTGAAGAAATTAAAGGAGAAATCAAAAAACATCTGGAGACAAATGAAAATGAAAACATACCATATCAACTCATATGGGATGCAGCAAAAACCATATTAAGAGGGAAATTCACTGCAATACAGGCTCACTTTAACAAACAAGAAAAATTCCAAATAAGCAATCTCAAACTACACCTAACTGAATTAAAAAAGAAGAGCAAACAAAGCCCAAAGTCAGTAGAAGGAGAGAAATAATAAAAGTCAGAGCAGAAATAAATGCTATTGAAACAAAAAAGGCAGTAGATAGGATCAATGAAACAAAGAGCTGGTTCTTTGAGAAGATAAACAAAATTGACAAACCCCTAACCAGACTTACAACGAAAAAGAGAGAGAAAGCTCAGATAAATAAAATTAGAAATGAAAGAGAAGAAATAACAATGGATACCACAGAAATCCAAAGGATTATAAGAGAATACTATGAAAAACTACATGCCCACAAAATGGACAATCTAGAGGAAATGAATAAATTCTTAGACTCTTACAACCTCCCAAAGCTGAATCAAGAAGAAATAGAGAATCTGAGTAGACTAATCACAATTAAAGAAATTGAAACAGTAGTCAAAAGCATCCCAAAGAATAAAAGCCCAGGACCAGACGGCTTCCCCTGGGAATTCTACCAAACTTTCAGAGAGGACTTAATACCTGTCTTTCTTAATACTTATTCCAAAAACTTAGGGAAGATAGAACACTTCCTAACACATTCTACAAGGCCAACATCACTCTGATACCAAAGCCTGACAAGGAAAATACAAAAAAGGAAAACTACAGGCCAATATCACTGATGAACATAGATCCAAAAAATCCTCAACAAAACATTGACAAACCTAATACAGCAATACATCAAAAAGATCACACATCCTGACCAAGTGGGATTTATACCAGGGCCACAGGGATGGTTCAACATCCACAAATCAATCAATGTGATACACTACATTAACAAAATGAGCAATGAAAACCACGTGATCTCTCAATAGACGCAGAGAAAACATTTGACAAGATCCAACAGCCATTTATGATAAAAACTCTTAACAAAATGTGGATAGAAGGAAATTACCTCACCAAAATAAAGGCCATATATGACAAACCCAAAGCCAACATCATACTCAATGGGTAAAAACTGAACGCCGTCCCCCGTGAGAACAGGAACAAGACAAGGATGTCCACTATCACCACTCTTATTCAACATAGTACTGGAGATTTTGGCCAGAGCAATTAGGCAAGAGAAAGGAATAAAAGGAATTCAAATAGGAAGTGAAGAAGTGAAACTCTCGCTGTTTGCAGACGACATGATCTTACATATAGAAAACCCTAAAGAATCCATCAGAATACTATTAGAAATAATTAACAACTACAGTAAAGTTGTGGGGTACAAAATCAACCTACAAAAATCAGTTGCATTTCTATACTCTAATAATGAACTTACAGAAAGCTAACTCAAGAATATAATTCCATTTACAATCACAACAAAAAGAATAAAATACCTAGGAATAAATTTAACCTAGGAGGTGAAGGACTTATACAATGAAAACCATAAGACATCACTGAAAGAAATAGATAACGACATAAAGAGATGGAAGAGATTCCATGCACATGGATTGGAAGAATAAACATTGTTAAAATGTCCATACTACCCAAAGCAATCTACAGATTCAATGCAATCCCTATCAGAATCCCAATGACATTCTTCATGGAAATAGAAAAAACAATCCTAAAATTTATGTGGGGTAATCAAAGACCTCGAATTGCTAAAGCAATCCTGAGAAAAAAGAACAAAGCTGGAGGCATCACAATCCCTGACTTCAAAATGTACTACAAAGCCATAATGATCAAAACAGCATGGTACTGGAACAAAAACACAGATCTATGGAACAGAACTGAAAGCCCAGAAATAAAACCACATATCTACCAATAGCTAATCTTCAACAAAGGTGCCAAGAACATGCAATGGAGAAAAGATAATCTCTTCAATATATGGTAGTGGGAAAACTGGACAGCCGCATGCAAAAGAAGGAAAGTAGAGCATTATCTCACGCCATACACAAAAATAAACTCAAAACGGATCAAAGACTCGAGGATAAGTCCTGAAACCATAAAATTCCTGGAAGATAATATAGGTAGTACACTCTTTGACATCGAACTTAAAAGGATCTTTTCGAACACTATGGCTTCTCAGACAAGGGAAACAAAAGAAAAAATAAACAAGTGGGATTTCATCAGACTAAGAGCTTCAGCAAGACAAAAGAAACTAGGATCAAAATAAAAAGACCAATTGGAAGAAATTGGGTTCACCAATTGGGAGAAAATATTTTCAAATCATATATATGACAAGAGGTCAATCTCCATAATATATAAGGAACTCACACAACTGAACAATAGAAAAATAAACAGTCTGATCAAAAAATGGGCAGAGGATATGAACAGAAATTTTTCCCAAGAAGATATACAAATGGCCAATAAACACATGAAAAGATGTTCAACATCACGAATCATCTGGGAAATGCAAATCAAAACTATACTAAGATATCACCTTACACCTGTTAAAACGGCTACAATCACTAAGACTAAAAATAGCAAATGTTGGAGAGGGTGTGGAGAAGAGGGAACCCTCATACACTGCTGGTGGCAATGCAAACTGGTGCAGCCACTATGGAAAACTCTATGGAGATTCCTCAAAAAACTAAAAATAGAAATACCATACGATCCAGCTATCCCACTACTAGGTATCTACCCAAACAACTTGAAATCAACAATCTAAAGTAATATATGTACCCCTATGTTCGTTGCAGCACTAGTCACAATAGCCAAGACATGGAAACAATCCAAGTGCCCATCGATTGATGACTGGATAAAGAAGATGTTGTATACATATATACAATAGAATAGTACTCAGCCATAAAAAAAGAGAAAATCATCCCATTTGCAACAACATGGATGGACCTGAAGTGAACTATGCTAAGCAAAATAAGCCAGACTGAGAAAGACAAACATCAGATGATTTCACTCATATGCGAAATATAAACAAACATGTAGACAAAGGAAACAGTTTAGTGATTACCAAGGGAAGGGGGGTGGGAGATGGGCACAGGGGTGAAGGGGAGCACTTATATGGTGACAGACAAGAAATAATGCACCACTGAAATTTCACAATGATGTAAACTATTATGAACTCAATTAAAAAACAATAAAAAATAAATTTTCAGAAAAGTTAAAGTTAACTTTCTGCTCTTTTAAATCAACTAACGAAAAGCTTGAAGAATCAAAAAAAAATGTTTTGATATACACAAAGTCTAAATTTGTTTTTTTTCCAGTTTTTCTTCATGCTCCTTCATCCTCTTCCTCTCTACATATTGCCCTCTGCCCCTCTCCGGGATATTCATGTTAATTACCTAAGAAGCAGCCTTTCTTGCTGTTCTAGGGAAAAACATATTTTCTCATGTAATCTCATACAGACACACAATACATAATAAAATCATATTTTGGTTGTTTTCAATCATTATTTTATAAAATTAGGACCATGTTATGTACATTTTTCTGCATTTCTGTTTGCTCATTCAACTATGCCTCAGGAAAACATATCCAAGACATTTGTTAGAGCTATAATTCCTTATTTCACATGGATGAATATTTCCCATTCTGTTAATATATTAAGTATTTAGCAAATTTTCTATCAAAGCACACTATATTTTTCTCCATCTTTGGCCATTAAATCATTTCTACATCAAACATGATTGTCCATTTGTCCTTATATACTGTTAGATTCTTTTCTATGGGAAAGATTCCTAAGAGTAACAGCTCTAGGTCGAGAAAATATGTCATTTTTAGTAGCCATTGCCATATTTTTCCCCAGAAAGCCTGTAATACTTTGAATTTCCTCCAGTAATCTCTGAGTAGCCTTTTACCTTCATTCTTATTAGCAATAGAATTCCATTATCCTTTTTCTTCCAATCCGGTGAAGAGTTTTATCGTTACTTTAATACAACCTTCTCTATTTGAGAATTTTGTCATATTTTCTATACCTATTGGTCATGTGGATTTGCTATTCTCTATATTGTCTATTCCTATAATTTGTCATTTTCCTATTGGGCCATTTGTGGGTTTTTTTTTTCAAATTTAAAAAATTGTTTTTTCTATTTAATAGATCCTTATCTTTTTCAGAATTATAAATAAATGTCTTCCAAATCTACTCATCTGGAAGAGAAACTGAAATGAATTTGCATATTATAGGACATAAAAAATAAATATTTATTCTGGCAGGATTAGAGACGCTAATATAAAAAGAAAGAAAAATTTAAATCTTACAAGAGTATATACACAACCTTGAGTTGAAGAGAAGCTTAAGGAATCAAGCCTAGAAATATAAAAAACCATGAAAGAAAAGATGGATCTATTGTCTCTATATTAATTTTTTAAACTGTTTTACGTGAAATGTATCATAAACCAAATTAACAAGAGATTATCTTAAGGTAAATTAAATAGAAGTCTATTTTCTGATATGGAAATATAGAAATATAGAGAATGTTACCAAAGGTTTGGTAACATGACCTCAGATGGATTCTTAGAGAATTTACACATGGAATAAAGAATTCCTTCCTGAAAGAAGTGGCTTTAGAGAAGTCAATGAGTAGTTTACAAACGAATACTAATCTCAATTCAATAGCACAAAATTCAAACTCTGTTTGATGTTTTAGTCCCCATTGTCCTTCCTATTGTCTTAGAGTTGTTGAAGATTCAGTCCCTGGAGGAAGAGTTTGCTGAGCAAATCAACGGCAAAGAGGAATATCACTTCCTCTCTCCTCCCATTGGGTATGCGGTGAATTACTATAAACTATGGGGGAAGAGTTTGCAATTTATTGTTCAAGATTTCTGCCAGAGACCAAAACCAACAGCAATAGTATTGATAGAGACAGTGTGCCATACTTTGATCCATTTTACGAAACTGGTTGGAAAAAAACCTCTGAAAACAGCAGTGGATGCCCTAATTCCAAGTGATGTGATTCCAGAACACCACATTCTGGCCATCTGTGACACCGTCATTCTAGTTGTGTCTGAATGGAGACCTCATGACTTGCCATAAATTGAGTGTAATTAAAAGAAGTTGAATGAATTTCATCAAACCAGTTCTGCAACTAAATAATATATGACGACATTATTGTATCTGTGAACTTTAAATTAGTCTTATTCGAATTCAAGGCTTCTTGGATATAAAAATAAATTGAGCTATCACCAATGCTTAAAATGGAGGTAAGTAGAACACATTTCAAAAAATTACTATGCAAAATCTGAGTGCTTTAAGCACTCAATTCATGTTCTGTATATGTTTTAAATCTAAGCAAAGACAAAATTATCTGCTAGGAAAAATCTGATTCATTCAGCTTCAGCTTCTATGAATATATAAATATATACACTCTTCATATATACATATATGTATTATATATAATGTTATTTTGAATGTATTTGTATTCTCTATGGGAAATAAGAACTTTATAGCAGGTCAGTCTTAGGTTCTAGTCTTCAGTCTGCTACTTACCAGCTCTAGGACCTGGGGAAAGTAACTTCTCTGAACATATAAATTCAGTTTCTGCTCACAAAATTAATCTTTCACGAACAGGAAAATTTCCTTTTGCAAACTTTCTTGTATTGCTAAGCTAGGTTACAATGTATCAGCTGTGACAATCACTCTTATCATTCATCCTTATACTCCAGCAAGAAGATGGTATCTATGTGAAACTTAGAAGTCTATGTCATAGGGATATGAGACAATTTGAGAAAACCTAAAAGTAAACAATTTTTATGCTGAAAGGAAAATATCAACCCCATCATGTTACAGAAGATAAAACCGACATCCAAAACTTTTAGCTAATTTGTCCACTTAATGACTTTCTGGCAGATTTGGGCCTAAAACTCTTGTTACCTCTTCTGTCTTGATACTCTGTCCGTAGTGCAGCTTACAAAGATGCTTCCAAGGCTCTGTTGAACCTTCTCTTTTTGAATGTTCAAGTTCAGGTACGGAATGAGAGAATTCAATAGAGAGATGACAGACATAAGGTCAACCAATATACAGGTTTAAAAGGCGGTGATGACGTGTATTCATCTAGGCAAGTATTCTAAACTATGGGTTTAGAAATTTTAGAAATATAGTAGAACGTTTAAAATGTGTAAGAGTAACAGAAACAGAATACAAGAGAATAAGCAAAGTTGATACTTTAGAGTCAATAAACTTTCAGGCAAGAAAACTGAAAATCACATGTATACATATAATTCTGTCAATTCTAAAATGCCATTAATTGCAAGATTAGTAGCTTTTGATTATGACAGCTTTTTGACAAGATGCAATATCACATTAAATGTGTGCATTGATTGCTTGACCTATCCAAATATCAAATATATTAAAATATGAATAACGGAGTTCAGAGAATTTACTTTACACATACAGAGGAACATTTTCCCTGTATAATATGCACATTTGCCTGTAGGTATGTGTGTGTGCCTGCACATGCCTATAAACACACTTGTCAATAGTTTTTCAGCCAATTAGATACAAAATGCCTCATCATCCTTTAGAAAAGTTCCTTACAGATTCAGCCTTAGTGTTAAGAAAGTATGAAGAGTTAAAAAAATTAAATTTCTTTTAAAGGTTTGTACCCTCGGGGATCACAGTCTTAAACAAAAGCAATGCTAGTCTGAGAGCAGGGCACAGACAGTAAATTGGTAAGTGGGGAGATTTTAAACAATGTATTATGAGAATAATGTCTGCTTATTAAAAATTAGAAAAAAGAAAAACAGGTAAACTTACAAATAAAGCCTCCTTTACTCCTACTCCTCCCCATTTCCCAGGAGTAGCACTTCCTTCTCTATTCTTCAACATAACTTTTAATTATAAATTAGTACTTCTCTCTATACGTATATATAAAAATATGTTTTATTTCTTTTTTAAATTGAGGGTATCATGCTTTACAAATGTTCAATAACTGCCTTTTTTCATGTAAACATACATTTGAACATCATCTCCCAGCTATATCTGTGACTCTGTATCTCAGATTTCTTAGATGAGAGCAAGGGGACATTTTTTAGGGGACTAACAGTTCTAGAATAAGTTCAACAAAATTAAAAGACATTGCTAACATTTTGATGAAGATGAGCGATAGTGAAAAATGTATATTTTCATGCTGATAAAATAATAAAATAATTTAGAGTGTTCTGTTAAGATTTCTTTGGAATGAATACATTTCAGCAGGTAGAGCTGACAGATTGGTACCTCCAGAAAATGCAGGGCCCTTAATAGCCTTTGCCCAAAGCACCCCAGAGTTCTCGCATCAATACCACTATTTACAAATGAGGAGCTTGAAGATCAGAGGATAAAAAACACTCCCAAGGTAACGCGACTATGTAGGCAAAGTAGACATATGAGCCCAGGCCCATCCACTTCAAATTTCATGTTTACTGCATAAATAATCCTATAAGAATTCTGAGCTTCCAAAAGAAAAAGGATATATCTGTTTAAATTGTGTCTGATAACTTACTAGATTCTGTCTACATTGTTTTTTTCAAGAGGGGGAGTAAGATTTAAACAATTTTAACAAATTCATACAAACAGGTAATCTTATTGGCATTAAGGAGAAATTAGAATGAATTCAAGTGACAGGAACTGTGTCTATGTCTACCTAATAGTAGGGATCTAGGTTGAAGGAAATGAGAACAATGAACTTAGAAAATAACAAAAGGTCAAAACAAAACAAAAGGTCAAGGGTCAATTCTGTGAATGTGGAAACTGGTGATATGCTTTAAAATTTTTAAATTCATTTTGCTCACGTGCTATTATACAGAAACACTTTTGAAATACTTGGAAAGATATTTATTTTGTTATCAATACATTTTTCACATTATTAATAGCATCAGTCTGTAAATGTATGCAAATTCTTAGCAAAATGATTATAACTGACAATAAAGAAATATGTTTATGAACTCACTGAGTTTATATTTCAGGGAACCAAGAGTTGAAGCATTTAACATGAATCAGATAAATGAAAGTGTCCCACAAGAGTTCATCCTCTTAGGCTTCTCAGATAGACCGTGGCTGGAGCTTCCACTCTTTGTGGTATTCCTGGTTTCCTATATCTTGACCATCTTTGGCAATTTGGCAATAATTCTCGTGTCACGTCTGGATTCCAAACTCCACACCCCCATGTATTTTTTTCTGACTAATCTCTCACTCCTGGACCTTTGCTATACCACAAGTACAGTTCCACAAATGCTGGTAAACATATGCAACAGCAGGAAAGTAATTAGTTATGGTGGCTGTGTGGCCCAACTTTTCATTTTCCTGGCCTTGGGTTCCACTGAATGTCTTCTCCTGGCCGTCATGTCCTTTGATAGGTTTGTAGCTATTTGTTGCCCTCTCCATTACTCAGTGATCATGCACCAAAGACTCTGCCTTCAGTTGGCAGCTGCATCCTGGATTAGTGGCTTCAGTAACTCAGTATTGCAGTCCACTTTGACTCTTCAGATGCCGCTTTGTGGCCATAAAGAAGTGGATCACTTCTTCTGCGAAGTCCCTGCTCTGCTCAAGCTGTCATGTGTAGACACAACAGCAAATGAGGCTGAACTATTCTTTATCAGTGTGCTATTTCTTCTAATACCCGTGGCACTCATTCTTATATCATATGCTTTTATTGTCCAAGCAGTGTTGAGAATAAGGTCAGCTGAAGGTCGACGAAAGGCATTTGGAACATGTGGCTCCCATCTAATTGTGGTGTCACTTTTTTATGGCACTGCTATCTATATGTATCTGCAACCACCATCCCCTGCCTCCAAGGACCGGGGAAAGATGGTGTCCCTTTTTTACGGAATCATCACACCCATGTTGAACCCCCTTATATACACACTTAGAAACAAAGATGTAAAGGGAGCATTTAAGAGGTCGATTGCAAGGGTCTCATCAATCAAGAAATGGGAATATCCAAATAATAGGCCTCGTTAAAGACTTGAAGTTTACTTATTTTAAAAATGTAATTCTCTCCACATTGCTTTATTCTCACTACTCTTAGAACTATAATGGCGATCTTCCTCAAATAAAATGTCATTGATAGAAAACTACATTTATTTTCTACTGTCTAAATATATTGATTGCACAAGTCCTGAGAACTGGTCTGTTATGACCCCCTAAAATAGTGTAAACTTACAAGATCTCAAGCTTTATACCACTGGTTGGTACACTTGGAGAAGAGTCTTAAACTTCTGTGAGACCATAAAAAAAGCTGAAGAAACAAAACATTTTTATACACATGCAAATGCATTCACACACCATGAACTTTTTTTCAACTGTAGGAGTCTAACAGAAGTCCCTAAAACCATCCGTACTCCCCTCCTCTTGATTATAAATATAAGGTCCATAGCCCTAGCTTAAATTTTTAACACCGTTCCCACATCAGCGTAACACTAAAATCCACAATGATTTTTCCTCCACAGTTTTGCCTAGACCTTTCATTCTCTTGTTTGTATATTTTCCACTCCCAAATTGAAACATGCTATTCTATTTTATCTACCAGATAAAATTGTAGCTACATTTTAGACCTGAACCAAATCTGTGTTTTTTGAAAATGTTTCTCATGATTCCCCTATTGTCTGTGTTATTTCTCTCCTTTTAACTCCTAGAGCACTTAGAGTTTAAATCGTAAAAATAGCACATCATATAATGATTTCCATTGCTTGTTTAATGCATTTTTCTTGTGCAAGAAGAACAACTTATTAAGTCCCTTTTTGTTCCCTTGAGGTAGCACAGACTGTAATTTGTACTTCTTCCATGTGGCCTTCAGAGCTCACCAAAGTGCTAAGGAAAAAACACACTGAGTTGGTTATTTTGTTGGTTTTATGATTTGTCACACTGTAATCATTTTAACTGTTTTCTTCACTATCCTTTTTCGCATTTTTTTTCTTCTGCTAAATATATTGCAAAAGCAGAAAATACAATAACTGAAATATACAATACACACATTTCTCCTTAAGACCTTACAGAAACAACATACCTTGCTGCCTCAGTGTAATTCTAACACAACACAATGGATCTTGAAAGTTTAACGTGCATCAGACTCACCTGAATGGCTTTTAGCATTCATATCATTGAGAGTCACCCCACCCCCACGCCCAAAGTTTCTAAGGCAGTGGGGGCAGGGAGGGCTGGGAATTTGCGTTTCTAATTTCTAATTGAATTAATGCTGACAAGGGACCACACTTTAAAGACTGCTATGCTAATAATTAAAATAAATAAAGATGCCTTGTTGAGTTCCTTTTATCTTTATCAATGACAATTATCATTAAAGGGAAAATAAAAACAAACACTGAAAGAGTGCATTGAAATTTGAGAGGACATTCCCCAATGAAGAAGTGTTCATATTTTGAAATCCAAATAAATCACATACTGGACCTCCAGAGATATATTTTGATGTGATCAAAGTCAGCGTCAGTGACCGTTAAAGAATTGTGAGAAAATAGCAATGAAACTAGAGTACTGGAAATCAAGGTATTTTACATTTTTTAAAATGATCCACTAATTGATTCAACTTACCACATTATTTACTGGGAAGTTTTAAAATGATTTTAACAAAATTCTACAAATATTTTACTATCAGTTGCTTTGAGATTGTTTTTTAAATGTAATATATAAAAATATATGTGTTATATATAATTATAGTGTTTTATATATTTTTAAATATTTTAAAATATGTTTTAATTATTAAATATATTATTTGATGTACTATGTTATTTATTATTTAATGTAATATACTATTTAATATATTATTTAATGTACTTGATATATTATTTAAAAGTATACATTTATTATATATATTATATATAACTAGAATCTACTCTGGATTCATTTAGGTCAACAAATAATAACCTCACTTTGTCTATTTTCATAGAAGTACTAGACTGAAATAGTAAGGAAATGTTATATATGTATAATACATCTCAATTTCTGAGAAGAATTTGAAAACAATTACCATCATATAGTTTTGTATAATATGGAGCAATAATGACTAAGATGGTAAAGTAGTTCTATTTGTTCTTATCTGCTTGTAAAACCTTCACTCAAAAGGCAATTGATAAAATGTTATCACTCTGGAAGGAAGGTACTATTGTTACAGGACTTATATTTTTTCACCCTACTAGAATATGCACTTATCAATAACTTGTATGCACTTAAAGATGACGGGCATAATAGACCAAAAGAGACACTAAACTGAGAGAAATTGATAATTCTGTAGAAGTCAGAAATAAAGTTTAAAAATAAAAGTAATAAAAAATGAGTGAAATTTAGCATAAATTAATACTGTATAAATTAATATAATTCATATTCTATACTACAGGATAGTAGAAATATGACTCACAGTGAGTTCTATAAAATCTCAGCTGAGAACATACTGATGGTAAAACATGTTGATTTTTAGAGGCTGGCCCTGTGGCCTAGTGGTCAAGTTCAGTGTGCTCTACTTCAGTGGCCTGGGTTTGGTTCCTGGGCTTAGACCGACCCCACTCATTGGTGGCCATGCTGGGGCAGCAACCTACATACAAAATAGACTAAGACTGGCAACAGGTGTTAGCTCAGGGCAAATCTTCCTCAGCAAAAAATAAATAAATAAAAATGCATATTTTTGGCTTCAGTTCTAGAATTCACATTTTAAGAGATACATTATAGAAATAAAATGCTTCTGCAGAATAATGACCAGAGAATTGAGGAATCAGAACATCATTCCTCTTGATGAATTATTGAAGACATAGATTTGTTTAAACAGAGTAGAAAATGTTTTGACAAAGCATGATACAATAGTTCTCTTCAAGTATTTAAAGGGCAGTCATGCACAGAGTATAATTTGTTCCATAAAGGTTAGAATTCCTACTAATGGGTAAAAATAAAACAGATTTTAGCATGATATAAGAAAGAACTCACCAAAAAATTAACATTATACCATGATGAAATAGTTGAACACTTCTGGCGATGTGGGAAAACAGAAACCTATATAAAATAGAGATCAAATTAAATAATCTATCTAACACCTTCTCTCTTTAAATTCTGTTTAGGAATTTCCTATAGTTAAATCACATTTGCCATAACTATTTCTGTTAATGACCAAAGGAACAAAAACAGACATAGAGAAAGTGATAGATATAACCAAGCCAAGTTTGGGGAAATGTCATGTAGAAGAAATTGAGTTGATTCTTGTGGCTTCTGAGGAAGGAGCTAGGCAGAAGTTTCTCTGATTCAACATATGAAAGTCAACACTGGAAAAAATGTAATAGCTTGAATCGGTAAATATCTCTGTGGAGATATAATTTTCAAATCCTGGAGGGAAGTTGGACTACATGACTTGTAAGATCCTTTTTAACCCAAAAAGTCTACAGCTCTGTCAATAACAGTATAGGAGGGATTTGGTTAGATATAAAAAATAACTTCCTAAAGATAAAATTTGTGATATAGTGAAATATTTAAATAAAGGTAACAAGGAAGTAGTCAACTGTATTAGTTCCCTAGGGCTGTCATAACCAATTACCACATAACTCATGGCTTAAAACGACAGAAATTTATTGTCTCACAGTTCTGGAGGCCAGAAGTCTGAAATGAAGGTGTCATTGTTGTCATACCCCCTCTGGAAGCTGTGGGAGGTAGGGAAAAGATCTGCTCCTTGCCTTTTTTAGTTTCTAGTAGCTGCTAGACTGCCTTGATATTCCTTGACTTGTGGTCACATCGCTCTCATCTCTGCCTCCACTTTCATATCTCTTTCTCCTCTGTGTGTGCACCAGTCAAATCTCCCTCTGCCTCTCTTATATACATATGACGGCATTTAGAGCCACCCAGGTAATCTAGGAAAAACTCCTCTCCTAAAGATGTTTGACTTAATCACATCTTTTGCCACATAAGGTAACATTCACAGGCTTCAGGGATTAGGAGGTGAACATATCTTTGGGGAGAGTCATCATTCAACTTATTACGCCATCTATAACCTTCAAGACTATGTAGCCCAGCATCCCCTGAAGAAAGGAGGATAACGTTAACTTTTAAGAGGGGTTTTTTTTTTAGATTCTTAAGCAAATTAGCAAGAAGCAAACTTTATTCCTACTGCTGGCAAACTCACTATCTTATTATCATTAGAATTTTTAAACTATATACATTTTCCTCTTTAAAACCATAGAACAGACAGATTATATTTTTTCAGTACATACATTGAATTGACAATTGGGGAAAAGTTGGTGGAAAAATAAAACTCCTGTGCAGATATGAGAAATTAATATAATTGATATTGTTTTTAAAAGTTTTATGAACATTAGAATCATATAGATAGCAGTTATTAAAAAGACAATAGAATTTGTGTATTTGTGTATAATTTAAACATAGACACAAAATACACTGTTGTATTTACACTTTCACTTGCCTCCATTATGTATGTTAATAATAACAATCATAGTCACTGTAGGGACCTAGAATTGGCCACCCCAAGATATGTCGCTTTGGCATCAGGATTATTTGAGGCTGATTGCATTTGATAAACTGGGACAGGGAAGGAGGCTCTGAGGAATGGAACTTGCCCTTTGTTAGGACACTTACATTTGTAAGATAAATCTCTATCTGTAAAAGGTGCCTCCCTCTCTGTACCAGGAAGAAGAAAGGAGATGACCTTCTCTCTAGAAACTCTTAATCAATACCAAAGGCAAGGACTTAAAATCTGCATTTTATTATGCTTCTCTGGTAACCTCCTGTAACTGACTTCCCTCCCCCTCCAAACGTTGGCATCTCCTTAAAGATTAAGCATCTTTTTTTAGGCTGGGAACCGATTGTGGCGCTCATCTGTCACCCCCCAGCCTGAGGCAACACACCTGCCACCCTGCGGCGTTCAATGGGACAGCAGACCTATGTGTCGTTTCCATCCAGCGCTGTGCTGACAGAGCAGCCTCGTGACTATTGTAAAAGGGACATTTCAATCATATGTGAAGCACCCTGTTTGGGG
The DNA here is from genome assembly GCF_041296235.1 of Equus asinus. Lineage (NCBI taxonomy): Eukaryota > Metazoa > Chordata > Mammalia > Perissodactyla > Equidae > Equus > Equus asinus. The sequence goes on from NC_091797.1 coordinate 42,684,630, forward strand.
GTATATAACCACTCTGTGCACCCTGATGCGGGGTCGGTGAGCCGAGGAGTCAAAAGAAAGATTTCTTAGACTCTTAAGATCTGGCAGTAGTTCTCTTTTATTTAGAGAATAGTATAGAATAGCATGGGGACAGGACCCATGGGCAGGCAGAGCTGCTGCCGGCATGTTGCTGTTGCTGCTGCCGCTTCTGCTGCAAAGTTGGGTGGAGAGTAAGGCTAAATTTAAGGCATAGGTATGTGAGTTATCTCTTTACAAGACAAAGGAAAGAATATGTAAAAAAGTTAAAATGGTATCAGTGCCTGTAGGGTCCAGCCATTTGGCGGTCCCACAACTTTTAGATAAGAATCAAACCGGATTGAGTAAATGGCAGAAGTCACCACTTGAATATTATCCTCAGCTAAAGACAAAGGAGGATTTGGTGGAGGGGGGGAGGTCAGTTACATGAGGTTGCCAGACAGTAAACAACTTAAGTCCTTGCCTCTGGCATTGATTAAGAGTTTCTAGAGATAAGGCCATCCCCCTTCTTCCTGGCACAGAGAGGGAGGAATCTTCACAGATAGTGGTTTCCCTTAGAAATGTAAATGTTTCCCAACAAAGGGACAAGCAAATTCCACTCCTCGGAGCCTGCTTCTCATCTGTAGTTTTAAAATTAACCAGCCTAGAAATCCTCATCACACCCCACTTCTTTGGTGCCCTTTCTTCCTTCGGGAAGAAAGGCTCCAGGCCATGGTTCCTCATAAAGCTTTGTTTAATTTTCTCTTGCTATTCTGTCTCATGTGAATTTAATTCATTCTCCTGCCAGACGAACCCACATTTGGGGAGAGGAAATGTCTTCCTCCCCTACACTATGAAAATCTGCTTAAGGCCATTTCCTATAATAGCCAATATAACCCAACTCATTACATCTAACAGAACCTCAGAATAAGGTTTCTTTTCCTGTGAGTTTATCCAGCTGGATGGTCAAGGGCAGAATGATAAAGAAGTGACATGCTCTGCAGAGGTTGACTGTGGCCTTGGACATGTTATTTAACCTGTCTGTTTTCTTGTCCCTAAAAGGTTGCATTATGTATGATGTGGTTTGTTGATTGAGCTAAATTGTTCATAGATATATTAACATTTATAATTCATTCCATATGTAAAGTTTTCTTTATAATTTTTTGTCAGCTGCTGAATTTTTTTAGGTTACATTAGAGTTTTAATTAAATAGGTTACTTTAAAGTTTCAAATTTTTTTCTGAGGGCACATGGTGTATTTATTACCTCCTGAGCATTTGCTGATTGAAGTACAATAATATATCTCTTTCTTCTTCTCTCTCCATGTTTTAAATAAAAATATTCAGGTCTGGTTAACAAGGGGAAATTTTTTTGTAGCTCACCCAAAACCAAGAGAATGGATCTTAACTACTGAGCAGTGCATTTGTGGGGACCTGGAATTGGCCGCCCCAAGATATGTCTCTTTGGCATCAGGATTATTTGAGGCTGATTGCTTTTGATAAACTGGGACAGGGAAGGAGGCTCTGAGGAATGGAACTTGCCCTTCCTTAGGAAACATTTACATTTGTAAGGTAAATTTCTATCTGTAAAAGGTGCCCCCCTCTCTGTACCAGGAAGAAGAAAGGAGATGACCTTCTCTCCAAAAACTCTTAATCAATACCAAAGGCAAGGACTAAAATCTGCATTTTATTGTGCTAGTCTGGTAACCTCCTGTAACTAACTTCCCTCCCCCTCCCAACTTTGGCATTTCTTAAGGATTAAGCATCTTTCCTTAGGCTAGGAACTCATTGCTGCTGCGCTCACCTGTGACCACCCAGCTCCAGACATAGACTTGCCTCCTGCTGTCCCCACCGAGATAGCAGACCCTTACCTGCTGTGTCCATCAAGCACTGTGCCGACAGGGCAATCTTGTGACTATTGTGGGAGGGACATTTCAATCACATGTGAAACACCCTGTTTGGGGGTATATAACCACTATATGCACCCCACTTCTTTGGTGCCCTTTCTTCCTTCGGGAAGAAAGGCCCCGGGCCATGGTTCCTCATAAAGCTTTGTTTAATTTTCTCTTGCTATTCTGTCTCATGTGAATTTAATTCATTCTCCGGCCAGACGAACCCACATTTGGGGAGAGGAAATGTCCTCCTCCCCTACACATTAACGAGTACATAAATGAATGAAAGCTAAATAAATTTTTAAGGCAAAGAGGTTTAAAAATTACAAGATAATTCCACTTATAAATATTTATGAAATTATTCATATAGCTTACATGAAATATCTTTTGTAAACAATAAACAATGTTATGACTTCCAACACTCCCTCACATTTCATAAAAATCACAAAGCTCATGAAAATCTCTATTCAGGCAACAGAGTTGGTGATAATATCATCCTGGTGCATGATTTGTCCTACTTCATCTTCAGCTTTTTGAAGGGTGTTGCCCATAGGCGCAGTGACTATGAGAAAACATGTATTAGGTGTTGTAAGCATAAGAGAATTTTAGTTCAGTTATAGACGTTTGTTTCCATGGCCCCTAGTTTATATCCCTGAATTTCATAAATACCCACATGCACAATTTTTCATGTTTAACTTCTCTAAAAATTATGGTTCATCTCATAATCACTGTTGGCCAGGAGGCAGTCATGACACAGTTGCTATCGCAATTGTGAATTGCAATATGTGAATTTCATTGTTACTCCTGAAAGCCTAACTGGATAGCCTCACATGTTAATAGGAGTTGGCTTACCTTAGACCAAGATTTATTAACTTTGGGTCCATGGAACCCTACAAGGCCCATGAGTGGACTTCAAAGGGTCAGGGAAACCCTCAAAAGATGTGCACACTTTTATGTGTAGTTAGAGTGACCAACAGTCTCAGTTTGCCCTGGACTCTCTAGGGTTTAGCATTGAAAGTTCTATGTCCTGGGAAACCATTTGGTCCTGGGAAAACGGGGGTAGTTGGTTACCCTATGTGTAACTAGACATATCTCTGGAGAAAACATCAATAATTTTCATCAGATGACATCAAAATAGTTTAACTTTTTACTTAGGCTCAACCCCTGGCTACTATTCTTCAGGAAGAGGTTGGATTTTTCTGATTTTCAAGTTACCTCTTTGGTCAGGGCCAGCTTCAGCCATCTTTGATAACTGACATTCAAATAGGTATACTTGTATCTGTTTCTACGTACATCCTTCGCAGATACCTCTAACCTCCCATACACACACACATCAACTTATGAGTATTTAGACTAACTTATGAATATTCAGTCTCACAGATCTGAAACCTGAGTGCCTTTACTGAGAATTAGACTGGACAAGAAGATATTTGACAGATACTTTGTAATCCAGTTGAGTTAGTAGTCAAATTTTAAAAAGTCAGCTGAAATCTAGGAAGAAGAAATCACATATAATATATAACCAGGTAGGTGATGGAAAATCCATCCAAGGTCACCTTTATGACCTACATTAAGTGAGGTCATAAAGGTGGGTGGGGCCCTGATCCAATTGGATTGGTGAGGTTGTAAGAAGAGACACTAGAGTTCTCTCTCTCGACACACACACAAAGAGGTCATGTGAGCACACAGATTAGGTAGCTGCCTAAAAGCCAAGAGAAGGGACCTCGGAATAAAGCCTACTTTACTAGCACCTTGATCTTGCACTTCCCAGCCTCCAGATCTGTGAGAAATAAATTTCTGTTGTTTAAGCCACCAGGTCTGTGCTATTTTGTTCTGGCGGCCACAGCAGATTGATACAATGTTCAAGGCCTGCCCATCCTTCTGTATTCCCTGTCCCTGAAAATGGAAGCGGTTTCCTCTCAGTGGCCCCCGTAGGAAACTTGAAAGTCAACCTTTACTGCTTTCTGCAATTTAATTTTGAAACTGTCTTTTCCAGAGTTTTGGCCTCTCTTGACTGACCAGCTGCCCCTATTCTCCATGAATTTCTTCTTCTGAAGTCAACACTGGATGATCTTAAGGATATAATATGCCGATTTCTTGTGGGAATAATGGAAAGGGACATAAGAGATAGTCTATAGTTTAGATTCTAGACCAACTTCCAAACGGTACGGTTGCGGTAACCAGAATCTAAAAAGAGAAATGAAGCTATTCTAAAGAGAAACACCAGGATTTTCTTCTCAGTGTCACCCCTTAGGACCCAATGATCTGAGTCAGGGTACTTAACTTTAGCGAATCCTCGTCTTTTCCTTTTGTTTATTTTGGTCATCTGGAAAATGGAAGTAATATTTGTGTTTCAAGGTTGCCGTGAGGATCACGTGAGGAAATTACCATATATGTGATTTGCACACAGGAGTGCACGAGAGAAGTCTAGAAGGATAAACAGCAAAATAACTTTAGTAATGGTTATTCCTGGGTGGTGAATTTCCAGTCATTTTGGGAGTAATTTTATCTCTTAAAAGATGTTTTTCTGTAGTCGATATGTGTTACATAATAAAAAAATAAAACAATAAAAGAAAAAGGAAAAGTGTGCAAGGGATATGATCAAAGTTTTCTCAAATTATAAAATGTTTTCTAAGAAAGAGAAAAAGTGTTTAACTTCATGGGCAAGGAAATGCAAGCGATGAAATTCTACTTTTTAAAGTTTTAACTTAGCAAATATATTAAATGTGAAACCCTATGCAGAAGAAGCTGCACTTGACATAATTACCAAAAAACATGCTGTTGGGGCCTTTCTTGTTCAAAAGAGAATGCTCACTCAGATCCTCTTGACACTAAACACAAACAAAACATCTACACACTGTCACAAGAAAGTTCTCGAATGCCCTTCAGATTGATTTCACCTCCTCTGTAAAGACTTCTTCCTCTACCCTTGTTCACACGCGGGCATCTCGCAATACTTTACACTGTGTCTTTTAAAATACTGCATAGCCATCACTTCCCAGATGCCTCTTATCCCTAAAACTGAAGTCACTTGAAGTTGAAACTGTCTTCTCTTCATCACTCATTTTGTGACTCCTCTGTGCCTGGTACAGGGCTTCAGACACCCTGGATCTCCAGAAAGTTGAGTGGCAATTATGTATTTTTATATTAATAAGTGTCGACACAAAATAACCAATAACCATTCTACAGGTAAGAGAAATAAGGTGAGTTTATTATGAGCCAGAGTGGGGATTATAACCCAGGAAGGCCTCAGAAAGCGTTCCAGAGAAGCATGGTTTTCAGTACAGTCTTATATTTTTTAGAACAAAAAGGATACGTTAAATACACCCAGGATACATTTTCAAAGCTCCAAAGAGGTCTTTAGTTGCAAATTAGCAGGTCAACATGACCCTGATGTTGGGAAAGGGACTGATACAGGCATTACCACAGGGCATAGGAGGGGAGGTATGGTTCTCACGTTAAGAGAGTGCATTCTTTACTTTAATGGTTAAAGCAGATCTACAACCTATGTTTGATAGGCCATAAGGCAGCCTTCTTTAGTTCAAGCTGAATCAGTTTGAACTTGAATAGTTATCCCATATACCTCAATATGTGAAAATCTCTTGACATAAGGTATAAATATTCCTATATTCAATTCCTGATTTCATTCATTATCATTGAGTGACTGAGGACGAGTGACTTACCCTCTCTACTCCCTCAACTGAAAAACGAGGACAGCAACCCTGGCATCGGAGGTTCTTTGAGAGGTGCTCAGGGAAGTACGCACTGAGTGTATTTTACGTGGCCAGCACTTCAATGGCATTTTCCTTTTTTTTTTTTTCACTGAATAGTATGCCATTTTATGGATGTATTATCATTTGTTTATCCGTTTTCCTGTTGGAGGACATCTTGGTTGCTTCCAGTTTTCGGTGCTCATGAATAAAGTTTCTATAAACATTGATGCACAGGTTTTTTTTAAAGCTCCAGTCACCTTGGGGATGTCAACCTAAATAAAGAAGTAAACTGAGGCAAGCCCAAATTACCAGAAATTGAGTTTACTTGGGAATAGCAGAGGAAATTCATGTCAGGAAATGTATGCTGTAGCAAGCTACAGGCAAGTTCATTAAGGGTTTAGGGTGGGCTGTATTTATAGCAAGGAGGGCAAAGAGGGGGAAGTCCAGCCAGAGTTCAAGCAGTAAATTCATTGGCTTGAGGATGGGGAGAGATTCTTGGCTAATGTTCATTGGTCAGGAGATAAGTCTTGGTCTTCTTCAATCAGGCATGTATGGGAAATCAGTCTTTCCATTCTTAAATTTCCTTCCTCTGAAAGTGTATGCATGAAATTCTCCATTTCATATCCTCTGGCTCCATTTTAGATTGAAATCCTTTCACAGGGTCAAGGATTTGAATCTCACCACTGCCCAGGGGTCCTGGGAATTTTGAGACTAAAGATGCACATTCCCTGACCTCTGGGATTTTCACTTCTTAGAAATTTTCTCGTTGTCCATCAGCTTGTTACTGAACCAGGTTCATTTTTGCCCACCTCTCAGAAAGCCAAACACCGAGATGACGAGATTGCAGCAGAGAGAGGATTTACTCACATGGCAGCCACATGAGGAAGCGATAGCATGAGCCTCACATTCACTTCCCCGAAAATAGGGACTCAGGGATATTTATGGGATGGGGACAAGGTGGTCTGAAATGTGGAGGTAGATGATTGGAGGTGAGGAGATGTGAGGTAACTGATGATCTGCGCAAGCATAGTCAGACTTCATGCCTCTTCAGAGGGCACATGCTCACAAAATGGTGGCGTTAGCATGATCTGAGGGTGAAGTTTTTAGCCTGTTGATGTCAAAAGGCCAACTATCAGACCTCTGTGTGGGCCCAGTTGATGAGCTGGTGGTCTCGACTGGCCTGAAGTGGACAAGCAGTTCTAATTCCTGAAAAACAGGTCATACATCCATTACCATGGTGACCCAGGCTCCAGGAAGATGTTATCTATAGGAGCCTAGTGGGAGTCAGATAGCATATTCCTAAACAACACAGTTAACAATGGGCAGGTTAAACAGCTAAAAGCTATAATCAGTAATTGCAAAAAGGAAAAAAACTTTAGTTCCTAGCTACTTAATCATCAACAGTTATTTGCCGGTTTCAAGCTTACCTCCTCAAATTAATGAAGACCAAGCCTGCCCCAGGGAGAAAAGCCCAAGGCATCCTGCCCTATATACTGATCTATGTCATCCTCCTGGGAAGCATAGGACATCCTGACCTGATCTGATCTGATTCTTCTCCAAAGTTATAGGACCCCTGATAACCAGACTCCACCTGCACTGATCCCATTTTAACGAATTTTTTACATGATCTTTCTTTTGTCTTGTAAAGAAACAACTTGCATACCTATGCCTTATAAATTTAGCCCAACCCTCAACTCATTGCAACTCTTCACTGCCCCTGGGTCCTGTCCCCATGTTACTCCATGCTACTCTCTGAATAAAGGAGCACTACTACCAGACCTTGAGAGTCCAAGAAATCTTTCTTTCGACTCCTCGGCTTGCTGAGCCGGCATTAAGATGAGCCTCCCCCACACCTGTAAATTCACTGTCTTCCACCTTTGAGCACACTTTTCTCTCTCCCAGGGGAACTTCCTATTCAGCATCCAACAGACAGCAAAATTATTTCCTCCACATTTTTACAAACCTGGTTTCCACTGCCTGGATGTCTCTGGGAAAGAGAAAGAGGCAGAGCAGGGTTGGGCACAGGAAAAGCTCCTCTTTCACCCTCACGGAGTAGAAGTTACTCTTTTGTAAGAGAAATTTACATTTATAAGATAAATCTCCATTTGTAAGAGTGTCTCCCACTCTGTCCCATGAAGAGGAGAATGACAAAAATCTCTGGAAAGTCTTATCAATGGAGAAGGCACCAACATAAATCTGCATAACAACCTTATCCTTCTTTATTGTGCTTTGCCTGAAAATCTCCCATAACTAGATTCCCCTTCCCCCTCCAACATCTTTCTTTTGTCGTTAGCTGCAGAGGGTATTTAAGGTGGTGGCTTGAGTCACTTCTGGGACTTACTCAGTTTTCCTGGGTCTCTCCCCTGTATACAGGAGGTATACATGTTATTAAACTTCTGTTTGCTTTTCTCCTGTTAGTCTGTCTTTTTATTACAGGGGTGTCTCAGCCAAGAACCTAGAAGGATAGACGGAAAATTATTTCCCCCCCCACAGGTGTGACATCAGGGAGGCTGGTGTGCCTTAGTGAAGTGAGCAAGGGAGAGAAGAGTAGGAGGCAGACTAGAGGTAGAGGTATGAAGATGTTGATGCAAAATAATCAATAACCATTCTATAGATAAGAGAGGTAAGGTGACTTTGACTTGAGCCAGGCTGAGGACTATAACCCAGGAAGGGAATCTTCACAAAGGAAGAAAGCATTCTGGAGAAGCATGGTTTTCAGTACAGTTTTATACCTCTTTAGAACAAAGAACATACATTAAACACTCCAAGGATACATATTCATCAAAGTTTCACAGAGGTATTCAGCTGCAAACTAGCAGGTCAATATGACCCTGATGTCCAGGAAAGGGAACTTACCTTCAGGAGTATTAATATGGGCATTACTGACACTGGTGGGCATAGGAGGGGAAGTATGCATCCTTATCTTCAAAGAGGGCATTCTTTACTATGAGATAATGTTTAATGCATTCTTTACTTTAATGGTTAAAGCAGATGTACAATCTATGTTTGATAGGCCATAATCAGGCTTTTTAGTTCGAGCCAAATCAGTTTTGAACCAGAATAGCTACCTCATATACCTCAATATGTGAAAATCTCATGTCAAAGGGAATCAGAATATGCCACCTCAAAATACGCCACTTTAGTATATGGATTATTTTGTGCTGAAGGCAATGGAGAATCAACAGATGCAGAAAGAAACCTTGGAGTTTCCCTTAGCTGACTAAGAGCAGAAAAATCTGAGAAATGAGGACTGCCATAAACCTCTACTCTGGGGGAATTTTATGGCCATGAAGAAGACGGAAAGTCAGCACCAAGATGAGTCTGCACAAACAAACGTTACTAAAACAACCTTTATCTTCTGTTAATTTCCCCATATATTTCCTTTCCACAATTTATCACTCCGACAAGCCCAAACCTCTCTTTCGTTTGTCAAGTTATTTCTCCAAAATTTTTCACCCCTTTTGAAATGATATATCAGCTTCCATGTCTAGCTACTTCCTTGGCTTTTTCACTTATTTTCTGTGGAGCACCTGTGCACATAAAATTAAAAATAAAATCTGTGTGCCTTTTCTCCTGTTAATGTCTTTTGTCAGTTTAATTCCATCTTTGAAGATAAGGATGCATACTTCCCCTCCTGTGCCCACCAGTATCAGTAATGCCTGTATTAATACTCCTGAAGGTAAGTTCCGTTTCCTGGACATCAGGGTCATATTGTCCCAGTTACTGAACATAAGAGGGTAGAGGGAAAGCTTTTTCCTCCCCTTCAGGTAGGATGGGCCACTGTAGGATTTGTCTTTCACAGTGGGTGAGAGGGTGCCACTGGAAGTTATGAATAGAGGAGGTACATGACAGATTATAATACAAACAGGGCAGAAGCAGGGAGAGAAGTCAGGAGAGTATTGCAGTAATTTAGGTAAGAGATGCTGGTTGCATGGACCAGGGCGGTAATGATACAGATGGTGAGCAGTGGTGAGATTTGGGCTACATTTTGAACGGAGAGCTGACACTGCTGAAAGATTAGACATGGCCTATGAGAGAAAGAGAGGAGTCAAGAATAATTCCAGTTTCCAGATATCCTCTTCTCAAGTCTGTGGGGATGACTGAAGAGGAGCAGACTATGCCAACCCAAAATATGCCACTTTGGCATATGGATTTTTTTTTTTTTTTGAGGAAGATCAGCCCTGACCTAACATCTGCTGCCAATCTTCCTCTTTTTGCTGAGGAAGGCTGGCCCTGAGCTAACATCTGTGCCCATCTTCCTCCACTCTATATGCAGGAGGCCTGCCACAACATGGCTTGCCAAGCGGTGCCATGTCTGCACGTGGGATCCGAACCAGCGGACCCTGGGCGGCCGAAGCGGAACGTGCACACTTAACTGCTGCACCACTGGGCTGGCCGCATATGGATTATTTTTAATTAAAGGTATTTGAGAGACAGCCAGTGGAATAAGGACACTCCTTTTACTCTGTCTCATGTCATTTTTACTGTTAGACCAGCAACAGAACCTAGAAGGGTAGAAAGAAAATTTTTCCTCTTCTACAATCATTTCGAATTAAAGTTAATTAAGAAATAGCCAGTGCAAGAAGGACATTCTCACACTCCTTTCTCCCCCTGAAAGCAGGAAATAAATCTCCCATGTGAAAGATACCCTCCTTTGTACCGGAAGAGTAGAAGGCATCCTTATCACCAGAAGTAGGGAATTTAGGGCCGAGAAGGTTGTATAAACCCACCTTGTTACCTCGTTAATTTACTACCCCAAGCCCTAACTCTTTGTCCTGTCAATCTTCACAAATGTATTGTTTCTATTGTCTAAAAGATATAAAAGCTGCCTGCTTTGGTCATTTCTTTGAGTCGTATATCTTTATGGGGCTCCCACATATAAGAAATTAGTTTTTCTCCTGTTAATCTGTCTTACGTCAATTTGCCTATTAGACCAGCCAAAGAACCTAGAAGGGAAGAAGGGAAAAGTTTTCCACCCCTACACCTGCATCATGGCTCACGTCCAGCAGAAGAAAAAGGAAATCTCTTTCAGTTCTTCAGTAGAAGTCCTTATCTTCAAGGTGAGTAGGTCGACATGAGTATGTGCCCATTTGGACCAAGACAATACAGCCGGGGGAAGCCCTGCATCGAGTAGGTTAAGCCTGGATTTCTGAAGCAATTACTGCCAACAGGGTATGGCAGTGCCCTGATTATGGTTCTTTAAGTGTGGTATGACCTGAGAATTTGTTACAAATGCAAATTCTTGGGCCCTACCCCAACTTACTGAATTAGAAACTCTAGAGTTTGTGGCCCAGCAATCTGTGTGTAACTGATACCAGCTCAACACAAGGTTGACATAAGGGAAGCCACATTATAGAAAAGAGACCATATTGTAACTTTGAATGACCTCTGATTAACTAACCCAACTGGATTGGCACCCTCCAGGAGATATACATGCTCTTTAGATTTCATGGCCCCTCCCAGCTGCGATAAGGTGATCACTTTGTTCTTTTGAGTTCCCTCGTAATGTGATGACCCCCAGACAGAGATTCTATGCTAATATCCAGGACAACTGAAAGATCTGGTGTGGCCACTCCCAGTCTGCAAAACCAGAGGGTCAACATTCCTATCCCCCTCCCCTATAACCCACTGGCCTATATATCTGCTTCAAGATCTGTGGCCCCCCTTAAGGTGGTTCTTAGTTAGTCCCCCATCTTCCTCCTTGTTGGCAAGCTATAATAAAAACCCTTTCTCTCCTACCACCTTGCCTCTCAACTGTTGGCTTGTCTTGTGCTGAAGAAGACCCCCTTTCATGGTAACATAACAAGCCCTCTAGGGGATTCTGATGCATGCTGAAGTTTGAGAACCACTGGTTCAAACTAATTGGAAGATCTTGAAGTTGGAGCTTTGTATTGTTAATTTGAAGAGGCAAAAGATGAATGCTGAGGAGTCAATCAACATTGTGCCCCTCAAGGGTGTACTATATGTACTGTTGGGGAAGTGGGAGAACCCCCCCCCCCACTTTTCCTTAAGGTTCTTATGGCTGGTCAAATAATTAAAGAGGCAGGTTAGCAGGAGAAAATCAAACGAAGTTTAATAGCATGTATACATGGGAGAAACCCAGGAGAAACTGAGTAACTCAGCCATCTGGCTAAGGGTGCTTGTTTAAATATCTTCAGCTACAGACAAAGATGATATTGGGGCTAGTGATTTGGAATTTCAGAGGGGAAGCCAATTTACATGGAGATGGAATGCAAATGTTTGTTAAACAGGTTTTTCTGGGCCCAAAAACGGTTTTGTTAGTGTCTTTTTATCACATCTATATTACATTATACTATAGCCATCATATGGTATGAGCTCCTTCCTGGAACAGGCCTTCTATGTTAAATTCTTTTAGGTAGTTTTTGGGGGGAGGTCGGATGCTCTTCCTGAGTCTTCTGAGCCTTTATTGTCTTCAGCTCAACATAATCCGCATACATGAGTGGTACATCTTGGGGCAGCCTGCCCTAATGCCATCATACAACACCAAGATAAGAGGCGCAAATTCATTCATTCGTTCAGTTGATAAATACTTACTGAGCATCTAGTAGGTGCCTGCATGGTTTCAGGCATTGTAGATACACCAGGCATCTGTTTGAGGTCTCTAATCTGGTAAGAGGACAGAAAATAAAAGTAAAACTTATGGTATGTCAGAAGGAACTAACTGCTATAAGAAAAGCACAAAGCCAGAAAAAGGGGAGGATGTGTATGTTTTTCTGAGGGAGGGTGTTGTCTGTCAAATAGAGTGTTCTGGAAAGGCCTCAAGGATAAAATGACATAATTCATAATAATAATGACATAATAATAATAATAGACACTCTTAAAGAGGAGAGAGACTGAAGGAGATGAGAGACCTGGCTGAATATCTGAGGGAAGAGCTTTATGGGCATAGGGAAGAGACACTGTAAATGCTTGTTCTGGGCTTGTGCTTGGAGGGTTCTGAAGAGCTGCATGGTTCTTCATGGTTGGAGCCCAGTGAACAAGGCCTGGAGTGAGAAGAGAGGAGGTGTGTGTCGGGGGAGGCAGGCATGGAGGGCCTTGTGCATGACTTTAAGGAATACAGGTTAACGTATATCCAGTTACACATTATCTCCTCCCCTCCCCTAATCTAAGCTGAGGCCCCATGTGTTGCCTTCATACAGGAGAGGCTGCAGCTCCTGAAGAGGGTAGGAGTGAGAATGAATGAATGAGCAGCACGGGGAGGATGGTACTTAATGAAGACAACCTTCCCAGTTAAGAGGGAGAAGAGAGACACCAGAACTACTGGAGAAGAGATTCATCCTCGGCCCAAAGCCTGAAATTGAGTGTAAATGCATGTGTGTGTGCACAAGCTTCTGGGGAGTGTGTCCAGGTCTTTTATCACATTTTTGCAGGGATCTGCGAAACCACATGTTAAGAACTTCTCACTCTAAGGGAAGATGATCAGAAGCAGCAGACCAGCGCCCTTGGCTTTGAGCAATGGTGAGCTTTTAAAGGTGTGTTTAACTTCTGAGTTTAGCCCTTGTGTTTGTACTCAGAGACGGCAGAATTTCCCTGAAAAAGAAAAGGATTGCTGGGAAAATTTGCACTTCATGGGAAAATTACAGCATACCCTTCTGTGTCACCTGATTCTGGTTCTAGGGGAGCTATTTTACAACTCTGTAAATTGTAGGTAACTGACAGCAATAGAAAATAATTCGTGTCTATAGACATGCAAATTAATTCTGTCCCGTGATGGGACATTTTCCCCCTTCCCAGCTCCCTTGGGCCCCCCTCCCCACTACTGAAAAGCCAGTTTTGACCTTATTTACGCATTCTTTTCAGTATTCCTGCTGTATCAATGACACCCATTCTTTGCATTCTCCTGTGAACTGGTAGGACCACCTCATCGGTTACCCCATTAATCAGTAAAGTAAAATCTTCTAAAAGAGGTTCCTTTTTATATTTGTCTGAAAGTCATGATCGTACCTTTATTGGGAAAATTATCTTTTAACGAGACTTTTGTTCGCGATTTGACTGGAAGGAGTTTCTCGTGCCACCTCCATAACCATGGCAACCGAAGCAGACGGCAAACCCACAGAATTCCTTAATCCCCAGTGATCAACAGACAACAACGCTGGGCTCCAGTTTCCCTTCCCCTTCCCTCTGGCTCCTCCCCTCCCTTTGCTCCCCCTTTCCCCTCCTTCTTCCTCTCCTCGGGTCTCTTCCTCTTCGATCCTCCTTTCCCTTTTCTTCTTTCTGTCCCGCCCTTGTTCCCCGTTTCTTCTACTCTTCTTCCTTTCAGGAGCTGCCCGGGCGTGGAGCCTCCTCAAAGACACAAAATATTCCCCGCCTCCCGAGCAAACTGGGGAATTAGGCATCCAAGGCTTCCGGGGATGCTGAAAAGTCCGGAGCCTCAGAGCACTCCACAGTTAGATACCCAGGGCCCTCGAGCGGCGGCGGAAAAGATGCCGAGGGTGCTAGATGCCTCGCTAGTTGCGGGGCCGAGGGGCTAGTGTCGCCGGAGTGGTCCGAGGGCGCCGCTGAGACGCGCCAGGGACTGGCCGCCCACGCCAGGGCCGGTCGACCCTGTCGCGGGGGACGCTCCGAACTTGCAGTGAAAGGGGGATTTTCCTGAGAAGAAACGAAGAAGGAGCATTATGAGGTTCTAGTGAATAAGAGCGAAAAAGGAAGCATCTTTTTGTAAAGGAAATATAAATATTTCGATAAAAATAAGAAGGAGAAAACATTTCCATTCTTAGCAGGAAGGCTTCCTCGCCGAGCATTGGTGGTTCAGTGGTAGAATTCTCGCCTGCCACGCGGGAGGCCCGGGTTCGATTCCCGGCCAATGCAGCGATGTGTCTGAGACTTTTCTTTTTTTTCCTAATTCTCCCAATCATCTTGGAGATGCTCCAGTTTAGAAGACGAATACTTTTTCCATTTGAATTTTGACCTAATCTTACATTCTGTGACAATAAGACCTGGCTCGATTCTGCCAGGTGAAAAGGACAGGTTGGCGACGGGCTGTTTTCCTAATAGGATGGTCGAAATTTTGCTTTCAGAATATTTGAAGTCAATGTACTCTGGATTCATCTACCTGTTTGAAGCATGAGTATAACCAATGAATGACGTCTGAATTAAAAAAAAATCATTTTATTACATTTGGAAGCAGAAACCTTTAAAGGAACATAGAATAAAGGACTTACTTCAAAGCCACTGTCGCATGTCTAGCAGAGTGGCGCAGCGGAAGCGTGCTGGGCCCATAACCCAGAGGTCGATGGATCGAAACCATCCTCTGCTAGTTGTTTGTTTTCCCCCTGGAACATATTGGAAGCATTTAAAATATTAATCGTCCCAACTCTGTACCTAAAAAGACCTTGGGCAACCGCAGGGCAAGTATATTCAGACCACGGATGGCTTGTGGTCAAAATAATTCACAAATCGGAAAGTTTTTAATTAAGAAATGTCAAGTGCTCCGTCTCAGAAAGCAGAGAATTAATAATAACCCATCAGCGGCAAGGTCTCCATTTTTACCTGCTCCCATACTGTAAACAAGAATGCACATTTAGAGTTCAAAAGAACCGTATATCACTAATTTCAGTTTCTCTAACTCAGTTATAGGGAGTTGGGAGTATTTAACGACTCTCCCAACAATCCCTCCGTTTTTGTTCCGTTTTCCTCCTTAGCACTTATCACTATGTAGTATACAGTATATTTTATTTATCCATTTAGTATTTTCTCCCCCATGGGACATAAATTCACAAGAGCAGAGATTTTTGTCTGTTTTGCCACTGTGGTTGCTATAGTATCCAGAACACAGTGTGGCTCGTGTTAGGCGCTGGTGATTTGGTAAATATGTTAAAAGTTGCAATTTCTAATACACCAAACACCAATTTTGACATTATTTTTCACCTTCTTTTTCTACCTTTTAAAAAATTACAGAAGAGTACAAAAATGGCCACACAGAATTGATCTACTATTTAACATTATGGCATATTTGCTACAAATCTCTCTTATATTTAAAGAAAAAATAAACCCACATAAAACTGAAGTACTCTTCAACTGCTTCCCCACTCCTAATATCCCCTTTCTCAGGGCAAATCTCATGAATTTGATGTGCATCTCTCCCATTTCATTTTTTTTTTTAATGACTAATTTTCATTTGCAAAGAGGCTAGGAACACCTAGCATGAATGCTTTCATTTAAATAACACAATGTTTATGTTCAAAAGCATTTATTTTATGAATATCCACATCAAAGGCTTTCCTTTACAATGCTGTTGATATTAAGTCTATTTCTGTGTGTTAATTTATGACAGATTACCTACAAGCATACCTAATGTTTACACAGGTGTCTAGAATGGGAGGTCAAAGGGCTATATTTGATTTTCAGTCGGTTACAAAATGGAGGCAACGTCTTTATCAACTTGGCAATACAGGTTTTAGAAATCCTGTCATTAAAGTTCTTTTATTGACTGTATTTAATTGTTTTGTCACATGAAATTCCCATCACAGTAAAGAACCACAGTATTCAGTTTAGGTGCTAGGTGAGACCCCATTCCATTTTCACTTTGCCTACATAATATGCCCATATAATTCCCACCTGAAATGAATTTTAAAACACTATTCTCAGTGAGAAGCTTTCTACTCTCACAGATCACCAGAGGCACATGTGATTAATCTAAAAGAAAAAAATTGCCAAGAATGATGAAATATTATTCGCTATTTTCTCCTGGGTTCTTTTTAAGAAATGGATTTTCAGTTTGTTCTTGGATAATGTAAAAATAGATTGAGCATCTTCTCAAAGAGGTAAATTATTTACCTCCTAATCTTCTACAAGGCACTAATTCTGCTCTCTAAGAAGAGTTTCTTATTAACAAGCATAAAAATGAAAAGAGAACACCTGTATTAAGATAGTCATTTTGAAAAGAACCAGGGACCGTGGGGCCTCAAAGCACACTCTCTGTATATAGCACTGCTTTTTCCCAAGATTGAAACGAAGCTCGTCATATGTTACATTTGCTAGCGACAGTTAACAAATAACCCTCATGAGATTGATTTATGTTTACCACCAGATTATTTCTGCTAGAAGAGACTTCTAAGATCACTTTTGGTTGAGGAACAAGGGACCAGGAAGATCAGACAACCCCTTCCTTGCAGCTGCAGAGGAACAGATCCGGTAGGGCTTCATAAAACGGACCTGGCCACTGATGTTTCTGATGAAGGATTTTCAAAGACATCAACTTCAGAGATTGTTACTCTGATCTATGAAAGTAACATTTAAATTCTGTCTGTACGTGATTGTTTTTCTCTTTAAAAATATATTGCCCTAGTAATAAGATGCTAATTGGCATCTCCTTTTTGCCTCAAGATCATTATCTTTGTGATATTTCTTTGTTAAATCAGAAGAAGACAATTGATTCTTCCTACTTCACCCATATGTGTGGAGGTAAAATAAAAAAAATTAAATAAAATCAATGATTCACTAGATAGATAGCTGATTTAAACAGAATTCGAGAGTAGAATTTGAGAGCATATGCTTCATTTAAATAGACATAAGGGGCTAAAAAGGGACAAAGAGAAGCTGGGTTCAGGGAACAAGGGTAGATCATTTGCGGCAGGCAGTGATACTGGGCAGGGAAGAGGCGGAGCTTCAGTTTAAGATCCTTGTGGCCTCTACCTTCCTCTTTCCTCTTACTCATTTTGTTCAGAAGAGATGGGAAGGAACACTAAAGAAAAGGGAGGGAATTTTGAGACAGGACCAAAGAAAAGTAGGTAGAGGAGAACATATTACAATAAGACAAATGTAACATAATTAGAAAAGAATAGGTTTATTTATTCAGATAAGTATTCATCCACAATAAACAACGCGAAACACCTTTCACCATTTTTACCTCATTACAGGTGGTGAGCTTGAAGGATTTTAATTTTTTTTAGCTCACTTCTTTATCCATTTACTTAACTTGCGGAAAGTAGCTCTTGAATGTCTGCTGTGTGTGTGAGCCCGTGCTCTGCCCAGAGCTGCCCAGTGAGGAACAGATACTTTTCAGCTGAGGAGTTAGGAAGCTGCGGAGATCTGGGCATTGGACCTGGGCTGTGGTGGCAGGGAAAGTATACTGGGCAGCTTGTCATGGGCACAGAAATCCCTGTTAATGTCCAGAGATCTCCAGCTGTGAGATTAACGGTTTGATGAAGCTTGCAGACATTTTTGGTTTACTCTGCACCATGTTATATATTTTTTATTCATCACCCATATTGAAAATTTAGAATATTCCTTATTAAAATGCATATCCTCTTGGAAAACTGAAAGACTCACTGTCCCTGGGCCTGCAGCCCCACAAGGCAACAATCAAGAGAAATCGCGTTGCACGGGCTTCGTATTTCTCAGTTCCCACGTGTTAGCTGGCATTTATCAACATCCTTGGGCTCCGGTTGTTCTTACAGCAGTATCAAGATAGGAAACTATGCTATTAAAATGGGGAAAATGAAATACAGTGTCGAAAGTCTGTGTGCTTCAAGAAAAATAGCAAAGAGCTCCTTTGTGGAGATGAGGCATGGATTCTAATATCCAGCCAGTTTTGCTCTTGTCTGCTGGGCCCTTGTGAGCATTTGACTTAACCACCAGTTTAGGGAATATCACAACTGTCTCTTTAGCCCCAGTTTAAGTTAAATGTAGACATTTTATGAAAGACAATTTGGAATAGAAGGTTGAGATCAAAGCATGGAGAGTGGCCTTAAGTGTTGAACTGTGTTCCCCTCAAATTTATGTTTGAGCCCTAACCCCAATGTGACAGTATTTGGAAATAAGGCCTTTGAAGAGGTAATTAAGGTTAAATTAGGTCATAAGGGTGGGATGCTAATCCACTAGAACTGCCCATGCGCAGACAAAAGACCATGTGAGGACACAGCAGGACGGCCAGCTGCCAGCCAAGGAGACAGGCCTCAGGGGAAACCAGTCCTGCCAACACCTTGTTCTTGGACTCCTGGCCTCCAGAACTGGGAGAAAATAAATTTCTGTTGTTCAAGCCACCTGGTGTGTGGTATTTTGTTGTGGCGGCCCCAGCAAACTAATACACGCATTTTAATAGACGTTTGGACTTGGCTAAGCAGTAGACACTGTCAAAGGAGGACTAAGAACAGAAACATTTGGAAAGGAAAGGAAAAGTCTCCCTTCAAAGAGGGCAGAGCATTAGACTTTGGGGAAAACACACACACACACACACACACACACACACGGGCAAACACACACGTATATAACGGGGAGGGAACCTGCAAAATGACCAAGGTTACCAAGTTTACATTGGCCTGTTTATGGTGGAAAAATTGCAAGTTAGTCACCTCATAATTATAAGCCCTGACATATCTTCAAAGAGCAGCCCAGCAAACATTACAGGTATCATTGTTTTGTCAGGTGTTTAGGTTTACAGGAAACGTTCAAGCGTTTACTACTTTGAGGACCAGAACTAGAGAGCACATAACCCTATCATTTTTAATTTATTTTAATGTGCACAGTATTTTGGTTTTTGATTTTTTTTATTTGGACAGCTCTGACCAAACCACAAAACTCAACACGCCTTTCTCCCTCTCTCACCCCCTCTCATGCCCACGAGTCAGTCTTGGAGAAAATGAACTCCAGTGGTTGAAGGGAGACAGAAATGGCAACTCTCACCTACCCCAACTCACTGATTGTCAGCGGAAAGTTGCTGTTAGGAAGGAAGCGTTTCGATTGGATCTGGAAAACACAGCGCCTTGGACCTGTGCTTCTGCCTTTTTGCCACAAGATGGCAGAAGAGGGCAATAGTTCTATGCCGTCCACACTGAGTGTAATGATCTCTCAGATGATCTCTCAAGGACGGAGGGAAAAAATCTGTCAGAAAAAGAGCAAAGAACAAAAGGAGGAGATGAGTATGATGCCGACGAGTGCAGGAACACGATGAAATTAGGGGACTGCTCTCCACCAAGTTGGGTAGCTTGTCGGTGGGCTCTGTTGTCAACCCCCAAGCCTTAATGACTGGAGCAGGGACAGGGGAAAGAGAACTCCATTCTAGGGAAGTGAATGACAAAGCCCCTGACCTGTTGGCATGACTTCGGGGATGTTTGTTGCCTGCGACAGGAACAAGACTGTTCGTCTGAGATTGAATCCATTCCCACAGCTTAAAGGAAAGTGACAATAGAGAAATACAGGGAAAATTAAGGGATGATTTTGAAGCCTGGAGTAGGGATGCGGGTGGAGGGCTTGTTATTTTGTGTTAATGAAAAAATAGATTTACAATACCAATCACTTGCTCAAGGGAGGGGATGACAGGGTGGCAGAGGATGTTAACGCTTTGAAATGCAAGAAAGGAGAATTTAGGCACTATTGAAAGATGCAGGGGAGGGGGAAATTGAAGGACTTTCCTCTTTCCACTGTGCTTTGGAAGTCTGCACTCCCTGGAATTGCTAGCTAGCCCACGCTTTTAGACCATTTTCTGTCTCCGTGGTTTTTTTCTGCTTTTCTTTAAACACTGGGTTCTCTGATTTCTGTCGCAGGATTCCTAACCGTGAACTCTCAAATCTCATCCTGAAAACTGCCCTCCTGCCCCTTCACCGATGAGGCCAGGCATACCTCCCAGCCAAGGCATTCTGATTAAACGTTGGGAGAACGCGGCTTTTCCAAGTTGCTGGATTCCTTGTCAAATATTTTATGCCTAAGGAGCTTCCCCGACCTTTAATGTTCCCGCTGCGCTTTGACATAAATAATTTCAATTCACCCTAATATCTCCGTAGGGTACGCAGGGTTGATGTTAGTGACTATTCGGTGGTGTGTGGGAAATGGGCACACACAAGTTAACTTCGCTCAGCATCCGACTGCAGAAGACAGAATGTTAATTTTCAGTTTATGACTCTGGCTCCGGAGTCTGGTGCACTCCCGCGGATAACGAAGTCATAGTTTTACTTTCCAGAGAACCTCTCAGAACAGCACAACCCGACAACAGACTATGTGGCAAATGGCAGCCCATGGCGGGCTTTTCAAATAGTACCGCTGCCCAATCAGGAACTGGTACGTCAACTTGCATTGATACAGTGTAGGCAAAAGCGAAAGTTTTGCTATCGTAGGACAAAACTGAAATTCTTTTTCAAAGGGCGTCAAAGGAGCAGTGAAATTTGCATCCCACTGCGCCTAAATGTTTAGCCAAAACGCGCGTGGCGGGCTTTTTTAACATTTTACCCTTCTTTCCAGTTTTCTTCTGCTCCCAAACCAGCCCCCAACCCTTCTAAGAGAAAGTAGACTACAGACAAAATGCACCAGCTATTTCTCTGAAAGTGTGGGTGGCTCTGAAAAGAGCCTTTGGGTTGTGGTTGGCTGCGGGCAGGCTCACTTGGAGCTGGTGTACTTGGTGACGGCCTTGGTGCCCTCCGACACTGCGTGCTTGGCCAGCTCCCCAGGCAGCAGCAGGCGCACGGCCGTCTGGATCTCCCTGGAGGTGATGGTCGAGCGCTTGTTGTAATGCGCCAGGCGCGACGCCTCGCCCGCGATGCGCTCGAAGATGTCGTTGACGAACGAGTTCATGATGCCCATGGCCTTGGACGAGATGCCGGTGTCGGGGTGGACCTGCTTCAGCACCTTGTACACGTAGATAGAGTAGCTCTCCTTGCGGCTGCGCTTGCGCTTCTTGCCGTCCTTCTTTTGGGCCTTGGTCACCGCCTTCTTGGAGCCCTTCTTCGGGGCAGGGGCGGATTTAGCTGGCTCCGGCATAATAGAAATGAGTTAAGTCCTCCAGAAACAAAGAATGTGCGCCAGGTGGGTCGTGACTTTTTTATTTACAACTGCGTATGCAAATGAGATATAGCAAAGTCCTACGTCTGATTGGCAGATACCAGGGATGACGTCCACGTCAATATTGTCCAATCAGAACACGCATTCAAGGAACTGTATTTGTATTGCTTAAAATAGAACTTCAGCTTTAGCCAATGAAGCAGCTTCTTTTTCGCGCCGAGCTGCAGCTATAAAGTGTGCATGTTTCTACTTTCTATTCAGTCACCTCTGGGGTAGATCACAGGTATTGCATTATGTCTGGACGAGGCAAGCAGGGCGGCAAAGCTCGCGCCAAGGCCAAGACCCGCTCTTCTCGGGCGGGCCTGCAGTTCCCCGTGGGCCGAGTGCACCGCCTGCTCCGCAAAGGCAACTACGCCGAGCGGGTCGGGGCCGGCGCGCCGGTGTACCTGGCGGCGGTGCTGGAGTACCTGACGGCCGAGATCCTGGAGCTGGCGGGCAACGCGGCCCGCGACAACAAGAAGACGCGCATCATCCCGCGCCACCTGCAGCTGGCCATCCGCAACGACGAGGAGCTCAACAAGCTGCTGGGCAAAGTGACCATCGCGCAGGGCGGTGTGCTGCCCAACATCCAGGCCGTGCTGCTGCCCAAGAAGACCGAGAGTCATCACAAAGCCAAGGGCAAGTAAAGTCTGCATTCATACTTAAGTTTCTAAGACAAAAGGCTCTTTTCAGAGCCACCCACCATTTCTGTGGAAGAACTGAGCACTTTGTTCTACCTAAGTTTTTAAAACATTAAGTATCCAATCTCTTGATTTTACCAAGTTAACCTAAGAAGGGTAAAGATCATTCAGTTTGTAGTTCGTTCAGTCATAAGGCCACGAAACCCTCACTTTTGTTGTCCCCTCCGGAGGAATACACCGTTCTGGGTAGTTAAAAAGCAGATTTCTAGTGGTTTGCTTCAGCAAATAGTTAAATATTATGCCAATTTTTTTGGTTTTCTTTCTGAGTCTATCACTGGCAGAGCTTGAAAGTCCATTGGTCAACTAAAACTGTCTTAAATTCCAACGCTCTTTTCAGTGCTACCCCTATTTACAGGAAAAGCTCTAACACTAATCAATGTAAATCTATCACCACTCCATACCTGCTGACTAAATTAAGTACACAATTTACATATTTAATAGTCCAATCAGCTGTTTGATTGCATCAAAATCAGTTAATGAAGATGCCATAACCACTCACTGGTATTTAGTCACGGACGTATCAAGCTCCCCGTTCCCCACACCGTGCTGGGCAAACTAAAGTTCTGATGTTCCAGGGGGCCGGTGTGCCAGAGGCTATTTGAGAATTTTCTTTGTTCTAGGTCTTGGTACAGTAATTAAAAGCAGAACTTAATGGTGCAGTTACGAAACGGTACTACTTTTTAGAGAGACTAACGAATATATTCTGCTGTAAATCTTTTCCACTTTGAAAAGGGAAAAAAGCTCCAATGAAAATGCATTTCTTAAAGGACAATTTAGGCGCTGACTTCCACAAATTCCAGGTCAGATTCCCTTTTCACTGGTGGAACCTTAACATTTTGCTCGAAAACAGTAAACTCAGACACGATGGAGTACAGCATGGAAAACAAAACCGTTTCCGCGGTGGTAGGAACCAAATGAAGATTAGATTAAGAACCAATCAGGTTACGCCTGCAACCATTCTGACCAATCAGGATCGGATCATCAGTATAAAGCCTGGTTCGGCACCAATTCTCCAGTTGCTCGTTTCTGCAGCATAAGTTCTCTAGCTATGGCTCGTACGAAGCAGACAGCTCGGAAGTCCACCGGCGGTAAGGCGCCCCGCAAGCAGCTGGCCACCAAGGCGGCTCGCAAGAGCGCGCCGGCCACGGGCGGCGTGAAGAAGCCCCACCGCTACCGGCCCGGCACGGTGGCCCTGCGCGAGATCCGCCGCTACCAGAAGTCCACCGAGCTGCTGATCCGCAAGCTGCCGTTCCAGCGCCTGGTGCGCGAGATCGCGCAGGACTTCAAGACCGACCTGCGCTTCCAGAGCTCGGCCGTGATGGCGCTGCAGGAGGCGTGCGAGGCCTACCTGGTGGGGCTCTTCGAGGACACCAACCTGTGCGCCATCCACGCCAAGCGCGTCACCATCATGCCCAAGGACATCCAGCTTGCGCGCCGCATCCGCGGGGAGAGGGCCTAGACTGTCATTCCTAACCTTTGTGGGGCGCGCATTTGTCTTTTTCCTAAAGGCTCTTTTCAGAGCCACTTCTATTTTCATTCAAAATTGCTGCTGCACTACTGGTTTGGGTATTTAAAATGTAAACTCGGGGAAGCGTTGATGAAAATTCCGAAGAAAGAATGGAGTTTGCTCCAATAACTAGGGTATCTTATTTTCCTATGTACAAAATAGGTTTAATAAATGTGACTGCTAAGACCGTATGTGCTGTAGAATTAGCTTCTTAAGCAAGGTAACAGCAGTTACCCTTTAAATGCAACGGTGTTTCTGCACGGTCGTCAGTTGGACCCTTGCGACTGCTTTGACTCAAATAATCCACGTGTAAAGAATTAAAGGGAATCAGTTAACAAGAGAGGAACTTTGCCAATGCCAAACAAGTAAAATAGGGTTCACAGCAATAGACAATTGGCACCTTCCACCCTCACTCCCTCCCCCACCGCGGGTATAAACAATCTGGGAGAAAATTTCTGGTTAAGTTTGTTCTCCGATGTATCCACACCACGTGGAAAAGCACCTTGCATGTTGGATTGTTCTGTAAAAGTAAACTGATTTGAAATGGAAGGGTTTCTTCTAGTTTAAGTTGGACAATGTTGGGTTTTTGCCTACTATCTAGCAGTATGGGCAGACCTCCCATTCTCTTACTGATACTCAATTTCTTTTATACAACTCCAATAAAAACAAAAACCTAGAATTTGGCTGAAACTAGCTCTTTACCAAGAAAACAGGCTAGTGTTCAGACTGAGCGTTTTTGTTCTGAGAATTGAGTTTCTCGTTGTTTAGCAGTAACACCTGGTAACTCTATAGCATAAAGCAATGAAATGTCTACTCTCCTTCACAACCATTCTAAGATTGTGACGTAAAATTAGCAAATTAGCCCTCTTTTTTGTTTCCCGGCTTCCAGGAGCCTGTAATGCAGACGTGTGCGTGAGGAGCCATCCACAGGCACCATGCCATCAACATCTGGATGCTGAGCCCTGGAAGCCAATCATTTGACATACTGGTGACTTCCCTGAGGTAGAAGCCACAATGAGACCATTTGGGGTAGTGACACCCACTATCCCACCTGAGAGCACCCCTATGACTCATATCCCTTACATGACGACGCTCACGTTTGCAATACTAGCTCCGGGAGAGTGTTCCCTCCAACTCTGTGTGAACCTATGTTTTAAGTCAAATAAGTTTTGCCCCATTTTCTCTCCCAATAGACTGTACATGTCATAAGGCTAAAGATTTTTTGTCCTGTTCACTGTTGTATATCTAGAATAGAAAAAGCCTGACACTGTATTCTAGTTGAATGAATGTATTGTTAATTTTCTACCTTTTAGACACAAGGTAGCTCCCAGTCAGCCTCAGGGATTTGCTGAGCACTTCCCACCTCCTGCATTAGACATTTCATCCCAGATAGTTTTTGTTGCCACTATTTTGATTCCCATGGTGAGTAGATAAAATATCAATGACAACTATGTAAAGCTTTACAGTTTCCAAAGTATTCTCACATCTTTTTTGTATGTGAACCTGATAGTAGCTCCTGGAGTTTAGACAGGACATATATTACTCCCTCAGTAGTTCTAGAAGTATGTTTTTGCCAAAGTGTCCAAGTATTAGGGGACAAAGACGGTAGATCTCAGTTTGGGATTCTTTCAACAAATCCTAAAAGGGAAGGAGGAGATCTGGATAAGCCTTCAATGGTTGTAGGAAAATAAAGAAGAATTAGTTTTAAAAAAACCAAGCTGGCCAGAGGCAGAAAGCCCTGTTTTCCTTTAAGTGGACAGCAGAAGTTACGCTGTTGTCTTCCAACTCCTCAGCAAGGACATCTGCTGGGGTTTGAGATGCTTTTGAGATCCGAACTTCAGATCTCAGGAGTGTACTATGACTCTGTAAGGACATGTTCTATTTGAAGCCTAAGTTTGGGCATATATAAGATGGTTTTCGGAAATGATCAAAAAGTCTTTGATAATCTTCCCTTCAAAAAAATGGGGCCTAATTCCTCTCCCCTTGAGAGTGGGCTGTATTTAGAGACTGGCTTCGAGTGAACAGAATAAAGCAAATGGCATAACGTCAAAAGGATGGTGAGCTACTGCAGAGACTAGGTCATAAGGGGTACTGTGCTGCCCACTTGCGCTCTCTCAGGTGACTTGCTCTGAGCGAGCCTGGCTGCCATGTTGGAAGGACACTCAGGCAGCCCTGTGGAGAGGGCTGCATGATGAGAATCTGATGCCTTTTCCAACAGGCACTGAGGAACTACCAACAGCCCACGTGAGAGAGCCATCTCTGGCCCCAGTCAAACCTTGGGTCACCACAGCCCCTGCTGACAGCTTCACTCCACTTCTTGAGAGACCCTGAAGCAGACCCATCCAGCTAATCACTTTCTCATTCCTGACCTTCAGAAACTGTGTGAGATAATATATTTATTGTTTTAAGCTGCTAAGTTCTTGGGTAATTCATTACACAACAATAAATAAAGGATGCCATAGAAAAGACAAGAATAGTTAGGAGACAGCAGATAGACTCCACTGGTCTGGGTGAGATGGCCACATCCCGCAGTGCTGCACCTCCCCACAGGGAAGGCTGGACTCACAGGAACTTGCCTTAGTCATTGCTCACGAAGTAGCAGGATTCTCTTTTCCTGCTGTCCAGAGAGGCTGGAGACCAGCTTAGGACTGCTAAGGATCTAGAAAGAGGATGAAATCTATTGGCTGTTCAGGTAGGGCTGTGTTGCAGGTACATACCTGGTATGATCACTTCTAGCTATCAACTTTGGAGGGGAAAAAAAAATCTCACTTCTTTTTCTTTTAGTTCACCTAGCAAAGAGTAAGACTCCAAGGAATCAGATTCCACGTGACCAGACGTTGACTTACAAATCACTATTCAATATTTTTTTAAAAAAATTTGCCATTTCCCAGCAGAATAGCTAACAATTAAAATTTGTATGTCCTTCACTTTATAAAGCTTTTTTACATTTATTGTCAAATTTGATTATTAAAAGAAAATTGTGAAGTAAGTTGCAACTGGGAAACCCTAATTAAGGCCCAGCTATTTCACAAAGAGGAATTCTTGGCTTGGGAAGGATGGCATTAATGCAGCCTGGGCTAGAGACTACAGCTGAATCCTTCCTGGTCTCTCTCAGGAGCCAGCCCTTCTTTATGGAAAACTTCTACTTGTCAGAGGTACCATTTCTAACGGTCAGATATACTTGTTAAACAAACCATTACACATCATTATTCTGTGACTCTCCTTTTTCCAGACCCCACACCAATATAGGCTAACAATCAATTAGATTACAGGTTATGTTAGATGCCATTTTCCTTAACTATGAAATGAATGCTTTATTTCCTCGAGACTTGCTAGCAAGGTTAAGTGCAGTAATACAAGAAAGTGTCTAGCTCAGTGCCCCAGAGAACATATTAGTTACACAATACGTACTCATTGAACCTAATTTCATCTCGGAATCTTAGTTTGGTGCACTTCTCATAGAACTGGGGAAATACAACCAAATCCTCTGATAAGATTAGATTGAGGAGTCACTGTTGTCATTGATTGAGATTTTAGAAACAATCCAATTTGATCAGTAACACATAAGCAAGTCATTTTACTGATGTGACTTCTGCTGATGGCCAATCCTATTTCTTTGATGATATCTGTTAGTTTCTGTCTCACAAGTTGAAATTTCTCCATGGTCTCTTCCAATTCTGGACACTATTTGGAACACAGGAACGATCTCTGCTTAGCAGGCAGGAAAGATGTTGACACAATTAGATGAGAAAAATGCTTTCAGAACTGCTCTCCCCAAACTCCCCTCCAGAAAGCTTGAAGCTCTGAGAGGATATAAACAGGAAAGCAAGCAAAGAAATGAAGAATTCATTATAAATGAAGCTTGGATGATACTCACTCTGCAATGGGATCTGCAGCCAAAAGTCTTTCCCACTGATGTGGTTCTCGTTATGAAAGAGGTTCTGAAATGTAAAAAATGGATATTTTATATATCTTTGCCAATGATAATAAGGTTTCTGATATGGACAAGATTAGAAATAGTATAGGAACTGGTAGAAGCTACATTAATTTTTTTACCTACATTAGTGGCCTGGAAGAGGGTTTATAGGAATGATAGTTCTGTGTAAAGAAATATGCCTTGAGTGTATTTATCTCTTATCTTGAAGAAAAAAATCTCAGGTTTTAAATGAAGATACGTGAATGGTTAATAATTATATGAAAAATTTTTAACTCCACTTGTACTCAGATAAACGCAAAGTAAAACAACAGTGATTAACACCCATCAGATTGGCAAAATCAGAAAGCTGGGTATAGTATAACCAAGTGTGGGTATGGGAGGTAGAACTTACTTTCACGTGTTGGTTTACTGATGATGGTTTTGCGTGAGATATTTTGAAGAACTGGCTAACTTACTTAGTACAACTGGGTGCACCCAGGATGATGCCCCAAGGAAACTCTCCTATAGACCCATAAGAGGACAAACCAAGAATATTCATTAAAGTGCTATTTGTGATAGCAGGAAGATAGACATAATTCAAGAGACTGAATAAATAAAATATAATGGATGCATAATAAGAAATACTCTTTCTTCGAAGGTCAAGAAACAAGTAAATGGCAAAAATAAGACTTGAACCCAAGGCTCAGTCAACCTTGCCTCAACACACCTGTGCAGGATCTCCAACAACATTTTCTCACTCTACTTCCAAATAACTGGAAATAACCACCAAAACCAAAGGCACCAAATCTAAGTACTTCTTAAAGAACGTGACTTCAGAACACCAGTGGCTTAGTCTGCTTGGGCTGCTATAACAGAATATCATAGAATGGGTGGCTTATAAACAAGAGAAATTTATTTCTCACAGTTCTGGAGGTGGGAAGTCCAAGATCAAGGCACTGTCAGATTCAGTGTCTCCTGAGAGCCCACTTCTTGGATCACAGGGGGCCATCTTCTTCTCGCTGTGTCCTCATATGGTGGAAGAGAGGATGGATTGCTGGGGTCTCTTTTATAGAGGCATTAATCACATTCATGAGGGCTCCGTGCTTATGACCTAAGCACCTCCCAATGGCCCCACTTCCAAATACCATCATATTAGGGATTAGGTTTCAATATATGAATTTTGGGGAACAGAAACATTTAGTCTATGCCAACCAGTCTGCTTTTAAGAATAGAAGCTTAGGAACTGTGTTCTTAGCCTCTGTCCCTGTTCTGAAGCCAGGAGGATGAAAGAGTGGGGGACCCCACACCAGGGACCCTCACCTTCATTTTGACTCTTGTTCTCTCAATAACCAACCCTGGAGATGTTACTAAGGTGAGGTGAGTGAAAGAGAATCAGAGTTCCTGGCAACTATTGTTTGATATATTTCAAATATGGAAACCAGTTAAATTAAGAGAAACTTAGAAGGGAATATGAAAACCATCATCGGTCATATGGTAGTAAGAAATTGAGGAAACAAGGCAGGGCATTACATAAAACAAGGAAGGAAGGCCAGGCTGAAAAGCTGTGTATTTTGGAGAACACATTTAGGTCTTGAGAGAATCTGAGGAGAAAGTAAGGGGTTTCTCTGATAAAAGAGTTTTGCAAATCAGGTTTCCAGCTATGAGGAGATAAGTACGGCAGAGTGAACTTCAGGAAAGAGGGTGTGGTAACACAAAGAGGAAGAGGCCTGGGAAGACAGTGGATTCTGTGTCTTCAAATTTCTTTAACTGGTCTTAATAGCACGTGGAGGCATAGAAGCTTAAGGCAGCTTAAGGTTGAGAGAAGGGATGGTGACTGCTCTGAGGTGTGGGACCAAGGAAGAAGGGAAACTCCATGCTTCCATGCTTCCATGTCTCATATTTAAGGGTCTGATCTGGTAAAAGGCCAATATATGTGGAAGGGTGAGACACTGCGGAATGGAAGAGAAGATTTGAGAGGATAAGTTCATGGAGTGGAAAACACTCCAAAGGGCTAGTGGTGTTTTGGATTAG
Organism: Equus asinus; assembly: GCF_041296235.1. NCBI lineage: Eukaryota > Metazoa > Chordata > Mammalia > Perissodactyla > Equidae > Equus > Equus asinus. The sequence continues at coordinate 42,714,153 of NC_091797.1, forward strand.
TATATGTGTGTTTATGCATGAGTGTGTACGTGTTTTGGGGACAGGAGAAACGAGAATTAGGAGAGCTACTAATTACCAGTAAGCAAATTAATTTTATGAAGAACAATGAAAGAAAGGTGAAAGAGCTGTAAAACACAAGGTACCAGCCAATTCCGAAGCCTTAATCAAAACAAACCAAACAAAATCAGGTGTCAAGGAAATAATATGTAGCATATCAAATTGAAAATATAACAATAGTGAAAAGGCTTGAACCCAAAACTTGAAACTAATAACGTTAAGAAATTGTCAACTAAACAAATATGGATCAGTAAGAAACCCCCATAACACTGGAAAGGCAAGTACACCCCATTTATTCTTCTAATTAAGGAGGAAAGGAATCCTGTGGAATTTAAAACTGTCAATATTTCTTTTGGAAAAGAATCTCTCTCCTAAAGTGAGAAAAAAGGATCCTGATGCGGGGTCGGTGAGCCGAGGAGTCGAAAGAAAGATTTCTTAGACTCTTAAGATCTGGAAGTAGTGCTCTTTTATTTAGAGAATAGTGTAGCATGGGGACAGGACCCATGGGCAGTCAGAGCTTTTGCTGCCGCTGCTTCTGCTGCCCCCGCTGGCAGGGGGACAGGGCCCATGGGCAGGCAGAGCCGCTGCTGCTGCCCCCGCTGGCATGGGGACAGGACCCATGGGCAGGCAGAGCTGGTGCGTGGGGACAGGACCCACGGGCAGTCAGAGCTCCTGCTGCTGCTGCAAAGTTGGGTGGAGAGTAAGGCTAAATTTAAGGCATAGGTATGTGAGTTATCTCTTTACAAGACAAAGAATATGTAAAAAAGTTAAAATGGTATCAGTGCCCGTATGGTCTGGCCATTTGGCGGCCCCACAACTTTTAGATAAGAATCAAACCGGATTGAGTAAATGGCAGAAGTCAGCACTTGAATTTTATCCTCGGCTAAAGACAAAGGAGAATTTGTGGGGGGGGGGGGGGACAGTTACATGAGGTTGCCAGACAGTAACCAACTTAAGTTCTTGCCTCTGGCATTGATTAAGAGCTTCTAGAGATAAGACCATCCCCCCCTTCTTCCTGGCACAGAGAGGGAGGCATCTTCACAGATAGAGGTTTCCCTTAGAAATGTAAATGTTTCCCAACAAAGGGGCAAACAAATTCCACTCCTTGGAGCCTGAATCTCCTCTGTAGTTTTAAAACTAACCAGGCTAAAAATCCTCATCATAAGCCATTTTAAAATTAAGCAGCCTAAAAATCCTCATCAGATTCTAAGTATTTATCCCAATTATTCGACAAGAATTTTTTGGGCAACTCATGTCAGTTAGCATTATTATTTGCTAAGAAAAACAAAAAGGAAGCATTTTCATAGTACTTAATTTAAATGGAAGAAGATTCTTAAGTTCTTTTTAAGCTAAGAAACACACAGAGTCAGTCTATGTGTTTCCTCTGCAGGTGGGAGAAGAGAATTAACAAAGTATCTAATTTAACAAAACGAGTTATAACTTTTGAAAGATAGATGTGAATATCAATATTTCCAGGGCAAAGCACTGTCAAAGCAACCAAACCAAATTACAGATCTTTCAGAGTATGTTACCTTCACCAGAGAAAGGAGCACTGATAAGCTTTTTTCAGTGTTTCAAGACCTTGTCCTGAAAAGATTGGCCTTAAAATAACGTATTCAAGAACAGCTGCTAGCACGAAGCAAAATGCTGCCTGGTTTTTCTATAGTTGCAAGGGAAGAGGATCTCTTAGATTATTCCACCAGCTGATACAAGGTTTACACCTTCAAGGTTAAGCACTCAGATGCCAATATGACACAGGGAGAAAAAGAGGCCAGACTGCAAACACAATAAAAAATAGATGAATAGAACATGGACATGTAATGTTTTGCACATACAGTAGTCACAGAGGAGTCTATAAAGACCTTGGAAACTGACTCCTAGAATAAAATTAGATATTTGTTAAGGAGCAAATAATCAATCACTCACTTTGAAATAGAAAGGGTAAACATTACTGTTGCTGGGGAAAAGAGAAAGGTGAACGTGGGTGGAAGAAGGCAAAGTTTCCTGGGAGAAATGGAATTTGATACCTGGAAGACAAACCAGGGCCAGAGGGAGGTGATTCCAAACAGCTGGAGTCATGGAAATCATCCACCGCTCGATCTTTCAGTTTCTTTTCCTGGGACAGAGTCGTTCCTGATCTCTACTTTATGCACTTTATTTGCAAATTGAAGGTACAAGGTTTCTGGGTGTTGATTTCCCAGTTCAACAAAGAAGGGAAGGGGGAAGAGGGAGCTCTGAAAGGCGTTTTCACTAGCTCATCGATTCGTCAAGGAACTGGTGGGTAAAGCTGATCTTCTTCAAATTTCCTAAAGTGTTTCTAAGCCGGATGGAGAAAATTTGAAAAGCCCAGTTCTCTCCCCAAAATGTGGCAGCGAGAGAGGAAAGGGAAAGCTAGACGATAGGATGACTAAAAGGTAATGAAAAGTGTAGAAAAGTCAAGTTGAGAAAGGTGAGGAACTCCACCTTGAGGCTATCTATAATTAGGCAGCATTAATTGCAGTCAGCCACTTCTCAGGCTAATCGAGATTATACAAAGGCACTTTGCATACGAGAAGGTTTCACAAACGCTCGCAAATGCCTGTAATCACAGCTCAGGATGGGCCACTCAATTTCAGCAGCCACAAGGCGCTAGAGCAATCGATTCTAAGAGGTGACAGGAACAAAACAGACCGCAAGGCCTGACCCAGACAAAGGAATGGCTTCTGGCAGTGGGAAAGCGCAAAACACTGTAGGGGGAGAAATTAGACAGAAATTTTTAATTAGGCATGTCTTTGGGCCAAAGAGTTTAAGCACCGCCCTTTCCATTTTTCCTGAAAACATGGGCAGGGCTTCGGGTCTGTGAATTCACTGAGCGGATATAGCTGGCTCGGGGCAGTTCTCAAACAGGTCCGACATACCACTATATAAAACACTGCCGCAGAGTACTGAAAGGCTGTATTTGTGTCAGCTGCAGATATGTCAGGTCGTGGTAAAGGCGGCAAGGGTCTGGGCAAAGGAGGCGCAAAGCGCCACCGTAAGGTGCTGCGGGACAACATCCAGGGTATCACCAAGCCCGCCATCCGGCGTCTGGCCAGACGCGGCGGCGTCAAGCGCATCTCCGGCCTCATCTACGAGGAGACCCGCGGGGTGCTCAAGGTCTTCCTGGAGAACGTCATCCGGGACGCGGTCACCTACACCGAGCACGCCAAGCGCAAGACGGTCACCGCCATGGACGTGGTCTACGCGCTCAAGCGTCAGGGTCGCACTCTCTACGGCTTTGGCGGCTAAATTTGTCTTAAGTCACTGTTTTGCTACTCAAAGGCCCTTCTTAGGGCCAACCACAAGATCTGTCAAAGAGCTGTAGGCGTTTTTCAAGTGCTCCGTTTTTCAGTAGGTAACAGCATCGGGTTGCTGTTTTCCGGGAATTTATGATCTGTGATAGTAATGTCCATAAAACATGGCTTGCGTTTCGGTAGCCTCCCACCTCAGCTCCCGCCCCTCCAGCATCTTCATCACCTAGCAAAGTGACGTTATCCAGCCAATGTTAAACATACGCTGCCTGTTTTTACAACGATTAAGCGACAGGCGAGCTCATATTTACTGTCGACAACATTCGCGCTACAGTGACAAGGGCAGAGTAAAGACAATACGGCCCTCTGCCTAAAATGCTATGACTTTTTAAAGGTAAAAGAGTTGCTTAACCCTTGTTTTAGTAAGCTTTGGTTCCTAAGCACTCTGAAATTTCAGAATACTGGCGTAGCTCATAGTGGCTGGAATTTCAAGCCGCTTCAATGCTTTCATGTAACATTCTCAGTTCCCTTTCATGTTGTCTTTTTGTCGGGAATCCAATCATGAAACCTTTCGTTTAAAATTAGTGCAAGGTACTTTCAGATTCTGAAGACAACATTTTCTTGAGAATCTCGATGCATCCTAGAGGCTTTTTAAAAAGCCAGGAAGATACTTTGCACATTATCTTAGGTGAAGTCGAGGCGGGAAAATGCTTCCTTTCTTTACTGAATTAAACCAAGAACCAATTGTGTGGGCGGGGCAGGGTGGGGCAGCAGTCTGCTGTCGAATCAGAACGCGAGGGGCATTATAAATACTGGGACGGCTCGCTCTTACTCTCATTAGTGCTAAGTAGTTGGCTCTGCTTCACTATGGCTCGCACAAAGCAGACAGCTCGCAAGTCCACCGGCGGTAAGGCGCCCCGCAAGCAGCTGGCCACCAAGGCGGCTCGCAAGAGCGCGCCGGCCACGGGCGGCGTGAAGAAGCCCCACCGCTACCGGCCCGGCACGGTGGCCCTGCGCGAGATCCGCCGCTACCAGAAGTCCACCGAGCTGCTGATCCGCAAGCTGCCGTTCCAGCGCCTGGTGCGCGAGATCGCGCAGGACTTCAAGACCGACCTGCGCTTCCAGAGCTCGGCCGTGATGGCGCTGCAGGAGGCGTGCGAGGCCTACCTGGTGGGGCTCTTCGAGGACACCAACCTGTGCGCCATCCACGCCAAGCGCGTCACTATCATGCCCAAGGACATCCAGCTCGCGCGTCGCATCCGCGGAGAAAGAGCTTAAGCTTTCCTAGTGCTAATTTGATATATCTACCAAAAGGCTCTTTTCAGAGCCCCTCAGTTGTCACCAAAAAGGAGCTGTTCTGAACAACATGCAGTGGCCCCATATGAAAGAAAATGCGAAGAGTTTTGATGGAATAGTTATTGTGGGTTCAGTTACTTTGGAGAACAGCCTGTGGAGGTGGCTGTGTATTCTGTAAACCCAACAACTTCATTCCATGGGAACTCCTTGCTCATACTCTGTGCAGTGAGGAGCTGTTTTCTGGATAAGCATTCTTAAAATGGTTCAACCATTTCATAAACACTTGGCTACACGAAGTGACTGAAGGGAAGCGGACTCATGCCTTAGGAAAGCTGTAGTTCAACCTACTGTGGATAATGGTGCAAATGACAAGTGTAGCTTAATTTTGCCAAAGTATCCCTGTAATTTGACTTAAAATGTATCTCTTAATCTTTTCTGTGACACTAAGAAATAGAACAAGTATTGTCATGAGCGTTTAAAAAATTTGGTAGCTTTTTTGTTGCTTTGTAATGTTTAATAAAAGCATTTGTTCTGGGCTCTGCATGTGTGTGATTATATGGTACATGGTGGGCCCACAAAGGCCTTCATGCTTTGACTTGCAGGCTGTCGACTGCAAAATGAGCTCCCATTAGCTAAAAAAAAAAACAAAAAATTTGCCCAAGTGTTTTCAAAATGTGTCTGTCAGTTTAGGAAGTTAGATTTTCATATTTTAGGTGTTTTTCTCCAAATAGAGAATAAAATGGAATTAAAGATGAGATGTCATTTTAAAGTTTTTCATTGTTTGCACACTTACAATTTTAGGTTTTCTAACCAAATTGGAGTCCTTATTAATGTCCAAAATGTTCAGCTTTTTAAAAAGTCTCTTCACGTGCTCTTCATGTATGGCTATCATTGCCTCATTTTGCTGTTTACCTTTTTGGGTACTCATCCTAACTCCTGGAGGTAGCAGTTATATGAAGGCAAGTTTTCTCCTGAGTGTTTGTAGGCAGGTCAGCCACCTGGGCCTGCCTTTCTTTCCCCTATCTTCATATTTGCCCTTCCAGAGAAGCATTTTGGAAACTCTTGGACCTGATTCAGCAAAATGGTTCTGATCCATGGAGCCAGAAGCCTACAGACTAATTTAGAGCTCCTTTAGTGGCTGGCTGTTAGGTGTGGGGACAATATGATGCTGCCCCTTCCAAGCTTCAAAGATGCTTCTCTCTCTCCACCCCTTCTAGGATCTCACCATCATAATGGAGCTGAGGCCAGGTGTTCTAGGTTCAAACTCAGAGCTGCCAATTACTAGCCATATAGGCTTTGGCAAATTACTCATCCTCTTTCTGGGACTAAGCTGGTACAGCTGTAGAATGTGACTAATTGAAACTTGTAGAGCATCTTAGGTTAGTTCCTGGCACTTAGTAAATGCTCGGTGAGTGTTAGTTCTTGTTGTTATAACCCTCTCCTGCCCCTTAAACATGGAGGGTTTTTTCTCTCCGGAGCTTCTGAAAGGTTTGTGATAAAAACAGCGGAAATGCTTGATCAGAACATTTTCTTGTTAAAATCTTTTAGTTCTCAATTTGCATTGTTCTGAAAAAGGCAAATCTGTAGCAATATATCAACTGTGTCTACATGGAGGAGTTCAAAATACAGCAAAAGGGGCAGATAGTAAATAGTTTAGTTAGGTTTTGCAGGCCACATATGGTCTCTGCCACATCTTTCTTTTCTAACACAATTTTAAAATATAAAAATCATTCTTAGCTTGAGGGTCATACAAAAACAAGCCACCGTCCAGATTTGGCCATGGTTAAATAAAGTTTCAACTCCAGGAGCTCCTGGAGAGAAGATGGAGTGTGTTGGTTAACAGTTTTTCACAGGGAAGCACTGACTGCTGATTGCACTAGAGATCATAGCTATTACCTCATCTACTGTTGTCCAGGCACAAAATCCTGTCCATTCTCCACCCCACCCCCAAATAAATAGCAAACTTCACTCTCCATTCTAACTCATGATTGTTGCCTCAACTCCCTCAGATGTTAGCGTTTTCCTGAATTCTTCAGAACCTCTCTATATAACCTCCTGTCCTTCAATACCCAATCCACCCTTCTCATAGTCAGTAGTCAATTATTTTTCTAAAATACACATCTATCTTCACTTAAGCACATAAAAAAAATCCACGTTGATGTCTTCTGGTTGTTTACAAAAGAGGGTATTCCTGACGGTGCAATTTAAGTGTTGATGGAGGCAAGGAGTTTGAGTGAGAGCGTTGGGAAGAGCACCTTGAAAACCTGACAAAGTCCCATGTCATCTAAACAGTTTGTGCTCTTGAGGCCTACTGGAAGAAGGTTTCAGAGTTTTTCTAAAGCGCATTATCTGGGCTAAGCATTTTTCATCCTTATTTAATGGATTTACATAGGAACTAAAGGGACAAAGCATCTCAATCAAAAACATACCGAATTTAAGTTTGAATTTGAATCCAAGTCTTCAGATCCTGAAGCCAAAGCAATTTCTATTCTTCCTGCTGCAAAGTGGAAGAAATCACTCTGGCAATTGAACTTTTCCAGGCTACGAAATACTATTCTCTAAAGACATTGGCATGTGGAAACTCCCAGGAGGCAGAACCGGTTTTTAAAGTAAGGTCTATGTGGTTAACTTGGAGCTGTAGGCAACCAGCCACCCTATGCCTGTGTTACTTGCTACAGTTTGAAACAAAGTTTATGCCCAAACCAAGTAGCCTAGTGTCTTTCCTCCTGCAAAAATCAAAGGCCTAATTTAGGGACAAATCCTTTTAAAAAACGTTCACTTGATACTTAATAGAAATTTATCGCAACGTGCAACTAACTAGCGCGATGCCTGAAGCCAGGTGGATTCATATGAAAAGCTGAAGGGATTTTTTAAAATATCTCTCATCAACTGCGCGTGACTCATGAAAACACAAACAAATACGTGAACCTGAAGGCTGTTTTCCTCCTTTGGAGCTTCAAAGCCTCAAATTCTGTACTATTATTTTCAGCATTTAATCAAATTTTGGGGACTAAGAAACACAATTTGGGAGTCCAACCGGGAGAGGCGGGTGCCTGAGGGCGGTGGATTGGCCGCTCCACCAATCACAGGGCAGCACCGGCTTATATAAGTCCCGGGCCCGAGCACTACAGCATTGCAAAACTTGCTCTTTGGATTTTGAATCTCTCTTCCTCTAGCGGGTACTCTCATCACTATGTCGGAAACCGCTCCTGCTGAGACGGCTGCCCCGGCGCCGGTGGAGAAGTCTCCTGCCAAGAAGAAGGCAGCCAAGAAATCCGCGAGCGGTGGCGCGGCTAAGCGTAAGGCTACCGGGCCTCCAGTCTCTGAGCTGATCACTAAGGCGGTGGCCGCCTCTAAGGAGCGTAATGGCCTGTCTTTGGCTGCACTGAAGAAGGCCCTCGCGGCTGGCGGCTACGACGTGGAGAAGAACAACAGCCGCATCAAGTTGGGCCTCAGGAGCCTGGTGAGCAAGGGCACCCTGGTGCAGACCAAGGGCACCGGCGCTTCGGGCTCCTTCAAGCTCAACAAGAAGGCGGCTTCCGGGGAGGCGAAACCCAAGACCAAGAAGGCGGGGGCAGCAAAAGCCAAAAAGCCCGCAGGGGCCACCCCTAAGAAGCCCAAGAAGGCTGCGGGAGCCAAGAAAGCTGTGAAGAAGACCCCCAAGAAGGCCAAGAAGCCCGCGGCAGCTGGTGTCAAGAAAGTGGCTAAGAGCCCCAAGAAGGCCAAAGCTGCTGCCAAGCCGAAGAAGGCTGCCAAGAGCCCCGCCAAGCCCAAGGCAGTGAAGCCGAAGGCGGCGAAGCCCAAAGCCTCGAAGCCTAAGGCAGCCAAGCCCAAAGCTGCAAAGGCGAAGAAGGCGGCTCCCAAGAAGAAGTAAGTAGTCGGCGTTTAGGACTGACAAAACCCCAAAGGCTCTTTTCAGAGCCACCCAGAGGTCTCCGAAAATAGCTGTGCACTGAGTCACCTATGCTATCATTAATGTCACCTTCTCACCGGTTTACACAAGAGCTGTGAAACAGTACATTTTTTTTCTTGACGTGACATAGGTATTCGCAGCTTTTCTCCTGCTTGTCGTTTTAAAGCGAAACTGTTAGTGTTCGCTAATGGCGTAGTAAGCAAAGTTCAGGCGTTTAAATCCTAAACCCATAGGAGTTAGGAGCCGTTGCCAGTGGCACCCCCTGTAAAACTGTCCCAGAAATCTTGTATGAGTCGGTGACGGTCGCTTTTTAAGATGTTTGAATTCTCGGTGCGTAACAAGGGAGAGGCTGAAATTTGAAAAGCCCGCGCCGCGTTACCATTGGGCAATTCTTGCTCAATCGGCAGTCCTACTTAGATTTATGTGCCACCTAAATGCCAGTTAATATGCTACTTTAGGTGATCGACTGGCAGTATATGCATCCATATAAGCCACAAGATCTAACCAGGGGAGGAGAGGGGCAAGTATCCTATACGTGAACGCTATAGTGCATTTAAGATTTTAAAACTAAATCGACACAGAATAGAAAGTTAGCTGGTACAGCTGTGGAGGTATATACTGAATTTTGCTTTTTCTGAACGGATATGTAAAATTGAATTTAGTGCTTGGACACATAAATTGTAAGCTCAACAAAACATTACGTGTTGGTCATTTTTCTTTGACTTTTAAAGTCTATTGCAGTAATCAAGATGAAATACCAACTTCTAACTACCCTTACCAATTTCAGGGCCTAATACTGTTCTTTCCTAACAAAATTCCTGTTTTTTGCAGACGCTCCAAGGAAAGCACTATAGTAGGGATCCAAGAATCCTAACATGGCATGTAAAATCTGAACATGAAAACTTATTCCTTAAAATTACTTGCTAAACTTGTAGACGAAACGATTTCCTTCTCCCAGTCAACAGTGACAACCAGATGAAGTGAAACTATTGTCCCAGCTCTTCTGTAGAAATAGTAGGTGGCTCTGAAAAGAGCCTTTGGTTCGGAAGAGGTTGTTATTGAGGCCTTACTTGCCCTTGGCTTTGTGATGACTCTCGGTCTTCTTGGGCAGCAGCACGGCCTGGATGTTGGGCAGCACACCGCCCTGCGCGATGGTCACTTTGCCCAGCAGCTTGTTGAGCTCCTCGTCGTTGCGGATGGCCAGCTGCAGGTGGCGCGGGATGATGCGCGTCTTCTTGTTGTCGCGGGCCGCGTTGCCCGCCAGCTCCAGGATCTCGGCCGTCAGGTACTCCAGCACCGCCGCCAGGTACACCGGCGCGCCGGCCCCGACCCGCTCGGCGTAGTTGCCCTTGCGGAGCAGGCGGTGCACTCGGCCCACGGGGAACTGCAGCCCGGCCCGAGAAGAGCGGGTCTTGGCCTTGGCGCGAGCTTTGCCGCCCTGCTTGCCTCGTCCAGACATCGTTGAACAGCACTAAGCAGAGAAAGTAAGATCTGAATTAAACCACTCAAAGCTGCAACACTTATAGTCTTTACTAGGCGCGAAAAGGAAGCTGTGTCATTGGCTAAACTTACAGTTTCACTTAAACCAATGGAATTGTGGTTTTGAAATACTTTATTTTCATTGGACAAATATGTGACGTCATCCAGATTTCACCACCAATCAGACACGTGATTTTGTCAATCACCCTATTTGCATAAGAAACTGTAAATAAAGGGGATACCTACTACCCCACACTCATTCTTCCTTACTTTTCCGCGTCTTTGGCAGTTGATTTTCGTCATGCCAGAGCCCGCCAAGTCTGCCCCTGCCCCGAAGAAGGGTTCCAAGAAGGCGGTGACCAAGGTCCAGAAAAAGGACGGCAAGAAGCGCAAGCGCAGCCGCAAGGAGAGCTACTCCATCTACGTGTACAAGGTGCTGAAGCAGGTCCACCCCGACACCGGCATCTCGTCCAAGGCCATGGGCATCATGAACTCGTTCGTCAACGACATCTTCGAGCGCATCGCGGGCGAGGCGTCGCGCCTGGCGCATTACAACAAGCGCTCGACCATCACCTCCAGGGAGATCCAGACGGCCGTGCGCCTGCTGCTGCCCGGGGAGCTGGCCAAGCACGCAGTGTCGGAGGGCACCAAGGCCGTCACCAAGTACACCAGCTCCAAGTGAGCCTGCCGGCAGCTACCCACAACTACCCACAACCCAAAGGCTCTTTTCAGAGCCATCCACGCTTTCTAAAGAGAACTGGCACCCAGTTTATCCCGTTTTAGAGGAAGACAAAGGCAGGTTTTAATCCGAACCCTTTATTGTTCCTAATTTTGTACAAAAGTTAATTTTTGGTCTTGTGTGTTTTAAGTAAGATTTTTTTGTGTGCATTACAAAGATCAAATCCAAAGTGAATTTTGTTGTGCTTATTTCACTTAGTATCCAGACTCAGTGCTGAGAGTCACTGATTAAATTTGTGGCTAAAAGATTTCAAATGCTCTTTCATGTGAAAAAAAACCCCTAACAACTCTTAGTGAAAATCATTGGATGAACATCTACTTCCTTTACAGGTTACACCACCATTTTTCATCTCTACCCACCAACAGTAGGATGCCCTGAATATCACATCAGTAATAATTAGTATACTTTTAAAAAATTTTATCCTTGTGCTTTCTGGCTTTTTGTGTGTGTGTATGAGGAAGATTGGCCCTGAGCTAATATCTGTTGCCAATCCTCTTTTTGCTTGAGGAAGATTGTCACTGAGCTAACATCTGTGCCCATCTTCCTCCATTTGTGTGGGATGCTGCCACAGCATGGCTTGACCAGCGGCGCTCATTCCTCGGTCAGGATCTGAACCTGTGAATCCAGGGCCACCGAAGAGGAGCACAAGAGCTTAACCACTATGCCACTGGGCCGACCCCTTCACTTGCCTTTTAATGTTTCACCACTTTTCAGGATGGCATTTCTGTACACTGATTTTTACATGGTCAAAATTTTTCTTGGGAAAAAAGTTTTAAAATGTAGGTCAGTTTCTTTTCTGAGTCAAGTCAACTCCATGATACATTTCATTGTATTCCCCCCTAACCTTTTTTTTTTTTTTTCTATAATAAGGGAGACATTCTAAATGAAATGGCAATCTTTTTGAACTAAGAAAGAGAGAGAGTGGCAGGAGGGCATTTTCCCCCCGAGGGAAGCACAATCTCCCGTGTTTAGGCAGGTGTTTTAGAGCTTGTTCAAGAATCAATGTGGGAATACAAGTCCCTACGATTCTAGAGACCATCAGATATTAAGATCTTAAAGTCCAGCATCTTTATTGTCTTTCTAGCTATTACTCAATCTTTTTCCGTTAAAGGACAGTAGGCCCTAGAAGGGCTTGTGTGAATAAAAAGCACAAAATTTTGGCTGAACTCTTTGAGCTCAGAGAGCAAAAGACAGAGTTAAGCAACCAAATCCACTGACACAGACTGTGGCTGTCTTCCCTCCAGCCTTGATAAAGTGGCTGGAAACACTTGGATAATAGTAATGAGGTTTAATATTAGTCCATTTCCTTACTACATCAATCAATATCGAATATAAAATTACTACTATTACTGATGCAGTGAAGAAATCAACTAAATTAGGCTCACAAAGGTACAATTATTTCCTGAAATGTACCTTAGAGCTGTTCTCTTGATGTAAAGTCCCTGTTCGTCTACCATCCAAATCCTGTTTTTCCTTCAAAACCAACCCCAAATCTAATATCCTCTGAAATCTTCCCTGATTATTCCAGTTTGCATTTGTTTCCCTGCTTGAAGCTTCTCTAGAGTTTTTTCTTTCCTGTTTCCTGTTTCAACCTCTTCCACATCCATACACCTTGCCTATGTGCAAACTGGGACCTCCCTCTCTTTCCCGTATCTTTGCAATTTCATCTCCATTAGACCTAATAATTTCAGAAGTGTAATTTATTTCTAAATAGTCTTCTTATAATATTTAACATTTTTGTTTTTGTTTTATAATCCTTTTTTTTCCTTTGGTGAGGAAGATTGCCCTGAGTTAACATATGTTGCCAATCTTCCTCTTTTTGCTTGAAGATTGTCCCTGAGCTAACATCGGTGCCAATCTTCTTCTACTTTGTATGTGGGATGCTGCCAAAGCATGGATTCATGAGCAGTGTGTAGGTCTGAAACCAGAATCTGCACTGCCTGAACCGCAGGTTGTGGAAATGGAGCACGTGAATTTAACCGCTATGCCAATGCTTTTTTAACTGACATTACCTATCTCCTCTATTATGGTTGGTCTATGAGACCTATAGTGGTACCCAGTTTTGAAATTAGGAGACCAATTCCTAAAATATTTGGCCATTTACTTCAAGAGGCCAGCATTTTGACTTCTCTGAAACCCATTTTCAGTATCAGTAAATTGGAGATAACAGCAATTCATAGTCACATGACTATTGGGAGAATGGGTGAAAATGCTTTGTGAGCGCTTTATGAATTGTGGATTATTATGCACAAATATATTTTTATATATTAAAAATGAATCTTATACATTTATTTAGTATTTGAAAGGGTTAGGACATTTTCACTTACTCATCGAACTGAATCTCAAAGTTCAGCCCATACAGTGTTGACTATAGTTGTTTCCTAGTTCATTTTTAAATTCAGTAAATATTTGTTGGCTACATATTATTTCCCAGAAACTTCTCTAGGCACCGGAATTATAGCAGTGAACTAAACAGAAAAAGAGTCATGGATTCATAGAGTTTATTTTCTCTGATATGTCAATATGGGAACAGACGAACACATAACAAAAAGAGTGTGAGAAGATATTAAATGTTTGGGAGGAAGACAGAGCATAAAATGAAGATAGGGAGTGGTTTTGTGTTTTCCCCTTTAAATAATATAATCACAGAATGCTCATCAAAAAGGTGAAATTTTAACACCTATGAGATGAGGGAGTGTGCCATTGGGGAAAATTATTCTAGGCAGAAAGAAGAAGGAACAAGTAAAGAAGCTCTGTGGTAGATCTGAAGTGGGGAGGTGGCAGTGTTGAGGGGTGAGGAATACCTGGTTTTAGTCAAGGCACAGCAGGTGGCCAATGTGGCTGGAATGGAGGGAGCAAGGAAGAAAGTTGGAGGTGGGGTAACTGAGGTAGGAAGGGGGCTTTCCAGAATGTGTAGGACCCTATATGACAGAATAATGGCTTTGGATTTTATTGTGATATATTTCAAATTCTCAGTAGCTGCAGAAAGCTGTGGATTTGGGGTGATCAGCTGTGACTCATCTCAACCCATGATTAAGGACTTCAAAGGGACAACATGCAAGGTGCTCTGTGTGTGAGCACCATTTTGCTTCTTGGCTAAAACCTCCTAGGGAGGTTAGAGGAAAGGAGGATTCCTAGGTTAAGTCAGGGCATCAGGGACCCCAGAGAATTACCAGACCCTTTCCTACAGATATGAGCTCTAGGCCCTTTACTCACAATATTTACTTTTTGTTCCAGAACAGTATCCTTCTCCACAGCCTCCTGAACTGAGCAAATTCTTGTGGGAAAATCACCAATTTTGAACCTGCTTCCAGCTGGGGTCACCAGGGACCACACAAACCAAGGGCCTCTGACAAATAAGACTGTCTTTCAAATACTAAATGCCATGCCTACCATTTAATACGTATGTCCACTCCTGAATTTTAACTTTTCTGCCACTTTTTTCTTTAACTTTTTCTGGCTGACCTTATTTCCACCTTGTCTCAAGCCAAGAGAGCAAAATCTCTCATATTTCTTGTCATGGTACATTGTCCATAAAACTAGCTAATAATCAAATGACCGCTCTCACTGGATCAGTTACATATTCCCAGTTTCTCATTCCTCTTGCATCCAGTGGTTCATTGGTGGTAGAACTTTGGAAAAAAAATATGTCATTGCCTTGCTTCCACCTCAGAGATTATAATTTAATTGATCAGGAGAGAGGCCTGGGCATCTGGTCTATTTGAAACTCCTCAGATAATGCTAATGGCTATGGGGGTGGAGAGGAACACTGTGCCCACCATTGGAAGTAGCCTCTAAGGTCTCCCAGTGACATCCTGCCTTCTGATATTTGTGCCCTTGTGTAGCCCTTCCCACATTGTACTAGGGTTAGCCAACAAAATATGGCAGAAGTGATGGCACGTCACTTCCAAGGTTAAATAAGAGACTTCCATCTTCATCCCTCACACTCTGTCTTGGATCACTTGCTCCTGAGGAAGGAGAAGGAAGCCAGCCCTTGTCGTAAGTAACCCTACAGAGATGCCCACATGGTGAGGACTGAAGCCTCCAGCCAACAGCCATATGAGGGAGCCTTTTCTTGGACCTTGGGAGGGAGCTCCAGTCCCAGTCAAGCCCTTCTTCCCAGGTTGAACCTCCTCCAAGAAACTTTCCTGATTGCCATGTTCCAGAATAATATTTACTTCTCCAAATTCTTACAGCAGTTAATATTAAATATAGTTTAATGTTATGTTATTATTATTACTTATATTACACAATATTATATTTCATATAACTTCACTTATATATTTATAATATATAAATTTTCTATATTATCTAATATAATTAGCATTATATTAATATTAAGATATAATTTATATATTTATATACCATATCTAGATATATAATTTATTTAGAAATATAAAATGTCATCATAGTATCATTTTGCTATGTACTGTTTTGACATTGCTTACATTGTTTTATTCAGTAGTGTTCACACTTCAGTCATTTGAGTGCCACTTTTACAAATTTTTTTCTTTTTGTTATATCTAGGTACAATCTATACTATTATTTACTTAAGATTTTTCTTTAAATATACTCTTTAGAAGATGAAATCAATTTATTTTAAAAGACAACTTTACATCCCTACTCTAGTGGAAAATTTCTACCTCTGACCATAAACAGAAGGTCAATGTAAAATAATATTTTTAAAATATACATATTGTTTAATGCCAGTTTTATGCTGTTTGCTGCCTACTACTTTGAGCCTGAGAGTTGTTCTTTGTTATACAGTTAGAAAAGGGGGGGTGAGGAGGTGTTAAAACATGATAGTCAGGCCTTAAAGACCCTCAGCACGAAACTGGCTCTTCTCCAGTTACTTGAAGATTTAAATAGAGTAGGAAAGAGAATGATATATTCACTCTCTGTTGCAACATTTCAAACACCAAAGTCCGGGGAGTAGCCCCAGGGCTGAGCGGTTAAGTTCGCGCGCTCGGCAGCAGGCGGCCCAGTGTTTCGTTGGCCTGAATCCTGGGCGCGGAGATGGCACTGCTCATCAAACCACGCTGAGGCAGCGTCCCACATGCCACAACTAGAAGGACCCACAACGAAGAATATACAACTACCTACCGGGGGGCTTTGGGGAGAAAAAGGAAAAATAAAATAAAATCTTTAAAAACAAAAACAAAAACAAATACCAAAGTCCACATACTACTTACAACAATTTCCCATGCCCCCAGTGGTACTTCATACAGATCTGGGAAAATGCCAGTTTAATTAATGTATTATTTAATTGAGCCACTATTATATGCCTAACTCAGGAAATATAAAAATATACAACCCAGAGAAGCTCACATTGTGGTGGAACACATAAAAATTATACTTATTTTTATTTCTCACACTATTTAACAAATACTTATTTTCTTGAAAGAAAAAAATCTATACAATGCCTTTTTCGTAGTAACTTTCACATAGGAACCTCATCCAGGTCCAAGAACGTGCTCGGAAGCAGTGTACGTCATCTCATAAAGTCCTTCTGAGAAAACTGGGGCCTTATTATTGGCTCCATTTTGCAGAAAATCAAGAGAATCACAGACTTGTTAAATTTTCCAAGATACCCAGCCAGCAACCATGGAGTAGAGCATCAGTCTCCAAAGAGTTTCCAGGGCCTGTGCTCCTTCCATCTGTTAAGGCTGCTTGAGTAGCTTCTTTATTAATGTGGACTATCAGAATGACCTGCTTTGGTGCTCTACCCAGTTTTTATATTTTCAGTATTTTATTCTCATTCTTGTTTTTCTCTTGCTTATTGCCCTATACATCTGGAAATTCTTGATTCAGTTTTCTCTAATACATTGCTATTTGTGGGGCTACTGAACATCAGAGTTTACAGTATGGCTCTGCACTTAAGGATCTGCCCTCAAGGAAAAAACTGTACAGCGCTTACATCTTGCTTTTGGAATATGGATGAAAAATAACTTTATCAGCTGGCATTTATTAAGTGTGTACTATCTTCTAGACACTGTACATTCTCTAATTTATTTTTCCAATCCAATGAGGCAAGTACTAGCAGTATCTTAGGTTTACAGACAAACAGACAGATGATTCAGAATGTCACATTATATTAATGTGTTGGCTGCTATATTAGTTTGCTATGGCTGTCACAGCAAGTTACCCCAGACTGGGTGGCTTCAACAATAGGAATTTATTTTCTCACAGTTCTGGAGGCTAGAAGTTCGACATCAAGGAGCCAGCAGGTTTGCTTCCTTCTGAAGGCTGTGCGGGAAGGATCTGCTCCAGGCCTCTCTCCTTGGCTTACAGATGGCCATCTTCTCCCTCTGTCTTCACATGTCTTCCCTCTGTACATGCTTATGCCCAAATGTCCTTTTCTTTAAAGGACACTTTTCATATTGGAGAAGGGCCCACCCTCAAGACCTCATTTTAATTTAATTACCTCTTTAAAGACTCCATTCCCAAATACAGTTACTGTGGCACTGTGGTTAGAACTTCAACATAAAAATGTGGGGGGGGCATGGATATAATTCACCCCGTAACAGCTGCCTTCCTTTAAGTAGAATAGCCATAGAAATCAGGGGTGCTCTGGACTAGGCCTAGCTTTGGTTCTTTGACAAAAAGCAATGAGACTGACAAGAGGAAACTAAGAATAAGGAAAAGTTAATGTTTAAACTGCTATTTCAAAAAAATCTATTGAAAATAATTAAACAACATTCGTGTGTCATCTACAGTGATACCTTTTAGTCTTCACGTGCACAAATCTGGACCGCTACCCTCTGGGAGCGAGAGCATAGAGGGTCTTCCCATTGGGGCTGCTGCTTCAGAGAGATGACTCTCATGGTCTATTTCATGACAGCCTTGAAGGCAGAAATTACGGTTAGATGTGAGATATACTAATAGCTCCATTCAGGGGCCTGGCCCGGTGGTGTAGCGGTTAAGTTCGCACACTCCATCCCGGAGTTTGCAGTTTCAGATCCTGGGTGTGGACCCACACACTGCTCATCAAGCCATGCTGTGGTGGCAGCCCACATACAAAAAATAGAGGAAGGTGGGCACAGATGTTAGCACAGGGCCAATCTTCCCCACCAATAATAATAATAATAATAATAATAATAATAATAAAATAATAATAACTCCATCCATTGGGCAAGTTTCTCTCTGCTCTTTGGCAGCACGATTTAGCTGCAAATTGGCACACATTTCAGACAAATGATATACAGGGTGTCTGCAAGCACTATGTGATTGCAATTTTTGAACGTTAACTTTTGGAAAAGTTACATATAGATTTTAGTTTATCTTAATTTCAGTACAATATTCAACAGGGAGACTTTGCTATACATGCTTGTTGCCCTCAGGAAAGGAAAACATTATTAATTGTATGATGATAGGGAGGAGTTATATGACCCTCCAAAGAGAATTTGACCAGAGTTCCCCAAGAAAAAGTTTCCATTTTATTTTTTTCCTGTCCTTGGGAACAAAAGGAGGAAAAACATTTTTTAA
This sequence comes from Equus asinus, assembly GCF_041296235.1. Classification (NCBI taxonomy): domain Eukaryota; kingdom Metazoa; phylum Chordata; class Mammalia; order Perissodactyla; family Equidae; genus Equus; species Equus asinus. Next base: position 42,732,391 of record NC_091797.1, read on the forward strand.
GTAAAGAATGGCATCTTATTTGTGCTATTAAAACAAATATGAACAGCTCATCTCCATTTATTTCAAAAGAATTTAGTTTGATGGTATAACAACAGACCACAGAATCTATCATTTTTACAGTGAAGGTCACTGCCATGAGGTTCATAAACAGACTCTGTCATTGATCCTCCAGCTACTTAGACAAAGTACTCCCCTTTTCTGTGCATCAGTTTATTCATCTATAAAATAGATACAGAATGATAGCAGCCTTAAAGGTCTATTGCAGGCCATTCATCACCTTCCTGCAGAGAATGAACTGACGGCAGGGATACTGGAGCAGCAGGGCACAGTGCAGACGAATTTGTATGTATTCTTCTATAGTTCTTAACTCCATCAAATTACAAGTGAAAAGTTATTTAAATTATGGTTTGTAGCTTGTAGAAGTCTGTGGGTGGGAGTAAGCAACTACTGCAGGTTGATAAAGCTGAAGAATTAGGCATCCCAACTTAAGAAGTCAGGACGGTATTCAAAGATTTCCCTCCATCTAGATTTTCCAATCCAACAAAAACACGTTAGAGGATCATCAGGGCGGCAGAACTGGTGAAGCCATTGTAGATGTCACTCTTAGCTCTCTGATGAACTCAGTGTTCTGATGGCTTGAGAAGAATCGTCTTAGTGCAAGAAGTGGTGGATGTAATTGTAGAAAACAGGGTGGAAGTGAAAGTTCAAGGAAGAAAGATGTGATTAGCAGATAAAAATGTCCTAGTTGGTGAGGTGAAGATGTTTGAGTGGTTGAATGTTAAGCTCCTTGGTGTGAACCCTGCAAAAATATAGAGCCAGAATGAAATGCCTATACTTCAAGAAATTTGACTCAAATATGACATATACTTTTTTAGGTACATCCTATTTCCTTTACCAATAAGGTGGTGGAATTAATCTCTGTGTTTTTAAACTTTGTACTTCACAGACACTTTAACTATAAAAGTTACTGATTTCTTTAAATTTATAAACATGACTTCTTGACTCAACAGTATAGTGTTTAGTCTCTTCCTCTAGTCCTATGACCAGTTATTTATTTACATTCAATTGGCCATCTCTTTTCTTTGGTCATTCACAACTAACTCACCATGGCAACTGATTTGCTAACTTGAGCATCATTAGTGAGAACTTGAGTTAGTACATGAGGAATCCATCCCTGGACCAGAGGGAATGACTGTACCGGCCCATATCAATTTTATACAACTGCATTTTAAAGATTTTAAGGATTGGAAATCCTAGAGAAATTTAGGTGCTGACGTTCAAAAAGCATGTTAACGACTACTATACTATTGATTATATTTCCAGTAATGGTAGACTAGACAACTCAAATCAACCCTAATGCTTAAAACAACTACAAAACAATCTGATTGAAGGGATCAGGCAGCTATCAAGAGAATGAAGAATTACAGAGCCAAGAATCGGAAAAAGAAGAAAACCCAGAGTATTATGCAGCTGGAAAATAAGACAGAAGGAAAAGCTTCATATGCTGTTATGGAATGATCTTCAAGATATATATTGTCAGTGAAAAAAGCACGTTAGAGAAAATGGTGTGTAAGATGTTACTGTTTATCTAATAGAGGGCTGTTAAGAATACATACATATATTGCTTATAATTAACAAACAATGGAAAGATAAACCATAGTATGAAAAGTTGACCTTGGAACTACGTAGAATATTTTATGTAATAATAAAACCAAATTTTAAAAGCCCAATCCTTAAACATAAACAGCAAAATGAAGCAAATGGATCTGTGTATCCAGATGGTAACATAAGCACACAGGAAGGAATGTTCCAAATACTTTTAAAAAACAGTAGTTCCAGCATTCCTAGTGTGACATACCCTAAGGCAGAAGCTCTCAAACTTTCCAGTCTCATGACCCATTTACACTCTTAAAAAGTGCTGAGGATCCAAAGACATTGTGTTTCCACAGGTTATAGCTATTGACATTCACCTTATTAGAAATTAAAACTCGGAAAATATTTATCAGTTCATTTTAAAATTACAATAATAAAGCCATTTTAACATATCTATTCTACAAAGATAGCTATATTTTTCAAAATAACAAAAGATTTAGTAAGAAGAGTAGCATTGTTTTACATTTTGCAAATATCTTTAATGTCTGGCTTAATAAAAGAAAAAGATTCTTGTATTTGTTTCTGCATTCAATCTGTTGCAATATAACTGTCAAGTGAAAATGACAGTGGAAAAGGAAAGTAAGTTTCAAGATAATTATGAAAACAATTTTCTCCTCACAGATCCACCAAAAGGGTCTCAGGGACTTTCAGGGTCCCCAGACCACAGTTTGAGAATCACTGCCTTTAGGACAAAAAAGAAAGCAAAGCTTTCATTTATTTATTTAGTAACCATATTGTTGGTGGTACCATTGGGGTGGCTGTGTCAGAAGCTGATACACAGGATAATTTGAGAATGCCTCAGGAATTAGAGTTTGGATTCCCAACAAAGGCAGTCATTAAAATGAAATTTGCTCTTCTGAAATGAAATTTCAGTGAGTGAAGCATCAGTGGGTTTCTCAGGGAGCTCTTTTTTGAGCCTTGATCTATAGGACTGCAGGAGGTGGAGCTTTCGCTAATGTAAGTACAACAGAATCTTAAGAGCGAGAGAATGGGTGCTCTCTGGGGCACATGATGCTGATCTCAGCCATGTAGGGATCAATGACCTGGGAAAAGATGAATTGTGAGATGTGCAGTGTGAACTTCATATTCAGTTCATCATAGTATTTGTTCCAATTGATTGTTATCATGGATTCTTGGCTTTTTACATGCTGAATCTATTCCAATTAACAAGAACGATTTTTCTGTTTAATCTTAATTCTCAGATTAGCACTACTTACACAGTGGGGATTCTTTCAGTCTTTCTTGCCTCTCTCCTGCTCTTTTTTTTTTTGTATGGAAGATTGGCAACAGATGTTAGCTCAGGGCCAATCTTCCTCTATTTTATGTGAGAGGCGCCACAGTGTGCCTTGGCAAGTGGTGCTAGGTCTGTGCCCGGAATACGGGAATCCCCGGGCACCGAAGCAGAGCCTGTGAATTTAACTACTCCACCACTGGGCCAGCCCCTATTGCTCTAACTCTTTTTATTGTTAATCCAGAGATCTGAGATCATCCTTGCTTTCAGTCAGTATGATGTCCTAGACTCATCGGGAATTCCCTTGCCTCAAAACTTGTAATCAGTTCCTCTTCAAGGACTTTAGCTTCTTGCATAGAGAGAGAAATCTCCATAGCAGGGTTTATGTTCGATTATTCTGCACGAGTGCTGATGTACCCAGCTAGCTCAGGGGACCTTGAGACCACTTTAATGACACATTAAAAATACTGTTTGTAAAGGCTAAGTGCATGTTACCCTTTACACTGAAAGTTTTTTATCTTGTCCTAGCATAAAATACTTTTTTAATCTAACTCATTTTTCTTCCTGAGCTAACAGCTTCGAAAAAATTTTAGAAAGCATACAATGGACTCTTATCCAGGTACATATTAAAAGAATTCTCATGATACATTAGGAATTTTAATATTCCACTTTGATGGGCTAGCCCAGTAGTGTAGCTGTTAAGTTCCAGTGCTCACTTGGGGGCCCTGGGTTCTCCAGTTTGGATCCCGGGTGCAGACCTACACACCACTCGTCAAGCCATGCTGTGGCGGCATCACACATAGAACCAGAAGGACATACAACTAGGATATACAACTATGTACTGGGGCTTTGGGGAGGAAAAAAACTCCAAAAACCATTGCCATAATATTCCACTTTGAGCTTTTGCAAAAATTAATATAGTCCACAGCTAATAAATATGAGAATACTCTTACTATGGTGGGGTTTTTTTTCAATGTATAGTTCCAAATGATTCTCCCTGTCATTATCATCTGCACACCAGTTATTTCTAAAAAATGGAATTTTAGCATTTCTAACCACTCTTACTCCAAGAGGACACCAAAAAATACAAAGGCCTTGAGTGTCCTGTTTCTGATTATTCCATTAATTCCACTAAATATGTATATGCAAAATATATGTATAATATCTATATATTTCAGTGTATGTTTGAATGCATAAAGTGAATTTTGCTTCATGGACTATATAGCTAAAATTTGGAAGGATAGGATCTATCTATACTCCCCTTCTCCCTACTGTTCCGTACCATGAGCATGAAGTATTTGGAGACTGGACAGACTATGCCTCTGTGTTTTTTGGCACCTTCTTGGAATAAGAATTTTGTAAAAATTAAAATATAAAATATTTTAGTGTATATGTCTACAAATAATACATATTTTATATGTATATACTATATGCATCATAAATATATGCACATATATAAGCACATATGCACTCATAATGATTTTAATTGCAGGCAGCATTGAATTTCAATTTCTTAAGGCTTTTGCCAAATACAAATACATTAACACATACAGAATACCTTAATATTCCACTGATTTATTTTCAAGATGTCAGTTAAAAATGTTGGAAACAAACAAGTAAATTAAGATGAAGCTACAGTGGAATCAAATTAATAAAGAATTATTTTTAAAAGGCTGGTGTTACATTTATACAATGGTATCTTTCAAATTTGAGTGGGAGAATTTTATATGGTTCCATATTCTCAAAACACTGTTTCACAAGAACCAACTGGTAAAAGACACTGGTATATTTGGATTATAACATATTTTAGATGCAACTCCATGTTTACATCACATATACATACTCCTAATATTAATTAAAGTGCAACTTGATAGTTTTCTTTTTGTTAGACAAGTGCGGGAACTTCAGACACTCACCATCATCAAACATTTAGTTCTATGCTGATCCTGAATATTTGCATGAATAGGCCATCCTTATACTCTCAATTTTATACTCTGTATTGCTTTCACAATTAAAGCAGACATGATATAAAAAATCATTTTTAAAGAATTAAAACACATCAAAAATGTCAATTTATTAATGGATCTGTTCTTCATTCTAAGCATCTGAGGAAATCCTCTGGGAAATATTTTGTTTCTATGTTTTATTATAACATATGTTAAAATTATTCTTTTTAAAGTCATGTCTAATATAAAAATTCAGAAATTTGGAATTATAAATAAATTATAAAGGAATATTATTTATTTTAATAAGCACATTAATTAATAATTTAACTGTTAAATTAATTGATTTGATTGAACTATCAATTTAATTAATTTATTAAGAGATAATTAATATTCATTACTTTGATATAATATACATTATATATAATATTATATATTATAAATAATTATAAATAAATTATAAATACAGTTTCCAAAAAGATATAGTCCAGACCTATTCAATCTGAATGTGAGACGAAGATTCAAAGTAGTGTGCCTCTTCCCCGGTCTCAAGACCTTAGCCTTGAGAGACTTTTCACGGTAGGCAGTCATTTACATCTTGCCATATGGCAAATTAAACATATTAAGTCACCTATATATTTTCATAGGCAGTTTGAACAAACAGGAAATTTGGCATCGAGTGGTCAATTGGTAGAATAGCGTATGTTTTGTTGTTCTTGAGTGACAAGATAGTTCAGAAGTCAACTAGCTAAATACGTAAGAAATGCATAAACAACTATATGTTGCATATCTTTGCCTTTCTTTTTTTTAAGACTTTATTTTAGGTTCACAGCAAAATTAAGAGGAAGGTACAGAGATTTCCCATATACTTTTTGTCCCCACATATGCATAGCCTCCCTCCTTATCAACATCTCTCACCACGATGGTACATTTGTTATAAGTGATGGACCTACGCTGACACATCACAATCTCCCAAAGTTCATAATACATTAAGCTTCGCTCTTAGTGTTGTACATTCTGTGGTTTGGATAAATGTATAATGAAATGTATCCATCATTATAGTATCATATAGAATTTTTTTCTAAAGATTGACACCTGAGCTAACAAGTGTTGCCAATCTTCTTTTTGTTTTTCTGCTTTTTAATCCCCAAATCCCCCCAGTGCATAGTTGTGTATTTTTACTTGTAGGTCCTTCTTGTTGTGGCATGTGGGATGCCACCTCAATGTGGCCTGATGAGTGGTGCCATGTCCGCCCCCAGGATCCAAACCAGCGAAACCCTGGGCCGCAGGAAACAGAGTGCGCCAACTTAACCACTCGGCCATGGGGCTGGCCTCTCATATAGAATATTTTCACTGCCCTAAAAATCTATCCTCCACCAATTCATCTCTCCCTCCCCCCAAATGCCTAGTAACCATTAATCTTTTCACTGCCTCTATAGTTTTTGCCTTTCTCAAAATATCATACAGTTGGAATCATATAGTATGTAGCATTTTCAGATTGGTTTCTTCCACTGGTAATATACATTTAAAGTTCCTCCATGTCTTCTCATGGCTTCACATCTCATTTCTTTTTAGCACTGAATGATACTCCGTTGTCTGAATGCATTACAGTTAATATTTATCCATTCACCTACTGAAGGACATCTTTGTTGCTTCCAAGTTTTGGTAATTATGAATAAAGCTGCTATAAACATCCACGTGCAGGTTTTGCATGTATACAAGCTTCAACTCCTTTGGGTGAATATCAAGGAGCACACTGCTGGATAGTATTGTTTAATAAACTACATTAAGCATTGACCTCACAGGTCATCCATAAACACAGGTTGCAACCCCCACTGCTTCTCCAAATGGCTGCACTAGGACCTGGCCTGAGTCTCTGCCCTTGTGTCTTGAAATTTAAAGGTTCTCCTCAAATTAATATCCTTGGCATCCCAGTGTTCCCTTACAGCTTTTCACAATTTCTCCATTAAAAATAATTGCTTATTTCTAATGTAAACACAGACCTTTGGCTGAGGCACTTAAGTTATTCTTCCTTCTATCAGGTGTGGGAATTGTTACAGACCTGCAGTGGGTGGGGTTATTTGTCCTCAGAGTCTATCCCCATCTAGTTCTTAGCATTGTTCTTTGCACTTTTAGGCCCTTAATAAACCCTTAATTTGAATCAGTCACATCATTGACCCCTAGGAATACTTATGTGAGTGTTCAACTCTATAGGAGTTGATAGAAATTTTTTATCATTATTCAGGTCTGTAAAAATTTCCTTGTGTTTTTGTTAATTTGTTTGTTTTTTACTACCTCACCTCTTCTTTACTTCACGAAGTCTCCCAACAGGCAGCATTTTTATGATTTAGTGACAATATCAGAAAAGGTGAACCTCTGAAATAGAAGTTAAAAGGTGTTAGGAAATGGATAAACTAGTCATCTGTAGAAGTAATACGCATTTGAGAAGGTTTGGATATTTTTGGAGGATGAGATGCATGCGTGTTCCGCATCAGGGAATCTAAAATGTAACTAAGATAAGTGGTAGCCAAATTAAAGTGCCCAATACAATGTCATAACTGAAGGATGGTAAACTACATGGAATCTAGACAGGAGTGAAAAAAGAGTTAAGCTTTGTCAGTACATTTTGAACAATCTCCATGGAAGGAAGTGCTGTTTCCAATGACAAAAACATAAATTTCTCTAGGCTGAACAAAGGCCATTTTCAGGTGACATAACTTGGAAAAACTGTCCTTCAGAGTCTCTGATCTATTTCTATGCTCCAATCAGTTCCTTTCTGTTCTATAAATTGTTCTTTAGGGAAAAAAAAATAATTGACCTAAAATTATTTGGGGCAAATCACATGAATTCTTGAAGATACTAAGTATAAACCCCAGTGTAAAACAATAAAGTGACATCCAGGTTTGGATTAGCTCAAATCAATTTCCCAAGGCTGATCAATGATAGCATAAATTAATCAAGATAACTTCAGCAACAAAGGGTTAGACCCTTACCTTAGCTCACCAAGGTGCAAATAACCCACAAAATCTAGCTTTGAGTTTTTTTTTAAAATTTTTCTCGCCCTCTCTTTTAGAAATTTTAACTTTCTAACTACTGGAGTGTAATGAACTTGACATGTAAACCTTGTATAGAGGGGCCACCAATTTCTTCTGCATGCTCCTTTCTATTCTGCCCACAGGCTTTAGCCGGCCCCTCCTTCATATTCTTCTAGACATCTTCCCCGCTGACAATTCCAAGTCATCAAGCACTCTCTGATAGACCAAACTTATATATATATGTGAATATATGTATATATGAATACCTATATATATATATATATATATGACTATATGGAGAAAATATATATATATATATATATCCTGGGCCTGGAGAATGTGTTTAGGTAACTTAATCTCTCTAAATGCTCTTCCCATTTCCTCTCCTGAATTTCATCTGCTGTTTCCTCATTCTGTAAAACAAAACAATATCAGAATTTTCTGCCAATGATCTGAATTAATGGATGAATGGACAGGATCAAAGGCACATGTACTCTGAAAAGTAGTGATAAAAAAAACCCCAAATGTATGGCGAGTATACTGTCCTCAAATATCTTGAGAGGGACATGGTAGGAGAGAAGATACATAAATGAAAAAGTATAATTTCTCTTCTAACAGAATTGAGGGAGGGATATACATACATATATATTTAAATACATAAAATACATACAAAATACACACATGCACATGTATATATACACACCGCCATCAGGGAGCTGTCACAGAGATTTTGAGAAGCTGTATAAACAGGAAGTTTACAAGAGCTGGAGGAGCTGGAGGAGCTGGAGGGGGCAGCTACTGACTCTAACTGTAGCCAAAATCTTGAGTGTTTTAAGTCCACAGGCCATTTTAATGACCTCTGTCTTCCTTTTCTCCTACTCTTTAAAAGAATGTTAATATTATCTAGAGAAACACTATTAGGTTCTCACGTATGAACTTTCCTTTTTGACAAATATACGATGCCTAGAACTTGTTTCTATACACGGGTTGTTTCCCTCTCTATTCTATTTTTCAGCACAGTATCTGATACATAAAGGGAATACATGTAACGTCCACTTAAAGTATAAAGCAAAGTATATAAAACACTCATGATAGAACTAATCCCAAATCTAGAATGTCGGCGTATTTACTGGTTTTTCCCTATCCCCTTGCTCTGCCTTTATCCCTGAGGTACCCACTGCCTGATATTTTAAAAAATTTATTCATGAAGTTCTCTTTAACAGATACTTTGGTTCTATTTTTGAGCTTTATAAAATGTTATATATGAAAGTTCTGAGATTTATGTTTCTGAAATTCAGCCAAGTACTGTGTATTTCAATTATTTTCTCTGCTACATGATATCCCATTGTGTGAATATACCTCAATAAATGTGTTTGTTCTTTTGGCCATGAACGTGTGGTTGCTTCTATTTTGCTGTTAAGAATAGCGCTACTCCATTTTGTATGTCTCCTGTTGCGTGTGCACACAATATTCTCATGTAAACACCTCAGAGTGAAATTATCAGTGGAGTGTTGTAACTGGATAAAAGGTATCGTCAAAAACCTTCAGCTGATACGGTTCAATGTGGAAGCGTTTCCATGCCGATTCCCGGCAAAAACCAAATAGTTTGAAATATGCCATTCCTGAGGGCTTAAAATGCAGATGGATTTTGACTTCCTGAATTGGCGAGGGGGTGAGGGAACAGCCCTTCTCCTGCTCTACTTCCCAGTTTCTTAAAATTTCTTCCACTTAATAGAGAAATAGTAAATGCAAGTCCCACAGAGAGAAAAATATGCAGCAGACCCTGACAGAAAGGGTAGCGAGTAAAACCTAACCCCTTTCGTAGGGGAATTTCACTCAGAGAAATGAGGAGAGGGTGAAATGGCAGATTTCCTACCACAAAGCCACACTTCCCAGAATTCTCCCAATTAGGACAGACTCGCAAAGGGAAATCGGTGGTTAATTTCAAACTGCCCGCGCAGCGTCTGGATTGGCTCTCGGTGCCAACGCGGCGCCTGACTGACGCGTAAATTGGGTTCACTTCCATTTTTTTTCTTCTGCCTTTCTAAGTTAGTATGTGGCAAATCCAAAGTCAGGGAAAGGGAAGAGAGCCACCACAGCCCCCAAACGTAAACTCAAATAATTGAGACGATCTATGTTTCTTAGAGTGTGCCAAGCGCTTCATTAGTTCAGGCACGCGGCAAAATGAAGGACAGCGCTCAAGGAATTGCTGGCGAAAACTTCTGCTAGGGTAACATTTTTAAAGGTGAGCGGATTTTGTTTGGGGACAAAGGGTACATTGTTTTTCTTTACTACATTTATCTAATGAACGTGATGCTTGTTCATAAATGTCTCGAGCGTTGCTGCATCACGTACATTGTAGTGAAAATAAACTCGAACAAGATCAAGATGTGGAAACGCGGAAACGGTTCCTCTGTAGCAAATAAGAAACACTTACCGCTGTAAAAAGCGAGTGCCAGGTCTCTTTGGAATACTGAGTGGCTCTGAAAAGAGCCTTTGGAGTGTGGGCCTAGCTTGACGAGTCACTCCGCTGCAGACGGGCTCACTTGGAGCTGGTGTACTTGGTGACGGCCTTGGTGCCCTCCGACACCGCGTGCTTGGCCAGCTCCCCAGGCAGCAGCAGGCGCACGGCCGTCTGGATCTCCCTGGAGGTGATGGTCGAGCGCTTGTTGTAATGCGCCAGGCGCGACGCCTCGCCCGCGATGCGCTCGAAGATGTCGTTGACGAACGAGTTCATGATGCCCATGGCCTTGGACGAGATGCCGGTGTCGGGGTGGACCTGCTTCAGCACCTTGTACACGTAGACCGAATAGCTCTCCTTGCGGCTGCGCTTGCGCTTCTTGCCGTCCTTCTTCTGGGCCTTGGTCACCGCCTTCTTGGAGCCCTTCTTCGGGGCAGGGGCCGACTTAGAAGGTTCAGGCATGGTCGACAACGATGGCAGAAACACCAGAGGGTAATAAGAAGAATGAGTATGAGACTGTAAATGTCCTCTTCATTCACTGCTTCTTATACAAAGAAGGCAGTGAATAAAGTCCTGTCTCTGATTGGTGGAGAATCCTTGAAACGTCATGTTGATTTTGCCCAATCAAAATAAACATATTTCAAAACCACGATTCCATTGGTTTAAGTGAAATTGTAGTTTTAGCCAATAGTACACTTTCATTTTCGCGCCCAGTAAAGACTATAAGTAATGTAGCTCTGGTTGGCTCAATTCAGACATTAGTCTGGTCAGTGGTTGCATCTTCATCATGTCTGGACGAGGCAAGCAGGGAGGCAAGGCTCGCGCCAAGGCCAAGACCCGCTCTTCTCGGGCCGGGCTGCAGTTCCCCGTGGGCCGAGTGCACCGCCTGCTCCGCAAAGGCAACTATTCCGAGCGGGTCGGGGCCGGCGCGCCGGTGTACCTGGCGGCGGTGCTGGAGTACCTGACGGCCGAGATCCTGGAGCTGGCGGGCAACGCGGCCCGCGACAACAAGAAGACGCGCATCATCCCGCGCCACCTGCAGCTGGCCATCCGCAACGACGAGGAGCTCAACAAGCTGCTGGGCAAAGTGACCATCGCGCAGGGTGGTGTGCTGCCCAACATCCAGGCCGTGCTGCTGCCCAAGAAGACTGAGAGTCATCACAAGGCCAAGGGCAAGTAGAAGTTTGGCATAGTGTGCAGCTTAGATCTCCTGTCCAAACCAAAAGGCTCTTTTCAGAGCCAACCACTTTATCACAAAAGTGAGCTGTGTCTTCAAGTGACATTGTTCCAGGATAGCAGAGAGATGTTGAATATGAACTAATACTATAAAGAAAGTTTGACTAAGTCATTTAAAAAGTATATTGTTATATTTTCCTAAGGCCCTGAATTAATTTGCCTTGTAAAGAACAAAACCCTTACTGAATAAATACAGCTTGAATTTGATAGACCCGCTAGAGCAAAATTTGGATATCCTGGTGATAACCTGTGTAGGATTAAATGTCCATCTGGGACAAAAATTGAGCACCCTATGATTTGGTCTTTGAATCTGACTAAGGACACCTCACCCTCCAAAATGGGGATGCTGTAGTAATCCAGGCAGGTAAATTCCTCGTTTCGGTATCCGTTCAGGCAGAGAATACAATTCATAAAGGACTGTTTACATAAATGGTAGTGAAGTAAAGGTGGTGTGGAATTGATTAGGAAGGTCGTGTGCCTTAACAACAAATATTACGAAAGGTGGACATTGTAAATCAGATTCTTTACCTTACCACATCAGGATCATATAGTCCTGGTATTGCCGATTTTTGCTGTCCCCTTCCCCCACCATCATCACTCAGCCTTCTCAGATCACCAAGTCACCCCAGCTAGAGAGCCTTCAATTCCTCTCCACCTAAGTGCACATCAGCTAGTTTAGTTTTTCCTCATGAATATATCTTAATGGAAATGAATTTCTATAGCATTTCTAGTCCATTGGAATAAACATATTTTCCAAGTCTTGAAATATTTGTATTTCCTATATTTAAATCTCAACTACAATCACATGCAAATAATATTCCTTGGAATAAAAGTGATTGCAGCAATCACAAAAAGGAGGTAAATACTACCTTTCTTTCCTTTTCTTTTTAGCTTATGATTATTTGATGTTGCAGTACCCAAATCCTGATTTCTATGAATCTTATAATTCAATTTTTCCCTCTTAAAAAGTCATCTGCATTATTTGTGTAAGTTTTAAACAACTAGAACTAGAAATGTCAAGTAGAATAAGTGAAATAGCTCCAAAGGAGACCCCCTTGACTTCTTTCGTTTTTAATAATATAATATTATGTTGTTCTTATTATTGATGTTGGTGATGCAATTACTAGCACTTGCTTTATTGCATTGTTTCTATTCCCCCCTTTAAGAACCACCACATTGTTAAAATCATACCATTATAACTATTGTTGTGGTTTGATTTATCAAATCAATGAACCTATAATCAAATAACTGACAAATGAATATAAATTTTTATATTTTAGGTAAAATAAAATATTCAAGTGTGATATGTATATCATTGTTTATAATTCCACTTTTTTTAATTAATTGACTATTACGCCAATCTCATTGGAAAAAGCACCTACGAGTTTACTTGATACATGAACAGGAACTATCCACATAATCAGAAACAAATTAAAACTTGGATTTAAAAGTGGAGATAACAAAACTTTCAAAAAAATCTTGCTGGGGCCAGCCCAGTTGCCTGGTGGTTAAGTTTGGTGCACTCCACGTTGGTGGCCCAGATTTGGTTCTCTGGTGTGGACCTACATCATTCATCAGCCATGCTGTGGCAGTGACTCACATACAAGACAGAGGAAGATTAGCCACAGAGGGTAGCTCAGGATGAATTTTCCTCAAGCAAAAAGAGGAAGATTGGTGACAGATGTTAGCTTAGGCAAACGTTCCTCAGCAAAAAAAAAAAAAAGTCTTGCTAAATAATTTAGATATTTTTAAGTGCAATTAAATCCTGAAGAAGTTTTTAGAATGTCATGGTTTATACTTTAAAGTTATTTTCATAAAAGGAAAAGTTCAATTTCAGTGGCAGAAGATTTATGAAAGTATTATTTAAACTTCCTTTCTGGAGTTAGTCTTCTTATTAATTTCTCTCTTTACAGACTCTGGACAACTACAAAAGCACCCCACAGTGTCTTTCCATATTAGATTTATTGTGCATCTTATCCACTAATTTACAAAGTCCCTTAGAGACTGAGTTTTATTTATATTTACATCTCCCTAGACCCTAGTTTAATGACAAGCCCATAAAATACGGTCAACAAATTTGTTAATTTCATAATAAAATTAAGTGATATAAAATAAGAGCAAAAAAGAAGTTGAGATTAAATGAGGATAAGATTGCATAAAGGAAAATGTAGGGATTGTTAAATGAATATTCAAAGTAGTTAAAATGGAGGAGGCCGACTTAAGATCAGAGGGGTCCATGGGGCAAAGACCAGTTGGAAAGACTTATCCTGCCTTATCACTTCACGATAGTAATTTATCTGGAAAAAGGTTGATCTGGATGACCTTGTTAATTGAGTCTACCTCCTGCTTCTTCCAATCTATCAACAATCTCATATTTAAATAAATGCTACTGATTTTAATGAAAATTAATTACCTACCGGAATAATGAAAAAGCTTGAGTGACTTTGGGGTCCAGTAGTTTGGAGGAAGGCAGGGACACTGGACAAGGGGCAAAAACTAAAGGCGGAGAATTAGGGAGCTCCCAACAATACACATTTCTGAGGCTCCCAAATAATGCCTTTCTCCTAAGATTGTTTTTTGTAGTTTTTATAAGTTTCTCCTTTTCCAGACTTTTATCTCCGCTTACTACTGCAACTGTTTATATAAAAATATTAATTTTACTGCTGTAGTGGTAGTGTCTGAGAGTGGGGTTTTCGTAAAGATGGAGCAGGAATGGGTCCTTTACTGTGACCATCCTCCACTTATATTTTTAGTTGTTAGGATACTAATTAAAAGCTGTTTCAAAATAGAGAATACTTGATAAAAATTTACATCCATATATCAGAAATTTGCACAGAAGAACAAGGTAATAAATGTTTATTTTATTCAGGCTAATAAATATTAAAATGTACTTTGACCAAAAATAAATGTCAATAAAAATCTATAAATGCATGTTTAAAATGGCTCTGGACTTGGTGTTAATAACAGATATGTAGTAAAAACAAATGTTATTTAATATATTATTTAATATGAAATATACAATATTTTAATGTATCTTTTTAGTATTTATTAATGTAAATATATTTTAATATACTTGATAGATATATAAATGAAGAACCTAGGAGGGTAAAGGAAAATTTGTCCCTCCCCCACACTTTCCAGGTTCTTTTGACTGGTCTATTAATTAAATTAACATAACACAGATTAACAGAAGAAAAACAAATTTCATTTCTTATGTACTGGAACCTCACATAAACATAAGAGGTTCCAGGGCAGTTAGGCAATTGAGGCTTATATGCCATCCTGAGATTTGGAGAAGGGGATGGGGGCCTGAGGCTTCAATGGGAAGGAAGACAATTCACAGGAAGAAGGAAAGAGCAAATGTTTGATAAACAAATGTTTGTCAAGCTATGCAGAGACAATGGGACACAGAGAGGAATTTGAAGAAACAGGCCCTGCCAATCTCCCCCACAGTTTACCACACTAGCCCATAATTTTCGTAGTTATCTCTGGTGATAGCTCTCTTCCTGGACCAGGCCCCCTATCTAAATTCATTCAGGCAGTTAACAAGGAGGTAAAAAGCTCTTCCTCAGTCTCCTGGGCCTTAATTGTCTTCAGCTTAAAATAATCTACATGCCAAAGTGGCACATTCTGGGAATACTGGTTCTGAACCCATTCAATATAAATACAGAATATTTTAAATCTAGTTACTAAAAATAAAAATTACTTATTATATTAAATAGAGGTAGGCTCTATACTCAGTATTTTATAACAGTTATCTCCATTAATTCTTACAGTAACTTCATGAAGTAAGTACTCTTCCTACTCCAATACAACTTTATAGATGAGCAAAGATTTTAGACAGCATAAGCAAGTCAGCTAAAATTTGGTCAGTAGAGAAGATTTAATTTAAGACCAGGTTTTTCTAACTGCAACGTTTCAGCTTGTAACCACTTTTCAAACAAACAATTGAAGAATGAGAGGTTACATTAAAATAGTTATTAGAGTTTTAAAAATTATATTAGTGTTGAAACAATTTCAGAGGATAACCCTATATTTGTTGGGGGGAAATAAAAAAGAAAATTCACTGTATGAATAAAAGATTATTCCATTTTAAATATTGTATGAAAATCAAATCTTTAGTTTGGTCACTAAAAAATAAAAGGCTTTTTAAAAAACTAGAAACACCAAGTTTCTGGATATGAGAACTTGATTTTTAAAGGATTTTAATTCTATTCCAATTAATTTATAAAGTTAATGCAATTATGATTAAAAGCCCAAAGAAAATTGTTTTCAAAGTCCACAAAATGATTGCCCAAAAGAGGAATCTTGTGAAACTAGATTAGGAAATTTTGAAAATAAATAATGAGGAGAACTGCGGTACCAAATTATGATCTCTAATACAACTACAGTTTAAATTTTTTGATGTAATAGAAAAGAATAACTTGGGGGAGGAAAAATTATTTTCCCTCCACCCTTCTGGTTTCTGTGACTGAGACACTCTCCCACCCTGGTAATAAGTCCGATTAACAAGAGACAAACAGAAGTTTAATAACATGTACATCTCATGTACATTGTGGGAGATCAGAATTGGCCACCCCAAAATGTATCTCTTTGCCTTGCCTTGATTATTTTTAAGAACAAAAGACTCTGAATGAGACTTTGACCTTCCCCCTAACTGCCTGAAAGAATTTAAGAGAGAAGGGCTTCCTGTCCCCGGGACAAGCCATCACCATAGATAACTCTGGGTATCCATAGACTGTGAGGGTCCTTGTTAAGCCCATTCTTATCAAAGTTCTGTCTACCAAACACTTGCTTTTCCCTTTCCGTGTGAATTGCCTTCCTCCCCTTTGAAGTCCCAAACCACTATCCCCAACACTCTCCTCTGTCTTTAGCCAAAAATAGTAGTTAAGGGAACAGCCTCCCCCATTTTGGTGAGTTGCTCAGTTTTCCTGAGTGTCTCCCATGTATACAGCTTTGTTTGATTTTCTCCTGTTATTCTGTCTCAGATGAATTTAATTCATAGCCCAGACAGAAGGACCTAGAGTGGGTAGAGGATTTGTCTTCCTCCCCTGCAATATGTGCATGGGAGACACCAAGGAGAACTTAGTAAAATTCCCCTAAATGCCCCAAGCCACCACCTTAAAAGACATCTTCAGCTAAAGACAAAAGAAAGATGTTGGGGTGAGGGGATGAAAGGGAAGTGGGGAGAGGGGGAGACCAGTTATAGTGAGGCGGGAACCAGCCTAATGAGACAAGGCCATCTGCAAGGCCCCAGGCCTAATGAGATAAGGCTCTAACAAGATGGGCCCTAACCAATAGGCAGGCTAGGAGATTCAGATAGAGGCCACCAAGATCCCCATTCCACAGCCTCAGGGCTTTCCTGGGTTTAGGCATGTGCCCCAGCACCCAGGAGTCCACTGAATGTGACCCTAGGCCCATCAGCATAGTAAAAAGCACACCCAGGGGTAGAGAGCTAGCATGTTAATGATACATGCATCACATGAGGTGGCATATTGAACAACAGCACAGGTGCAGGGAAAGCCCATCTCTACATGCCATGACAAGGCACTCCTCCCCAGCCTTGGCCTAATAAAATCACCACAATCCCGCTCCCTAACGAGCTGGCCAGCTG
This sequence comes from Equus asinus, assembly GCF_041296235.1. NCBI lineage: Eukaryota > Metazoa > Chordata > Mammalia > Perissodactyla > Equidae > Equus > Equus asinus. The sequence continues at coordinate 42,749,564 of NC_091797.1, forward strand.
CCCCTTTCCTTTCTGTACCTGCTTTGTTGTGCCTCTCCTGTGCACAAGCTAATAAAACTTTTACTTTTCTGCTCCCATTGGTTGTCTCTCTTGATTTCTATCCTGGGAAACAACAAGAACTCAATGTTCTGGTAACAATAGGAGGTTGCTAGGAGAAGCACAGTGAACAAGGGTAAAGTTGTTAGGCAGATTTAAGTTCTGTATTTTCTTCACTGATGAGAATTTCTTGTGATTTAGAGTCATCATTCTGTTCCTGGAACACAAAGGGAGATACCCTTACCAATGGAGATTTCCCTTATAAGTGTAAATTTCCCTTACAAAAGGCTAAATTCTAATGTTTTTAGAGCTTCTCCTGTATATTTTTTCTCAAAAATAATCCTTATGAGAAACAGGCATATTTTAGAGTGGCACATTCTGCTACCCTTCATTAGAATTTTCAGTATAGTATAGTATACCCAAGTATAGTGAAGAAGTAAACTTATGTTAAATGTGGAAAAAGTGAATTATTAAAAAAACTAAAACTGGCTGCTAGGGAATTGGTTAAAATTGTACTATGGAGAATTCATAAGAAGGAATAATAAGCAGACACTAAAAATAACTTTTTTCACTCTCTGGGCTCAGAGCTACTTTGCAGTGACATGGCTAAACACGCCAAACAGGTAGGAGTCATTGGTAAATATGCTGTCCATTATGGTGCCTCTCTCAGGAAAATGGTGAAGAAAATTGAAATCAGCCATCACGCCTCGTACACTTGTTCCTTCTGTGGCAAAACCAAGAGGAAGAGACGGGCTGTGGGGATCTGCCACTGTGCTTCCTGCATGAAAACGGTAGCTGGTGTCACCTGGACCTGCAATCCCTCTTCTGCAGTCACAGCAAAGTCGGCCATCAGAAGACTGAAGGAACTGACAGACCAGTAGAAGCTTTGCCGTTTCAAACATTGTTAGCCTATAACAAATGGGTTTGATGCGGGGTCGGTGAGCCGAGGAGTCGAAAGAAAGATTTCTTGGACTCTCAAGGTCTGGCAGTAGTGCTCTTTTATTTAGAGAATAGTGTGGAATAGCATGGGGACAGGACCCATGGGCAGTCAGAGCTTCTGCTGCCGCCGCTTCTGCTGCCCCTGCTGGCATGGGGACAGGACCCATGGGCAGGCAGAGCTGGTGAGTGGGGACAGGACCCACGGGCGGTCAGAGCTCCTGCTGCTGTCCCCGCTGGCATGGGTACGTGACTTATTTTTACTGGAAAATAAAGAAAAAGAAAAAGATGATGTAAAAAGTCATTAAATGATTTCAGTGCAGATGGGGTCTGGTTATTGTGCGGTCATATAACTTTAGATACGAATCTGGCCATATAGATCGGCATGCAGGTGAGGATGCCCCGGGCTTCTCTCCCTGGGGCGGTCCTAATTCATACCATAAAAAAAAGTCCACTAGGTCGTATAGTTTGGCATGTAGGCCAGGTCACCTTGGGCTTCTCTAGCTGGGGCAGCCTTAATCCACATCAGGTTCATTTAAGTAACAAGAAAAAAATTCTCTTTTCTCCTTAGATAAGGGAAATTGAGTAACATATAATGTGTAAAGAGGTTCCAAAACTCCAAGTCTGCCATTGTGCAAATTTTCTTTGAAAAAATATGTACATCTATCTCTTCACCAAGACATTGAATTAGCTAGCAGTGGTGATCTCTGCGTGGTGGGATAACGGGTTGTTGTTCTTTTATTGCTTATCCTTTTTTGTATTTTCCACAACATCAATGTTTTGCGTTCTCATTCAAAAGTAATTTTTAAAGTCTTAAGACGTGGTAACAAAATAGTTACTACGGTTCAAAACACAGTACAAGGGAACATAAAAAGACCTGTGTGCTGCCAGTAGATGCCCCTCCCCCACTCAGGGGAGAATTCCCGCCTCCTTTCTTGCGTTCTCAATTCGGTCCGCCAACGGACCTATAAAGGCCTGCATCGGCCGGCGTGGCGACAAAGCGTTGTGGGGTTTTGTCTCTCACCATGTCTGGTCGTGGCAAAGGCGGCAAGGGCCTGGGCAAAGGCGGCGCCAAGCGCCACCGTAAGGTGCTGCGGGACAACATCCAGGGCATCACCAAGCCCGCCATCCGGCGCCTGGCCCGGCGTGGCGGCGTCAAGCGCATCTCCGGCCTCATCTACGAGGAGACCCGCGGGGTGCTCAAGGTCTTCCTGGAGAACGTCATCCGGGACGCGGTCACCTACACCGAGCACGCCAAGCGCAAGACGGTCACCGCCATGGACGTGGTCTACGCGCTCAAGCGCCAGGGGCGCACGCTCTACGGCTTTGGCGGCTGAGTGTTCGCTCTGTCAACTCCGTTCACGTAACAAAAGGCCCTTTTCAGGGCCCCCCACCCTGTCATCTGAAGAGCGGTGACGCTGGCTTGACATTCATGTTCCGTGGAACTAAGTGTCCAGACCACAACAGGCTGGAGTCACTCCTCTACGTCGCCATTTAGCGCCGGGCGGAGTCGCCTGCGTGCTCCACCGCACCCGTGTTCAGCAGAGGTCCCCACTGCTGTTTACCAGCCTTTTAACCAACAACTTTTACAAGTGCAGTTAGTAGGGGATCTTGATTTAGTTTGCTCAAGGAGATAAGCTTGTGGGGAGTCTTTAGAGGTTGCTATGTTCCGTCTAAATGTAAAACGTGTCTAGTCGACTCAGGAGGTCACTGGTATATTCAATGTGCCTGGAGGAACAGTAAATAACCTATTGCTGATCTCAGTCATGTTTACCACAGCGAGTGGAGAGAACAGTTTAAATTACTAATAGACTTGAGTGTGTAAAAGTATTGAACAATGACGCTCATAATCGGCACTCGCTAATTTACGTGGTGAAATGTCATTGGTGATTACAAACTCGTCAGAGACAGTTACAGGAACTGATTCAGATACAGCAAAAGTACAAGGTTTATGGACCACGTGTGGAGGGCAGATGTGTTCTGAGACATTTTTTTCTTAATTTGAGTTTATCACTAATGTAAACATGTGTACATGAGAAACGCATTTATTTTTAGCTCTTGAAAAATTGTCAGATCTGGCATCGATGACCAGACCCATGTATACTTGGGACATAAAGAATAATCTCTTCATTTAAGATGTAAAAAAGAAAAAAATAATTTAAAAGTTAAGATGTAAATATCTTGTTTTACAACTTTACTACCAAAGTGATGCAAGATGGTAAAAGGTTTAAGCACAACTATTAGAAGCCGATGGCTTGGGATCAAAGCTATGCCTACAGTTTCTGTGAGAACAGGCTAAATTACCTATCTTTTCTGGCCTCAGTTTCTTCATTTAAACAATCACGTGATGACGATAGTAATAACTAGCTCAAAGGATTGTGAGGATTAGTGAGTTGATAAATGAAAAGTGCTTAAATACCAGTGCCTGACACACAGTAAGTGCAACATGAAGCATTTATTATTACTCATTTATGCCTCGACTCTAATTGCATCTGACTTTGTGACCACTGGGTGTGAGCAACTGTATTTAACCATCACATTCCAGTCAATATTCAGCTAACCATTGCATGATTAGATTAGGAGACATTCTAGTCTCCGTTATGGTGCCATTGGAAATACCCTAATGTCCGATGTTTTTTTCAAACAATTTTTACAAATGGAGATTGAAGAGGTTCAGAATAGGCCTCCCCAAGATGTGCTACTTTGACATGTTGAATGTTTTGAGCTACAGGCAATGGAGACCTGGCAGGCTCGAGAGAAACTTTACCTCTCCCTTAAAGAATTCAAATTGAGAAGCTTGCCCATAATGAGCTATTACTGGAAATAAATTTTTTCTCACCTGTCTGTATGGCGTCTAATTACTGAACATCTGTTCTTCTTATTGTTCTGTGAATCACCCTCATCTCTGAAGCACCAGGCCCTCTTGCCTCAAGATGGCATAAATACCTCATTTTACCCCTCTGTGTTCAAACCTCTCAAGTATGTGGGGTCTGTGACTCTCTCATGCATGTGGGGTTCTCTTATGTATGAAACTAAATTTTATTTTTTCCTGTTAATCTATCTTAATTTGATTTATTAGACCAGCTGAAAGAACCCTGAAGGGTAGAGGAAAATTCTTCCTCACCAACAAGCTATTATCTTGATTATTTCTACAATATCATAACTGTTTGTATTCACAGTCTGGGTGGTAAATGAAGGACAGGACAAGCCTTCCTTCGCTTTCCAAGAGTGCATTCAGCATAACTGGATAGGTTTGCTGTGACTTTTGTTTTCCCCTAACTCCATGTTCTCACTAACTTTCTATTAATCTCATCTCATTTTTCTGAATAGAATAGAATTTAACTGCCAAAAAGAAACCCAGACATTATGTGGACCAGAGATCTCTTATGTGACAACATGTAAGAATTACGTGGAAAAGTTTTTCATTTGTTTAAATATCAATTACTAGTTCTTTCTCTAGACCAATTCAATCAGAATTTCTGGGGTTGGGTTACCTCAAATATGACTCATTAGTCCTTCCCATTGATACTGGTCCCACAGATCTTTTCCAATCTAGGAGGACATCTCAGTCTTTTAAAACCATTGTTTTATCAATTTCAACTTTAAATAAGAGAACACACTCAAAGGCTGTAGAACTGTAAGCCCCAAAGCTCTGAGCCACATTAAGGGACAAAGGATCAATCCTTTGGTGTAATGAGAGGCTACAGGTTCTGTTCAAGAGTTCAGGTTCTTACCTTTCTCCCAAGAGAGGATTTAGTTCAAAGCTCACAGGTTTATTTTATATATGGTTAATGCATCAAAGTTTGTTGCATAAAAAGATCTTGCTATAAACATCTGCTAGATTCAGTGGTCAGAGACAAGACATCAAAAGCCTAAGACAACAGCTTAGCTTTACTTTCCAGCTGTACTGGGAAAACTACTTCTAAAAAGAAACCGTAGTCTTTACTCTAAAATCTTAACGAAAAGTGTAATGACTAAATGCCCTGAGATTTAGCATGTATTACTTAACATAAATTTGTTAAGGACTCTACCTTAGAGAGTATACCTTAATAGAGTCAGTTAGGAGGGGTCTCTGTTGATAGCATCAGGAACATTACTTAATTCATTTATTCACTAAATATTACTGATTGACTGCTGGCTTCAGCCACTGTGCTTGGCCCTGGCGATATAGCAAAGAAAAAAATTCCTGTCCTCATAGTATTTATTTTTTACTAGGGAAAGACAGAAAATAAACTAATACAAAAATCACTTTGCTGAATACAGTGGCCGATTATTAGCCTTCATTTTATTTGACCTATTGGAAACATTGACATAATTGACCCTACAATTTCTCTGTGATATATTTTCTTCACTTGGTTCTATTTTAGCGGAGGCTCTGTATCTATTGCTAGTTCATCTTTTCTCCCAAAACCCTTAAGGTTGGGGGACACAGGGCTAAGTTTTTACTACTACTCTCTCTATGCTCACTCTTTGGAGATCTCACCAGGCTCAGGCTTTAAATACCATCTGTACATCAATGACTTCCAATTTTATATCTCCAACCCAGCCTTCTCTCCCAAACTCTAGACTTGTACCCGACTCCCTACTTTCTTTCTTCATGTGGATGTTTAATAGACATCTGAAGGTTAACACGTCCAAAATAGAACCAATATTCCCCCCTACTAATCTCCTTTCATGAAAAGACTTCTCCATTCAGTTAATAATAACTTCATCCTTGTCCTTTTGCATACTTACTTACATTCAACTCTTCCAGAAATCCTCTTGGTTTTGCCTTCAAAATATATATGGAAACTGATCAATTCTCAATACCAAAATGCTACCACTCTGGTGTGAGGACTATCATCTTTCCCTTAGATTACTGGCTTCAGTCTCCTCAGCGGTTTCCCTGCTTCCACTTTTGATTCCCCACTGTCCTGTGGAAAATTACCTTGGTGCCCTGGTAGCCTTCAAATACTACACTACCAGGCGAGCTCCCCGGACACAAAAAGATTCAGATAAAATGTTGGGGATGCATGGTTTTTAAAGTCAATTTAAACACATAGCATGAAACAAGGGGAAAGACCTGGGGTAAGATAAGACTTAGGATAAGGGTGCAAGGAGATAAACCACAGTAGCTGAACCATGGGTTAAATAACGTTCGGATATGTTTCTCTCTGTTGTATCAGCCTTCCTGACGGTGTGCAAGCAAGGTGTGATTATGAAGACAGGAGTCCAGGTTTGGGCAAGAAAGTCCACAAACAGAAGGTACCCTTGGCCAATGACAGGCATTTAGTCTATTGGAGATGATTATGGCTGGCCACAGTTGTTGCTCACGGTCTGCCTGTCCGATAGCCATGGGTTTTAGTTGTGTATCTTGGGCAAAGGACACATGGGGCCAGAATGGCTATCACGGGTGGGTGAGTGAATTAAGGTACCACATATCCCAAATATATTTAGTGTATCATGAATATTTATTGCCTCCAGTATCTCACGTGTCCAGGTGTATCAAGTACAGCTAGTGCCTCAGGAATATTACGCATCTCTCCGTCCTTTACTCCTTTCTCTGTATACTTAACACACACATGCTCTACTTTCTAACTACTAATATGTATTTAATGCATCTTATGAATTTCAGCCATCACATTTCTTTCTCCGTAGCAGAAATAAAACTCTGCAAATAGTATAAGAAATACGTATTTCAACATGTTTAGAAAACCAAGATCAAGGACTTATCAAATATAATCAGGCCATTAGGTATTTTATAAAACAGTACTTTAAATTTTATCTTTTATTCAACTTGCTCTGTTTTAATGGCATAGTTGTGAAAAGGGATAAAGGCCTACTTGTTTTAAGGAGGATCAATTAGTTTTAAGCCTATGTTAATAATCACATTCCTGTGAAAAAGCATTTTGTATAAAATCCAATCACTCTTCTGTGTTGTTTTGTACACAGGCCAATCAATATGTATCATACTTTCTACAGAGTCATTATTCCTAAGTACTCCTGACAATTATCAGAAGTTCTTCTAATAGAGTATCTTTCTAAAATTTTAGGAATCAGTTTGAAAAAGACAGCAACTGAAAGTATAAGAAGGCTTTAGTAAAGAAACTTTAACAACAATCAAATCAGTTCATTCATCCTAAGTCATTAATTCTTACTTTTCTGATCTTGGGTTAGGTAGCCTGCTTCTAATATGGCTTGGAAAATCTTAAATCAGTTCTGTGGTAGAGTCTGACAGGTACCCGGTACGGTTATTTATTAAAGTTCTTTTGATGCTCTGGAAAACTCAATTTCAGATCTGTATTTTGTAGCAGGAACCTTTAGAGACAAGTGTTTGGAGAAACAGTAACCATCTGTTGATGATAAGAGAGAATATATCTGGTTAATTTAGTAGATTAATCAATATTATAATATGGAGTGAGATAGAATCCTCTATTTAGGTCTAGTGAAGACACTGACAAATCTCCAAGGGCCTTCTGATATAGCCCATAAAGTATTTGCTATTATTGCCACCAAATGAGAAGGGCATTTATACCCAGGAACAAAATCCGTTGGCAGTTTTCTGTTAGTGTTTCATATGAATATAAGTATGCTCTATCCGACTTAAAAAGTATAATTGCTAAAAAAAAAAAAAAAAAGGGAGAGGGCCGGCCCAGTGGCGCAGTTGTTAAGTGCCCACATTCCGCTTCAGCAGCCCGGGGGTCGCCAGTTCAGATCCCAGATGTGGACATGGCACCACTTGACAAGCCATGCTGTGGCAGGCATCCCACATATAAAGTAGAGGAAGATGGGAACGGATGTTAGCTCAGGGCCACTCTTCCTCAGCAAAAAGAGGAGGATTGATAGCAGATGTTAGCTCAGGGCTAGTCTTCCTTAAAAAAAAAAAAGGATACTTGTTAAACATTTATATTAACATTTTATCGAGTTAACTTAGGGATGTGTTTCCTTTTTTTGATTTGCCCTCTTTTTTTATATGGCACAATATATAGCAGAACAGTTCTCATAATTGTATACTGCTAATTACAAACATAAAGTAAATCTTTGCTTATAAAATGAGAGAACAAATATTATGTGTGGCCTAGTGGCCACTTGGGAAACTACAAAAATAGTTTAGATATGAGTAACACCTTAACGGTTTTATTATTCAAAATTTGAGGCCTGGATTTAGAAAAGATATCAAAAATTTTCTAATATTTCTTTACATCAGGCTAAGAATGGAGGTCATAGATTTCTAAAGAAAAATGCTAAAATAATAGCTGTAAAAATAGCACTTAAATTGAGCACAGAATACTTAGGGATTTTTTTGGTGCTTGTTTTGTTCGTAAGAATCGAGAGATGTCAAAGTTATTCAAGAAATCAATGAAAAGCCACAAACAGATAATAGACCCTCAGAAGGTGATGGGAAAATATAGTTAAAAACAAAATCTCCTGATCCAGAAAAACCTCTCCACAAAAGTAATAGAATCACAAGTTTTATTATTGAACAAGCATTAACCCAGAATGTGATGCGCGTCACAGACAGTCTGCTAAAGGGATTGCAAACACAGAAAGACATCTCTCATACAGCTAAGTGGGTACATCCCACTTAAAACAGGAAAGCTTTGCAATTTGGCGTCATGTGATAGCTGATAGGCCCACCTCCTCCAAGGAACCTGGGAGATAAGAGTGTTCTCTTCCTTAACGATTCTATTTCAGAGACACCTCTAGAGTCCTTGAGGAAACATTCCTGAATTGAGAGAGTGGCTAGATGCTGATTTAGCATTTCATTTTACAAAGGTTAACTCTTGGGGGGGCAAGGGAATTTTTAAAGTTTTTAACTTCAGCCTCCAAATATATAAATCTGGTCATTGTTTTCTCTTTTTATGTACATGTGGGCAATTGTTACTTTAGTCTGTGTATCTGCATTTGCCAAGCTTTCCATCAACACCCAAGTTTTCATCTTGGGTTTCTTCCTATGGTTTCTAAGACCTCCTCTGGGAGGATGCTAAGGCCTTCTCTGAGTTTAGGCCTGGATTTATCTCCTAATGTCGTTTAATTCCTTTTCCACTCTGTACCAATGGTCTCTTTTGAGTAGCCCTCCTGGGTTAGAGGGCTGCCTTGTATTTTTTTCATCCTAGAGAACATTTCTATAATTCGACCTCATTTCCTTGTAATTTAGTTAAAAGCCATTTTAATTGCATCCCACCCTCACCAATTGTTCTGTGGGATGTTACTTAAGTTAGCATGTAATTGCTCTACCAGCTTTCTACACTGAGTGCTAACTAGGACTAGAACAAGGGGCCAATGACATACTTGGTCTATCAAAGAGACATGAAAGGGTAAGTATCATTGGTCACAATTGTAGCTTGCAAATTAGCCTGTTTTACAGCCATGAGTTTTATTTGTTTCTTGAGCAGAAGACAGATGGCACCAAAATAGGTGTCACCAAATTGTGGTGGAATTTTAAGTCCTCATGTCTGACCAGGCCACATCTCAGGAATTAGGGCTAAGGTGTCAGGTGGACTTCTCATTCCTTCTATCCCATTCTAACATACACGATGTACCTTATTTACAAATCAGAGAATACTATTCTGCTCAAACCTAAAACCCATGTACTTGGATGTTTCCTTCTGACTCTGTCCTATCATGCTTTCTATTAAAATGGAAACATCCCACTAGAGTACTGTTACCCGATGAAACACTTAACAAATCTGAATTCAATACAACTACAAGCAAACCACCAACTTTTGCTTTCTCCCTAACCCAAGAACGATACATAGAACCTTTTTAGAGAGCTTTAAGGATAAAAAGATAAAATAAGCAATTAGGAATGTAAAGCCAGAAATAGAACGCAAAACCCACGGGCAAACCAGCATCACTGCTCCTCAGGTGAAAGGGTGGGGGCCCTGAAAAGGGCCTTTCGACTTGTCAAAGGAAAAGAGACAAAAGCACTCAGCCGCCGAAGCCATAGAGGGTGCGCCCCTGGCGCTTGAGCGCGTAGACCACGTCCATGGCGGTGACCGTCTTGCGCTTGGCGTGCTCGGTGTAGGTGACCGCGTCCCGGATGACGTTCTCCAGGAAGACCTTGAGCACCCCGCGGGTCTCCTCGTAGATGAGGCCGGAGATGCGCTTGACGCCGCCACGCCGGGCCAGGCGCCGGATGGCGGGCTTGGTGATGCCCTGGATGTTGTCCCGCAGCACCTTACGGTGGCGCTTGGCGCCGCCTTTGCCCAGGCCCTTGCCGCCTTTGCCACGACCAGACATGGTGAGAGACAAAACCCCACAACGCTTTGTCGCCACGCCGGCCGATGCAGGCCTTTATAGGTCCGTTGGCGGACCGAATTGAGAACGCAAGAAAGGAGGCGGGAATTCTCCCCTGAGTGGGGGAGGGGCATCTACTGGCAACACACAGGCCTTTTTATGTTCCCTTGTACTGTGTTTTGAACCGTAGTAACTAGTTACCAAGCCTTAAGACTTTAAAAATTGCTTTGGAATGGGAATGCAAAATTAAAAATTTACGTGGAGAAAATGAAAAACGTGATTGTCTTCATAATATCCCATCACAAGCATGTTCTATGATACATTTAAAAATCTCTAGTAGTTAACAATAATGTGCTTTCTAATTTTTTTCTGTTTTCAAGGAGACCTGTACATAAAAAACATCGTTTACTCTCTCCTAAGAGGCTTATATCCTTTCTCCTCTTTTCCTAGTAAGATGGTATTTAAACCTAAATTCTAAGCAGCCTTTTTGAGATATTCATTTTTCCTAGGCTATCTCTCATGTATACATGTTAACAAACTTGTTTGTTTCTCTCTTGTTAATCTGTCTTTTATTACAGGGGTCTCAGCCAAGAAGTTAGAGGGGTACTTTTCCCTCTCCTACATAATTCACATTTATTCTATATGCACGCCTTAGTCTAAATAAAGCACCTATAACAATCTTTATTTTGTTTAAACTTCTAATACCTTTGCATAAATCTTTACCTAGAATTGCATGTTTTAAAACAACTCCTAAACAGTATCTTATAGCTAAAATAAGGATATAATCACATAAGATCCTCCTTAAGGCTTCTTCTCAATTTCCCCACCTTCAAATATCACCATTGTATCAATAAAGAGAATATTTCATATATACAGTTAAAATCAAGTTATAGTAAGCATAGACAAAAGATATGAAAGAAGAAAGGGAGGGAAGTTTGTCATTACTTTTGTTAGAAAGACTTCTTGAAAGCCTCAGGAAGTTTCTTAATCTTGAGCCGAAAAGAACACAGAGTCTTTGCCCTAAACCACTGTATTTTGCTGAGTGTGCCTACCCTTTCCCAAAACATGGGGCCCAAAATTCATCTGACTTTTGCTCTTTTATTATTCCACAAGAAATTCAAGTATATTTAGCATCTCTAGTAGGACTTAGTCTCTTCTAGACGTTCCACAGTTCTCATGAGACTAACAACAGAAGTAGACTTTTCTTTTCAAAGAACTTAACCCCTGCTTCAGAATAATCAGCTGCGACATTTGGATTTAAATGTGAGTTTGTTAACAATCTTGGCACACTGGAATAGAATACACCCAAGCAAACTGAGGGCATGAAGACTGTAGCCGAGGCAAAAATTTCTCCTCTATCAGGGTCTCTGGTTGGCCTAAGACCTCAAGTGACGTAAAACGGATTAACAGGAGAAAAGCATACAAATTTCATTGATTTTTTACGTGTACATGGGAGCCTTCACAAGAGAATAAAGAACTGAAGAAATGACCAGAGCAGGAAGCTTTTATACCTTTTAGACAAAGAAACAATTAAATTTGTGAAGAATTGAGGAGACAAAGGGGTTTGAACCAGGGATAGCAAATGGTGAAGAAGTAACAAGATTTGTTTATTCAGCCTTCTGCCCTAAAATCCTGTCTGTGGTGATAAGGATGTTTCCTTCCCTCCTGGTACAGGGAGGGTGTCTTTCACATGGGAGATTTATCTCCGGCTTTCAGGAAAGAAGTGGAGGGAGACCAGAGTGACCTTCCTCCTTCTGCCATTTTCTCAAACTCCTTCGGCTAAAGATATTCAGTATGTCAAGGCACCATATTTTGGAGTGGTGCATCTTGAAGCCCATCAGAATGAACAATGGCAAGTCTGTTTCTCCCAAACTCTCCTCTGAAACCCCTTTCTAGAGCACATAGATTGCCCAGGCTGAAAGCTGGACATCATTCCAGGCTTGTCCTTCTTCACCTTCCCCTGTAGGTCACTCTGCAGCAAGCCCTAATCTTTCTGCCTCCTTTATCTGCTAAATCCCCCTTTCCTGCCCTCTTCCTCCTCTTTCTGACTGCTGTCTCTGTCTTGGTTCAGACCCTCACCACTGGCTGCTTTTTCCAGCCTCTTGAACTTGGATCTCTCCCACTTCCAATTTACTCTCAACAGAGCCATCAGAATATAAATCTGAATCATACATTTTACAAGATTTTGAAATCTGCATAGACTCCACCTTCCCCTGGTAGATAAACTTTATAGCCTTCTTCAAGGTGTACAAAGGCCCTCAGTATCATAAGGTCCCCCTCCCACCTCCTGCTTACCTTTCTGCATTTATCTCCAGCCATTCCAGTGTCTCGCAACTCTAAAGGATTACTTCAGCCTACTCTGTGTTCAGATTTCTCAGCCTAGAGTACCCTTCCCCTCCCCCACTACAGGATTTTATCAAATTAGGCAGGCTCCACTTTGCTTACTTCCCAGTTTCTTTAGAGTTATTTTCTTAACTATTTCATCTGAGGATGCTGGGACTTGCCCATTGCAGGAATATTTCTTAGCACATATTAGGCATTCAAGAGCAGTTTTCTGAATAAATGTGAAGGAGTGAATAATGGTGGATGGATTGAATAAGCAAACCTTGAAGTTTTCCTCAAGAAGAAGTACACGCACCACGCTGTACTTTGTTTCCTGCAATCTACACTCTCCAATTCCTTACTCTTGAGTAAAGATAGAACAATAATTCTTCCCCAGGTTTCTGCCACTAGTAACCTAATGCAACCCCCTAAACCAAACATGCCCTTTGGCTTCCCCCGTCATCAATGGCACCAGGCTTTTCTGTCAACATAGAAAAGACACATTGCTTTACTGGATATGTTCATTCAAAGAGAACTGAAGAGGTGGAGAAGGAAAAGAAATTTTGAGCTGTCCAACTCTTCACTCAGCCTGACACAAAGAAAGGACTCAGGTTTACTTTTCAAACCATGCTTGTTACACCACAACTAAAAGCTGTCTAATCCCTTTAACAATGCTTATAATTTTACAGAAGGGCATGGGAGGTGGTGGACCAGGGTGGGGTAAATTGTATGGAGAGGTAACTAGGCGAGAAACAGAAAACAGAACACAACCTAAATTATGCTGTCTCATAACTCAAGTCACCAAGTCTTGTCAGCACTGTTATCTTTAAGATTACCTTAACTTCCGACGATAAAGATAGAGATTTTGATATTGAACCTGAAGTGAGGTTGCTCACCTGTTGCGCAGCAAGCCAATCTGACACGAGATGTAGTGGAAGAAAGTAGGAATTTTATTATAGCACAGTGCTGAGTAAGGAAAAAGGGAAGTTAATGCTGAAAGCCCAAACTCCCTGAAAAGCTAAAAGTAAGGGTTTTTATTTGGGGCTTTATGTGGGGTGGGGGGGCACATGGCCTTGTTGGTTGGAGCTTTTCCACCAGCCTGTGTTTGGCCTTGAGACTACTTGCAGAGGAGGAAGAACAGATGAGAATCCAGGTGGTTGTCCTTGGCCATTTGTCTTCATGGCAGATAGTGGATTCTGCAGCCAGGAAGTTAAGGAGTAAGCAAATTAGTGCTTTGGTTTTAATCCCATAGATGCTGAGCTTAATGTAGGGAAACCCATATCAGGGCGAGTGTCACTATTAAAAAGATTGCATAAGGTTGTGAGCCTGCTACATGTTGAGGAGCAAGCACTCAAACAGAGTGTGAAGAGTGCTCCCGCCTTCTCAACTGAGACCAACTTCCGGATAATGCTCCGACTCCGAACTACAGCTCCAAATGCAATAACCAGCGTTGTCTATCCAGAGAAAAACTGAAAGGAACCCCCAGAAACGGTCCTGACGTCCGGGCTACTCTCACTACACCGCAGGATTTTCAAATACGCAGCCCAAAGGGCAGAGGCATTATTTCCATTTAATTAAGTACAAAAAATTTGAGAATAGAAGGCAACTGGAACTTAAAAGTGGAAAAATATAGATACACGAAGCCAGTCCCAAAGGATACCTAAAAAAATTACTTCACATGGTTATTTATACTTACATAGTTCAATGAAAAATAAAACCGCCAATTTTGCTTTACACAGAAAAATAAAGGTAATAGCGAACAAGCTCTTTCTTGGGAAGTGTTAGGTGGCTCTGAAAAGAGCCTTTGGGTTCGACAGTGCCTACATTGGTCTACTTGGAGCTGGTGTACTTGGTGACGGCCTTGGTGCCCTCCGACACCGCGTGCTTGGCCAGCTCCCCAGGCAGCAGCAGGCGCACGGCCGTCTGGATCTCCCTGGAGGTGATGGTCGAGCGCTTGTTGTAATGCGCCAGGCGCGACGCCTCGCCCGCGATGCGCTCGAAGATGTCGTTGACGAACGAGTTCATGATGCCCATGGCCTTGGACGAGATGCCGGTGTCGGGGTGGACCTGCTTCAGCACCTTGTACACGTAGACCGAGTAGCTCTCCTTGCGGCTGCGCTTGCGCTTCTTGCCGTCCTTCTTCTGGGCCTTGGTCACCGCCTTCTTGGAGCCCTTCTTCGGGGCCGGAGCGGACTTGGCGGGCTCAGGCATTCTGAACAGCTGCAAAGGTAAATGTACAAGTAGAAAAACCACAAGCGGCACCTCTTTAATTACAGTCTCTTATGCAAATGAGGTGGAGTAAAGCTCTCTGGTGATTGGTGGTGACTCTTGTGTGACGTCATCTGGTTTCGCCCAATCAAGATACTATTCTGCACAGTCGCGTTTCCATTGGTCTAAATGAAAATGAAACATTAGCCAATCATACAGCTTGCTTTTCGCGCCCAGCAGGGCCTATAAAATATGCATTTCAGCACTTTCGTTTCAGTCAATTCTGACAACAGCTGCTGCATCCTTAGCGATGTCTGGACGAGGCAAGCAGGGCGGCAAAGCTCGCGCCAAGGCCAAGACCCGCTCTTCTCGGGCCGGGCTGCAGTTCCCCGTGGGCCGAGTGCACCGCCTGCTCCGCAAGGGCAACTACGCCGAGCGGGTCGGGGCCGGCGCGCCGGTGTACCTGGCGGCGGTGCTGGAGTACCTGACGGCCGAGATCCTGGAGCTGGCGGGCAACGCGGCCCGCGACAACAAGAAGACGCGCATCATCCCGCGCCACCTGCAGCTGGCCATCCGCAACGACGAGGAGCTCAACAAGCTGCTGGGCAAAGTCACTATCGCTCAGGGCGGTGTTCTCCCGAATATCCAGGCCGTGCTGCTGCCCAAGAAGACCGAGAGCCACCACAAGGCCAAGGGCAAGTAGAAGTCGACTCGTTTTGCAGCAACTCAAATCTCCCAGTCAAACCAAAGGCTCTTTTCAGAGCCACCTTCTGTTTTCTTGGAAGAACTGAGCACTAGCTTTTAAAGCTTGAACTCTGTACTTGTGAAACGCAATATCGGTAGTTGGATTAGTCTCGTAACTCGTGTGATGTAGAGTCTGTTCACTCTCAGATATCATCACCCCCCCTTGGCCATCACGAGCCTGTAAGTGAAGGAAAGTACTGGCCGGCGAGCTATTTGCTTTCTGAGAGGCAAATGTGGCAGTTTTAAAACACTTGTTTTCTGGCTTTTATTAAAAACATCCCGCAGATCCAGAGGTCAACTCAAACTTCTATGCTAGGCCAGAGGCCACTTTTGGAGCCTTTGGATTTGTGAGAAAGACCTAGTTTCATGTCTAAATTTGTTTCACATTCTTAAACTAAGGGCATTTTAAATCAGCTTTTTTATTGGAAAAATCAACTGAGGTGCTTGATAAAGTGATCATGTCAGGATAAAAATTCTAAATTCTGCTTTTAAAATGTGGTTTTCTTTGTCTTTTTATTGTGACTTAAAGATCTTGTTGAAACACGCATGGAATTAAATTCTCCTTTTTTAATAGTTGGTAACTTCTAGCCCTGGGATGGGGGATTAGGTGTATCAGGTATCATGCAAGGGACCTATCCTATGGGCTTTGCCAGTTGCTAGTGAGAACTATTGGATGTGGATGGAAACTCAGGGAGTGATTCAGCTTGTCCTAACCAGAAGTTACTGGTGATGGAGAATTAGATTCATTAAGAGCTAAGGATTTACAAGTAACTCGTTTAAATTAGAGACATACACACTGCTTCATGACCATGATGAAACCAGCACCCCACTGCCCCAAATTAATGAGACAGTAGATTTCTGTTACAACTTTGAATTTCTAGGATAGTAGAACAAGAAATTATGCTACAGTGAAATTATATTATCTTAAAATGAAAAGAAATCCTTGTAAGGATGCATTTGTCTGTGAAGTTATTAGCCCTAGAATTCCTCATATGCAAATCAGAGTTTTCTTGCTGAAAAATAAAAAAAATTCTTAAACTTTTAAGTGTTCAAAGAATAGAAAATTGAGGGGAGAGGATACAGAATTGAGCTGTCTAGTATAGTAACCACTAGCCAATTGTGGCTATTGATCACTGGACACGTGGCTCGTCTGACTTAAGAAGTGCTATACATGTATGATACACACTGGATTTTGAAGACAGTGCAAAGTAAAAAGGAATTTAAAATAGCGAAGAATTTTGTTGATTACATGGGAATATTTTGGGTGTATTGAGTTAAATAAAATACATAGTATTAAAACTAATTTCTCCTGGATTTATTTTGTTCTCATGTGGATCCTAGAAAAATTTCTAGTGTAGCTCGCATGTCTACTGGAAATCTCTGGCATAGAGTGAATAACTTTACAGGGAAAACAGAAAAAAATGTTGAGGGCATGGTACCTAAGAATATCAGAGGGTTTAAGGCACAACAAATAAAAATTCCGAGTCCTTTAACCAATCCCGTGACAGTTGGGTAGTTCTGGCCTCCTTTTGTCCAATCAGCTTCTGACTGTCACTATAAATAATGCGGCCAGCCTTCACTTTTTACACGAATCGAACGTTCAGGCCATGGCTCGCACAAAGCAGACGGCTCGCAAGTCCACCGGTGGCAAGGCGCCGCGCAAGCAGCTGGCCACCAAGGCGGCTCGCAAGAGCGCGCCTGCGACGGGCGGCGTGAAGAAGCCCCACCGCTACCGGCCCGGCACGGTGGCCCTGCGCGAGATCCGCCGCTACCAGAAGTCCACCGAGCTGCTGATCCGCAAGCTGCCCTTCCAGCGCCTGGTGCGCGAGATCGCGCAGGACTTCAAGACCGACCTGCGCTTCCAGAGCTCGGCCGTGATGGCGCTGCAGGAGGCGTGCGAGGCCTACCTGGTGGGGCTCTTCGAGGACACCAACCTGTGTGCCATCCACGCCAAGCGCGTCACCATCATGCCCAAGGACATCCAGCTCGCGCGTCGCATTCGCGGGGAAAGGGCCTGAGCCTCAAGGTCTCCCATTCATCCCCAAAGGCTCTTTTCAGAGCCGCCCACATGTACACGGAAAAGGACTGTTTCCTTGTAATCCTTACTGATGCTCGTTTTATCCGTGGCACATAATCCCAGTTTCCTGGCATTTTATAATCTAGTCTTTCAGACTGGAAGCTCCTCCAGCAGGGACTGTATCTGGCAGTTAAGTTCCCTACAGGTGCTCTTCTCTGTCGTGACCGGCTACTGCCCCAATTTACACTACCAGTTTTAGCTGTGGTGTAGGTTAATCCTTTATCCCTAATACACAAATTCTCATCCAAGCATTCAAGTAGACTTTACTGCACATTGACTTGTATAGGTATGTCATCTGTATCTATCAACTTGGAAACAAGTGGAAAGAATAGTTTCATTCTTAGTACTTTTTAAAAAATTAGATAACTAGTGCAACGTTAAACCATCTACTCGTGATCACCCTCATTACCTTCCTGTGAGTGGGGTCATGGGGAGTAGTGGAACCTATGATTTTCCATGTCTGAAGTAAGCGTGATGCTAATACGTTACCAATTTAAACTGTTTTGATACCTCCTATTTGAATCAGCATCTTAAGCAAAATAAAAGAGTCCCCTTTCAGTAATCAGTCTTCCTCTGGAAAGGAGGATAAAATACTTGGAGGGAAGCAGTGACCTCCCTGCCACTCTGCCCTCCTTGAGGGCCCTACTGATCCAAACTAAAGCCAGTTTCTAAACAGGTTGGTATTGAGTGTGTAAGCAGTGCCTTCTTTCCTTCTGGGGTGGGAAACAGAGCTAGCTATTTATAAGTCAGGGAGGGTCCACAACAGAGATAGCCATTTCTACACTGATCACTACTTTTGCTGGCTGGATAGGGTACCCTATCCTGGAGATAGGCAGTCAATATATTTCTCTGAATTAATCTTTCAGTTCTGATTTTATGAAGATTTATTCAGTGGCAGTGAGTAGGTCTAGTTATGTGGACATTTGTAAGGATGTGGACACAGATACTTCATGTCTCTCAAACATTCCATGTGTTGAACTGTCTGTTAGCCTTCTACAGGAGCTCTTTCTGGACTTTCAACTTGCTTTCATCACACCATACAAGGAATTATTTTGGTATAGTGATGGCACACAAAAAAGAATATTCAATGACACCAGACCATTTAGGCTCATGCTAGTAGGTAGATGGTGATGCCAAGTACTAAGATAAGAATCATTAGGGAAGTAGTGATGATGAGTGTAGGATATGATTTTGAGTTTTGTGGAGATATTCAAGAATTTCAGAAAGTAGATGAATATTTATGTCGGAACTCAGGAGATAAGTCTAGGATGGACGTAAAGATTTGGGAGTCATTAGTATAGAAAAAGTGTTTAGAGCCAGCCCTGATGGCCCAGTGGTTAAAGTTCAGCGCGCTCGGCTTCCACGGCCTGCCTGGGTTCGGTTCCCCCAGCGCGGAACCACATTCCTTGTGTCAGTAGCCACGCTGTAGCGGGAGATCAGATAGAAAAACCAGAAAAACTTACAACTATACAAACCTATGTAATGGGCTTTGGTGGGGGGCCGGGAGGGAGGCGGGAGTGGTTGGGGAAAAAAAAAAAAAAGAGAAAGATTGGTAATAGATCTTAGTTTAGGGCGAATCGCCCCTGTGGAAAAATAAAAGGAAAAAAGTATTTAAAACCAAGAGAGTGGCCTACAGATCCCTTCTGTTTTCTTCCTATGTCTTGTAACCTCTTATTGCCAGTATCAAACTTCTTGTCATTTGTCCGCATATATCAGAAACCATGTGTCTGGTGATGCTTATTTTCTGCTGGAATCCCTATCCTTTCCTCTAATTCCCAAATCCCTTTAATCCTCAGATCAGACGTTCACCTCTATGCTTTTCTAATATCCTGTGCTTACTTCTCTTGCTACATTGTGTGCTTGTTAATTGTTTACTTTTGTATGTTTCTCCCATTAGACTGAGTTTCTGTAGGACAGGCAGTGTTTTATTAATATTGTATCCTCAATGCGTGATACCTAAGTGTGAAATAAATATCTATGGGAAGCTTAAGTATGTTAGAATGAAAGAGGAAACAAAAGAAATAGTCTTTGTGTCTGTTTTTTGAAATTGCAAAACTGGCAAGCGTCATGTTTGGATCTTTTCCAAGGCCTAGAATAAAAGGACCTTGTTATGCCCAAATAGACTTACGGACAAGATACCAGTCTTTTATCTCGCTATGCCTCTTAATGGCCTTTGACATTTTCAGAAGAGGAGTTCATATTTTTTCAAAGTGCAGGTCTCTGTCCTTTGCTTTTGGAACCAATTTACTAGCTTCCAGTACCACTGTTGTTATAATCAAGCTTGGACCACTGTACTTGAACATCTGCATATTTGGCACTATGGTAATGTAGTCAGGTAACATATAAATACAAATTACATGCAAGTGCTTTTAGTTAGCTGTGTTCAAAGCAAGTTAAACTTTTTAAAAAGGATTACTAAAATTAAGCTAAAAACTAAAACCCCCAGTGGGTTTCTGTGCTTCATTTATAGAAACTCATGTGTTCCTCCAAGAGATCCCTCAAAGGTGTATAAGCACATCACCTAAAGCGCCTACCGCTAACTCCACACATGAGCCTAGATATTCATCTTGGGTCAATTTATTGATCCTGCAGATTCAACTATAATGACTTCGCAGTTATACTTGTAACACAAACATCAACTTACTTTTTTAGTAAAGGCTGCTAGATCCCAGTACTTATGGACAAGATCAAAGTAGCTAGGACTTTAGCCTAACTAGCAAGAGTGAGTGATGTTCAAAAGTTGTAGTGAGTAAAAAACTGAAGCGCAGTGTCACCTTTTTCATGATTATAGAAGTGGCTCTGAAAAGAGCCTTTTGTTTAGTTGCTTCCAATCCTGGTCTTTACTTGGCCTTGTGGTGGCTCTCGGTCTTCTTGGGCAGCAGCACGGCCTGGATATTCGGGAGAACACCGCCCTGAGCGATAGTGACTTTGCCCAGCAGCTTGTTGAGCTCCTCGTCGTTGCGGATGGCCAGCTGCAGGTGGCGCGGGATGATGCGCGTCTTCTTGTTGTCGCGGGCCGCGTTGCCCGCCAGCTCCAGGATCTCGGCCGTCAGGTACTCCAGCACCGCCGCCAGGTACACCGGCGCGCCGGCCCCGACCCGCTCGGCGTAGTTGCCCTTGCGGAGCAGGCGGTGCACTCGGCCCACGGGGAACTGCAGCCCGGCCCGAGAAGAGCGGGTCTTGGCCTTGGCGCGAGCTTTGCCGCCCTGCTTGCCTCGTCCAGACATCGCTAAGGATGCAGCAGCTGTTGTCAGAATTGACTGAAACGAAAGTGCTGAAATGCATATTTTATAGGCCCTGCTGGGCGCGAAAAGCAAGCTGTATGATTGGCTAATGTTTCATTTTCATTTAGACCAATGGAAACGCGACTGTGCAGAATAGTATCTTGATTGGGCGAAACCAGATGACGTCACACAAGAGTCACCACCAATCACCAGAGAGCTTTACTCCACCTCATTTGCATAAGAGACTGTAATTAAAGAGGTGCCGCTTGTGGTTTTTCTACTTGTACATTTACCTTTGCAGCTGTTCAGAATGCCTGAGCCCGCCAAGTCCGCTCCGGCCCCGAAGAAGGGCTCCAAGAAGGCGGTGACCAAGGCCCAGAAGAAGGACGGCAAGAAGCGCAAGCGCAGCCGCAAGGAGAGCTACTCGGTCTACGTGTACAAGGTGCTGAAGCAGGTCCACCCCGACACCGGCATCTCGTCCAAGGCCATGGGCATCATGAACTCGTTCGTCAACGACATCTTCGAGCGCATCGCGGGCGAGGCGTCGCGCCTGGCGCATTACAACAAGCGCTCGACCATCACCTCCAGGGAGATCCAGACGGCCGTGCGCCTGCTGCTGCCTGGGGAGCTGGCCAAGCACGCGGTGTCGGAGGGCACCAAGGCCGTCACCAAGTACACCAGCTCCAAGTAGACCAATGTAGGCACTGTCGAACCCAAAGGCTCTTTTCAGAGCCACCTAACACTTCCCAAGAAAGAACTGGTACACTTTGTCTACCAATTCAAATTGGGTGTACTTTTTAGGAGGGACTATGGGTGATATCTGCAAACATTTCTGATGTCAACTTTGTTCTTAGGTGCAGAAAACTAACATGGAGTTAGCATAAATATACAGGAAATAAAGGAACAAGTTAATATCTGAACAGCTTTTCAGCTCTTTAAAAGGTAGATGGCTCTGAAGCCTTTTACAAGTGAGGACGGAGCTGCAAGATACAATGGAATCGGTCGCCGAAGCCTTTAGAGGGCGCTTGAGCGCGTAGGCAAAGTCCATAGCGGTGACTGTTTTACGCTTGGCGTGCTCGGTGTAGCTGACAGCATCCTGGATCACCTTCTCCAGGAAGACCTTGAGCACCCCGCGGGCCTTCCCGTAGATGAGGCCCGAGGTGCGCTTAACTGCTGCGCCGGGCCAGACACCAGATGGCAGGCTTTAGTGGTGCCCTGGATGTTGTCCCGCAGCACCTGACGGTGGCGCTTAGCACCACCCCTACCTAGAGTCCCGGTCCTACCCTTGCCACGGCCGAACAGGAAGTTGAGGGTAGACCAGAATTCTAAGGACAAAAGGAAAACGGCGCATCCGTGAGGGGAAAGAAAAAGAAAAAAAAAAAAAAAAAAAGCCCAGCTTTTTATTTGACTCCTTCGGACCAAATTGAAAACTAGAGGAACGTAGGCGGGAAAGCCTCGCAGTTCTCGATCCGCCCCCTTCCTTGTTCCAAACAAAGGTGGAGGAGGAGGTACCAGCCAAGGCTGCCCCCGAGTCACTGAGGCCGTCTTTGGTAAAGGTGAGGCAGGCTGTTCGGTGGCTTCGCAGGGAAGAGAGGATGCTGTAGACTCAGAGATGTGAATACATTAAGCAAGAAAAAGGGATTAGTCAGTGAATGTGCGTCTCCACTTGCTTGCCAAACTGCAGATGTATGCACAAGGTGTAGTGAAGGTCGCAGACCAAGTGGGATTAGGAATGGAAGGACTGGCTTGGGACCCCAGCTCCATCACTTGCTATGTTACCATAAATTTAACCACTCTTGAGTACTGATCTGTAGAATGAATGTACTGTTAGCAAGCACAGTGTACAGCATGGCATGTTACAGTGCTCAACGTCTGTTAACTTGTTGGAACAGCTCTATTTTTCAATAAGGCAAAACAGAAGTAGTTTACCCAAGGTCACAGCAAAAACTAGGGTGAATGCAATTTAAGCAGCCAAATTTAAGAGTCTATGCCCTTAGCAGTAGAATCTACTGCCTATCGTAGGTCACAATCCCCACCTCTGTACAGGTGGAAAGTGTAAATGAAGCACTGAAATAGGCTTTTGCTTTATCAGCCACTCTTACATGGCAACTTTTCATTTATTCAAGTTTATTGGGCATTAACCACATTCCTAGTGCTGTGCTAGATTCTTAGCCCAACTAGGCCACTTGGTTACGTGTCTTGCAGCAAGTTACATAAGATAGGGATCTCCATATCTTTCCTCTAAAATGGGAATAACTTGAAGATTGCAATGATAAATTTAAAGTTTAGCAGAACTTAGTCACTCAATGTTCTTTTGTCCTTTTTGCCTTTGTATCTTTGCATATGTATCAGAATCATATGAGATACTAAATGCGAAGGCCCATTATTACAATAATAAAGCATTGTTTTTACAGGAAAGCCAGTAAATCAATGGGGCTCTGGCTAAATTTCTGTTAAAGATCTTCGGCCATCTGGTTGCATTACAGTGTTAACAAAACTTTAGTAATGCTTTTTTTATCACCTTTTCCAGTTTCTAAAAGAAATCTTGGTAACAGTAGACTAGCTCAAAGTGATCAGTAAACGTTAACTATTTCTACCCTGCCTTCTAATAATCTTCAATGGCTTTATTAGGAAACAAGGTGCCAAAGTGGATTTAGAATGTTTTTCTTGCTGCCACCAAAACCCAACTGTATTTCCTAAACCATTTTTCCACCCAATTAACTAACGTTTTATTCAGCATCTATTATTTGCTATAGGCCGGTCATTATATACTAAAATAGGAATGGAAAATCCTGGATAAGGCTCCCTGACTTTAATTCTCAGCCACTGCTGGTGGCCCTGAAAATTAGTAGAACTTTCATGGAGGAAATTTTGGCAATACCTATGAAAATTAAAAATGCATATATCTTTACACCCAGCAACCCTGCCTCTAGGAATTTACCATTCTTGAAAATGTGCAAAATGACATGTGTGCAGGATTTTTCAGCAGCCCAGTTTGTAGTACAAAAGACTAGAAGCAATCTGCATGATCAACAATAAAGCAATAAATTACAGTACACTATTCTACCTGATGGTAAAAGCTAATGAGAAGGCTCTTTTTCGAAATAGCAGCTAGTATTTATTGCTTACCATATGCCAGATAATGTCCTAAAAAGTTCCTTACATACATTGAATCATTTAATTTTCATAGCAACCTTTTAAGTTAAATTACTATCGTTATACCTGCTTCACAGATTATAAAATGGAGGTTCTGAGAGGTTGAGAAAATTGCCTGAGGTTGCACAACTAAGATTAAAATGTCTAGCTTCCAAATCCATATATGTAACCACTGTGTACTATACGACCTCTCCAGGTATTGATATGTGATGATCTCCAAGATTTACTGTCAAGTGTAAAAAGCAAGGTATAGAATGGTACACAGTTGAATTTTGTATATATATGTTTGTATACATGTAAAATATCTGTAGAGGGATACTAGATAAACTGCTAACATTTGGTTGCCTCTGAGGAAAGAAAGCTAGATGGCTTAGAAGGAGGGATGGATGGAGGATCTTTTCGATTGTAACCCTCTTTTGCTCTTTAATTTTGAATCATATATACGCATTGTCCATAAATAAATAAGTAAATAAATAAAACACATAAGATAATAAATGCTTCCATAGAGATGTGTATGGAAAGCCCAAGGAGCACAGAATAAATAATATTACCAGTGGGGGTAGGAGGAGTACAAAATTGCATTCTAGGCAGATGAAGTAAGAAAGTGGGTATCAGCATTCAAGGAATCAGAAATGGTGGGTGGGGCTAAAGTCTACAGAGACAGGCAGAAAGGAGCAGCCCAAAGGGCTGAGCATGTGGTCTGACTGAAAGTTACCCCAAGGGCTTCCTCTGTACTATGAGCAGCCTTTTCAAAATGATGACAGAACTTCAGGATGAAACAACTAGATATGAGCTGTGAAGAGCTTATCAAGTAAGATTCTGAAATATGCACAATTCTAGATGCCAATTTAACATTGTATGGTTAGTTAAATGGAGCAGACTCTCAAATTATTTGTTAAATTAATCTAGCAATCAGGATTTTCTTTGTTCCTCTGAGCACGAAGGAGAAAAAGAAAGTACCATTGATCTCCTTTGAAACTAGTACATAGTCCTGTTTTAGTAACCAGTTAAAAAGACAGATGTCAAATACAGCATTGTTACCCTCACAGCACAGGATCAAATAAGCCAATGGATAGAATTGCATGCTGCATAGATATCTATCTAAGGGCTGTGCAACAACGTCTAGTGTTTGGACGTCCTAGGAGATCCCTTACAATCAAGTGACATTCCTGAGTTTTCATTAATCGAGAACAAACAACTCGGTGGTAGTTTTGAATACTGGCTCAGAACCCCATGCTGGTCAAGAGAGAATCTAACAACGCATTAGATCACATTCTTTTGACTACTTTTATAAAGGAGATTTGTAACTGTAGCTTCAGGGGAGAGGGGCTACTTGCTTAGTTTTTTGACAATCATCTTTTTAATGATAGATTTCCATTTTTAAAGCTAAGTTCTGAAATTTTATTAGTCAATATTATAAGAAAGAACAGGCCTGAGTTGATATTTTACATGGAGAAATAGAAAAAAGGCTGCAGAGGATTTTATTTCATAACAAGAGAATAGGGGGCATGTAGTGTCCTTCAATAGGGCTTTATCTTCCACCACCCAGGAGGTGCCTCTTTCTAACATACATATTGGCTGACTGTCAATAATATCCTTTGGTTTTTGTTATTTTCATATTTTTAGCATAGATACAGTCCCCATCTTCTTTCAAGCAATTTTTTTTTCTGAATTTGTTCGCTGTAACCTCATATTCTCCTATAAGAACCTACTCTTTCATCTGTCTCAGAAGGTTTATAAGATCTGAGCTATAACAAAAGTCTAAATAATCCATAGAGCTTAGGGCTAGAAAACCTTACGCAGGGTCCTGCAAACCTGACATTCTCCATCAGCCTGTCTTCCTCTGCAGTGTTTCCATGAGCCTCAGCTGCTAGAAACTGGATGTAGTAATGGAATGCTTCAAGCAAGGACTTTATTAGGATGCTTGCATCTGAGGAATATATTCACGATAACAAAACTCACAAGAAATAGTCATCAAACTAGAATTCACTGTATTAATTGTAGTGGGAAATATGCCTGGCCTAAGAAATGACCACAAATTATTGATCAGAAAGTGCTTTCATGAGCAAAGAATCAGATTAAATGAAGTCACTGGATTCCTAAGGAATGTTTCCACTAATCTTTAACAGCATTATAACTTGTCTCTTTCCTCTTGGTATAATTGTATCTTAAACAGTCATACTCGCAATCTAACTTGAACCAGTTCTCTCTCTGTGAATGGTTTTCAGCTCATCAACCCCTCTCACATTTCAGTTTTCCTCTGTTCAGATTCTAAGCATTCCGTCTAAACTCCCATGCACATATCTGTCATTAAATTCTTGGCATTTCACTTTATTTTCTATCATTTTCTATTTGACTGCATGATTTCTTAATATCTGAGAAACTAGAGGCTTGGGAGTGCTTTGTAAGAATCTCATCCATCTTATTCCTGCTCATATTATGGCCAGCTTCTATTTCTATACTTTGTCTTAAAATTCTGGGAAAGAACCTCACTTGAGGCTTATAAAACTGAATTCCTGGATGACAGCTCCACAAGATGCACTCACATGTTGGAGACGTTAGTACAGTTCAGGCCCTCAAATGTGTTGATTTGTAATCTTACTATCTGTATGGGAAAAAAAAGACTACAGACTCCAAATTTTAAAATAAGACTTTGTCATTTATAAAAGTTCTGCTGTAGGAAGAAAGAAAAAGGGACAACAAGACCTGCGTACATAACCAAGCAGATGAATCCAACCCCCCTTTCAGTGACCCACAGATCTTTCTGTCCCCATCCATGCAATGAAGGTAGGAGTTAGAACTTTTAGATACCAGGACCCTGGTTCCTTGGCAAAAGAAAAATCAACTGAGGATCTGAGGTCCCAGAGGTGTGACTTCACCACCACAAAGAGGCAAATGCCATTTTGGCTACTGTGCAATCACGGACAAGTCAGTAACACTCATTGCACCAGTTTCCCTATCTGCAAAATAGGGGTAGAAAATTAGCCCATTTTCACCAGGAAGTTGTTTGAATCAAGTAAAAATATATGTAACGGGGAAATAATTAAGCATTATTCATTAGGAAAGAAGAATAATATAGAAATTATTGCAAATTCCAGGTATAAGTCAGGCAAATCATTAGAGAGCCAGTAATTTTACCTCTATGTGACCCCATCAGCCGGTGTAAAGAATATTACTTTATTTAACATGAGCACCTATTATATGACAGGCACTAGTCTAGCCTTGAGGATACATAGTAAAAAAAACCCTGAAAGTTCCTGTTCTTGTGGCACTTTGAAGGGAGGAATGAGCCTGATAATAAAAAAATAAATTAATAAAATCCTTAATATGTCAGCAAGTTGATAAGTGATTTGGATAAAAGTAAAGCGGGAAGGAGTAGGGAGCTGGGGGTTGCGACTTTCAGCAGGGTATGCAG
This sequence comes from Equus asinus, assembly GCF_041296235.1. Lineage (NCBI taxonomy): Eukaryota > Metazoa > Chordata > Mammalia > Perissodactyla > Equidae > Equus > Equus asinus. The sequence goes on from NC_091797.1 coordinate 42,776,901, forward strand.
ACAAGGCCTCACTGAGGCTCCTCGGCGTAAAATGATGAGAGAGTGACTACCTGGGGGAAACCACTTTAGGTGGAAGAAATGATCCAAGTCAGGTCCCTGCTTAGCATGGTCTGGGAGGACCAAGAGGGGCCAGTGTGACTGGAGCAAAGGGAGCCATGGGGTGAGAAGACTTGAGCTTCACAGGTCTGCCTCTTTTTCTCTTAGTCCAAGTTAATTTCTGCATAGAGCTCCAAAAACCTGCAAGTTCTTTAAACAGCTGCTGAAAAAATGAAGTGTAAAATAAGAGAAGATGGCCCTCCCTCTGCTAGGATATAGATCTAGGAAACCAAACAGTATTATAACACTACCCCGAAAGAGATGAATTCTAACAAGGGAGTCTTGGTCTCAGCCGTACTCCCGGCACCAAGACCGGAGGCTGGAATGTACACTGAATGACATCCCCACAAGCATCTTTTTATACATAGTCCCTAGAGGGAGTTTTCTCATCCCTAATCATCTACCTAATGTTTTTTACTTTTCACAGTTTGTTCTGCTCTCAGAGCCAACAATTTTGTAAACAATCATGATTTTCGAAAATACATAGCAAATTCTTAAATAGGCCGTAAGAAGACATGGACCCTGGTGTTGGCTGAAGAATTACTTATGGTGGCAAAAAATTGGAGGCAGTCCTATTGGGTAATACTGAGGGACTTGACAGGGAAAATTCCTGAATGTGGAGTTGTTCTGGTTACTTTTACTGCATAATAAGCTTGGTGGCATAAAACAAATATTTTTATTATAGTATAGTAAACATTTATTACATTCATGGACTATTCTGTGGTCAGGAATTAGGACAGAGCATAGTGGGGATGGCTCTCTCTGCTCCAAGATGTCTGGGGCTTCAGGTGGAAGCTCACTGGCTGGAGGTGATTCTCGGGATAGCTGTTGAGGGCTAGAGTCATCTGAAGGCATCTTCACTCATATGTCTAGCAACTGATACTGGCTGTCTGCTGGGACTGTCAGCCAGAACACTTACACGTGGTCTGGGCATCCTAAAATTACGGTGGCCTTGGAGAGGTCAGATTTCTCTTACGATAGCTCAGGATTCCAAAGGTGAGTCTCTCAGGACACCCAAACGCACGCTGTGAATTCTCATCTCAAAATAAAAGTCAAAATCCTAACAAGGTCCTACACAGCATTGCCAGTAGTATATGAGAAGATGATTCAATGAGAGGGTACTAAGGCGGGAGCAGGGATTTCACTGTTAGAAAAGGCCCTGAAAATCCAGATGTAGTATACAAGGTCGTTTAGCAAAAATTGTGCCATCCTAAGGATAATTCGTTGTGTAGGACTGTCCTGAACATTGCAGGACTTCCAGGATCTCTGGTCCTGCCCTGCAAAAGCCCGTTGTGCCTCCAGCCATTGAGACAACCAAACACTCACGCATTTTCCAAATGCCCCTCTAGGGGGCAGTGTAGTTTTGTGGAAAACCATTATTTACAAGTTAGGCTCTAATGTCTCGGGGATGAATATTTGTCACAAGAGATACCTGTTACGCTGTCCTACTTGTTGGCCCCATGGTGTAATGGTTAGCACTCTGGACTTTGAATCCAGCAATCCGAGTTCAAATCTCGGTGGGACCTTCCCTCTTTTTTTCCACTTCATTTTTCTCCATGCGATCTCGTCCCTTAAAACTAGCATTTTCCCTGTAATCCAGCCCACCATACTTCGGTCATAATGAGCGAAAGTATCGTTGTCAGTCTTCGGAAGTCGGAGCCCATCTCCTGGAGCAAGGCCACGTGCAGAAACCAGTACGGCCAGAAGCAGCCGCCGATCCTGTGACCTGTGCTGAGATCCGGGTGAGGAGCGGCTCGTCTCTCCGTTGCTTCCCCTTGCCTTGATTCCTAGGAAGGAATTTGCGTATGAGTACAAAAGGACTTCCTGTTTTTAAAAGAATAACCATGTTACTTTAAGACTGGAAAAAGGAGTCTAAAACTGAGAAGTGATAAATACCTGATTTGAGGGCGATAAACTTGGAGTGGTTTTGCCCTCCCTCCTGGCTTTACTCTGTCGAACGCTCTCCCAGGATGGCGTCCAAGCCCACACAAGCAGGGCAACTGGCTATGCAGTCCGTGGCCTTAACCACTTTCAAGCCACCTCACTTCACATAGTTGCAAATTTCTTCGATTCTTTTGTAGACTTGCTTTTACAAATGCCTCTCTCTGCGTTTCAGTTAAGTTGATCTGTGTTGTATTGCTCTTCAGCAAGCCCAGAATGAGCAGCTTTTGCTGTCACCCTGGAGCATTCTAATACAAGTCCTTTCCACTTGCTGGGAACAGCTTTCTACATTTTAAAGATTGCTGCCCTAACCTGCCCACATCTCCAGCCTCATTTGTCACCATTCCTGCCACACACACACGTCCCAAAACTATCTTCTGGCCGCCAGCCACGGGAAAAGCATTTCTATTCTTCCATTTTTTTCTGCTCCACATTTTCCACCTGCAAAATGTTTTCGCCTTCCCCTCTCTGCCCTCATGTTACAGGGTCTAACTCTCTACTCATTCCTCAAATATGAACTTACACCTTTCAGTCCTTCTCATTGGCTCTGTTTATCTGGATATCTGGGCTTAAGTGCTCCATCTGTGTTTTCTCAGCACCCTAAAATCCCCTTCTCATACTGATGAGGATTATTTTGGGCTGGTTACTTTTGAAAGCTGCAGACAGGAAGGAAACTCTGAAGGGTGGAATTTGCTTGCCCTTTGCTGAGAGATATTAGATTTGTGAAGGAAGTCTCTATCTGCAGGGGTGTCTCCCTCTCTGCACCAGGAGGAAGGGGGGATGACCTTATCTCTAGAAACTCTTAATGAGGAAGCATAGGACATCTTGACTTAGTCCGATCTGATTCTTATCTAAAGTTATAGGACCACCCAATAACCAGACCCCACCTGCACTGATACCATTTTAACGATTTTTTCATGATTTTTCCTTTGTCTTATAAGGAAATAACTCACATACCTATGCCTTATAAATTTAGCTCTAACCCTCAACACATTGCAGCTCTTACTGCCCATGAATCCTGTCCCCATGCCTGCAGCTCTTACTGCCCATGGGTCCTGTACCCATGTTATTCCACACTGTTCTCTAAATAAAAGAGCACTACTGCCAGACCTTGAGAGTCCAAGAAATCTTTCTTTTGACTCCTCCACTCACCGAGCCCACATCATTTCCACCTCATATTTTTTTTTAAAGATTTTATTTTACTTTATTTTATTCTCCTTTTTCTCCCCAAAGCCCCCCAGCACATAGCTGTACACTCTTCATTGTGGGTCCTTCTAGCCGTGGCATGTGGGAAGCCTCCCCAGCATGGCCCGATGAGCAGTGCCATGTCTGTGCCCAGGACTCGAACCAACGAAACACTGGGCCACCTGCAGCAGAGCACGTGAACTTAACCACTCGGTCACAGGGTCAGCCCCCACCTCATATTTTAATTGCTTGTTTAATACTCCCTTGAAGCCAGGTACCTGAGGGTTACTATAGATATTAAACCAACTTGCTGTTTTCCTGTCTAACTGGAGGGGTGACTCAGGGGTCTCAAGGATTTGTGAGCTTGTTTTTCAGAGGATTTCTGAGCTTGTTTTGCAGAAGAAAGAGAATGCCTTCGGAGAGGTTGCAATCACCCAGGACCGGCCATTGGCAGTCGTTGAAGCCCAGAAGTCAGATGACCCAGGGGATTATGGGGTGTGACCCCTTTGTTTCTCTGAAGCTCCTCCTGCCAAACCCCTTAGCTGTATAAACCCCCCTGCTTCTGTTCTTGGGAGGCAGACTTGAGCAACCCCAGGCTCCCACTTACTCGTTTTGGCCAATTTGAATCAATCTGTCTCCATCTCCAAGCACTGATGTCTCACTGTTTGGCTTGCTGCGCACTGGGCACACAAATTTGAGATTAAGAGGTTCAGTATCACCCTCTCTCCTGTTCTAAACAGCAAGTTCTCCTAGTGGAGAGACCAGTACTGTGGCCTTGATCACCTTTCAGCTCTCAGTCCCACAGTCCCTGGCTCCTGTTAGGAGTTCAAAACTACTTGTGGAGTGCATAAACTTTCATCTAATCTGGTCTGATCACCCCAGAACCCGGGATAGCTCATGTCCACGTTTGGTTCCAAACCATCCTGCTCCGTTTCTTCCCAGATTTCTTCTCACTCCTTTTCCTTCAATAATCCCAAATCTATGCCCACTCTGAGACTAAGTATTTGTCCAAGACTGAGCAGAAGTCCCCCTGGAGGTGAATGTCAGCCATGAGTCTGTCTTAATGACCTCGTTCAGTAGCTAACGGTATGGGCGGGGGGCGGGGGGGGGGGGATGATAGGAGATTGGACCACTGCTTTTTGAATGTTTTGAATGAAAATTCGCCTTAGGGAAGAAAGTCTCCTTTCACTACATTCTCGTCCTGAAGTCAGCACCTGCCTAGTTTTGTTACCTATTGGCAGTAGGGAGCCCAGTGCCCGCCATGGGCCTAGCCTCTGGAAAGCATTAACTGCATGTTTGTGATTAAATTGAAGATTTTTGACTGCTGCACAGAAAGCAAAGATTTAGGCAGAAGGTGCTCCTGTTTCCTTTCTGAGGGTGCAGGAAGGAGACATTAGCCTCTGAACTCTGCACTTATTCATCCCCTACTGCGTGTGGCTCTCATCACTGTTCGCCTAAGGGTGGGATGCTGACAGGGCTGGAGGATGTGGTCCGGGAGAAACGCAGATGTGTTGTCTCTGCCGGACCCAGCTGCTACTGCTCAAGTCACAGGCACTTCCTGCACATGGCGCACATTTGTTAACCTATCAGAAGGCCTCAGGGTCAAGGCCATGGGAACTATTTTTCCCTTTGGCATTGGAAAATGTGATTGAACTAGTGTGTTCATCCCTGGTTGGTTTTGTCGAGGGACTGGAAATCTATAGGCTTTCCCCAAGAAGATTTAAAATCATCTCCTTTGTAAGGACCTGTTCCTTGTTTCCACCAGGCTTTGACAGTTTGGTATCTCCCCTGGAGAATTTTATCCTCTCTTCTGAGGATTTCCCATCTCCTCTGCACAAGAAACAAACGGTCCTTGCCCATTCTCAGTCTGTTCTAGGCTTGAGAAAAACTCTCAACCCAGCTTTCCAGAGAAGAACTGAAGGGGAGGAAACTTTTTCCCTTTTTCCCTTCTAGGTTCTTTGGCTAGTCTAATAATTAAGTTGACTTAAGATAGATTAATAGGAGAAAAACAAATTTAATTTCATACATATAGGAGCTCATAAAAATATGAAACTCAACCAAGTAACCAAAGCAGGCAGCTTTTATACATTTTAGATAAGGAAACAATAAATTTGTGAAGAATTGACAAAGAAATTTGGGCTTGGGGTAGTAAATTAGTGAAGAAGTAACAATATTCATTTATACAGCATTCTGGGTCCTAAATTCCTGTCTGGTGTTAAGGATATCTCTCTACCTCCTGGTACAGGGAGGGTATCTTTCATATGGGAGATTTATTTCGTGCTTTCAAGGGGACAAAAGAGAGTCAAAGCGTCCTTCTTGGACCTGCTGATTCTGAAGTAACTTTAATTCAAAATAACCAATATGCCAGAGTCGCACACTGTGGGGTGACATACTCTGCTCTGCTCCAGAACTAATTTAAAGACTTTGTCCAGTAAGAGCCATCTTGCAAAAATCTCGTTGCAAGGGAATCCTGCAGGAAGTCTGGTATTTACAGGGAGAGTTACAGAGTTGTGGGGGATTTTGTTGTGTGTTTGGGGTGTTTTGGCGGCGGGGGGGGGGTGTTGCGCTTTACCGTCTGTGTCCACAAGAGGGCGCGCCGTCCTCTAAACCGCCTTCAGTGCCGCTTCGCTTAAAATCTGAAGTCCTGGGAGGCAGCCCCAATCCGCAAGCCTCGAAATTCAATTTCCACTAGGCCGGCTTTCATCTGGCAGGCATTGAATCGCGGTACACTACTTGGAGAAAAATGGGTTCCCCTATACCATTAAGGCAGTTACCGAAGCACTCACTCCTAAATTTATGCTGCTGAGTATCTTTGCGCTTCGAGCCAGCCAAACGCCAGCAGGGGAGTTTATAAAGATACCGCGTTAGGACGCGACTCAAAACATTCAGAACATTCACCAAGATCCATCACAGAAACTGACTTGTGTCGTGGGTTTTCATAAAGAGTAGGCCTGCATGTGTGTGCGGGAAACCGATATGGCAGGTGGGGGTGGGGAAGGTTCTTTGTGTCCATTCGGAAGTCTCCCAGCGCGTATTTTCCCCTGGTGAAAGGGGAGCGGGAGGACCGGAGGGCTGTGCTCTGACCTGAGAAAACCCCCGAGGGGCCTTGCCTTCCCCTACCCCCTCGCTTCACCGGCCCCCGCTCCGAGCTGCGCTCCCAGGGCTGCAAGGTCCTCCTCCAGCCTCCGCGTCCAAATACTTTTCTTTCAGTTTTCCCTAAACACCAATGTCTCCCCCGTGAGTTTGGTAAAATCTTTCCATAACGCATCCGCAAAAGCAACATACACCACCTAACTGAAAGACGATTTTCCGTGAAAGCCATAGGATCTCATAAAGTAGTGAAAGATCTCAGGTCTGCCTCAGGTTCCTCACCTGTGAAATAGTGATCATGGTCCCCGTCTCACAGGGAGATTGTGAGCCTGAGGTGAGGTAACAGTACAAAACACTTGTCACAAAACCTAGCCCTCGGTAAGGGCTCAATCCTGTTTAACGATCTCATTTGTTTTCCAGTGTGGAAAGGAATGGAGGCCGCGGAGCGCAAGTTCCGGAACCACTCGGGAGGAGATGCAGGGGTGGAGGGGAGGATTCCTGACGTTTGAAAGTCAAGATTTCACTTTAAGACTCTAGGTAAAGGATGTTTGGGTGCAGGCATGTGACAGGTAAGCGTCCATGACTTAACCCCAGAGGAGGAAAAGCAGAATGTGCTTATACATTTTAGACAACCAGATCAGGGGACTCAGGAAGAACTATATCATCAAAGAATTTATGAAACACTGGCAGTCAGCAGGCCCCATGGTGTAATGGTCAGCACTCTGGACTCTGAATCCAGCGATCCGAGTTCAAATCTCGGTGGGACCTAAAACTGACCTCTTCAGTTCTGTTCTATTTCCGTCTCTCCTTTCTGTAAACTATTGGTCATTTTGCCATTTCTACCAAATCTTTCTTATTCTGGCTCCTAGAAAAACAATTTTCAAATAAAATGTGCAAGAGATATTTTAACTACAATCATGAATCCCGCTCCGTCTTTCTTCCCCATTTGCCAGTGGTATTGTGTGTGCCCACGGGCATTGGGGGGAAGTTGAGCTGGAGACACACACATCTAGTTTGGGTTTAGTGGCATGTATTTATGGATGCTGTGGTCTTTTCATGTAGTTAGGCTATTGCTAGGAATACTCCTACTGCCCGTTGTGCCAACTCACTGGGAGTCGTGACAGGAAGATGCAGGGGACAGAGGTCATTTCATGACATGGACATCTTCTGTGGCATCTGGCACTGGAAGTATGAGGAGAGTGGAGGAGAAACAAGGTTTGAAATGTTTGAAGACAGAAGACAGTCTGTGGAATATTCTTCCAATCATTAGTAAGTGGAAGATTCAGTTCTCAAAGAAGGCTAGTCAAAATACAAGTTCTTTCCCATCAGGAATGCACTTGAAAATGCAGCATAGACAATTATAACATACTGGTATCTTTTATTTTTTTCTTTCCTGCATCGATGAGAATCACATGCAACAACGTTTATCAGAACTCCTGAGACTGCAGGCGAGTCTGAAACAGTGCTACGAAAGCGAGGGGCCCGCAGCAGTTCATAAACGAAAAGAACAGGAACAGAGGACTTTCCAAATTCAGGACAACAATCTTAAAAATGTGCATGACTTTACTAACAGTGACTTAGAAACCAGAGAGATGCTTTTCTAAACAACTGTTTATGGAAAATAGATTTCAACCAACCCTGCTAGAGGAAAGATTGAATTATTTTACCAATCTCTGTATAGAAAATATGACAAAATTTTGTCATATGGAGAGGTGATCAAAGACTACACAGCCAAAATGACCCAGGAAAAGAATATTATAGAGACATGTCAGATAGTTAATTAGTAAAATATTATGTCACTTTTCTGGAATTTGTAGGTTTTTGGTATTTAACAGCCTTTTTTTTAAGTTATTTTTGTATTAAGGTATAATTGCCATATTACATTAGTTTCAGATGTACAACATAATGATTTGATATTTATATATATTGCAAAATGATCACGACAATAAGTTTAACATTTGTTAACTTAGGCGAATGTTAAATTAGGCTTAGGCTTTCATTGAAGCACACTTTTATTAAGCCTTTGTTGCTCAAATATTTCTTACGCAAGCGTTTCCAATTAAATTTTTTTTCTGAGTTCTCTTATTAATTGCAACATGTTTTATAATTTTATGTTTTGTATTGAAATCACTAATCTCTCTGGAACTTGATTTTTACATGGTTGAGAAGTAAATGTCCATCTTTGTTTTCTTCCATAGGCAAAGTTAGTTGTACCATGACTATTTATTTTTGAAACTACCTTTGCCTACTAAATTGAAATATTAACTTCGTCGTATGTTAAGTTCCATGTATCTTTGTATCCATTTTCTCAGTTTACCTATTTCCTTCTACGTAGACTTGCGACAGTGCTAAGATCTTCTGGTGTGATTTTCTTTTCATACATTTTACTTCCCCTAGAGCATTCTTTCCCTGGTATTTGACATTTTCAGGGACAGGGGAATAAGACAATAAAGTTGGGGAGGTTGGAGATTCAAATAATGTTTCATTTTGTAATTTCCAGCTTCTGGTAAAGAAATGAGAACAAATTGGGCTGCTGATGAGCATACATATGAAGCAGTTGCCTGGGGTAGAGAAACCCCAGGGGTTGGATTCCAGTCCTTTGGAGCTCTGGTTAGAAATGAATGTAATAAATCACACACAGGAATGAACAAAAGAGTGAAAAAGCAGGATTCCCCCCAAGTAAAAAAGGCAACGTAGGTTTACAGTAACCAATGTTCTCAGGCAAAAATAAGTAACAGTGTTCTTCCTTTGACTATAAGAAAATGTGCAAGAAAAATATAAAATCATATTCTACCTTAGTGCGTATTCTATCCAGTGGAAGATAGAACATTAATTTTTTGCAACATGGAATTTGTCACCTCCTCTTCCTCTACTATGGTGGTAAGATTTGTCTCTATTTTGAAATGAGTGAGAAGGAAATTACCCAGTCACGTGGGAGCGAAAGAAGGAAAATACCAAACACATTCCTAGGAAATAGGTACAGCGTCAGAGGTGAATTTTATGAAATCAGTTTCCTCAGAGGCTGTCTTCTCCCTGAGACTCTGGAACCTACTTACTTGAAAATATTTAGCAGAGGATGGTTTCGATCCATCGACCTCTGGGTTATGGGCCCAGCACGCTTCCGCTGCGCCACTCTGCTCTTGGCTTGACTGTTCTACTCTTCTTCTTTATCATGTAAAAGATAAGCCACTTTGCCAAAATAAACATTTTTCATTTTCTTGTCTGTTTGTCCTGCACTTCCTCCATTTTTCCCCTTTCCTTTCTTGGCCTTTCTAAGATCGCTTCCTTCAAGAATCAGATGACCCTTGCAGTCATTTCCGAGGGAGGCGCGCTTCCCCAATCTGCAAAAGATGTGTCCAGCTGTGACATCTTTTCTTTAGATGCTGCTCTGAGCTCAGAGGAGGAACTTTGAAGTATGTCAAGCAAAGCCCTCGGAAGTCCTTCCTCAGGAATAACCAAGGAAGGCATGGAGTCATACTTACTGTCCTTAGGGAGGAAGTATATTAGCCAGCATACTCTGTTTCCCGGTCAAGAAAATTTCTATGAGGAAACTAGAAGCAGCATTTCCCTGTATTGCCATTTGCAGCCTCCTGGGCACCTGGTCTACCCATGCAGGCCTCTGCCCTTGGATTCATGAAAAGGGGCTTCTGATCCCTTTAGGTCATGTCTGCAGACAGCTCTCTCCCACCCTCAGGGAATGTCTGCTCTCTCAGACCGATGGCCTGGATAGAGACCTCTGACACACTTTTATCCTGTGCTTTATTGGCCAAGTCCCTTCCTCAGCTTTCCTCTTGGTCTTTTCACCAACTTCCTTCTGTCTTTTCGGGGGTTTCTCTGTCTTCATTAAAAAATTGTTTTTCCAGTCCTAGGTGACCATTATTCTTCCAGAGAAGGAAAAATAATTTTCCCTCTACCCTTCGAAGTTCTTGGCTGGGAACTCTGTAACAAAAGATCAGCAAAAGAAAAACAAACAGAAACTGATTAACATGTATACCTCATGTATACATGGGAGATACCCAGGGAAAAAGGAGGAACTCATAGTGGTGGCTTAGAACTAAGGCTTAAATATCATCTTCAGCTAAAGACAAAGGAAAGAAACTTATAGAGGAGGCCAGTTCTGGAGAGGTGACCAGGAAAAGCACGGTAAACAAGGGTAAGGTTTGTACACAGATTTAAGTCACTGCCTTCTCCATTGATAAGGGTCTAAAGTTGTCTCCAGAGGTTAATCTTTGTCTTTCCTAGTAGAAAGGGGAGGACAGACAACTTCGTAAATTTATGTCCTGCTTTTAGGCAAATAGAGGGAGGGCAGAGAGCTTTTCTTAGATCTGCTGCTTCTCAGTTGCCCTCAGCTCAAAATAATCCTTAGGCCAAAGTGGAATATTTTGGAGTGGCATATTCTGCCACGCTTCACTCTCCAGCAATTCCATTTGAGTTTTCTCTCTTCCTTCTGCAAGAAACAGGTCGAGACACTGGGGCAGATATATTGAGGTTAGGAAGATGTTTCAGAACAGAAGTGTGAGAAAACTGGTGGGAATGATTCGTGTGGACAAGTTAGATTCTGAGCAAATCAGATTCAGTTCCCAGAAGGACTTGACCTGGGGCCACTAGATTTGGAGTCCTGGGAACTGTCACTTACCCCGTAAGGATGAGATTTATCACCTTCTTTTAATACCCCAGCTCCTGTTGCCTGGAGCCTGAGTTTTCACTGGACCTCTCACTCTGCCACTATGAAGGCTCCAGAGCCTCAGAAGGCTGCCCGTCATGTGCCTGAACAAGAATCTCGATGGAGAAACAATTTTATACCCCAAAGCCAGAATTCCTCACCCGTCCTCCCCTCCACCAAGGCTTTCCCTTTCAAGGTATTTAAGGCTATAGCACCTGGGCCTCTGGTCACTGGAAAACCAGTGAGACAGTGGAAGGAGGAGATTGAGAGCTTGCCATGTGACAAGCAGTGCTTCCCTCAGTTACTGCTCACCTTGCAGTTAAACGTCATCTGTTTTACACATGAGGAGACTGGGGCACACATCTGAGATCCTTCACCTGCATGCGCTACTTCATGTCCACGATATTTATCAGGATGCTATCTTATTCCTAAAAGGTAAAGGATCTGGCACTTCGGAAGAAAGGTAAAGGTAAAGGCATTCCTAAAAGGTAAAGGAACAATTTTAGGGGATTTTACAGAAATTATGTCAGGAGAAGCTAGACTTACCAGAAACGGAAATAAGTGTGATAGAACCACGAGGCTGGGAAAGTATTCTTGTACTATGCGACTGTTCCCATAAAGAGAGTGGGAAGGAGATGAGCGGATCCTGATGTGGAGGTTTAGAGAGGAAGGGGTAGAGGGAATCAGCAGTCTTCCAAATCCAGAACTGAAACAGAGCCCCCCGTTTCCGATCCCATCGTCAGGAACGATACCCAGGGAGAACCCCCAAATGTACCTACCGACGTTTTTCGGCCACTACCTCTCGCGTCCCTTTCCCCGCATTCATAGGGGGACTGGCAAGTTATAAAATTCTGTAAAGCAGTCTTTGCTGCTTCACTGGGGGCTCAGTGTCAGTTTTCCGAAGAAAATTTCGCAGAGAGCTTGGGAGATGGCCTCAGCGCCGGAGCGGTGGGCAGAGCTCTCCTCCGAGCGGGTAGATTCGGTCGGAGAAATGCAGGCGAGCAGCTCTGGCACCTGATTGCGTTTTCGGGGCTCGTGGGGCGTCTGTGTTCCAGGGACACCGGCCTTTCAGAGTTGACACGGAGTCCCTGGGACGCGCCGCCTGCTGGAGACCGCGGGGAAGAAGCAACCCCGGCGGGGACCCGCGCAGCCGGTTCCGGTTTCCTGACAAGACTTTGGAAACGCGGCTTTGAAAGGCTGTCCTCACTAAGCCCTTCGTCGCCTCTTTTCCACACGTTGCGAGTGAGATCCTCGTCCCCTCAGCCAATTTTCCACGAGGCGAGAGGCCAGGATGAGGTCGGTAGGGACCGTTTCCTGTCTGCACCAGGGACTGGAAACCTCAGGAGAGAGGCTGAGTGAAAACGCTCCACCGGCCATTCACACTCGTCACAACGTGGGATGGGATCTGAGCCGCCAGGTGTGAACAGGTGCAGCGAGGCCCACTTAAGTTTCGTCACATTAAGTAGCCAGACGCTGCATCACAGCCAGAAGACCTGGCATGTTGTGTTGCCTGTCACATCTATGGTTTAGGCTAAGAAAATTTAGGGATGGGGCATGTTATGGACTGAATGGTGCCTCCAAAATCATATGCTGAAGGCTTAACACCCAATGTGACTTTATTGAGAGACAGGGCCTTTAAGGAGGCAAGTAAGGTTAAATGAAGTCATAAGACTGGGGCCCTAATCTAATATGACTAGTGTCCTTATAAGAAGAGGGAGAGACACCGGAGATGTGTACTCACAGAGAAAAGGCCCCAGGAGGGTACAGGGAGAAGGCAGCCGTCTGCCACCTCCGGAGAAATCAAACCTGGGACACTTTGATCTTCAACTTCCAGCCTTCAGACTGTGAGACAATAAATTTCAGTTGCTTAAGCCACCCAGTCTGTAGCATTCTGTTACGGCAGCCCCAGCAGACTACACAGATGTCTATTGTGTGTATGAGTTTGTCAGTCAAACCTTAAGACTCCCTGCAATGTTTATGCAGAGTGGCCAAGCTGCCTTAGGAGTGAGGTCAGTAGTGTTCACATGGTCTCTTAAAAATATCAGTTTCTAGATGTACAACTTCCGGTTTTACTCTTTCTCATATCTTACCCTTAGGTGGACACACCTGCCAGGACGGCCTTAGGTTCCCCTTTGTCACTGCCTCTTGTAAGGTTCACCTTTTTCAAACTTTTCAAAAGAAAACACCTTTTGCCACTGCTGAGACCATGATGGCCTGGAGGCTTGCCGGCTCCTTCACGAATGCCTGGTGGGGCTAGCCCAGTGGCAGTTAAGTTTGCGCATCCTGCTATGGCGCCCCGGGTTTGCTGGTTCGCATTCCAGGGGCGGACATATGCACGGCTTGTCAAGCCATGCTGTGGCAGGCATACCGCATAAAATAGAAAATGATGGGCATAGATGTTAGCTCAGGGCCAATCTTCCTCAAAAAAAAAAGAATACCTGGGCCAAGAAGCCAGCGCAAGTTGTGGGGGGACTTCGCCATTGGGAGGACTTGCTATAATTCTGGCCCCACTCAGCCCCTACATCAACTACGCCATCATGATCCACCAGGCCACACTCTACAACTACTCAGTGCCTCTCTGAACTGATGGGGACATGCGCAACATGCCCAGCCAACCCCATGACCCCAGGGCCCAAGCTTGGAGTCGCCGAAGAAACTGTCAGCACCTCCACTGACAGGAGGAGGTCCCTTCCTCTGTGGCCTCCAGTAAAAATGTGAAAACTGAAAAAAGAACTCTTATCCTTTAAGAATATTAATATAGGGGCCGGGTCGGCCTGGTGGCGAAGCGGTGAAGTTTGCACGTTCCGCTTCTCGGGAGCCCTGGATTCGCGGGTTCGGCTTCCGGGTGCGGACCTGGCACCGCTTGGCAAAAGCCATGCTGTGGTAGGCGTCCCACATATAAAGTGGGGGAAGATGGGCATGGATGTTAGCTCAGGGCCAGTCTTCCTCAGCAAAAAGAGGAGGATTGGCAGTAGTTAGATCAGGGCTAATCCTCCTTAAAAAAAAAAAAAGAATATTAATATAGTTAATTGCCCTGGAGGGTAAAAATCCTCTGGAATAAATTAAGATACAGTGTAAATATTGATGTCTGAAAAGCCCCTTTAAATCAGAACACTGGGCTCAGTTCCAGTTGCTTATTTCACATAAATTCACAGATGAGGATGTAAATATTTCCTTATTTCCTTGTAAAAGATCTGTTGTATGACTGAGGATAGAAATTACATACACTGGCAATAATATAGAGTTTTGTATTTCTATGAAATTTTATTTGAAGTCCTAGAAACAACAATTATTAATTTTTGCCAACATTTTTCTGATACCGTAAATCTACTGCTGTGAGAGAAGGATCTGTTCCCGGCCTCTCTCCAACGGCTTGTAGACGGCCATCTTCTCTCTGTGTCTTCACGCTGTCTTTCCTCTGCGTTTGTGTCCCAATTTCCTCTTCTTATAAGGACACCAGTCATGCTGAATTAGGGCCCACCCTAATGATCTCACTTTAACTTAATCGCCTCTACAAAGACTCGGTCTTCAAAAACAGTCACACTCTGATGCATTGGGAGTTAGGACTTCACCATATAAATTTGATGCGGGACACAATTCAGCCTGTAGCAGATGCATACGTATTAAGGATTATCGTCTCTTCTTGGAGAATTGACTCCTTTATCATTAGGTAATGCCCCTCAATATTCCCAATAATTTTCCTTGCTCTGCAGTCTACACTGTCTGACATTAATATAGTTTAACATAGTTACTCCAGTTAATATACAGTTTAATAGAGTTACTCCAAGTTTTCTTTTGAGTGGTGTTAGCATGGTCTATCTTTCTTCATACTTATGCTTTTAATCTGAGTCTTTATATCTAAAGTCAGTTTCTTGTAGACAACATATAGTTGAGTCCTATTTTTTATCCACTGACAATCTCTGGCTTTTAATTGATGTATTTAGGCCACTGGGGTTTAAGGTGACTATAATATAGTTGGATTGATATTTACCATATTTGTGCTGTTTTCTATTCATTGCTCTTCTCCTTCTTTGTGTCTTCCACTCTTTCTACATTTTCTGGCTTTAACTGAGCACTGAATAAGATCTCCTTTTCTCTCCTCTCCTAGCTTATCAATTATACTTTTTTTTTGGCGTTTTTTAGTGGTTGTCTGAGTTTGCAGTATCTACAAAATTTACACCTAATCCAAGTCCACTTTCAAATAACACTATACTTCTTCATGAGTAGTGCGAATGCCTTATAACAGAGTATTCCCAATTGCTCCTTCCCATTCCTTATCACCTTGCTTTCGTTCATTTCACTTATCCATAAGCTATCATCACTGAATATAATGTTGTTATTATTATTTTGAAGAAACTGTTATCTGTTAGATGAACTAAGAATAAGAAAAATATGGAGGCGACCTAGTGGCCTAGTGGTTAAGTTCACGCTCTCCCTTATGGTGGCCTGGGGTTCACCGGCCTGGATCCCAGGCAAGGACCTATGCACCGCTTATCAAGCCTTGCTGTGGCAGGCATCCCACATATAAAATAGAGGAAGATGGGCACAGACGTTAGTTAAGGGCCAATCTTCCTCACAAAGAAAAAGAGAAAAAGTTATTCTCTGCAACAGAAACAGTCACAGGTACTATTCTGCTGCTGATGTGTTCATTGGCTGATAATTGATCTTATAAAAAGATCTTGTGCTAAATTCCAGAGACTGTGAACAGTCGTGAATCTGAGGATTCAAGGGACTTTCAGTCCCTTCACTTGGGGTAGGAGGTTCCCTGTCTTACGGCTGTAACCCCCAATTCTTTATGGTCCCCTACAATATGCCGGGATCTCTACTAAGCAGTAGGGTAAGAGGTGCAGCATTAAAGACGAAACACGGGTCTGTCCTCAAGGAGCCTTCACCCATGAAAGAGACACAAACACCAACATCAGCCTGAGTCTCTAGGGAGACCCACGGAGAACTCTGCATGGGAAGCGACCCTGCCAAATGGAAGGATCAGAGAAGCCTTTCCAGGGGTGAAGGCATTCACACCGGGTCCTGAAAAATGACTACAATCTTATTGTGCTTCTTGCTTCCTGAGTCTTAGGCCTTGTTTTTATGTTTTCGTCACAGGAGAGTGAGCTGCTGCCGAATTAATAAACTTTGTCCTCCTGGGAAAACTGCCAAAGGCGATGAGGCTATCAAAGAAGCATTTCCTCAGGGTAGGAATAGAGAACACCCGGATTCTGCTCCTGCTCCACTGCCAGGACCCCTAGTCTGATGCAGCCAGAATAAAGCGTGGACTCCATCTCTTTGTCCATAAGCCAAGGCCCCTCTTCTCCCAGAGACAGTGTGTACCTCAGTACATTCTTATTCCCATGGCATCTGTCACTCTTCATCAAGTGCCCACTGAGTGTCCAGAAGCCAGGGTTCTGTCCTAGCAAACATCCAAAATGATCCACACAGCCATGGAGTCTCAACTCCATGACATTTCAGCAAGAAAAGACTTATTTTTCTCCAACCACTGCATTAGGATGTGTCTTGTTAAATCTCTCTTTCCTGTCATGTGAGCAAATTCCGTGATGGAGGACACATTTGGTTATTAAAATCATGTTGTTAAAAATTTTCATCTGAAACCAGATTTCTTAATTTCACAGTCTCCCCACAGTTCGGGCCTGAGGGGGGATGGAGAGGCAGGTAAAGGAAATGCAGGAGAGGCAGAGGAGGGGGCAAACTGCCTGCTGAGAGAGGAGGAGGGTGCAGGGTCGGGTGAGGCTGAGACACCCCCTCCCCACTTCTTCAAGGCCCAGCTTCTCTATTGTTTGCAGAGCATAAAAGGGAAAGAGACTTTTGTCTCCTCACTTAACTGGCTGCTGCCTGAGGCCTGTCTCTATTGTGGTTGCTGCTTATAACAAAGACTGGCCCAGACACCTTCTGTATGGGGTGAACCTGTAAGTAACCCCTCACCTGCAAACCACACTCCCTACGAGGAGGCGGGCGGCACTGACCTCTCGCTCTGCTCTTCCTCCCTGGTCTTCCTGTAGAGACAGGGAAGAGGGATCGAGATGGTGGCTGGTCTTCAGAATAGTCCTACCACCTTTAGTAAGCCTTGAGGAAGGCAGATGGCCTCATTTGGGGCAGCGTTTTTAAGAATACGGAGTATTGAATAAATCTTGTTTTTCAATAAACACCACAGTCTCTAATCAAGAACAACTAGAAAAGTCCTGCTCACTATCTCTCCGATGAACACTGCCCACTGTGAAGGCTGAAGGGTCCCCATTGCTGTACGGTCTCTCTCAGTCCTGCTACCTGGGCTTGCAAATGAACCCACAGGGCTCCAGGAGTAAACAGACATCAAGTGCGCTGATGTGCAGGGTGAAGGGAGCCTCCCTTAGTGCGCCTCCCAGATTCCTGCTCCTGTCTTGTCACCTGGCCTCCTCCACCAGGAAGCCTCCGGGAAGGGACTCCACCACGCAGGATTAGGGATGCTAGCTCTGAGCCCAGGCTCTGCCACGGGATCACTGCCTGACACTTCATCTCTCTACAACTCCTTTCCTACTCGCGTCGCAATAGTCACCATCCTTTTTCAACAGCTCTCTGAACTGTTTCAAAGTATTAATACTTCTGATAACAAATGTGTGGGCTTTTTCCTCACACCAACCAATTCTCCAACTCTCCAGACACCAACTGGCATCCTACAATTCAATTCCGTTCTGACACTACCTAGAATTAGCGCAGACCTCACAGGTTAAGGGCTCAGTCCCTCAGGACTGCCCTCACTTCAGACACCAATTGCAAGTCACAGGTCTGCCGTACTTCTGATCAACTGGCCACAAATCTAGGGTTCCTACGATCTCCTCTTTAGGTTTGATAATTTGCTAGAATGGCTCACAAAAAATTTGCCTGGGTCCCTCGAAAAACTCAGGAAAGCACTTTACTTATTATTACCAGTTTATTTTAAAGGATACAAATGAACAGCCAGATGAAGAGGTACTCAGTGCAAGGTCCAAAAGGGTCCCAAACACCAGAGCTTCTGTCCCTGTGGAGTTGGGCTGTGCCACCTCCCCGCACATGGGTTCATTCACCAACCCAGAAGCTCTCCAAACCCCATCATTTAGGAGTATTTATGGAGGCTTCCTTACACAGGCGTGATACATTAAATCATGGTGGTTGCTCACTGAACTCAACCTCCAGCCCCTCTCTCCCCCCCTCCCCGCGCCCCCCCCCCCACCTCTCCAAAGGTTGAGGGGCCGGAACTGAAAGTTACAACTCTCTAATCATGTGGTTGGTTCCTCTGGGAACCAGCTCTCATCCTGAAGCAATCTAGGGGCTTAGCAAGAGTCACCTGATTAACATAAACTCAGGTATGGTCGAAAGAGGCTTATAATAAATAACAGGAGACCCTTCTCTCAACCTTATCACTCAGGAAATTCTAAGGGTTTTAGAAGCTCTTTGCCAGGAACCAGGAAAGAGATCAAATGCATATTTCTTATTATATCACAGTACCTCAACAGCTCAACATGTACTTTGAAATATTATCTACCCCACAATGCTGTGAGGTAGTTTCTAAGAATAAAGATGACAGAATCAAATAGAGTGACCGAAGGCTTACATGACAGGACTATCGAACTGCATAAAACGTAGGAGCAGAATTAAAAGACATGGGGCGATGATGTAACTCTAAGACCAACAATGGTGAGAAGCTACTTGCATTCTTAGGCTAGAAGGGACAAGAGAGAGAGAAGGTACCAAAACCTGGTGAGACCTGTCGGAGACAAACTGTGGCCTTCTATAAAGCAGTATATCCATTGCCAACCGGGGGCCTAAAAAGGAAGAAATTAGGAGAATTGATATTCTGGCATCTCACTTCTCCCACCCTCCAATCCTCATTTGGTACTTCTTGTTGGCTGAATCTAACCAAAAACCAGTGTACAAGGAAGTTCAATTAATATAGTCTATAAAAATAATCTCCCTGAACACAGAAAAGTGGAGGAAGTTTGAGGGGGGGATCTAGAGGGTCAAACAAAAAATGTACAGCACTAGGTATTACTAGATATCAGAGATGAGGAAACTTGCCTGGGTCTCTCCAGACATCGGACCCCAAATCTTCCTCTTGAGAGAAAGATCCAGGCAGTGCTCCAAGTACGGCTGTGCAGTTCATGCACTACACAGAGATGGTGGGCAAGGGGCCAAGCAAGGGCGGAAGGACAGAATGTCCTCTGCTCCTGAAGCCATGTGCCCTGGGGCAGAGCTGAATTTGCCCAGAAAAGGTGAATTTTCTAATTTGCCCTCTCAGAGGGGGCAAAATTTTTTAATCTGCATAAAGTCACAAGTAGGGTAGCAGTGGTCCTATTCCCAAGTGACAACCCCAGTCCCTACTAGCTCTGTCAGTCTTTTCCAGGGTTGCCATGTGCCTGTTTACAGATGGAATATTAGTCCTGTCAGCCGTCTCATCGTGTGAACTGGCAGGCAAACACGTCCTCCAGGACACGTTATCCCTCTTTGGCTGGTCTGTGTCCTGTGCTCCTTCCAGGCATATTGGCACTGTGATTCAGCATTTACACTGGAGGAGGAGCAAACAAGGGAATCTGTTTCTTTATCTTTTTCAGCTTCTAGAGGCCACCTGTATTCCTTAGTTGGTGACCCCTTCCTGGCATCACCCCAACCTCTTGCTTCCACCCTCACATCTCCTACTCTTGACTGATATTCCTGCTCCCCTTTTATAAGGACTCTTGTGATTACATTGGGTTTACCTGGATAGTCCAGGATAATCTCCCAATCTCACCATCCTTATCTTAATCACATCTGTAAAGTCTCTTTTACCATATGAGGTAACACATTCCCAGGTTCTAAGGGTTAGGATGTGGACATCTTTGGGGGACCACTATTCTCCTCCACACCCCTCGTTTACTTTTTAGGCGTGAAATGGCTAGACCAGTGTAATTCCATCCCCTTCCTTCCTGTGTATGCGTCAGAGAAGATTCATGCAGGGCCCTCATGCTGCTGAACTGCCAATACACTGTGCTGTTGGAACTGGCGTGATCTTCTCAGTGTCCCTCAGCTGGGGCTTCTTTCTTCTCAATCCTTCTGGAAAATCAGGTGAGGAAAGTGCTATGTAAGACACGAGCGCCCATGGGCGAGAACTTCTGGAGAGAGGCCTTTTCCAAGGCCTCATCCCTGAGGCCATAAGCATAATCCATTTCTCCTCTGTACAGTCAGAAAAGGGCTGCTGTCCTTCACAGCGTCTCGCAAAAACAGCCACTTTGGTTGAAAGTAACTTATCGAGGATTACAACCTCTGCACACAGCCTTGCAAGTGTGTGCTCAGTTTTCTTCTCATTCATAAATAACGTTGAAATTCATGTAGGCAAACCTAGACTCTAATCTTAGACTAAAGACACCAAGTCGTGTTGTGGGGAAGAGGACTGATTGTCCAAATCCCTCAGTCAGGAAATAGTGAGGCAGTTCTTGAATCCAGGTTTAACTCCCACTTTTGTGTTAAACTTTTAAAAATGGCACTTCTATTATACCAATTAATTCACTGGTTCTGAAACACCGGTTTTCATTGCCAGCAGCTCCAGGAAGAAAATCAGGGAAATGGTAAGAGACCTAAGGGAAAACTCTGTTTTTCTCCTCTACTCTCAAGACTTTCAATAGCAGATGTGTGGGGTTTTATCCCACACCAACCAATTCTCCAATTCTCATCAGACATCAACTGGGTGTCCTTATAAATTTTACTCACTTCCAGGTAGACAACTATCTACCTGGAAACAGCATCTGATCCCATAGGCTCAGCCCCACAAGAATGTCCCCATTTCAGAAGTCAATCGCAAGTCCAGGTTATCACCTGTACTTCCAACTGACTGGCTATATATTGGGATTCCCCTTCCTCGAATTCAATCACTTGCTACAACAGCTCAGGAACTCATGGAAACGTTTACTTATATGTTTACCAATTTATTATAAAAGGATAAAACTCAGGAACAGCCACATGGAAGAGATGTATGGGAGAAAGAATGTGGAGCTTCCACGCCCTCTCAGAATATGCCACCCTCCCAGCACCTTCAGGTGTTCACCAAGATGGAAGCTCATCCATCTCATTTTGGGAAGTTTTATGGAGCTTAATCTACTGGCACTCCCCCCTTCTTCACCCCCCAACCTTCCCAGAAGCCCATGAGTGAGGCTAAAAGTTCCAACCCTCTAATCATTTGATATTTCTGGTAAACAGCCCCATTTTAAGGCTATCTAGGGGTCCCACCCTAAGTGACCTCATTAGTAGAAACTCAGGCATGCTCAAAAAGGGCTCCTTATAACAAAAGACACTCGTATTACTCAGGAACTTCCAAGAGTTTTAGGAACTCTGTGCCAGGCACCAGGAACAAAGAGCAAGTATATTTCTCATTATACCACAGGGACTTTTCTTAAAATGACCTTAAAATAACCAGATTGGGCCCAACATGGAGTCACTTATGATAAGCCCCACTTCAGCAAATCAAAGCCTAACTAAATTTCTATGCTCAGCTCTCCCAGAAAAGGAAGCCCTAGGCCAACCAATCAGGGCTTACCGGCTCAGCAGAAGTTCCATGACCTGGCTCCAAGACGTCTTGAAGGTAACCCTGCTTTAACCAATCAGCAAATGCCAGTATAACTTCCCTTGTTCCTGCTCACTTCAGTCTATAAAAATCTCTTGCCTTGTACAGCTCTTTGGAGCTCCTGTCTGCTAGGTTGGATGCTGCCCAATTCATGAACTGCTGAATAAAGCCAATAAGATCTGTAAAATTTACTCAGTTGAATTTTGTCCTTTAATAATGAGTTGTTCTTTATTCTCCAATGGATACTTCCAAATTGTTTGGGACTAAAACTTTCATTTTTTTATGAAGTGATGTTGATGGCATTTGAAAACTAAAGCCACTTAGTGGGAGAGCACCTTCCCTCCAAACCCATGATTTAGGTTTTATTTTAGGCTTTGGATGATTAGAGTCTTATTGGTTGTTGAAATGCTGGGAATATGGGTGAATTTCTCCATGAGAGGTTCCCTGTGGGCTGGCCTCCTGCACAGCTCCTTGGAAACTGTGTATAGCTAGCTCTTAATGCAGAGTGCCTGAGCAGCAATTCAGGTCATCTGTCTACCCTAACTTGTAAGCTTCAAATTCTCTAGTCCTTGTTCACACCAGGGAGGATCTGGGGCTCCCCTCCTCAGGAATGCTGAGCTGGCAGAACAGTGCTGGAGCCCAGTTTCTGCTGCTTCACGCTGCTGTTGGATCCCAGCCCCTATTACCCTGTGGCTGGTGCTTCCCTAATCATGCAGCTGAAAATTCTCACAGCCTAAGAACCAGGGATGCTCTCCAAGAATCAACATGTAGCTCTGAAGGATCTGCACACTCCCTACTGTTCCTTCATGGTGAAAGACTCCTAATAAGCACCAGCCCAGCAGCCTGGGTTGTGTACTGTCAGGTCACCTGCCTTCATTGAAAAGAGCCAGAGCCCCAGCACATGGCACTGACTGAGCTCCCAGCAAAAAGCCAGCACCAATTTGCCAACCATGGAAGTGAGACTTCTTAAAAGTGGATCCTCCAACTGAGCCTCTCCAGTTGACACCACTTTAAAAAAAGACAAGCCGACCCTGACCAAGTTGCAGATTTGAGAGCAAGATGAATGGTGTTTCATTTTAAGCTACTATGTAATGGGGTGATTTGTTTTGCAGCAATATATAAATGGAACAATAAAAAGCAAAAGAGAATGCAAGATCTTTTTCACCCTCCTTAGTGACGGAGAGATGTTAAGTGCTCAGTTTCAAATATGCTGAGTGTAAGATAAATGGTTACTCAAGCAGCGATGCTCAGTAGGTAAGTTCTGGACTGCACATGTGAGGGGAGAACCAATAAGTTTTCTTGAAGGGCCAAGAAAGGATTATATCAAGGTATTACATATGAGATGGAGAGAGAAAAAAGGCCAAAGACTAAGCTTTGAAGAATGGCTTGGAGATGGCCTCACAGAAGGGAACTTATAAGAAAGGGTAAGAAAGAAAGGAGGAAGAGTGTGGTGTTACTGATGACATGGGAAGAGTGTTAAGAAGTTTAAATATCGAGAGGGCAAGTAATATTAAGACCAAAGACTGTCAATTGGAATGTACAACAAGGTCATTGGTAGTGATGTAGGCTAATGCCACATTGGAGTGGGCTGTAGATGGCATGGAGGGCATGTGGTTGGAGACAGTAAACATGTAAATTCAGCTAAGAAGGGAAATTGATAAGTAGTGAAAGAAAGCATGGAATAGGGACAGATTCTTAAAGGCATTTGTGTTCGACTTAGGACTTGAGCATTTTTGAAAGGAGCTGTGCATGTGTAGGGGTAGGGGGTATACAGGAATTCTCTGTGCTTTCTACTCAATTTTGCTATTAACCTAAAAAATTAATTCTATTTAAAAAAAAAAAAGGGAGCCAGCCTTGATGGCCTAGTGGTTAAAGTTCAGTGCTCTCACTGCTTAGGCTGCCCAAATTCACTTTCCAGCCACAGAATCACACCGCTCATCTGTCAGTTGCCATGCTGTGGCAGTGGCTCACATAGAAGACCTAGAGGGACTTACAACTGGTATATACAACCATGCACTGGGGCTTTGGGGAGGGAAAAAAAAAAAGGAAGATTGGCAACAGATTTTAGATCAGGGCAAATCTTCCCCTGCCAAAAAGAAAAAAAGGATGGCAGATGGATTCCTGAGAAAATAGGAGGAAACAGAATTGAAGTGGAAGAAGAGGCCCTCTTCCTAGGGAGAAGGAAGAACATCTGTATTACAGAGGAAGGAATGAAAAAGTGATGACTACAAACACAGAGACATATTGAAATATATATGAATTCAAGACATGCACAATTTTTTAACTTTAATTTAAATGTACATTTTTGGACATAAAGTTAGAGCTCTCCATTTATTCAACAATATCTGAGGATCTTTTATGTGCCCTGTGCTGTGGATACAGCTACAAAAAATGCATGGTTCCTATCCTCCGTGCAACTTAGAACTAATAAAGTATTTAAACTCTTTCAAGCTGTGTTTTAATATACATTAAATAAAACAAGTAATAATAATATTAAAGTATCCAGAGTGTTAAAAGGTAAATTGAGGCATATTAAAAATTTTAATAGTTTATTTGAGCAAAATTTTGAGTCAAGCAGTATCCACTCTAGCAGATAGAAAGGAGTTCCAGGGAACTGTACAAAATGAAAGACTTTTGTAGGCAGAAGGGAGAGGGAACAGCCAAGTTCCTCTACTATACCATATACTAGGCAAAAAAGTAGATTGGTTATTGAAGGTTACTTTCCATTAGGGGATGGGAGGGGTCTATCAGGCTGATTACCTAACTAGTGCTGATCAGATGATTCCTGATTGACTGGTTTAAGATTCCATTTCTGGGAGAACCAAAATTGTAATTAGTTAAGTCTCAGTTTGGTGATGTGGGACTTAGCATAACTGACTCCATTTTGGGTCTGTTTTCTTGCCTTTTAACAAGAGTGTTAAACATTCATCAGTGTGCCTGTCCTCATTAAGCTGTACTTTTAGCAGCAGTCACAGTAAACTCAGAACAAGACGAGGATGCCTATTATGTCCCTACCAATCACCATGGTTGGCCCTGGAGGCCCTGATCAGTACATAGTGCTTAACACAGCAGAAATCTAAAAGTTAGAGGACACAAAAATCAGCTCAAAATGGGTTGAAGACTTAAACGTAAGACCTAAAACTGTAAACTCCTTAAAGAAAACAGAGGGGAAAAGCTTCATGACATTGATCTTAGCAGTGATTTCATGGATACGACACCAAAAGCACAGGCAAGAAAAGCAAAAATAGACAAGTGGGGACTACATCAAACTAAAAAGGAACATAAAAGGAAACAATCAACAAAGCGAGAAAGCAGCCTGTGGAACAGGAGAAAATATTTGCAAACATATATCTGATAAGCGATTAATTCCCCCAAATGTATGAGGAATGCCTATGACTCAATAGCAAAAAAAACTAATAACTTGATTAAAAAATAGGCTGAGAACTTGAATCGACATTTCTCCAAAGAAGACATACTAATGACCAACAGGTAATATAAAAAGATACTGAACGTCACTATCATCAGGACAATGCAAATGAAAACCACAATGAGATATCTCCTCACACTTGTTAGGATATCTGTTACTGAAAAATAAAAGATAAGTATTGATGAGGATATGGAGAAACTGGAAATTTTGTACACTGTTGGTAGAATCTAAAATGGTGCAGCCACTACAGGAACAGTATGGAGGTTCCTCAAAAAATTAAGAATAGAATTATTAGGTATTTATCCAAAAGAATTGAAATCAGGATCTTAAAGAGATATTAGTACTCCCATGTTCATAGCAGCACTATTCACAATAGCCAAGATGTGGAAAAACCTGAATGACTGGTGACTGTTATTTACATACATACAATTGAACAGGATTCAGCCTTAAAGAAGGAAATTCTGCAATATGTAATAGCGTGACTAAACCTTGAAGACATTACGCTAAGTGAAATAACCCAGCGACAGAAGGACAAATACTTCATGATTCCACTTATATAAGGTATTGAAGATAGTCAAACTCATAGAATCAGAGAGATGAATGGCAGTTGCCAGGGGCTGGGGAGAGGAGGAGAAGAGAGAGTTGCTAATCAGCATAAAGTTTCAGTTACGCAAGACGAGTAAGTTCTAGAGATCTACTGTACAACATCGTGCTTCGAGTTAACAATACTATATTGTACACTTAAAAATCTGTTCAAGAGGGTGGATCCTGTGTTATGTGTTCCTACCACAATAAAATAAAAATTTAAAAGAGAAGAAAAAATAAACTAGCTGTTTTTAGACCATATTATCCTGAATATATATATATATTAAAAAGCTATAACGACTACAATTCTTTGGTATTGCTGCAGTAATAAGCAAACAAGTGGAAATATATATACAGTCTAAAAACCTATCCATGTATTATAGAAACAGTATATAGTAAAAATGGCATCTCACATCAGGAAAGAAATGATGTTATACTCAAAAAAATCATTTCAAAGTAACAGCTTCTCAGTGTGGAGAAATAATTAGACCCTTGAGCTACACCATAACAAAAAAAGAAAAAGAACCTAAAAGACTGAACATTACAATGAAAAAGCAAAACTCTAAAAACCTTAGAAGAAAACATGGGAGATGGGGTTAGAAAAACATTTTTTAAAACAGACCCTAAAAGACTCAGCAATTTGAGGTACTGAACGCATATCCAGGGAAATTATAAGCTGGGGTGGGTGGGAGGGGAATTGGGGGAGGGGCAGGTAACACTGTGCTCCCTTCAGAAGGATTTGTCATTGCCTGAAAGCAAAAACAGCTTGCTGTGTCTGACAATCAGAAGTGGATGAATAGAATGTGATATATGTTCATTGACAGAAACCCTCTCAAATTTAAGTGCAACAAATTAAATTTAAATATATTGACAGGAAATGATTTCTAAACATCAAGTGGAGTGAAAAAAGAATGATGCACGTAGTATAACATATTTATATAAATTTGAACAATAACGCCAACAAAGATCTGTATCAGTTACGGACAAATATACAAACAAAAGAACAAAAAACGAAGGGCTTGGAAGGCCACACCGAATGAATGATAATGGAGCCTATGGGGAGAGGAGGGAAGGGAGGGGAGTAAGCCCTGGGACGATGGATAAATAAGATGCTGCTTCATACGTAAACATTCATTTCTCACTAAAACTAAAAAGACTAAGCAAAAATAACAAAATATTAAGTACTTCTGGATTGTGGATATCTAGGCAACTGTCGACATGCCCATTTCTAACCAGACCAGCACACTATCTCCATCATCCCTGCAGGAGCCTCTAGAGTAAGTGCTGACCAACACTTGGTCGGGCAGGGGCATCTCCCTGTGCCAGCAACTTAAGACCTTGCAGGATGCCTTCAATGCCACCGCAGAGTGGAACACACCCTAGAGCTTCCCAGACATTCCCCTACTCCTGCCACCTCTGCCTCCAATTCTACTGAGATGCTGCTTTCCCACTGGGGGATGCATTCCCCGCGGGCTCTTATTGGTTTTTCCATTGGCGGCTGCATTGACAGCGGGTTCTGTTTGGTTTTCCCATTGAGGGACAGATGCCCAAAGGTAGTTCTGATTGGTAGTTTTTAAACATTTGCCAGCTGCTTTTTCCCAACAATCCCACCCAACCCTAGTCCCTGAGTCCCTCACCCTCTCAGTGGAATGCTTTTGTGAAGGGCAGAAAGTTACCTATGTCTGCCTACAGCCTCTCATCTTCTTTGAATAATAGTGCTAGTGCTGGCCATTACTTTCAGGGGGCTCATTCAGGCTGTGAACAGGATTGAGGTCTACACCCTGCTCTGTCCTCATTGGCAGGTGTCCTGAGCTGATGCCATGCCCTCCTCCCTCACCTTTCTGAGCTCGAAGGCATTCTGCCTTGCTGCCAAAATGATGTCCTTGTTATTTCCTTTTTTAAATGAAAATATCTTTATGGCTTTTTATATGACGTCTTTGTTGAATATGTGAAGCAACATAGGAAAATTAAAAGCTCTTCCAGAACCTTAAATCATATTACTAAGCAAAATAAACCAACTCTGAAAAGACTCCCTACTGTGTGATTCCAACTACATGATATTCTGAAAAAGGCAAAACTATACAGACTATAAAAAAGATCTGTGGTTGCCAGGGATTGGGGTTCGGAGAGTGCATGGGCAGAGCATGGAGGATTTTTAGGGCAGTGAAACTGTTCTGTACGATATTATAATGGTAGGTACGTGAAGTTATACATTAGTTCAAACCCCCAAATGTACAACACCAAAAGTGAACGATAATGTAAATTATGGACTTTGAGTGATTAAGATGTGTCAATGTAGGGTCAGCAGTTGTAACAAATGCACCATTCTGGTTTCCCTCTGCATCTCCTCTCAATCTTGCTGTGAACCTCAAACTGCTCTGAAAAAATTGTCTTTAATAATACTAAAAAACAAAACAAAAACAAAAAGAACACACGCACATAAAAAAAGAAGCCCCTGAAAACCCGCTCAAACATGTATAACAATCAGATAGTTTGGTCTAGCCCAACGCAAACACATCTGTATATATCTGTTTTTTTAAACTTCTAAACTATAGTTGTTATTCCATTCTACTGTGCTGTAATCTATTTTATTAAATCCCATTTATTGGAAATCTGTTTGTTTCTAGTTTTTCTTTCTCATAACGACATCTCCTACGAACACACCTGACCCCTGTGCCTGGGACATGTTGTCCTTGAAGGGTAGCAGAATATGCCACCCCAAAATATGCCACTTTGGCATAAAGATTATTTTGAGCTGAAAACAATAGAAGAGGAGCAGATACAAGAAAAGCTCACTGTCCTCCCCTATTTGCCTAAAAGCGGGACATAAATTTGTAAAGGTGTCGCCCCCCCCCACCTTCCTACCAAGAAAGACAGAAGTTAATCACAGAGACAGCTCTAGACCCTTATCAGCGCAGATATGGCACCAGAGGAATCTATAAAACAAACCTTGCCAAAACTAGCCCTTACCTACCATTAGTTTCCCCGTATATTTGCCTTCCCACAATTTGCTACCCTAGAAGATCAAAGTCCTTTTCCTTTGTCTTGTCCCTTCTCTAAAAATGTATTGTTTTTTGTTAAGATGCTATATAAGCCCAAATTCTAACCACCCCTTTGAGTTCCTCATCACTGAGTTCTGTGTATTCAAGATGCACGTTAATAAACTTCTGTTTTTCCCTTATTAATCTGTCTTTTGCCCAGGGCCCTAGCCAATAAACCTAAGATGGATAGAGGGAAAACAGCTTTTCCTTCCCTAAATCTTCTTCCTCAAGGCTGACCACTTGCTTAACTGACTCCTTAATTTCTGATTCAAATGCCCAAACCCTACAGGGAGCCTATCCTGACTTGACTGCTCTGAAGCTGACAGCTTCGGTGGAGGCTTCATTGGAACCATGGATTACAGAGCCCTGGGGCTGGCACTTTTGTTTCTTGTGCTCTGAGAA
The DNA here is from genome assembly GCF_041296235.1 of Equus asinus. Classification (NCBI taxonomy): domain Eukaryota; kingdom Metazoa; phylum Chordata; class Mammalia; order Perissodactyla; family Equidae; genus Equus; species Equus asinus. The sequence goes on from NC_091797.1 coordinate 42,805,892, forward strand.
GGTGCATCTTGTGTCTCCTGTAGAAAAAGTTGGAGTCTAAAGAGACTGGAGACACAGATCCTGCGGAGAGGTCACTGCTAGAGTCATGTTTACCACCTTCCCCCAGGGCTTAAGCATTCAGCTGCTCTTTCACCGGGTCTGTTTTCTGCATATCTCTGTGATTTTAACTTTGGTATTGTGCTGATCTCAATCTGTTTTTTGTTAGTGTTTACTTGACACTGAAAAATCTACCATCTTGCTACATAGGCATCTGCATTAGTGGTGACTGCTGCATACTAGGAAGATGTTTTAGCCACTGCAGTTCTTACTCATCCTGGTGAGGGACATGCAGGTAGCCTCCACTCTCTGCTATGTCAAATTGTGACTATGATTAGTCTCCGTAAAGTCACCTATGGCACTAAGCTGGAATTTCACTGAGGAACATTCCTAGAAGTGGGATCACTGAGTAGTAGTTAACAAGGCTTCCGGAATAAACACTCATCATGCCAGTACAGCAAAATCTAAGACCTAGATTTCTAAGACTACACTCAAGAATTCCATGTAGAAATTCATACCTAAGTTTTTATCATAATTATTGGAAACAGAGAAAGGATATCTTGCTCACATGTGCCTGAGAAAGTCCCATGGGAAGGTTACCCTTGAGGTAAATCTAAAAAACAGTAAACTTTAGGTAAAAAAAAAAGTAGGGGAGATATTTTGAGCAGACAGACTTTTTAAGTTTGGGTTCTTTCTATTAGTAAACATTTCTTTGTTACTAATAACCTAAAAATATTTTCAGCACTGTCATAATCTTTTATGGGGCTGTCTTTTTAATAATTTTGAAATAACATAGGTAAATCCATTTTATAGACTCTCATAATAGATATTTCTGCACGTGGAGAAGATCCATGAATTTCCCAGTAAATCTCTGCCCAGCAAAAGCCCAGTAGCCCAACTGTGGATGCTCCATCAATTGATGCTCTTAGATTACCATCACGATCTTCTCAATGATACAATTTCAAGTATCCCTGTCTTGTGGGAGACTTTACCTGGGTCTCTGACCAGAGACAGAAGTGTAACTTTTGCCTTGTGCCCACAGCAATCTAGGTTGTTCGGGAAAGAGAGAGCTTTTCTTTTTTGTTTTATAGTTGTGATCTTTTAAGCCAGGTTCCTGGGTACTGGTCTGTCAATTGATTGTGTACAAGTGATGGCCTTATGATGACAATTCAACATTCTGACACCAAACAAAATAATGACTATTCTTCCATAGTCTTCATGGATTACAGGGTTTTGCTGTATAGTTGTAGCAGGGAATCTACTATTTGGGTTTGTGAGATTGAGTGTTACCAGGATCTTGTTCAGTTGTGCTTGTTAGAAAGAAAGAAACTGTGCTCAGCCACTACAGAAGGCAATTTGGCAGGATCAATCAACATTTCAAATTCATATGTCCCTTGATGTGTATGTGATGAGTGTGCAAAGTACACCTGCACACAATAGAAGTTATTATATTCAAATTATTCACTATAGCATTATTTGTAACAGAAAGATTGGGGAAAACCTATTTATCATCATAATATAATTAGTTAAATAAATTATGGCATATATACAAAATGGAATAATGTGCACAATTAAAAGATAATAAGGAAGATCTTTATTCATTTAGTCATGATTACTTCCAAAGATATCTCTAAGTGAAAAAAGCAAGGTGCAGGACAATGTGTCTAGATGCTACTACCATGGGGATGGGGTGAGAGGGAATATATGTTTGTTTCAGATTGTACATGCACTTTTAAACCTCTAGAAAGATAACAGGAAACCCACGACAGGGGTAACCTGTTGAGGAGGCTGCGAATGGGGCAGACGGCAAATAGATGCAGGAAGGTGATGTTCATGGCATCTGTACTGAGGATGTTTGAACCAAGTGAACGTTTCACCTCTTTTAAAAACTGAAGAATTTAAGAAACACTATAAACTCATAGGAAACGGCAAGAGTAGTCTCTGGAATGGTAACGAAAGTGAAGTTCCTTATTCAAAACATAAATACTTTAAGGAAAAATTATAAACACATAATAAACGGGGCTGGTCGGAGGACCAAAACTGATCCTGAGTCCTCGCAGCGCAGAAGCGCCATTTGAGGCCACTCGGGGAAACTCGAGGCAAAAAGAGAAGCAAGCTCCAGAATGGCGTTCAACACTGGTCCTGGAGGTGCCGTGAAGACAAGCCTGGGAGTCTGAGGAGAATCATCGGATCCAGCGAAAATCGGCCCCGCCTCTAATGACTTTCTACAGAAATTGAACCTGCCACTAGTGACCTGAACCTGTGAATCCAGGGCTTATAGGTGTCTCAGTAGGTCAGACCAAGATCGCCCATTCTGACTCCAACCCTTTGAGGAGTAACGTTGACTACCACAAGGACTTCCTAATGGACACGGAAGAAATGCTCTTACCGTAGCATCTTCGCAGCGGATTTTTTGGGCCAAATCCACAGAAGTGAAAGAACTGAACTCCTTATTTCAAGTCGATCAGCCGTTTTTGGTTTCGGTGAGGAAGCCCGTCTCTTTTTATTCAGGCACAGGTACAAGGAGGGAAAGGACATCTTCCCTTTTTCCAAAAACATGCAAGAGTGAGCACAGGCATTCTCTTTCTCAAGCTCTTTCCACTCACAGGAGGTTCTTTATTATTGTTGCTTTTTGGTTTTGTTGTTAAAATAAGGAGCTTACAACCATTTAGATGGTTTACAGCATTTATTGAAGAAAATGGGTCAGTTGCGACTGGTGCATTATGGAAGGTGGAAATAGGAAGAGTTAGGGAATTGCCTGCTTTATTAGAGCCAAACGTTAAGTGACAATGCAGGCTTAGCGTGATTTTAAGACATAAAGAGAAAAGAAATTATTCTGTTAATTACGTGATTAATTAGTTTAGGTGATTTGAGCATCATGAGGATAATGCCGCTATTAGGAGTTTGGTCCTCAAATCGGCCAGATCAGGGTCTAATTCCTCCGCCAGTTTCTCTATAAGTGCCAGTACGCATATCCAAATGAGGTTGCCACTATTTTCATGGAAAATCTTCTCTTTGCTTCAGCAATTAAGAGCAGAGAATAGAGTCCTCAATTCCCTGCTTGTCTCAAAACGGAATTCTGTGCCGCCTTAGAAATCGCTGAGAAAACTCCCTTTGCAGAAAACCCAAATGTCCTGCCCTCGGGATTCCAAGGAAGCCAGTCTCATCCTTCGCGTAGCAGGAGGGGGTCTTTCGCTGCAGGCGCTTCCTCAGGTCAACGTCACCAGGAACCCTAACAGCCCGGCGACTGGAGCTAAAAAGGGAGAGTGGGGCCCCGGAATCTATCGGGCAGCCGGGGGAGGTAGTACGATGCGGGCTTCAATGTGGCTCCGGACTACGGAGGGAGCGAGAAGGTTCGTGCTTCTGATATAAACAAAGATTATATTTGGTTCAAATGGAGACTGTCAGGAACAAAAAAAGAAATAAAGCAAGAATAATAGTAATAGACACCGAAGAGAAACAAGAGTATGTTTCCGCCCGGTTTCGAACCGGGGACCTTTACGCGTGTCAAGCGAATGTGCTAACCACTACACTACGGAAACACCTGTGACTGTCAAAACTGAAGGAAGTATGTCCGAAAAATCCAGATCTGGAAATCTTTTCAGAAGTTTTTTTGGTGTGGTCCTTTCATATCTCTCAGATTTTCTATTCGTTAAAATCAAGAATACTACGTCTTGATGGTTATTTGCCAAGCAGATATTAGAACATATATTCACCAGATATATTTACGAGAATGTCCAGCAATCTATTCATAACAGCACTCCAAAGAATGGAAATTTCCCAAGTGCCCTTCCATAGCTGCATGAAAAAATAGAATGCAACAAGAAAGAACAAATTACAACTTATATGGATGAACCTCACAGACTTGTTAGCCAAAAGAAACCAGACACCAAAAAGGACATACTCTATAACTCAAAGTGTTTAAAATTTACAAAGTAGGCAAGACTCTTTCCCACTATTAGAAGTCAGAATAGTGGTTCCTTCTGGAAAGAATCGGGGGATGTTCTTGATTTGCATGCTGGTTCCCTGGGGGGTTCAGCTTGTGTAGAATCATCAAGACGAACATTTATATATTGGGGGGAGGGTTTTATTGGAGGAATTGGCTTATGCCAATTGTGAGGGCTGCTTAGGCAAGTGTTAAATCCATAGGGCAGGCACTCAGATAAGATAGGTCATCAAGAAGGGCAGGCCAGAAACAGTATCAAAAATATCAATGAAACCAAAATTTGGTTCTTTGAAAACTTCACCAAAATTGACAAGTGTTTAGCTAGATTGAGCACAAAAAAAAAGGAAGGAAGAGGAGACAAATTACTAAAATGAGAAATGAAAGTGGTGATATAACTACAGATTTTACAGAAATAAAAGTGATTTTAAGAGAATATCATGAAAAATTGTATGACTGCACATTGGATAACTTAGATGAAATGGACAAATTCCTAGAAACACACAATTTACCAAAGCTGAAAGATGACGAAATAGAAATTTGAATAGACCTATATCTAGTAAGGATATTGAAGCAGTAATCAAAAATGTTGCAACAAAGAATTGTGTAACCCAGACGGTTTCACTGGTGAATTCTACCAAACATTTAAAGAGGAATTAACATCAATCCTTCTCAAATTCTTCCAAAAAGTTGAAAAAGAGGGAACATTTCTTAACTCACTCTACGAGGTCAGCATTCTCCTGATACCAAAGCCAGACAAAGACATGACAAGAAAAGAAAACTGCAGACCAATATCCCTTAAGAATATTCTTGTAAATATTCTCAACAAAATACTAGCAAACTGAATTCAACAACATATTAAAAGGATTATGTACCGTGATCAAGTAGAATTTATTCCTGGACTGCAACGATGGTTCAACATAGGAAAATCAATCAATGTAATATACACCACATTAATAGACCGAAGAAAAAACCCATGTGATCATCTTAATAGATGCAGAGAAAGCATTCGACAAAATTCAAGATTCTTTAGTGACAAAAACGCTGAATAAAGTAGGAATAGAAGGAAATTTCATCTTCATGATAAAATCCATTTATGAAAAACCCACAGATAACATCATATTCCATGATGAAAAATTGGAAGATTTTCTTCTAATATCTGGAACAAGACACGGAGGCCCGCTTTCACTACTCCTATTCAGTATGGTATTGTCAGTTTTAGTCAGAGTAAGTGGGCAAGAAAAATGAAATAAAAGTCATCTAAATTGGAAAGGAAGAAGTAAAATTCTCTCTGTTCACAGGTGACATGATTTTATTTGTAGAAAATCCTGAAGACTACACACACAACACAAACGTTAGGGCTAACAAATGAATTCAGCAAAATTGAAGGATACAAAACTCAACATACAGAATTCAGTCATGTTTCTATACACCAACAATGAACCATCCAAAAAAAATTAAGAAAACAGTTTTCTCTACAATTACATCAGCAAAAATAGAATATTTAGGAATAAATTTAATCAAAGTGGAGGAAGATGTGTACCCTGAAAACTATAAGACATAATTGAAAGGAATTAAAGAAGATACCAACGAATGGGAAAACATCTGTGTTCAAGGATTGTAAGACTAATATAGTTAAGATGTCAATAATGCCCAAAGCTATCTACAGATTTAATGCAATCCTTATCAAAATCCCAACATGTTTTTCCAAAAATATAAAAATCTATCATAAAATTCATATGGAATCTCAAGGGAGCCTGAATAGCCAAAACAATCTTGAAAAAGAAGAAGAAAGTAGGATCACTCACTTTCTGATCTCAAAACTTACTATAATGCTACAGTAATGAAAACAGTGTAGTACTGGTGTACAGCCAGATGTACAGACCAATGGAATAGAACAGAGAGCCCACAAGTAAATTCTTGCATATGTGATGAATGGATTTTTGACAAGAGTGCCAAGACCACTCAATGGAGAAAGGATAGTCTTTTCAACAAATGATACTGGGAAAACTGGATATCCATATGCAAAAGAATGAAGTTGGACACTTACCTTGCACTGCATACAAAAACTAACTCAAAATGGATCAAGGACCTAAATGTAAGAGCTAAAGCCATAAAACTCTTAGAAGAAAACATTGGGGAAAATCTTCACGACATTAGATTTGGCAATGATTTCTTGGATATGACACCAAAAGTACAGGCAACAAGAAAAAAAAATAGACAATTTGGACATCATCAAAACTGAAAACTTTTGTGCAAAGGACGCTATCAAGAGATTGAAAAGACAACCCATAGAATGGGAAAAAATATCTGTGAAGCATATATTTGATAAAGGATTAATATCCGGAATATATAAAGGACTCTTACAACTCAACAACAACAACAAAAAACAATTTAAAAATGGACAAAGGACTTGATTAGACATTTCTCCAAAGAAGATATACAAATAGCCAATAAGCACATGAAAAGATTAAAAACATCACTAGCTATTAGGGAAATGCAAATCAAAAGCACAATGAGATACCACTTCATACCCATTAGGGTGACTAGTATATTTTTTTTAAAAAGAAAGAAACTAACAAGTGTCAGGGAGGATGTATAAAATTGACATCGTTATGCTTTGTTATTGAGAGTGTTAAGTGGTGCAGCCACTATAGAAAACGGTTTAATGGTTCCCCAAAACGTTAAAAATAGGGGCCAGCCCTGTGGCCTAGTGGTTAAGTTTGGCACACTCCACTTCTGTGGCCCATGGGTTCAGATCCCAGATGTGGACCTACACCATTTGCCAGCCATGCTGTGGCAGCGACCCCCACGTAAAATAGAGGAAGATTGGCACAGATGTTAGCTCATGGCCACTCTTCCAGAGCAAAAAAAAAAAAGTTAAAAATAGAATTACTATATGATCCAGAAATTTCAATTTTAGGTGTATATCCAAAAGAATTGAAGGCAGTGACTCAAACAGGTACTTGTATACCAACAGTCACAGCAGCATTATTCAGAACAACCAAAAGGTAGAATTAAGCCAAATGTCCATCGACACATAAACAAAATGTAGTATATACATACAATGAAATATTATTCAGTCTTAAAAAGGAATGAAATTCTGATATATGCCACAATATGAACCAACTTTGAAAACATTATGCTAAGTGAAATAAGCAAGATACAAAGGAAAAATATTGTACAATTCCATTTATATGAAATACCTAAGATAGTCAAATTCATAGAGACAGAAAGAGTAGTTACCAAGGACTGGGTATGGGGGGAATAAGGAGTTATTGTTGAATGGGTACAGAGTTTCAATTTGAGGTGATGAAAAAGTTCTAGAAATGGATAATGGTTATGGTGGCACAACAATGTAAATATACTTAATGCTACTGAATTGTACACTTAAAAATGATTTAAATGACAAATTTTACATTATATATATTTTACCACAAGAAAAAAAATGCCCTAGAAAAAATATGTATAAAAACTGTAAAGTAAAAGGGATACAGAAAGATATACAACACAAAAGTTAACCATAAAAAAAAGTAGGTGTGAGTGTATTAACATAAAAAAAGGTAGACTTTAAGACAAAGAGTATTACCATAGAGACATTTCATAATAAGAGGGGCATTTCATAGTGTTAGAAGAGAAACATTTTATAAAAGGGAGATATAATAATTCTAACTGTGTATGCATCCAATAACGTAATTTCAAAATACACAAATAAAAAAGACATGAAAACTTGTGTCCACACAAAAATCTGTACTCAGTTGTTCATAGCAGTTTATTTGTAATAGCAAAACACTGGAAGCAAACAAAATGTCCCCCAAACTGTTAATGATTAAATAAACTACCATGGAATACTACCCAATAGTAAAAAGGCAAGAATTATTGATACAACAAAATGGATGGATCTCAAGGGTATTAGGCTGAGGGAAAAAGGCCAATCTTAAAAGGTCATCCAGTGTATGATTACATTTATATAATGTTCTCAAAATGACAAAATCACAGAGAATATGAACAGATTAGTGGTTCTCAAGGGGAGAGGGAAGTGGGTATAGCAACAGGAGGAAGAATTTTGTGGGGCTAGAATCATTTTGTATCTTACTTTTGGTGATAGTTACATGAATCTATATGTGATAAAATGACCTAGAACTATCATGTGAACATCTTGTACCAATGTCAAATTCCTGGTTTTGATTGTGCTACAGTTATATGTCATGTAGCCTTTGGGAAAATCGGGAGAAGGGTATAAGGGGCTTGTCTGTACTTTCTTTGTAATTTCCTGTAAATCTATAATTACTTCAAAATTAAAAAGTTAAAAAAATCTGATGGAACTAAAACTAAAAAAATACACACTCGTGGCTGGGGGTTTTACCATACTTCCCCCCAGTAATATATAGAACAGATAAAAATACAATCAGTAAGGATAAAAATGATTTGAACTACACTCTTAACCAAACAACTTGACCTATTAGACTTGTACAAGACAATATCAAACAACTGCCGAATACTCTCTAAGTGCAAATGGAAAATTCACAAAACCTGGGCCATTAAGAAAATTTCTCTAAATTGTTAAAGGACTGAAATAACAAAGTGTTCTCTAATCAATACAGAATTAAACTAGAAATCAGTAACAAAAAGGAAGTGAGAATATATCCAAATGCTGGGAAATTAACATCACACTCCTAAATTACCCATTAATCAAAAATGAATTACAAGAGGAATTAGAAAATAGCTTGAACTAGAAAATAATGAAGCATAAAATATCAAAATTTGTGATTAGCCTCTAAAACAGTTTTGGAGAGAAAATTATAGATTTAAATGCATATTATCCAGTCAGACATGTAAGAAGTTGGGAGTCACCACTCTGTCTCAAAAACAGGTAAAAAACTGAACAAACTGAAAAAAACAACTCTTGTTAGATCCATCAGAGAACTGAGGTCGCAGGGCAATCCACTGACCCCAAAGTGGACAGAGAGACAGGCGAATACACAGAATCACCCCTTACCGGAGCAGAAACCCACAAGCACAAACCTCTGCAGGGAGGAGGGCTGGGGCAGAAACTGAACTGTAATTGAGGACTTGCTGGAGGGTTAGCTTGGACAAGTCTGAGAGATAAAAACCTCCCGGGCACCCAGTCGTCTGGGTAAATTTTACCTCCAGGAGCTCAACCAGTTTCTTGCAGCAAATATGGGAGAAAAATCCCTTTGTGCTTCTGGCAAGGGAAGAGGAAAGGAATCATTTTTAAATATACCAGAACATTCCGTTCTTCTTAACAAGGTCTGCCCTCAGGAGAAACTAGTTAACCAGAGCCTAACTCCTGCGGTTTTATCACAGCCTAACTGACCCGGGAGGAAGGCAAACATCCTCCTCTAGCGAGCTGGAGCCTTTCTTGTGGAAGAAGGGAAATAGTCAATTCTAGCCCCATTTAGACTTCCAAGTGGGAGAAGGCAAATACCTAACTTCCACTCCCTCTAGACTTCCTGAACTACCGAAAGCAGGGGGAAAAACTGAGAAATATTTGTGAAGTTCACAGTTTAAGGACAGGCTCACTCAAAGACTGAGACCTAATCACAGGACTATAGAATGCTTCCCCTCCCCCACATCTTACCATCACGTTACTAAAGACCTATTTACAGCAGTTCCTTTTATCCAGGATGTCACGTCCAGCTAACAAGAAAAAATTATAAGACATTCTAAGAGACAAAAAACACAGTTTGAAGAGACAGAGCAAATGTCAGAACCATGTTCAGATATGGCAGGGATGTTGGAATTATCAGATCAAGAATTTAAAACAACTATGAGTAAGATGCTAAAAGCTCTAATGGACCAAGTAGACAATTACAAGAACAGATGGGCAATGTAAGCAGTGAGATGGAAATTCTAAGAAAGAACCAAAAAGAAAGAGATCAAAAACACTGTAACAGAAATAAAGAATGCCTTCTGCTCTGTGAAAGACACTGCCAAGAGAAAAAGATACGACAGACTGAGAGGAAATATTTTCAAAAGACATATCTGATAAAGGACTGTTATCCAAAATATATAAAGAGTTCTCAAAACTCATCAACAAGAACACAACCCGTCAAACAAGGGACCGAAGACCTTAACAGATCCTCACCAAAGAAGATATACAGAGGCAAATAAACATATGAAAAGATGCTCTACATCATATGTCATCAGGGAAATGCAAATTAAAACAACAATGAGACACTACCACACACTTATTAGAATAGCCAAAATCCAGAACACTGACAACACCAAATGCTGGTGAGCATGTGGAACAATGGGAACTTCTTTCATTGCTGATGGGAATGCAGAATGGCACAGCCATTTTAGAAGATAGTTTAGCTATTTCTTACAAAACTAAATATATTCTTAGAATACTATCCAGGAATTGCACTCTTTGGTATGTACCCAAAGGAGTTGAAACTTACGTCCACAAAAAAACCTGCACATGGATGTTCATAATAGCTTTCTTCGTAATTGCCAAAACTTGAAAGCAATCAAGATGTCTGTCAGTAGATGAATGGATATATAAACTGTGGTACATCCAGATAATGGATTATTATTCAGCGCTAAAGAGAAATGAGCTATGAAACCATGAAAAGACATGAAGGAAACTTAAATGCATATTACTAAGCAAAAGAAGCCAATCTCAAAGGCTACACACTGTATGAGCCCAACTATATGACATTTTGGAAAAGGCAAAACTATGGAGACAGTAGAAAGATCAGTGATTGCCAGGGGGTAAGAGGAAGGGACAGATGAATAGGCCAGCACAGATTTCTAGGGCAGGGAAACCACCCTATATGATACTATAATGATAGATTTCACTATACATTTGTCCAGACCCATAGAACATACAATACCAAGGGTGAACCCTAATGTAAACTAAGGACTCTGGGTGATAAGATGTGTCAGTGTAGATTTGTCAGTTGTACCAAATGTACCACTCTAGGGAGAGATGTTGATAATCAGGGAGGTTGTGTGGGGGGGCAGGGAACATATGGGAAATGTCTGTACCTTTTGCTCAATGCTTCTATGAACCTAAAACTGCTCTAAAAAAGTAGAATCTATTAAAAGAAATAGTAAATGCGTGTATGAAAAAAGAGGAAAGGTCTATGTTTGCGGATTTTACCAAAGGAAATAAAGTTTTGAATTTTAAGCTAGGCGGAGAATAGATTTAGAGAGCCAAGACTGGGAGCTGTATGGAGAGTAGCGAAGAACACATATTAAGGGCCTAAACTAGGGACCCATAAAGAACAGAGGGAAAGGATATTTCACAGAGTTTGAGGTAAACTCAACAGAAGTTGGCAATCATTTTGATGCTGGGTGAGGAGGTGGAAAGGAATTCTGAGGGATGTAGGAGGACGAATTCCAGTGATTCCGTCGTCATGTCAAAACGTCAAGAAGTAAAAGTCAAGTTTGGTCAGCGCCAAGATGTTTGGGATTTTTCTTATTGTGGTCACGGTTTTAGTATAAGGCTCATAGAACTTAAAAATTTCTGGACTGAATACCTCCTAACCTCAGAGTGGTGGTTGTTTTGCATCACTTTTAAAATGCAATTGTAGACAATGACTCAGTAACAAGCCTGACTAGAGAGAAGACCATACTTTTAGGAGCTAACGCTGATGAACACAGGAAACTCAGGTTGGGTTTACAGAGCCACAGGTCCCAGCAAGGGGTTTCCGTAGTGTAGTGGTTATCACGTTCGCCTCACACGCGAAAGGTCCCCGGTTCGAAACCGGGCGGAAACAAGCCAAAGAGCTGCCAGCTTTTTCTCTTTCTCATCAATTAATGTCGTGTGTTTTACGTAGACGCCTTTTACCTTCCCAGCCCAGCGCATTCTATCGCTAACATGAATGCTATCCAGCGCGCAGCCTTGCGGTATTGAATACAGTCTTATCTCTTGCTACGAGGATCCCCCAAGACGACAGGAGGCAAGAGCATGATGGGAAGAGGAGCCGTCTATCTCCTCTGTCACCAGGCCAGGTGACATTTAATAGGACCTGGAGGAAAGAGGAGTTGTTTGAGAAAAGAATAACATGAGCCAGGAAAGAAACATTGCGGTTGGAGAGAAGATTCTTTTACAAAGTCCTAACCTGAAGAATATTTTTTATAGTGTAACATTTCCCTATTTAGTACCTTTAAGTTCTCATGTCTTCTAGAATTACTTGATATCATTGACCATCACTTTAGATTCCACTCTATTTTTAAGTGTCCTTTAAAATCCAGGCTTTTGGCAAATAATTGCACTCTCAGACAGGGCCAGCTTTACAGATATGCAAGCTATGCGTTTGCAGGAGGCCAGGCACTTGATTTAATGCTTTGCTTTTGCTGGTTTGAAATTCTCAATAATTTCTAAACAAAAGGCTCTGCATTTTCATTTTGCACAGGGCCCAGAAATTATGTAACACATTCTTCTCCCAAATGCTCAGAAAAGGAGCAATCATCCAATTTCCTCATTCCTTAGAGGCAGAAACAACAAGCTAAGAGCAATGCCAGCCTTTGCCTGACAAGGAATGTGGTGCACATTACCAAGGTGAGGGGGCGCATTTGTAGAATATAATACTTTGAAGACACGTCCTAGAACATCAAAAGAAAAAGATCGGCTAAAATATGAAAACTTTATTTCAGGGTTTGATGAATTTTTTCCAGCCTTTATTTTAATCCAAGAAATGATCCAGGACTTCAGGTCTCAATTGCCTCCAGTGTCTTGTTAGGTTTTTTGCTTTGTTTTGATTTGGTGTGTTTCTTCACTTATCATCCTTCTTGCTCTCTTTCAAGATGTCATCATGTTACTCCACTTTCCAAAATATTCAATGATGTCTAGAGTTCAGACTCATGCAAGAAGGAGGAATGGTTATCACGGCGCTCAATTTATACAATATGCATATCCTATCTTTTTCTTGCCTTCCTTTAGACTTGTATTAAAAGCAAAAATGTTAAGGGAGACTGCAAGTTTCTTAGCAAATGTGGAAAGTAGCTATAAAAATTTTAAAATAGAAAATTATAGTTCAACTCTAGGTTATAGCATAGACTTTGCTAATTCGAGGTGAATAATTTCTTAACTCCCTTTTCTACTCTCCTGGGCAAAGTGCCTCAAACATCAAGACTCAGCGTCTGAGGCTTCAATTAGGTATAAATCCAAGTTGTCTTAACCAGTGACAAGAATTTTCCTTCAAGGACTTCACCTTATAAAACCACAAGGAGAAAGGCCCCGCTGGGATTCGAACCCAGGATCTCCTGTTTACTAGACAGGCGCTTTAACCAACTAAGCCACAAAGCCCCATGCCTCATACCTCCTAGTCACATATTATTTTACAAAATTTCACACCTCAATCTGTTAACATTTTTTATTTCAGCAGTTTCCTTGGGTTTAATAAGCTGTACCTGGGCCTCAGTCAGAACCAAAGAAGAACGTTCTCGCTGTAGAGTGAGAACGTAGAGTTGAGACAACTTCCTTTAGGAAACTGCTCTAGGAATGCCACTAGACTATAGGCTCCGGCAGTCGGGTAGGGACCTTGCTTGTTTTGACAACCATTGTATTCCTCAGGCCTAGCAAGGAGTCTGCCTTCTCTTATAAGCTCTCATTTCATTTGTTCACTCTGAGGGTGAGTGATATCAGGAACAAGGCCCTGGATTTTATCCACATTTTTCTCTAACTTTTGGCCCCCAGTGATTCCGTCTTTCTGACATGCAAAATATACTCACTCCCTTCAAGTCTGATTCCTTTACGTCAATTGAAGTCCAGGACGGCATCATCTGAATCAGGTAAAGCTTCAGATGAGATTCCTTGGGGAGGAATTCTCAAGTGAGATTCTTCTTAATTTGAACATCTATATGCTTAAGATACAAGTTACCTGTCTCCCAACGGACAGGCACAGGAGGCATAGGATAACCTCTATACACACTCCCATTCAAAAAGAAGAAAACCAGGAGGTACGCTAGTCCATTATAATTCTAGAATCCAGTGGGCACACGATGCTACATTATTAGGACTCAGTAGTGCTGTCCGGGAATGATTCTCCAGGGCTCTTGGTTCCACCAATTGGGCTCTCAGTTCCACACACCCGTCCTTTTAACAAGAAATTTTACTTACTTGCGGCCAAGTAGTCTTCTTAGCCTTCTTCCTTCCCATAGCAGTCCGGGAGGTCCAAAGTCCTCTTTTCATTTTGCACTGTCCTCTATCCCTTTTAGTTCAAGGCGTCAGGGTCCAACTACAATTCCCTTTAAAAACAGGTGATTTTATGAAAGTTGTTGGAGTTTATTCCTTCAGATCTGGAGTTGGTAAACTATGGTCCATAGGCTGAATCTGGCCAGCTATCTATTTTTATAAAGTTTAATTAGAACACAACCAAATTCATTCATTTAGTATTATTTACAGCTGCTTTCCTGCTACAACAGCAGATTTGAGTAGTTTTAGAAGAGACCGAGTGGCCCAAAAATCCTGAAACATTTACTATCTGGACAGTTAAAGAAAAAGTTTACCAACCTCTGTGTTAAACAAAAGCCTCATTTGCAAACCCCATGAAAATAAGCCCTGTCTCCCTTGGCTTTCTATAAAGCTACTGGACGACCACTTTTGTTGTGTGGATAGGATCTGTAAGGCAGGTGCTTAAGATGCTTAGGAGTTTGTTTTTCTGTTTAGATATGACCTTAACTCACTTTGGGGGTCTTAAAAATGGATTTTACAATCACTCCCTTGGCTTCATCTTTAAACCACGTTTTCTGACAGTGCTCTGGAATTGATTTTCGCCTGAAAGTCCTTTCTTAATTTTAGCATCATTTTCCATCTAGAGCAGCTGGGAATAATAAATAGCTTTCCTTTCAAATTCTATAAGTTCTGGTTCATTTATATTTAACAGTTCTTCCCTTAACTTAAATCTCTCATCTCACATTTTACTATAAACAGCAAGAAAAGGCTAGGCAACACCTTCACAAGTCTGTCTGGAAATGTCTTTAGCTAAATTAGCCAGCTCATAGGTTTGTTTTCACCATTCCGTGATACTGCAGGCAACAGTGTTTCTAAACTTTCTACAACTTCATTAAGGATCCTTTTTCTGTCAGGTTCAGATAACATTTCCCTTGGGATTCATTTGATCCAACTGTGGCTTGCCTATAAACTTTGTTAGGGTGGGTCCAAACCTTAGTTGGGCTCATTTTGCTCCCATACTTAGGTTATACCTTTGTGAGAACTCCACCTAATGCCCCATAAATTATGAGGTCGCTTCACTATAGCTGGTGAAGACTATTCCCAGCCCTTTACAGCTTGCTGTTTTCCAGTAGTTCTTTCCCCAGCCTCATGGAGTTTCAACCCCACTCACGCACCAATCAATATTACACCAAAGATACCAGCAGATCCCTCTGCAGACTCTGGAGCTCTCTCTTTGCGCAGCTTTCTCCTCTCTGGTATTCTGGCCCACTTATTCTAACTGCAGTTAGACTGTGAAATCCCATCGTTGTGCTCCCAATTCAGTGTCTCTGTCTGGCTCTGTCTGAAGTCCCCCTCACTGTGCTGAGGCCTGGAAACTGCCTCTAGGCAATAAGCTAAAATCTTTGAAAGATTCACCTCATTTGTTTCCCTTCTCTCAGGGATCAAAGTCCTGCACTGACAGCTGACAAATGTCTGAAAATGGTCATTTCACATTTTTCTGTCCAGCATTCAAATTGTGTACAGGGGAAGAGCAATTCCCATAGTAGTGACTCCTTCACAGGTCGAAGCAGAAGTCCTCATCTCTTTTTTCCAGCGTTCTTTTTCAGTAGTATTATAATTTTAAATGCCATCCATGTTGCTGCATGTACATCTACTCTGTTACTTTGGACATTGCTTAATATTCTAAAGGATGTATTTACAACAGTTTACTTAACCACCGTCCAATAGCGAAAATAAGGTTTCTTCCGATTTCAAAAGACCACAAATGATGCTGTGATTAACTTCCTTTCATGTGTACTGTCTGCACTTGTGTCAGATTTGAGGGGGTGGATAGGGTGGGGGAAGATTCATACCAGGAGCAGAATAGCTCCGTCAAAGGATGTGAACATCCTTCATTTGAGTAAGAAGTTCTCCAGAATGACTTCGTCAGTTTAAGCTCCCATCAGGAGGACATGAGAGTTCTGATGTCCCTAGTCCTGCAATAATTGATTTTACTGAGCTTTTCAATTTTGCCAGTCTAATGGCAGTAAAGTAATATCTCTTTTTACTTTTTATTTCTGTGACTACTAATGATTTTGGAATTTTTCGTGCAATCTTTCTTAGTCTTCATATATTTCTCTCCTAAATTGCCTGTCCTATCCTTTGCCCGTTTCATTTGGATCTTGCTGATTTTCGTGGCCTCTTGCTATATATATTAAGCCCTTGCCATTTTTGGACAATTCAAATATATTCTATTATCACATTTATCTATTCATGTTTCTATTTGGTCCTTTATTTTACATATTCTTAATTTTAATGTAAGCAAACATTAGAATTATTTTAATTTATTGCTTGTGCTTTTGAAGTTCTTAAAAGTTCCTCTCTGCTCCCCGGCACCTAAGGATATTCTCCTTCATATACTTTCAATAGCTTTCTTTTTCACTTTCACATTTAAGTATTAAACTTCACAGCTCATTCTACTGTGTAGCCCATGTTAAGAACGACAGTAATAAAGTGTTTTGAAAACTTTTGTATCTGATTCTATCTCTGATATGTTTTTTTGTGGAACCTTCCACTCATCTCCATCCCCATCCCAACTCAGTTCTTGCCCCAGCACTCACAGATCTGAATTTCCTTCAGCATTTGGTAGAAGCAGGAATCTTTCAGGCCATATCTCCTCTTCTAGGAATGGAACCTTGATCTGGTCAGAGACAGAACTCAGATCTGGACAGCCAAAGGACTAGAGGGGGCCATTCTGTGTACATGAACTTATCAGGCGGAGAGAAAGATCTGGCTACGGGCCCGTTCAGTCTGAATATCCCAAATAAGTGAGGGGCTTCTTTTTCATCAACTGAGATTCTGGGGAGAGTTGTCCTCAGACCCACTTTGCATATCTGCTACAGCTGACACCACCTTCTCACATTGTGGCGCTTCTTCTGGTTACCTGAGGGATGTGTCACACACTGGCGTTCAGTACTGTTACATAAATTAATTATATTCCAACCTGTGCTTCAGGATTCAATTTCAGCTCTGTCTTCTCCAGAGACTCAAAATTTCCCATCTGGGAGCTTTTTTCAGGGATTCTTTAGTTCTCCATGACAACCTTTAGCACGACTAACTGAGGGTAGTGAGCAGACAAATGATGTTAGAATTACCTAGGAGTGCTTGGTAAAATTAAGATTCTTGGGGTCCACCCTATATCTCTTTAGTTAGGATCATTACAAGAGGAGTTCTGGAATCTTCATTTGTAATAAGTCTCCCCGGAGGATACTTTTGGCCTCAAGGATTAGACTGTCCACTGTAACAAGAACGGGCTTATCAGGGAAGAACTTGGAGCCCCCGGGCGGTGTCTTACCGTCTGTGTAGCCTGCACCGAGCTCAGTGTGTTCCTTTGACGGACATGCTGGTCTGTAAAGTTAAAGCATTTCATCATTAAAATCAAAGTCACCAAATTGAACTGCTCTGTGTCCACCAGAGATTTCCAGATTTACTCCCAAGGCGAGCTCGTTTTAACATAACGTCCCTTGGACCCCGGCGCTGTTGCCTCCCATGCTTCAGCGGGTCTGGAGCGGAGGCTTGAATTCAGCAGGCAAAACAATGATCTCTTTAGGAAAAATTGGGACAGCGCCTTTGGTGAAGACGAGGTAGTAGGTGGCGCTAATGCGGTGATTTCTCTTACTCTCTGCCTCCCTCCCCGTTCTCGTATTTCTTTTCCTATCAAGTGAAAAAAAAATTTATCTGGAAGTTAAGGAGTGATCTAATGAGGGGAGTTCGAAAAAAGTGGGCGCTTTCTGAAAGCACAGAAAGCATGCTGTATTTTCTCTATCATAATCCCCCTCATATTTTAATACAATTCCACAAAAACAAATAATTCAGCATTTTCTTAATGCTCAGCGCAAATACATTGGTTCTAATAAAAAAATAATTGCATAAAGTAGAAGCCCAGTCACCGGGATGGCCGAGTGGTTAAGGCGTTGGACTTAAGATCCAATGGGCTAGTGCCCGCGTGGGTTCGAACCCCACTCTCGGTAGATTAAGTTTTCCTCTCCAGAATCATTCGTGGGAAAATACCACCCTTTTTCTATCCGTTTGCGAAAACGTTACGCTGCTTTTTTGTCTTCAAGCCCAAAGAAATTGCCTCAGCAGGCAGTAATAAGAGCGTGAATTATTTTCCACCACGGTCCTATCAGATTGCTAAAATAAGAAACAACCCAGCAGTCTGCCTAATGAGATTTTAATACTCCAGGCCTTTCACTTCCAAGAATGATAACCTGGTGGCCATTTGTCCCTCAGGCAACACAAAAGAAGCTCTAACTCTCTGTAGCCCCCAGGAAGTGAGAACCACCCGCGGGGGGATTCTCTTTGTTTCCAAATTGCTGTATTCAGAAAAGCACAACCCTGCCAGGGCTGTCCCTCCAACTCACTCTGGAAAGCATGGTTGAATCCTCCTCAGCAGAATGTGAGGTTTTTG
This sequence comes from Equus asinus, assembly GCF_041296235.1. Lineage (NCBI taxonomy): Eukaryota > Metazoa > Chordata > Mammalia > Perissodactyla > Equidae > Equus > Equus asinus. The sequence goes on from NC_091797.1 coordinate 42,824,468, forward strand.
TTTTGTTTTTTCCATTGTGACTTGTAAAAATGGTCCCTTAGTGGAGTTTTATTTGCATTTCTCTGGTTGTACTTTTGTTGAGCATCTTTTTATGTCAAAGAGCCATCTGTATTTCCTTCTCTGTGAACTGCTTATTAATATCCTTTATTCATTTTTCTACTTAGTTGTTAGGTCTTTCTCTTACTATTTGTAGGAACTCTTTAAATGTGAGTCAATTAAACCTTGTTTTGATATGTCACAAGTAGTCCAGTTTGTTATTTGCTTTAGAATTTTGTGGTAATTTTGAACATGTACACTTTGGGCTATGCAGTTGAATTTATCAGCCTTTTCTTCTGGTTTTATGTCTGACTTAGATATGCCTTTCCCCACTACAAGATCAACAAGAGTAACAAAAGAACTCTATGATTTCTTCTAGAATGTCCATGATTTTTTTAATATTTAGATCTTTGATTTATTTGATTTTTTCCGTGTTTTAATATGCGAGGTATAGATCCAATGCTACTTTAGTTCCAGAGGACCACCAATAATCCCAACGCCGTTATTGAAGAGCCACATTCTGCCCATCAATTGAAATGCCAGAAGCCTAAATTCTGTTCTAGTTAAAATCCAGAGAAGCAGAAGCCTGGCATCTTTAAGATGATTTGAAAGAGCGTGGACTTTGGAACTCAACAATCAAATGTTCTAATTCTGGCTTTCCTGCTGACTCTCTGAGCCTTGATTTCTTCATTTGTTAAATGCAGATAATAATCCCTACCCCCTGGAAGGCAGTTGTAAGGTTTAAAGTATCTATCTATGTATCCATCTATCTATATCTATGGAGAGGCAAGATTCATCCCTACCAAAGGTGGGTTTTCTTATCTTTGTTTCTTGGATGGGGTAGAGAGAGGATGCGTGGTGGTTTGTTTTTTCTGAAATGAGACGACAAAGATTTTACACAAATTGGAACTTTCTAAAGAGAAAACACAGCAGTCTCTTAGTGGTCAGTTAGCAACGCTGTTTAGAGTGTAATGCTGATGACACCAATGTCCGGGTTCCATTCCTATAGAAGTTAACTTATGTAGTTTTCCTCACAAGAGAGTCAACTGCAGATCTATGCCCATCTCTGCCACAGGGAAGATCTGAACCTGTTGTATCTGGCACTTGTTTTTATTAAATTCTTCTAATTGTCGGTGATGCTGGCAATTTCTACTTAACTCCAACCTCTGTTGTTTCTTGAGTAGGCAGATTTCTACAATGGCTCCCAAGGTGCCCTTCCACTAATACATAAGACCTGCACAATCCCTTGGACTGTGAATACAATTAGGGTACGTTATATAGCACAGTTGACTTTCAGAAAGGGAGGTTATCAGGGGTGAGCCTGACCTAATCAGGTGAGCCCTTAAAAGAGATTGGGCTCTTCCTAGAGTCAGAGACTGTAAATGTGAAAGGAATTGAGAGATTTGAAGTGAGGTAGAGTCTCTGTTGCTGGCTCCGAAGATGGAGGGGACCGATGGAATGCAGCTGGCCACCAGGAGCTGAGAGCACCCAGCTGACAGTCAGTGAGTAAACAGGGATTCCACCATCACCGCAAGAGCTGGAATACAGCGCCGTGAAGGATTTTAGCCTTGTTAGATCCTAAGCAGAGAACCCAGCCACCCAGTGCCCAGATTTCTTACCCACAGAACTTTGAGTAGATAAATGGGCATGGTTTTAATCTGCTAAATTGTGATAATGTGTCATACAGCAACAGAAAACTAATAGATTTGTATTTATTTTTTTTTTAAAGCAAATAATGTAAAATGCAAAGATGGAAACGTTATAGCAGAAAATTGAACTGTGTAGGCTGGGGTGTCAAGTACCTCTGAGGGCCACTCTCCATCTAAATACCTTGCTCTCCCTGTCTTTTTCTTGGGGTCCTGCTGCTGAGGGAACTTCACATGCTTCCTTCCAATAGATATCTGGAAACTGATATTAATTTAGTTTTTAGATTAATATAAGCATATGTTCCCTAAGTGTGTAAGTATAATTTATATAGAGAGAAGTGTGTACTTGTAGATATTAATTTCACATCTAACACATAAAGTAACAATAGTTACCAGTACATCCCTCAAACTAATTTTTTTGTAGCATGCCTCTTGACGTTAGGAATGCAGCACTGGGGGGAAAAAACTAAGTCTCTACCCTCCCAGGCTTTCTAGGTAGAGGAAGAGACCCACAGCTGTTTTGTCTTTTCAACAGGAAACTGATTCAATATGCTTTACTAGTCTGTTGATTTAAATTTAAACTCATCCAAAAATACCCTCACAGAAACACCCAGAATAATGTTTGACCAAATATCTGGGAACCCCACGGCCCAGTCAAGTTGACAGGTAAAATTAACCATCACACCAGTTTAGTATAAGAGAAAACAAGATTAAAAAATAAGGAAAAACAATTTTCACCAACCTTAGCATAGTAAGAATGAAAGAAACAGATGCAACATGTTTTTCTTGTTTAAATTTTTTTTTTTTGCGTGAGCAGGTTATTCACCTGGTTCAAAAATGAGAAAGTATTAAAAGGCATAAGGAAAAGTCTTTGGTGCCTCCTTTCCCTCATCTCCCCAGTTCTCACCAACACCTTTGCTTTAGCTTCTTATGCATCCCTCCTGACTTTTTTTATGATACTTGCAAATATGAACATAGTCTTATTTTATCTAACTTTTTTTATTGAGATCATAATAGTTTACACCATTGTGAGATTTCAGTTGTACATTATTCCTTGTTTGTCACCACACAAGTGCCCCCCTTCACCCCCTGTGCCCACCCCTCAACCCCCTTCCCCTGGTAACCACTGAGCTGTTTTCTTTGTGTTTATTTTATCTAACTTTTACATAAAATGGAAAATATTTAACCGTTATTCTGCAGCTCTTTTCTTCACTGAATATATGTAGGAGATTTCTATTTCATCAGTACTTAGCTTACAAATAGCACTTTCGAGTTTTCTTACTGCACAAAAGTGTGACATTTTAAAACAAGTTTACCCGTCCAGGAAGGAGCTGAATCTGAAAACTTCTTTTCCATCGCACCTCTAAAGGAGGGAATGGGAACAAAGTGTAGGTTTATTGGAACTAGAGGGAGGAGGAGAAAAGACATCCTTAATTTTTTTGCCCTAATGAGGGACAAAACGCTTTTGGCCTAAAGCCATGTGGTATTCCCAGACACCTGAAGTAGGGGCTTGGAAGCAGCTGGTGATAAAGGGAAATTATACATTCATTCAACAAATATTTATTGACCCTTGCTCTTCAGAGTTAATAATTAGCTATCTATTATCTTTCAGTAAAGATGCTTAAGAAATAGCATTAAGTAAAAAACACGTTACAAGAAAGTTTTTAAAAGATGATAATCCCTTTTAAAAATGTACAGATACAGTATATGTATATAAATGTCCAGAAGTAGACACACAACAAAATGTGCTTAACACACATAAAATGTGTTTTGTAACACATAAATTTTCTTTTTTTTATTTTTATTTTTCCTTCTTTTCCCCAAAGCCCCCCACTACACAGTTGTATATTTTAGTTGTGGGTCCTTCTAGTTGTGGCATGTGGGACACCACCTCAGCATGGCTTGATGAGTGGTGCTAGCTCTGCGCCCAGGATCCAAACTGGCAAAACCCTGGGCTGCGGAAGTGGAGCGCGTCAACTCAACCACCTGGCCAGTGGGCCAGGCCCATAAATTGTGTTTCTTCTAACACATAAAGTATGTTTATCTTTGGAATGTGGCAATATACATATATTTTTTTCTTAGCCATATATTTTTATGTTTTGACAGTAATCCTTGAAAATACTTCTATAATTAAAATGGGAAAAAAGTAAATTCAGAAATAAAGAGTGAAAAAACAACCAATCAATCCTTGGGATCTTTAAGCCAGATACCTCCACTACAATTGGGGGAAAATGAAGTAAATTATGAAATACTTAAAGTAAAACTTTAAAAAGAATCATTTTCCCTGGTGCTCAGAGTCCCTTACTTGGGACAGGAGTCATCTGACCTTCAGTCCATATTCAGTATTAGTGATAAAGAAAGTCAAAACAATAGAATATTAGAACAATTAACATTCCAGTTTACTATCAGGATTCTATGAATTTGCTTATCTAGATAAGGTCGTCACTCCCTGGTAAAAAGATAAATTTGCTCTTAAAAGGCAGTGGAGCACAGTAGTCAGAACAAGGACCCTGGGGCAGGCTGCCTAAATCCCAGTGAGGCTACCCCTTACCTGAGACCTTCAAAAGGAAAAGTGAGTGGACACATGGACACGGGAGGCCAACAATCTTGTCTCGCAATTCTGGCTTTGCACCTTACTCCCTCTGAGCCACAATGTCTTCATTATTAAAACGGAGCTAATAATCACTACCCCACGGAGCCGTTGTGAGCAGACACATACACACACGCACATACACACATACACAGTGCCTGGTAAACAGCAAGTGCTCAATAAATATTAGTTTCCTTGCTCCTTAAAGAAAACCATTCTCTTCTTTTATAAACTATTCCTAATGAAAACGTTTCTGTCTACTTTCTGTAGCTTTTAAAATATTCTAGACATTCATTTCTCACTTATCTAAAAAGTCTGTATCATCTCAGCAACACTTGTATCAAATAGTCTTTAGATAGTCTCATTGGAACAAGCAATGTTTCACCCTAGAATCTTGGGCATAAGCCTCAGTCACGCAGTCCAACTTCGGTCTCTAGGATCCCCATGCTGTCCTTTTTCACCGCAATGGTTTTATATGTAGTAGGGCCAAACGGTTAGTCTTCTAGTGACATCAGATGATCGGATACCAGAGTGAGGAAGACCTCTCCACCAAACGTAGAGACTATGCCCACCAGAAACATTTGCTGCAACGACATTGTGGGAAAAAATTACCAGTGACAACACTTCCAGAGAGAAGAGGATTTTTATCAAAACTCAAATGTCACAGATAGGGAAGGAGCATGTAATAGACAAGGAAACACCCCTACAGAATAGGAGGCCCAGTAAGGGTATATTTGTAGAGATAATGGAAATAGGCACCTACATACTTTAGGAGCCAAATCAAAAGGCTGCTGATCTGTTTCTCCTTCAAACACACACACAATTCTCCTCTTCACTTTTCTCTGCCATGAAACACACCCATGGTCCTGGGCTCTAGAAAGATAAATGAACAGAACAAGGGGAAGAAGTCAGTTCTTTCCAGAAAATGCGACACTGCACTCGGAGTAAATGTGGGTGGCTGAAATCTCCAGTTATGCATGGAGAGTCCTCTTCATTGCGATTACTCTTTCTGCTTGGTTTTAGGCTCAGTTTTGTCTCTTCTGATAAGATGGTATCCATATGGCTTGGCTGAGATTTTAAAACTCAAACAGATCCAAAACACGCGGATTTGCAAAGGCAGAAGGCTCCTAAGAAATTAACGATACTGATGATTCTGGGGAGGACAATCTCTAAGTTTCAAAGAGTTTAACAGGACCCAGAGACTAAAGTGTGAGTTGCCCACATAAATTTTTACTATTACCCTACAACACATTGTCCCAGCTGACTTCCTGGGCATGTGACTTGGGCAGTTGCACAGGGTCCTGCCATCAGAAGAGACTTCCACTTGGTGTAATGCTCTCCTGTCATCGTCTCCATGTTGTTAATAATTTTTGAACTAGAGGTTCACATTTTCATTTTGCACTGGGCCTCACAAATTATGCAACAGGTCCTTTCACCAACGAATTGCCCCAAGCAACTCAAAGGAGGTTTCAGAAGCACTTAACTTTTCTCCAAATTGTTTTTTTAGTTATGTTAAGAGATGCAATCACCAACCTCTCTGAACAGGTCAAACTCCACCACAAGAGCTATGCCTGCCCAGACAGGCTGAGAAGTGCTCAAGAGATGACCTTTGCTTCATTTCAATGTTAAGATCTCTGCCCCAGGAGGAGCTTAGGCCTTATTACCATAACATGTGATGTATGTGGAAGCATGTTTTCCAACTGACCCTGCACAAGCGAATATCCACCTCCCCCTTTTGAATATTCATTCCTCATCTGACATAAATGGCCCCTGCTTTCCCTTGCTTGGCTTTGGAAATGATTCCCAACGGTTTCTATTTGCTGCAAATAAATATTACTTTGTGTGACCAGTACTTCTGGCGAAGGCTTTGATTTCAACTCACAAGAAGCAGACCCACTGTAGTTCGGTAACAGCCCTACACATTGTCTTCTATTTTCTATTGTCAATAAAAAGATGGGGCTGGCCTGGTGGCGCAGTGGTTAGGTGCACACGTTCCACTTCAGCGGCCCGGGGTTCACCAGTTCAGATCCCAGGTGCAGACATGGCACTGCTTGGTAAGCCATAAAGAATTAACACCAATCCCTTGCATACCCTTCCAAAAAATTGAAGAGGACAGAACACTCCCAAACTCATTTTATAAGGCCATTTTATAAGGCCTGATACCAAAGCCACACAAAGACACCAAAATAAAACTATAGGCCAATATCCTTGATGAAAATATATGCAAAAATCCTCAACAAAATGCTAGCAAATTGAATCCTACAGCATATTAAAAGCATAATATACTATGACCAAGCAGGATTTATCCCAGGGGTACAAGGATATACATCATCATCAATAACTCTCAATGACTGTTCAATTAATTTAATACACCATATTAATAGAATAAATGATAAAAATCACATGATCATGGGGCCGGCCCCATGGCCAAGTGGTTAAGTTTGCACACTCCTCTTCGGTGGCCCACAGTTTCGCCAGTTTGGATCCTGGGCGCAGACATGGTACTGCTCATCAGGCCATGCTGAGGCAGTGTCCCACATAGCATAGCCAGAAGGACCTATGACCAGAATATACAACCATGTACTGGGGGCGCTTTGGGGAGACAAAGAAGAAAAAATACAAAAAAAGAAGATTGGCAACAGATGTTAGCTCAGGTGTCAATCTTTAAAAAAAAAATCACATGATCATCTTAATAGGTGTAGAAAAAGCATTTGAGAGTTTTCAGGATAAAAACTCTCAACAAACAAGGTATGGAAGGAATGTACCTGAACATAATAAAGACCACATGTGAGCCCACAGCTAACACCATTCTCAATGGTGAATAATTGGAAGCTTTTCCTTTAAGATCAGGAACAAGGCAAGGATGCCCATTCTCTCCACTTCTATTCAACATAGTACTGGAAGTCCCAGTCAGAGGACTCAGGCAAGAAAAAGAAAAGAAACGCATTCAAACCAGAAAAAAAAAAAAAGGTAAAACTGTTCCTGTTTACAGGTGTGATGACATGACTTACACAGAGAAAACTTAAGACTCCATAAAAAAACTATTAGAACTGATAAATGAATTCAGTAAAATTGCAGGATAAAAAAATCAGCCAAGAAAAATCAGTTGTGCCTCTATACGCTAGCAGTGAACTATCCAAAAAGGAAATTAGGAGGGGCTGGCCCCGTGGCCGAGTGGTTAAGTTCGCGCGCTCCGCTGCAGGCGGCCCAGTGTTTCGTTGGTTCGAATCCTGGGCGCGGACACGGCACTGCTCGTCAAACCACGCTGAGGCAGCGTCCCACATACCACAACTAGAAGAACCCACAACGAGAAATATGCAACTATGTACTGGGGGGCTTTGGGGAGAAAAAGGAAAAAATAAAAAAAATCTTAAAAAAAAAAAGGAAATTAGGAGAACAATCCCATTTACAACACTACAAAAAAGAATAAAATGGGGCTGGCCCAGTGGTGTAGTGGTTAAGTTCATGCTCCTCTTCGGTGGCCCGGGGTTCATAGGTTTGGATCCCAGGCCCAGACCCACACACCACCCACCAAACCCATGCTGTGGTGGCATCCCACATACAAAATAGAGGAGGAGTGGCACAGATGTTAGCTCAGAGCCACTATCCCTCAAGCAAAAAGAGGAAGACTGACCACAGATGTCAGCTCAGGGCCAGTCTTTTTCACACACACACAAAAAAAAGAATAAAATACTTAGGAATAAATTTAACTAAGGAGATAAAACACTTGTACAATAAAAACTATAAAACACTGGTTAAACAAATTAAAGAAGTCACAAAGAGAAAGACTTTCTGTTTTCATTGAGTAGAAGTCTTAACACTGTTAAAATGTCCACACCAAAGAAATCTACAGATTCAATGTAATCCCTATCAAAATCCCAATGGCATCTTTTACAGACATAGAAAAAAAATTCTAAAATTTATATGGCAGCACAAAGGACTCCAAATAGTCAATCAATCTTGAAAAAGAAGAACAAAGCCAGGGGCATCACCCTTCCTGATTTCAAAATATATTACAGAGCTACAGTAATCAAACGAGTATAGTACTGGCATAAAAACATACAGACCGATGAAACAGAGTGGAGAACTCAGAAATAAACCCACACATCTACAGTCAACTGGTCTTCCACAAGGATGCCAAGAATACACAATGGAGAAAGAATAATCACTTCAATAACTGGTGATGGGAAAACTGGATATCCACACGTAAAAGAATAAAATTGGACCCTTATCTTACATCATACATTAAAAACAATCAAAATATACTAAAGACTCAAATGTAAGATCTGAAAGTGTAAAACCGCTAGAAGAAAACACAGGAAGAAAGCCTCATGATATTGGTCTTGGCAATGATTTCATGGATGTGACACCAAAAGCACAGGCAACAATAGCAAAAACAGACAAGTGTGACTACATCAAATGAAAAAGCACGGTAAAGGAAACAACAGAATGAAAAGGCAACCTATGGAACGAGAGAAAATATTTGCAAAGCGTATACCTGATAAGGGGTTAATTCTCAAAATATATAAGGCAACTCCTACAACTCAACAGCAAAAAACAAAAAAACTAATAGCCCCATTAAAAAGTGGGCTAAAAGGCCAACCCCAGTGGCCTACTGCTTAAGTTTGGCATATCCTACTTTGGTGGCCCAGGTTCAGTTCCCAGGTGGAAACCTGAAACCACTCATCTGTCAGTGGTCATGCTGTGGTAGCAGCTCAGGCACAAAATAGAGGAAGATTGGCAACAGATGTTGTTAGCTCAGGGCAAATCTTCCTCAGCAAAAAAAGAAGAAAATAGGCTAAGGAATTGAATAAATATTTCTCCAAGGAAGACATATAAATGGTACACAGGTGTATGAAAAGATACTCAATATCACTAACCATCAGGGGAATGCAAATCAAAACCACAACAAGATGTCACCTCATACCTGTTAGGAGGGCTATTACCCAAAAAAACCCCACAAGTGATGGTGAGGTGTGGAGAAATGGAACCCTTGCACCCTGTTGGCAGGAATGACATGGTGCAACTGCTATGGAAAACAGTATGGAGGGTCCTCAAAAAATTAAAAATAGAACTACTGTATTCTAGCAATTCCACTTGTAGAGATTTTCCCAAAAGAAATGAAATCAGCATCTGGAAGAGACAGCACTCCCACGTTCATTACAACACCATTCACAATAGCCAAGATGTAGATACAACCTATAGTTCATCAAGTGGATAAAGAAAATGTAGTATATACATACAATGTAATATTATTCATCCTTTAAAATATGAAATTCTGCAATATTCGACTATATGAATGAACTTTGAGGATGTTATGCTAAGTGAAATAAGCCAGTTACAGAAGGACAAATATTGCATGATTGCACTTATTTGAGATATCTAATATAGTCAAATTCATAGAATTAAAGAATGAATGGTGGTTGTCAGGGGTTGGGGGAGGGGGAAATGGGGAGTTATTAATCAATAGGGATAGTTTTAGTCAAAGAAGATGAATAGGGGGCTGGCCTGGTTGCGCAGAGGTTAAGTGCGCACGTTCTGCTTTGGCAGCCCGGGGTTCACTGGTTCAGATCCCGGGTGCAGACATGGCACCAAGTGGCAAGCCATGCTGTGGTAGGCATCCCACATATAAAGCAGAGGAAGATGGGCACGGATGTTAGCTCAGGGCCAGCCTTCCTCAGCAGAAAAGAGGAGGATTGGTGGCAGATGTTAGCTCAGGGCTAATCTTCCTCAAAAAAAAAAAAAGAAGAAGAAGTTCTAGAGATCTGTTGTCCGACATTGTACCTACAGTCAACAATAATATATTGTACATTTAAACATTTGTTAAGAGGATACATCTCATGTTAAGTGTTCTTTCCACAATAAAAAAAGAAAAAGAGAAATGGATCAGTATAGCTACGGATGAGAGAAGGAAAGCAACTTAGTCCAGACACAGAAAATGCTACAGGAGGATGTGAAGGCAGAGAAGAGAGAAACAGGCTGAATACCTGTGATTCTAACTTCACTTCCCCAGTGCTGTGTACACAGAAACACCATTCTGGGATTGCGGCCAAATAGTCCTAAAGCAGCATAGAGGTTCATCTTTCGAAACTCGAGAACTTGGCTGTGACTATTGCTACCAGGACAAGTTTTCTACTGAATTTAGGACGTATCCAGGATAATTGAGTATTTATCTGAAAATACGTGAAGAAAAGGTGAAAGATGACCCAAGGCATCAAACACATGTCTCTCAGGCATGTATATTGACACTGGGAGCACCAACAATTTGGGATTTGCAGCTTAGCTCCACATTCTTATACCTACTTCCTGAGTGAGAAACTGAAACTAAGGTAATCTGTTTGTTTAAGCTGACATAGGACATGACAGTGGTGATACTAAGAGCTATCTCTTAGTATCCTTTAGTTTTCAAACTGGGGTATGCATATCCCTGAGAATACAGACAGTTTCAAGGGAATCTATTTCCTGATCTTGCACTTCCACGTGGACTCAGTTGTGGCTGATCTGCCAGTAAACTTTCTGCTTTCCCACCTCCTCTTTTGTCACAACTCTTTTCTCATTAAGGAAAAAGGAGATAACTCTCAACCATCCCATATCTTATCCATCATCTTGCCCCAAGATGCAAAACCTCCTTGAAGCATCTGACAAAAGGACTCCAAAATAACGATGTCAGTGATAAAGTGAATGGCTTAAATGACTGGGTAACAAAATCCTTTTGCAACTCAGGTGGCTTCTGTTTATTACATTTGCTTTACACAAAAGTGAGACGTTCTAACCCAGTTGTCAGTAATAGATTAACAAAACTTTTTTTATGATATATTATGTGATTTTGGCATTAATACAGGAGTTAGAAAGATTAGAATTGCATTCCTATTTCAAAACTCCTTTAATGCCTCTTTTTTTTTTTCCTGAGGAAGATTCACCCTGTGCTAACATCCATGCCAATCTTCTTCTATTTTTTAGTATGTTGGACACCAGCACAGCATGGCTGCTAACAGAGTGGTGTAGGTCTGTGCCCGGGAACCAAACCCAGGCCACCAAAGCAGAGCACCAGTGGAGCTGGCCCTAATTCCTCTTTTTTATGTGAATATAATCTCTCATATCTATAATGAAAAATAGACATAAAATTGATGTTGAACTTGTCTCATTCTTGCAACAAAGAACATTCATCCATGGATACATGAATCAATTAGAAAATCTTAAGTCCCATCCATCTCATTAAGAGATGCATTTCCAATTCAATTTTAGTTTGTATGTCTACTAACTTATCAAAACATATAATACAGTCACAATTATTTGATTGTATACTTATAACTCTTAAAGCTATATGATCACTGGAAATTTTTTAAAAATTAAGTTCAATGTTTGTACTTTTTGCTGCAGAGAAGAACGACAGGGTAGATCAAAGCAGGTGTGTTACAAGAGGATGTATTTTTGTTGGCAGGGGAATGAAAATACGAGTTCAAGAGAAGGATGTAAAATTTCAAATGTTAAAGAAAATTTACTTTTTAAATGGACAGCCCATTTAAAAAATCATCACTGTGGTATTTAGATTCATGTAGAAGAGTGATGGAACACATTTTAAAATGTCACAATTTACAATGTCCTAGAAATCATTCTTTACAACTGTTTGAACTTATGATGTGAAATTTTTAGATATCAATCTAAAAATGTGCAAGGGGGTACATAATTTTTCAAAGGAGTATGCTTTCAAATTTTGAAGACTACTACTCTAGAGTAGGCGTTCTTAACATGTGGCATAACTTTACAGACACAGATTTAGGAGTTAGTCTTACTAGCTGTGTGACATTGGGCAAGTGACTCAAGATTCAGCTCAGTCTACCTTACACGTAAAATAGGGATAGCAACAATACCTCACCTACAGATAAAGCTGTCAGACTTCAGCATGTATCAGAATCGCCTGCAGGGTTTCTTAAAACAGATTACTGGGTCCCCACTCCCAGAGTTTCTGACTCAGGAGGTGTGGAGCCGGACCCTAAACTTGCATTCCTAACAAAGTTCCGGGTGATGCTAATGCTGCTGGCTCACTTTGAGAACCTTAGGCCTATCTCATAAGGTTGCTGTGAGGATTTAAAAAGTTAGTACATAAAGTGCTTAGAACTACACTGGCCCGTGACAGGTGCTAATACATATTAGCCAGGATAATCAGTTAGGATGGTACTCACTGCAACAGAAAATTCAACTCCAGTGGGTTGAACAGAAAGGAGTTAATATATGTTGTTTAACCAAAAATCCTGAGGTAAATCATCCAAGGTTGGCACCACTGTCCAAGAATGTCATGAAGTTCTCAGGCTCCTTCTACCTTCTTGCTCTTTATTCTGTGGCTTTCATCATTATGATGCATAATAGCTGCTGCTCCTCCAGGAATCTCGTCTGCATCCCAGATAGGAAGAGAAAAGGGCAAACAAGTACAGGGTAAAGAGTTGATGGAGCAGGCCAGCCAAGTCACACCCTCCTCTTTTATAAAGATTTTATTTTTTTAGAAATAAATATTTCCAGAAGCCCCTCAAAGTGACTTTCACTTGAATCCCAACAGTCAGACCCAGGTCACATGCCGCCCCAACTACAAGAGAGTCAGGAAAGGGAAGGATTTTTGTGTCTCTAACTACCATGGAGGAGGAAATCAAAGGAGAAGGGCATTTGGGATAAAGAATAGACAGCACCTCCCTAAGGTATCCATGAACACCCAGAAACTCATGCCAAGTATCAAGTGGATGTGTATTTTTCTGAGCCTTCATGAAATTTCTAGAGTCCAAAAACTAGGGCTCTCAAGCCCACATTTCTTGAGTCAGTCCAAATATTTTAACAAAAAGGATGTCCGTTCTCCTGCACACTCTTTCTCAGCCATCACATGAAATCATAAAGCCTGAGAGCATGGAAGCCTCTTAATTGCTGTCTCCCTTCCTTTTTTTAAAGATTCTACTAAACTTGTGAATGCTGCTTATACTATTTAAACACTCGTTTACAAGTAGCCCTACAGGGTATTTTGTGGTGTGTGTATATCTTTTAATGTAATGTCCCAAATAGAACATATACTTCTTTAAAAAAAGGCTTTGTATATTTTTTTCCTGTTTTATTTGCATAAAGTTGGGGAACAAGGAGCATTAACTAGAAATTAAACGCCTCTGTCCTGAATTTCAGGCTGGCATTAATCATTAGAGATTTGAGTTCCCTGACAAAAGAAACTGGATGGATATTTAAAGAACAGAGGCAAGACTGGATTTTTTTTCTGAGCATTAGAAGGATTGCTTAATTCGGGACTACAACCTAAACCCTGAGGGATCTGCTTTCTTCAACATATCACTTTCATTTAATTGGAAGAAGGAAGGCCTATGGACAGAAATGTTTACTTCATCCTGTTCCTGAAAACACTTAGATCAAAGTATTCATTCTAAAGTGTCAGCTGATCAGTGGGTACAACAGGTTAGGGAATGAGTTCTGAAATTATTAATATATTAAAATAGAGAAAGTTTAAAGATATTTAAAAATGGCGCAAAGCTTCATATTCTGGAAAAAGTAAATTTAGAAAGTGAACATCTGCTAGAAGGCTCACTTCCTATAGCAGAGGAGTCAAGAGCTTGGTGGAAAGAGCCTCACCACTTATAAACTGGCCAAGAGGATGCTCCAGTGTGCAGAGAAAAAGCGATTTACAAAAAACAAGGGACATTTTTTAATTAATGAGCTAACAACTTATAAAGTCAACCTTTAAATGAAATTCAGTTTGGTTTTGTCCTAACAATGTTATACGTAACATAGTTCCTTCCGTGCCAAGCTTTCTATGGTAGATCATTTTTATTTTTGAATATGCAACCCAAGCTTTCTTTTGTAGCTGAGACATCCTGACTCTCAACAGCAGGTGTCCTAGTTCTCTTATCTGGGCCTTAACCTAGTTATGGTTTAAGAAAATTCAGAAAAGGTAAATGTCCACTTTCGAGGCTCTTTGATGAGAAATAAAAATTTTTTGAAACTTGAAAACTCACTGATTCAGTTGATAGTCTCAGTTTTTGGCATCTCTGCTCTTCAACTATCAGAATAGAGCAGCAGTTGGCATATTTATTTGGGGCTGTCATAAAACCATGTTAACATTAATATGAACAGTTTCCTTAAATATGGATCCTCTGGTGTCAAATGAGATGTGAACTCTGGTCGGATACTTTCTCAACTAGTCACATTCACAAGTTCCCTTATTAGGTATTATGGGTTGACCTGAGTTCCCCCAAAATTCATACATTTGAGTCCTAACCCTCAGAACCTCAGAGTGTGACCCTTATTTGGAGAGAGGGTCTTTAGAGAAGCAAAATGAGGAGAAGTTAAAGTGAGGTCATTGGGATAGGCCCTAATGCAATATGACTACTGTCCTTATAAAAAGGAGAAAGATGAAAACAGAGACACGCATAGAGGGAAGACGATGTGAAGAGACGTGGGGAGAGGATGGCCATCTACAAGGCGAGAGAGACCTGAAACAGACCTTTCCCTCACAGCCCTCAGAAGGAATCAACCCTGCTGACGCTCTGATTTTGGACTTCCAGCCTCCAGAACCGTGAGACAATACACTTCTGCTGTTTAAGCCAGCCGGTTGTGGTGCTTTGTTACAGCAGCCCTAGCAAACTCTACAGCAGGGAGTCTCTGACGTCGAACAAAAGTTTTCTCTCACTCCTCATATTCTCTCTTCTTGCCTCATGCAAGGACACTGTTATACAAGAAAGGCTGGGCTGTGGCTGAAAATTTTCACACTTACAAACACAGAGTGTGAGCAAAAGTGTTGTGTGCTACTTTCATTCTGTCATGTTGCTGAAAAGACGTTGCTTCGTCATAATATTTTCTTTCCCTTTCCTACAGGCTGTGATTCAGTTTTGCCCATGTGGACAAGGACAATGCTCTGGAGACTGCAGAGCAGTGAGAAAAGCAAAGGCCCCTGGAGAACTTTTCGGAGAAGAGCTTCCAGAAGGCTGTGCCTTGCCTTTCAGAAGGACATTCATATGATAAATAAATTTGCTATCTTGCTTAAACCCTTGTTACTTTTTCTTTGGTGTACAAATCATACAAACAACCTAACTAATCTATGAAAGACAACAGAATAAGGGGCTGATAAGCGAGGAGGTGGCCAAAGTTTAACTCACTTACCTAGATTATACCAAGAGTCTCTTAACTGACTTTATTGCTTTTGGTCTTGCCCCTCTTCAACACATCCTCCACATTATAACTATAAAGTAATCGTTCTAACGTATAAACCTGGTTATGCTATGTTCTCATTTAAAAGCACTGCCTAGAGTTGTACCGTCCAAAATGGTGGCCACTAGCCATATGGAGCTAATAAAAGTAATAAAAATTCAATAAAATAAACTCAGTAGTACTAGCCACATTTCACATGTTCAGTAGCCACATGTGGCTAGTGATTACCATGGTGGACAACACAGATGCAGGACATTTCCATCATTATACAAAGTTCTCTTGGATGGCATTGGGCTGGAAGATGCATGTCTAAGTCCCCCACACAATCTGTAAATGCTTTCTCTCTCCACACTTACCTGCTCTTACTATATACTTTAGCTAAGGTCACCAGGCTATTTCTCAGCGTGAATTTGTTTATAATCCTGCTGCCTGGAAATTCTCTCTCCTCCACCTTGTCCACCTGGAAAACAACAATTCATTTTTTAAGTGTTACCTTCTCTATACACATATACCCCAAAAAAACCTAGAGGCATTGAAAGCAGTTCAAGAATTAATTCTGAGCATACTTTCTCTTTTATCTACAATACCTGCAAAAAATAGAAGATCCAGGAGGTTCTTTTTTTTTTTTAAAGATTTTATCTTTTTTCCTTTTTCTCCCCAAAGCCCCTGGTACATATTCTTAGTTGTGGCATGTGGGATGCCGCTTCAGCATGGCTTGACGAGCGGTGCCATGTCCGCGATTCTAACTGGCGATCCGAAACGGCGAAGCCCTAGGCCGCCGCAGCGGAGCATGCGTACTTAACCACTCAGACACAGGCCCACCCCATAGGAGGTTCTTTATACAAAAAGAAAAAAAGGGGCTGGCTCCATGGCTGAGTGGTTAAGTTTGCGTGCTCCCCTTCAGTGGCTTGGAGTTTGCCATTTCGGATCCTGGACGTTGACCTGCACACCGCTCATCAAGCCAGCTTTGGCGGCATCCCACATAAAAGAACTAGAATGACTTGAAACTATTATATACAACGATGTACTGGGGCTTTGGCGAGAAAAAAAGAAAAAGAGGAAGATTGGCAACAGATGTTAGCTGAAGGCCAATCTTCCTCACACACACACACAAAAAATTCACAACCCAACAAACAACTTGATTAAAAAATAGACAAAAGACTTGAACAGACATTTCTCCAAAGAAGATACACAAATAACCAATAAGAATGGGTAAAGATGCTCAACATCACTAATCATCAGACATATGCAAATCAAACCCATAATTGTATCACCTCACACCCATTAGGATGTCTACTATCAAAAAAACAGAAAATAAATATTGCTGAGGAGGAGGAGGAGAAATTGGAACCCTTGTACACTGTTGGTGGAAATGTAAAATGGTGCAGCTGCTATGGAAAACAGAATGGAAGTTTCTCAAAAAATTAAAAATAAAAACAGTATGATCCAGCAATTCCACTTCTGGGTATATACTTCAAGAACTGAAAGGAGGGTCTTGCAGAGATATTTGTATACCCATGGTTCATAGCAGCATTATTCACAATCGCCAAAAGGTGGAAGCAATCCAAGTGTCCATTGACGAATGAATGGATATAAACGCAGATGTGGTTGAAAGGGGTGTGTGATGAATAACAAGATACCCACTTCACATTTGTCACTCATTATCATATTTCTAGTTGCTGTTTTTTCCTGAATTGACAATTTGGTACACCCTGGTTCACGTATCTCATTCCCCTTTTCTAGACATTTCTTTCTTAATCAACATACTACTGAAGGTTTTCTTTGCAACAAATTTAAAAACCCAGATCTTTGCAATTACCATGATTGCTAGAGACATCATGCAGGAAATGGGTCCTCTTATGTACTGAACGAAAAGTTTGTGGAATGGTTGGGGGTCAGAAATCTTGATATAACTTGACTTTTTTATGTGGTAATATAAAAGTTAAAATGAGAGACTATAGCAGAAGCACTCCATTGGCTTAAAAGTTGTGAAATGTGAAACAAAATGGGGTCACTTATGTCTAAGGGCTTTAAACTGGAGCCGCGAAGCCATAAAGCAAATGGGGCTTACACACATCCTCACTGGGCTGAACGTGAACTTTCAAACTAAGTCAAGACACGAATATTCTGAGAAATCTGCAACTTGTCACAGTGACAGACCTGTCTCCCTCTAGCTAGCCCTAGCAATCAATTATGTTTAGCCAAGATTAGCTTTCTGCCACCAACTCTAATGAACATTCTTTGTAATGCAAACCTCCCTCTTTTTCCTTTAAAAGCCCCTGCCTCTTACTCCCTAGTGGGATACTATTTGAGTTGCTACTCTTATCTCTGCTCCCTGAATTGCAATTCTTTGATCCCAAAATAAATGCCTCTCTGCCTCTCATTTTGGCTCTTTATTTTTAGGGTTAACAAAGTCAGAAACATAGGCTTTGCTGTCATATAGACATGAATTCAAACCCTTGGTTTTGAGACTTACTAGCTATATGACTTTGAACATATTACCAGGTTAAACTCTCTGAGCCTCAGCTCTACCTCTGTGAAAAACGGATGTGCATCTCTCAAGCAGGGCTGTGAGGATTACATACCATTTGTAAAGTACTTAGTAGTATCTGGCATATAATTCCTCAGTAAGTGTTATTATAATCATTGCAACAGAACAAAGATCATTTGAAAGATAATTAAAAAATATTAGAGCTTTAAGAATATCACTGACTTTTTACATTAACTCCTAACAGAAAAGACACTGGAATTCTATCACTGAGCACCCAGCAGTGCCAGAAAATCCTTACAGGGATTTTGCTTTTGTGAAGAAAATATGGTTAAACAGAGAAAAGTATTGCTGAGTTCCTCAGATTAGATAAGGATAAAATGAGAACTATCTTCCTCTATCCATTTCTTGCATTATCCAAGTTTTGGACTCAGTACTTTGCTGGTAGATTTCATTCGAAGAATCGCACACACGAAATTAAGTGCTAATTAAGCCCGCAGTGCCTCGACTAGGCAGTGTCAGAAGAATGGTTTCTGCACAGAAGAATAAAGGTGAGATGCGCCTCTTGGATCTGACAATAGCCCAGTGGCTACCATCACCAGCTGCACATTAGCATCACCCGGGAAATTTAAAAGCTCCCCAAGCGATTCACAGTTATAGGCAGGCTTTGGAGATGGACCGCTACTGTCTGAGGACCACCTCCCCGCCGTCCCCCCAC
Source organism: Equus asinus (assembly GCF_041296235.1). Lineage (NCBI taxonomy): Eukaryota > Metazoa > Chordata > Mammalia > Perissodactyla > Equidae > Equus > Equus asinus. The sequence goes on from NC_091797.1 coordinate 42,843,136, forward strand.
CCCCTCATAGCATTACACATCTCATATTTACCTGATGCCCAGAATCATCAAACAGTGCACTCACCACAGTCACAACACTTCTGCCTTCCGGGTAACGGTTTTCCACAAGGTTCTATTATCCAGAGCAGGCGACCTCCTCAGCACCAGTCGCTCGAGAACCTGAATCTCTCCCTGCATGTGTCCCTCCCTCACAACCACACCCATAAACAGTGACTTATTACCGCCCGCGAGGCCAGGCTGCTTCCCGATGGACCTTCTCCGGTGGCGACATCCAGGCCTGCGCCATCTGCTCCCAGGCCAGATGAGTCTTAGCACAGTTGTCACCTTCATTCCCTTCCAAAACTCGCCGAAATTGCTTTGGGGTCTGGAGGCGAGGAGCAGGTGTTTATGTGCCTTCATCTTCCCTTTGTCACCTCCAGAATTTTGCAGTCTGCTTCTTCTGAGCAAGAACGTGGGCCATGGGTATACCAACTCTTGTCCCAGACTTAGGTTTCTCGACTTTGCCGAAGTCCCACCTTCATCAGGTTAGAGGCTCCGAAGCCTGGCCTTTCTGGAGCCGCCTAAAGCACCTGGCCTCCCTGCTTGGGCACCGGATTCGGGGTGTTGGTTCCCGAGATCGCGGAGGCCCACTTCCAGAAAAACAAGACCGCGAACACTTTAGCCTCTGGGGTCGCACGAACGGACAGGGGTTTACCTCCCCCAGCGTCATTTCCAGGGCTACTCTAGGAACCTGGGAGGTTCCTGCGTCTCGGTGGTTGTTTCTAGCTGTTGATGCTCCACGTGCTGGTCTCTCTTCGCCCTGCTTTGTAGCGGGGCGGGAAGGGTTTAGGTTTGACAGAGAAATTGTTTGAGAAAGCTTCAAAAGTACATATACAAAGATAGAGTAGTATAATGAATCCGATGTACGTGTACATACTTCACACCATCAACAATTATCAACTCATGGCAATCTTATTAATCTATGACCCAACTCTCATTCCTCCGCACAAATTGAAGTAAATCTCGGACGGATGTCATTGATAAATTTAACACAACCCGGACTAAGGTGAAGTGAGTGAGGCACTTGGCTTGGGCACAAAATTTAGGAGGCTGCCAAAAAGCTTAGAAATCGAAACAAATATTTTAAGGTAATTTTTTAAAATCAAAATTAATGCAAAAAATCCATAATGAACACCATTTCAAAATTTTTCATAGAGAAATTATCGACTTTTCCTTTTGCCTCAAACTCCTATATAATTGACATAAGATTAATATATACTTAAGTATCTCTAAAAGATAAGGACCTTTTTAAAGAACATAATCACAATACCATTATTACTTCTAAAAATGATAACAAAAACAAGATCACCAAGAATCTAATCATTGTTCAAATTTTACCGGTTGTTTTATATATTTTATAAATATATTCTATAATATAAAAAGCATATATGTGATAAATATGTACTCTTTTAAACAATTCATTGGACAAGTATGGTTCAAGTTTTTTGAATCTATAGTTTCTCTCTCTCTCTTTCTCCTTTTACTGTATTTTTAGAAGAAACTTGAAGTTTTCTACAGCCTAGATTTTGTTTCCCAGGGACTTTCAAGAATGCACACATCAGAAAAGTCCAGTCCCTCGCTCCAGTGTAGGGAAGGAAAAATAATCTTTCTGTCTATCCCTCTAAGCTCCCAGCTCCAGTCCCTGTAACGAATGGCAGAAACAGGAAAAAAACATACAAGTTTATTTATTATAAGTTGTATGTGACATAGGAGCCCTCATAAGGAAATAAACTCCCAAAGAAGCAGCTAGAGTTAAATGTGTAAATAATGAATCAGATAAAGAGCAGTAAAATTATGAAAAAATGACAAAGCAAAGGGACGTGGGCTAGCATAATTAGTTGGATAAAGTGACAGGAGGATAAGGGTTAATTTGTACAGATTTTCCTCTGCCTCAACTTTCCATCGTTGATAATAAGGATCTTAATTTCCACTTGGCATGAGGAGGACATTTTTCACACGGGAATTTTCATCCTGAAAAAATGATATCTAATTTGGTTCTCATACCCACTGTATAAATATCCACAGTTTCTTTATTACAAAGATAAGTTTCAGATCCAATGTATTTTTTTTTCTTTTGATCAAAGGTTAATAAATACATCTCAGTCCCTTAGTGTAGATTTTGCTTTCCTGGAGAGGATTGTAACTGGAACTTTTCCTGGCTTATCCTACACTGACCAGCCATCTTTTGCTGTGGAGTTCATTGTGTCAAAGGAGGCTCACATACGAATGAAAGGACTACATACCACACTCAATATTATTCCATGGTATAGGGTCTTAAAGCTTCTGTCTATGATGAATTCTTCATCATACATAATTGAGAATTAGGAACATGGATTCTTAATGAAGCATTTATTTATATTCACTCATTCACTTTGATATTATAAACTTCTGGGTTTTACAGAACATCTCAAGGAATTTTCAACCCAATACCTAAATAAAATGACTAAAATATAGTTAAAAGACAATAGCCAAACAAGTGAATAATATGATGCAACCCAAATATATACAAGCACTAGAGAAATAGTATCTGTGTCTTCTCTGAGTGGGGATCATTAAAAGTTGAATAAGATAAAGCTTTTCCTGAAAGTCATTCGAAATCATTAACACAGGGTATACCCTTTCTCCACTTCTCTGGTGCCAGAAGAAGGAGCTTTGACTAGAAAGCTTTCTACTTTCCTTTACAAATAATTGGTTTCTCTCAAAACAGATCCTCCTGTTCAACAAAAGGTCGTTTTTATATGAGAAGTATTTTTCCACATTTTAAAAAATATTTGTAAAGACCTACTCCATTTTTAGATTATCTGTAAAGCTTGGCTTCTAACCAAAGGCTTTTCTATATCATTATGCTGCTAAAGCTTCTTCATCCTATGTGTTCACCAGCCAGTGTTCACTAAGGACAGAGTTTGCCATAAGCTTATCCTGTCTCTCCTACAGAGTTTCCCAAATGCCTCTCTAAATGGTTATCAAGCTCACAGCCTTGTCTGCGATCACATATAAAGAAGCATTCCAATTTTGTCTGCTAGATATCTCTTCCAGGTAGTTCAATTTTCATAGAAATTTCTTGTTTTGTAGCCAATTCTGCATTCTTGTTCCTTGCTTTCCCACCTGAAGAGTTTGCCATGTAAGTAGTCACCATCCACTCTAATAGGGTAACAACCTCCTTCTCCCCCTCCCACAGGCAACATGCATTAGAAGCCCTTTCAAACAATACATGGGCAGGGTTATAAGTCAAATAAGAACCCAGGAGAAGAGGTGGGTGTTAAAGATTGAGAGAAAAAAGTTAGAAATATCTATGGAAAAAATGAACAAGAGGGAGAGAGAAACAGAGTATGATGCCTGGGGTATGAAGCTTATGTGAACAAAAGAACAATAGGAAAGAAGTAGGAAGGGGAAGCTCTCTTAGCTAGTGGTAATGGTGGGTAATGCAACCAGGATGGAGTGGTGGGGCAAAAAGAAAATCAAGGAATATGGACAGTGATAAGATATAAAAAGAAAAACAAGGGTCATAATCAGTGGAATGAGTACAGAGAAAAGATTATTATGTCTGTGGGTAAAATAGGAAATAAAAGAGAGAAATACGGTATTTGCCAATCAGATAGAAGAGTAAAAGGGTCAGGGTCTGTGAAGGGGTAAACTCTGTAGACTGGTTTCTGATGGGTAAACTCATTGTGCAGTAAGCCAATCAAAAACTCAGGAGTCATTTACAATGTTCCTAATGTCAAGGTCTTCTCTTATACTCCGTTAACCGCCTAAACTCCTTTAAACTTTACTTTGCTTCAAATATGGGCCACGACTTTCATATACTCTTTTTTTGACTCAATCTTCTTGGCCTTTCTCTACTTCTCACTATTTACCTTCATCACAACTGCAGTAGGCAATGTTGATAACTAATCAGCGTTCTTAGTTGCAGAAAACAGAATCCACTCTAACTATGTTAAGTCAAAAGGGATTTCTTATGAGTCCACAGAATTTCTTGGAAGCCAGAATCTAGTGTGGATACTATACTGCCAGAAGCACCCAGCCAGGAAAAACACCCAGTCACACTATGAAATTGTGTCATTAGAAATCCTACTGCTGCCACTTTCTGTTCCACAAAACCCTAGATTTTCTGTCACAGTAGCTGCAGATAAACTAAAATACCCCCAAAAGCAAGCATGCGTGAAAGGATTTTAATCTAATATGGAACTGGAGGATCTGAAATGGAGAATCTCACACATGTGGCCTCAGAACGGAACTTAACTGAGAGACTGATTTCCCCTAAATGCCTGATTTGCAGATGACTAAGACATACCTCCTGACCAACGAACATCCTCCCAGAATCTCTCCCCATCCTCAAGCCAATGAATTTACCACTTGGACTCTGCCCAGACTTCCCCCTCTTTACCCTCCTTGCCCATAAATACATCCGGCCCCAAACCCTCAATGGACTCTCCTGTAGCTTGCCGTAGCATGACTTTCCTGAATTGCAATTCCTCTGCTGTTTCTGAATAAACTCAATTTCTGGGAATTCGAGCTTGCCTCAGTTTACCTCTTTATTTAGGTTGACAAATGCCAGAAGAACTATCCAGCCTTCATCTCAACAACATTCATTTCTCCAAGTCTCACACAAGTGCGCCTGCTCAGCAAAAGCTATGTCACAAAGGGAATCCTAGCAACAAGGGGGTCTGAGAAATTGAGCTTTCACCCATTCGGGCTCCAGTGTAGAGGAAGGCACACTACAATGGGGTTGCAGAGGTATAGAGTGAGCCAATCTATGTTACTGGTCACAGTTGGTACCTGGTACCCATTATACCTTTTCTCCTTAACATAACAGATTTTGTTCACATTTCCACTACTCATACACAGAAACTAGATAACTCAGGGATTCTACCCTCATTTTAAGGTCCAGGGACAATTCAGAATTAGTCTAAGATAAATACGTAAATTCTGTGCCCTTATAGGTGATTGATTCAAGAATTTAGGTTTAAACCGATAAGCATATGGTATTCCCCTGCTAGGTATTATCAGTTCGGAGGTGGGCAAGGGACCTAAATTGGCATAATCAGACTTTCATGGTTGGGAGGAGAAGTTATGACTTCCATCTGAGTCAAGAGCAAAGAACAGATTGCCCCAGGTACTTCCGGCAGCAATGTTAATGATAGCTATAAGGCTAGACAGCCTGAGGGTAATGCCAACACCAGAGGGAGGCGGAACGGAGCAGATCACAGAGAAATAGAGTCAGAATCATGATCAAACGCCCATCCTACCTCGGGACTTGCTGTTAAATAAGATATTATATTCCTTTCCTCAACTAATTAAAATGAGATTTTTCCTTTTTTATTTTGCAGCCAATTGATGCATCTTAATACAATAGTCTCAATAGTTCGAAGCTCTCAATTAAATCTGGCAATGTTGAACATCTTTTCATGTGCCTGTTGGCCATCTGTATGTCTTCTTTGGAAAAAAGTCTGCTCATATCCTCTGCCCATTTTTTGATCAGGTTGTTCTTTTTCGTTGTTGTTGAATCATATGAGTTCTTTATATATTTGGAGATTAACCCCTTGTCTGATAAATGATTTGCAAACATTTTCTCCCAGTTGGTGGGTTGTCTTTTCATTTTGTTCCTGGTTTCCTTTGCTTTGCAGAACCTTTTAATCTGAGGTAGTCCCATTTATTTATTTTTTCTTCTGTTTCCCTCCCTGAGTAGACCTGGTATTCAAAAAGATACCACCTATGTCAGAGTGTCCTGCTATCTTTTCTTCTAAGAGTTTTATGGTTTCAGACCTTACTTTCAAATCTTTAATCCATTTTGAGTTAATTTTTGTGTATGGTGTAAGATAATGGTCTACTTCCACTCTTTTGCATGTGGCTGTCCAGTTTTCCCAACACCATTTATTGAAGAGACGTATCTTTCTCCATTGCAGGTTCTTGGTTCCTTTCTCAAAGATTAGCTGTCCATATGCACACAGAATTTTTTGTACTCTAGTTTGTCACTTAATATTTCTTTCACACCTTTTCATGAAGGAGAATAGATTGCCATACTGAAGAATGAGAGATCAATAAATATTTATTGAAACTATACCTAATTTCCTTTGATTATTGGGCAGCTTGGTATATCGTACGGCTTAAGAAAGAAAATGGTTTGTTCACAGTATAATAGAAAATTAAGGATATCATCTCCACCCACCTCCTTCCCTGGGTTGGAAAAGCCTACACTTTGTGCAATGGGTAAGAAGTTTCCAGAGTCAACTCCTGGCTGGCAGGACCAACTTATTTGAAAATAGGCTCTGCTTTTGACAATGTACAAGGTTGAAAGTGCAATTTGAAATATCCAAGATACTAAGGGAAAAGTGCAAATGCAAAACAATGAGTAAATAATTATGCTCTCTTTCGTGTGAAAAAGAAGAAAAATAATAATCAACATAAATATTTACATGTATATGCATAAAGAAAATCAGTAAGCATAAACGAAAAATTAAGGACAGAATTTACCTATGGGAGGTGATGCTGAGAAATGGGCTGATGGAAGACAAGGATGGAAGAGAAACTTTTCAATGTATCTTTTTTTAGTTTTTGCTTTTTGTAACAAGTGAATGTATTGTGTATGCAAGAACACTTTAAAAAATGAGCATGCAGAGTATAAAACAAAACACAATGTTATAAATAAAAATTTTATAAACAAAAGTTTTGGAAAATTTTTCTTTCACATTTTCTAATCTTGGTTTTTCTTAGACCGAAGTGGGGAATGCAGGATGACCCACAGTGAGTGATATGAAGGCTGAGTGGTTTTACAATTTGTTTTCCGAGGAAGGAAGCAAATAATTGTTTTATCTCCAAAAAAGGTTTCCACACAGGAAAAAGAAACAAAACTAAATAAACGCCCCTTCTGATACCTTCTAACTGCTATGTCTCTGCTACCGTTTTCACCTTGGGCGTGTTCACTTTGAGAGCGAGGTGGAGGAGACAAGTCCTGGGGAAACGAAACGCCCCGACCAGGAGATCAGTTTCCTTAGCCCACCTAACTTTTCAGGACCCTTCAGAAAGGAAGTTGAAAGTCCTACTCCGCGCAGTCCAGACCAGAGATAAGAACACTAAGAAGTGAGAGGAGGCCTGTGTTACTCTCCATTTTGGAGGACAAAATTACCGACTAGACTTGGCCCGTACGGGGATCGAACCCGCGACCTTGGCGTTATTAGCACCACGCTCTAACCAACTGAGCTAACCGGCCAAGCTGCAGGTCCCTTTCTTTCAGATTGTAAACGACACTTAGCATTGTTTTCTTGAAGTTTTTCTTTAGAAGAAGAGAGAATTGCTTTCGCCCTTCTTCCCATCTTTCCCTACTGGCGGGGAAGAGGAGTGAGGAGGGGGGAAAAGCTCCATATTTTGCCTCAAGGAGCCGTCCTACTTCCGGAAAAACTTAGTCTTTCTCAAACCGCCAGTTATGACCCGAGAAGATTCAGGCCAACGTCCCGCAGCAGGGCTTCCCGAGACCGTGACGGGCGGATCACGAAACTGACCACAGACCCCCGAAGGACTTGGCTCCCGCGCGCGGGATCCGGATTCCTCGCCGCTCTGGAGACCATTTCAAGCAGTTCAGCTCCTCCCGGAGACCTCGGGACCCGGGAACCTGCACCCTCTCGCCGCCTGGCCTCGGGATGTTCCGCAGTCACTGAGACCCTGAATCCACATCCTCGTGTGCCGGGCTTTAGGCTCCGCGCGGGCAAGTCAGGGACTTGGCGCTGCAGTGCCGATCATCGGACGCTTGGTGGCGCCCGAGCGCGAGACTAGGGTCCGCGGGGGCGAAAGAACCACGGAGATGGCCTCCGGTGAGCAGCTGACCCAACCGCGTCCCTGGGCAGAACAAGGACGCCCAAATCAATGACAGGGGATGTCGAAGCCAGGGCGTCTCCGGCGTCGGGACCGTTATGTGGGCCGGGGAGAAACGCCGGGGTCTGGAAGGGGAGGAGGAATCGAGGCCCAGTTCGGGCAACTCATAGGACGGAGGACTCTTTTTGAGAGTCACAACTTCGATACGCGCCCTTTCCAGCCTCGACCTGATCCACCTGCTGGCAGGTGTCAACCCAGGGAAGGGCCACTAGAGCAGCTAATTCCTGAGTCACCCTCTGCTCTCTGCTAGGTTCTACTCCCCTCCTCCCGCCATGACTATTTCTAAGCTAGAGATAGTAATATTTTCAGAAGTTAATTGGCCTGTGTACGTTTTAAAAGCCTTCTTCATGCTCTCTCCCTCCATTTGTAAGTACACGTGTGTGCATATATATCTACATATTACATAGTCTTCTTTTGGATATGCACTACTAATATATAAAGTGTTTAGTACTTGAAACACGTTTTTCTCGAGAAATGAGAATCACGTCCTTTGATTAGCTACTTTGGCATTTATTTTCTAACTTTCCATTTCAAATGTTTGCTTTTAATATCATAAATGTAAATTATTCTTCTGGTCCTTTAGCACCTTTTACGAACTTTGTACATCTTTTGAATCAACTAGTAGATATCTTCATTTGTTTTGTTCTGTGGGGAAAATTCTGCAAGTTTTAGAGCAGAATATTATTATTATTAATATTCTTGTTTTACTCGGGCACTTGCTGTGGGAAATGACTTCTGAAAGCCTGGCTTACATTCAGACTGACTCAGACCTGTAGAGATCAAAGTAAGCATCAGTCACCCCCTTTTTGTTTAGGTCAGTTGCCTGAGAAACAGACGCTGAGATGGAGATTTGTGTGTAGGAGGTTTTTTGGGAAGGCCCTTATAATCACCAGCTACGAGAGAGTGAGGGAAGCAGGATTGGGAAGAAGCAGAAACTGAACTTGATGCAGTTGAAACAGGCCTCCGTCAGTCTCAGGGGGATATCTATACCTGGAATGGCCCTTCAGAAATGTCCTGAATGGTTGGGGGGGGGGGGGTGAGAGGATGGGGAGCTGGGCAGGCCTTTTTATTCCTCCTTCAATCAGTCTTGGATTTGGACTGTCACCTGGGGTTGGTGTAACTTTGAGCAAGATGACTCTCTTCTGTTGAGGTCAAGGCCCAGAGACCAACCCAGCTGTGAACCATTAGCAGTCAACGTTCCTGAAGTTGAGGAATATCTAGTCCCTGTATTCATCCTTCCAAAAGATCCTTTTGTTTTGACTGAGACCAGATGTCTATTCTTTTTTTCTTTCAAATCACTTGGCAAACCAATTACTAGGAGCATTATGGATAAGAGAATAGCAAAATTACGTCCAAATAATACGTAACTCAGGGCATTCTTAAGGCTGGCTCCGTGGCTTAGCTGGTTAAAGCGCCTGTCTAGTAAACAGGAGATCCTGGGTTCGAATCCCAGCGGGGCCTGTAGTTGCCCTCCTTTTCGTGAACTAACGCCAAAGTATAAGATATTTTCTCTAGTTGAATAGGAAACAACTTGAATTTACACCAAATGAATCTTCTAATACTCGGGCCTTACACTTTGCTTGGGAAAAATGGGGTACCGTGTATAAGGGAACAGAGGTAGAAGATTGAACAATGCCATTCCCAGTACATATACCAAGAGTAATTTAAGGACTCTTAATATTTGTCCCAACATCATGATATTAGCATGGATAGGTAGCCTAGCCTAGCTGATGTTTGCCCCTGTGTCCTACCGTTTGAGATCAAATGATAGAGATTCAACAGCTTTAAAAACATGCCCTTTCAGATGTCCTCTGGATTTGCGTGATTATTGAGAGAGATTAAATTGTTTTTGGAACCTCAGAACCCTCAACATACTCGGAATAGAGGTGGCACTCAGTGATTTGAATGCACTGAAGACAGTGGTCCACGGTCTGTGGCGGTGAGTTTAAATCCTCCACCTTTGAATCTTCCTGGCCACTGACCACATCTTCTAGTAAACCTGCACTTTCCCTTTGCCTTTTTGCTCTTAGTCCTATTCTAAAGGAAAATAAGGGGGAAAAATAAAAGAAAGAGCTAAAAAAAACCCCACCCTTATTTAAGGTTTAAGTTGAGTACAGTAATCACTGTTCCTACTTTTTAAATGATTCTGGACTCCAGGACATCACTGAAATTTTTGAAAAGAGGAGAATATGATGTCATCTTAAAAGAATGGTTCTTTTAACAAACATGGTCCTTATAACAAAACATGGAAAGTATCTAACAAGAGACTGGAGGCAAATGAAAAAGCATTTTGAGACCTGCAGTCTTAGACATTTTCTAAGCAGATATTTACGTAAAATGTCTGAAGAAGACATCAATTCCTGAAAACTATGGTGTTTCTGTTTTATCTGTGCTATTTCTGTGGTCTTTCTAAAATCTGTCTTACAATTATCTGTCACACTCTACAGTTGCCCACTCCCCAGTCCTTAGCAGCGTGCACAGAATTCTACAAGCAATGGATTGCATTGTAAGCACCTTCTTACTCTTCACTGCCATGGCCTAATAGATTGAATACTTCTTTTTTGAGCATCCGGGAATGCAAATGTGTCAGAACACTGACATTTCAAGGAACCCCTTAAAATGGAATTGAATCTAATCAATGACATCCTGTACCTCCAGAAGAGCTGAGTTCTTAGCAGTACTGAATGATAAAAGGTTGTTACTTTATAAAACAACTTGAAACTAGTCCTGGACACTTATATTTGTGTCTTTGCTAAAGGAACTTCTTTCTAATCAAAATACGATTTCTTTCCTGATCTAAGTTATTCTTTATTCAAAACTCCTTCCCCATTAAATGTTCCATGGCTTGGGATCTTCAAAGGGACAGCTGCTCTTTTGTGCTCTTATGTAGGCCTGGTCTTGTCTTAGGCCAGCTGTGTGGTTCTTTCCCCTTCATGTCCAGGTATTCATTCCCAGCGTTGGGCAATGGATAAACTCTGGTAAACTGATTTGAATGAAATGGCCCTAAAAAGCTGAAAGGTAAGGCATGATGATGATGGAAAATGTTGGGGAAGAGAAATGGTTGGGAAGTGTTTCCACTTGGTGTCTAAGCAGAGAACTTTAGGTATGTGAATTGAATGTGAAAATGACTGCACTATGGAAAACTACTTCCAAATATTCTTACTCTGCAGACTCAGCTGACATCTTCTGGATTCAACTGTCCTTGTTACCTGTTTTCATACTTTCTTCTCTGTGTTGGAACTGTTTAATGCTTAGTCTGTCTACAATTCCACATAAACAACACACCAAATTCAGGAGTCTTGAACACCCCCAGATTAAGTTTTAAGTTTTCTGACCCTTGTACCTAAACCATGATCACACATGGAAAAATCTCAAGCATCTTCACACTTTCCAGGGCTGACTTTTATATCTTGGCTCCATTGCTGAGTCTCTGGAGTTGATCCTTCCTGCACCTCTCAGAATTTCTTCATCCACTGTGAGGGCCTTGGTTGCCTGCCTGGAGCTGATCTTTCAAAATATTCTCATCTAAAAGAGGTCTCTCCTTGGCTTCAAACTCGTATTCCTTCTCCACCTGGATCTCATGTAGGTACCACTAGCACAGGACACCAGAAACTCAAATGATCATCAATCCCATTGGAAACCTCTGGTTAAACTTCACTGCTCCCACCGAGTTACCCCACATCAAATCATCACAAAGTCTTGCTGACTTTACTTTCAGCATATGTGAGATGTCTTTTCCTTCTGTCCTTCTACTGGTCCCTATTTGTGTCTTCAATATCTCTTCTTCACTACAATCTGCAGCAGCCTCCTCCTGTTCTTATCTACAAGATTGGCCATCTGAAGCCATTCTCAGCACAGCAGACAAAGTCTCTGGTTTAAAATACAAACCATCATTTCCTCCTTAAAATTTCCCAATCTTAAACCTTTCTTCTTTTTCTAGTATATGCATTTAAATCTATATATTTCCCTCTAAGCACTGCTTTAATTGCATATTGTACTTTCATTCATTCAGTTCAAAATATTTTCTAATTTCCATTGTACTTTTACTTTGATTTGTGGGTTATTTAGAACTGCAATGCTGAAGTTTCCCAGTATATGAGAATTTTCTAGTTATCTTTTTGTTGTTGATTCATAGTTTAATTCTGTTATTGTCAGAAAACATTTTTAAAAATTATTTTAATCCTTTAAAATGTATTGAGACTTGCTTGATGGCCCTGTTTTGGTGAATTTTTCATATACACTTGAAAATAATGTGTATTCTTGCAGTAGTTGGGTGTGGTGTTTTATAAATGCCAATCAGATCAAGTTGATGGGTTAACAGCTATGGTTCAAGTCTTCTGTATCCCTACTTATTTCCCATTTTCTTTCAGCTTCTCATCAGTTAGTCAAAGGGGTCTTTAAAATCACCAACCATAATTGTGATTGTTCTATTTCTCATTTTAGTTTTCCTAGTTTTACTTCATATAAGAATTAATATGCCTTCTCTATGAATTGATCATCTTATCATTATGAAATACTCCTCTTTATCTTTGGTCTTACTTTTTACCTTGAATTTTACTCTGTCTGATGTTGAAATATCCACACCAGCTTTCTAATAGTTGGTGTTTCCATGGTCTGTCTTTCCCCACCACTTTACTTTCAACTTGTTTTCTTGTTTTTCAAATGTCTCTTGTAAGCAAGACACAGTTGGCTCCTGTTTTTCTTTATTTTATTTTACTATCTTGCCTGCCAATCTCTGCGTGTTTTAATAAAGTGTTTATCCTATTTACATCAAAAGCAATTATTTATATTCGGGTTTAAGTCAATCATCATGTTGTTTTCCATTTGTCCTACTTGTTCATTGTTCTTCCTTTTCTGCTTTCCTTTGAATTAATTTCTATTATTCAATTTATCTTTTGTTTAACCTAAAATGCATTATCTTTTCTCTCCAGTTGCTTTTAAGATATTTTTAATCTTCAGTTTTCAAGCATTTCAACATAATTTGGCTAGTTATAGTTCTCTTTATGTTTATCCTGCTTGTCATTTGCTGAGCTCATTGAATCTATGAGTTGATGTCATATTTTTTTTATTGAGTTTAAGATTAGTGCACTTTAATGTATGTAAGTTACATCTTGATTTAAAAACAAAAACAAAAACACTTCCCTGACGATATCTACACTCCAGGAATTGAAGGTTAGTCTCCAGTCCCTCAATCACTTTCAGATTAAAATATACCTGCTTTGGAAAGAACATTCCTTCTTCCTTCTGATCTGGCCCACATCTTATCATTTAGTCTCATTTCTTTCCATGCCCTGCTTCAGATCCTTGGATTTTCCCTCAAAGACCAGGCCCACTCCATTCAGTTTCTCATGACAAAATTCTCTTTCTAACCTCTATACAACTTACACAGTTCTTTTCATGTGTTAAGTCTCAGATCTGGTGTCATTTTCTCTAGGAAGCCTTCAAGGGCACTGGGGCAGTTTCCAATTTTTTGGCTGTTCTAGACAGACTGCTTTGATCATTACAGCGGAAATATTTAGTGAACGCATCTCTGTTGGTAGATGATATTGTTGATTTCAATAAATGTAAATTCTTCTGCAAGCAAAAGACCTAAGACATCAAGGAACATTTACTTGCAAATATTGAGAGCCGGGTTTCCGTAGTGTAGTGGTTATCACGTTCGCCTAACACGCGAAAGGTCCCCGGTTCGAAACCGGGCGGAAACATGTTTCTTTTATGTGTTGCTTGAGTCTTTCCACTTCCATTTAGATACAAATCTGCACCTTCTTTTTGCAGTCCCAGACTTAAAAACCTACACGAACCTGTGTGCTCCTTTTGAGGTCCAGGAATTTAAAATGGAAGCTGTCCTGACGCCACGTGCTCTGAAGCCGGCGTCTCCCCACCACCCCTCCCTGCACATCGCGGGGCCCCTCTTTCTCCTTTCACTCGGCCTCCGCAGCCTGGAAAGGCTGAGGGGCCCGAGTGGTGTCAACCGGAGGAGGCGTCCACGGCAGAGGACCCCACCTGTGCTGCGCCGGGGGACTGGCTCCCTTGGAATCCCGAGAGCGGGACGCGTGGGTTTCCGCGAAGTGACTTTCTCACGAACTTCAACGAAAGAAAAGTGCTCTGTCTCGAAACTGAGCCGCGACGGCCACCGAGTGTCAACAGCCTTCTCTGGTAATTATTATTAGTAGTAGTAGTAGTACCATACGATATTTCCAAAATCATCAGGCGTGGAAGGGGAAGAAGCGTTGTGGAGAGGAGAAGGGGGGTGGAGGACTGAATAAGGAGAGATTCCCGCCCCCAAGACCTCCCCGAGGATCTGTATTGGGCGAAGGAGACTTTTACTTTCATTTTCAGGACCACCGTTCTCCCTTCTTTCCCACCACCCCCAGACGGATCTGCTGGGACTTGTTTCTCCGTGGGGCTTGATTTTAAACTATTCAGCTCGAGTGCGTTCCCCGCACAGTGGGAAATGCTGGCGCGCCTTGGGCTGCGGCGGTGGGCTGAGCCCGGCGCTGGGCCGGACCTGAACCCAGCCCCCCACCACGCTCCGCAGCCCCAGGGCCGCCTCCGGGCGCTCACTCGTGGCCTGCAGCCTCCTCTTCAATGGATTCAATGCGACTTTCTCCCGGAACTCAGCATCGAGCATCCAGCTCCACTCGAAGTGGCGCCCAGCAGGCGGAGATCGCCCCGGATGAAGGGAAGGATCCTGACCATCCCTGAAATTAGTTTAGTGTACGCGCGGAAATAAGAAAGGGTTTAAAAGTTTCGTGAGTTGTGTTTCATAACGTATTTTGCTAAAAATCAAGAACTTAACAGGGACAGTTTTTCTTCTGGAATGGACATAACACTAGAAGGAGGATGCTTGCACTTTCCTAACCCACGTTCAGGGAAATTGCTTTGTCTTTTTCCCTAGTGTCAAACTCAGTTAACATCAGCGCCTGCGCTAAGTGACCACACGGGGGCGACAGAGACTGGGATCTCCGGGTGGGGAGCCAGCGCTTAGAATTTGCCAAGGTTCCCGTCAATGGACCAGGAGGATTCCCACGCTCCTTCTGATATGAATTCTTCCAAACTTATTGGGGGAAATTTAACTGGCTTTTCATTAGAAGTTAAGTCACATTAGATCTCATATTCTGAATATTTGGGCTGGGTGAAGGGAAGAGGAAAGAGAAACTAGCATTTTAGGAGTCTGATATATACTATACATTTTACAGATGTTGTATTCTACAACATTCATTATATGTAACTGCCCACAATCCCGACCCTTAGGTACTTCTCCATCCACATGTCAGTCTATGTTCCATAGGTGTGGGCCTCCAGGCAATCAGTTTCTCTCCTACCACTGGACTTTGCACATGAAGTCCTCTCTAGCTGAAAAGTTTTGTGCTTACCTCTTTGCACAGTTATCTCTTGCTCATGCTTAGATCTCAGTTGGTCTTAGATCTCTACTTTTTCTGGAAAGACTTCCTTAAAATCCCTAAGTGAAAGTCCCATATTCTTCATAGTACTATGTATTTTCTTTCCTTGAATGTTTTACATTTATCAGTGAGATAACATGATTAATGTCTGTCTTTCTCACTGGAATGTGGTAAGTTGCATGAGGGTGGGAGCAGTGTCTGGTTTCATTCATCCATGAGTCCACATTGCACTGCATATGCCTAGTACATAATAGGCATCCAATGGACACTGTTGTTAAGACTGAACCTTTACCATGATTCTCTGAGGAAGATATTATTCTCCTGATTTAGCAAAACCCTGTGGTAGATACATAAAAGATGATGAGAAAGGAATCTAAGCATACCACTAAAGAAAGTCATCAAACCACAAAAGAAGAGAGCAGGAGAAGAAGAAAGGAACAGAGGAACTACAAAACAGCCAGAAAACAATTTACAAAATGGCAATGGGTATCTACCTATCAATGATCACTCTAAATGCAAAGAAACTAAATTTTCTAATCAAAAGACAAGAGTGGCTGAATGGATAAAAGAACAAGACCCATCACTATGCTGCCTACAGGAGACTCACTCCAGATGTAAGGATACACACAGATGAAAGTAAAGGGGTAGAAAAAGATATTCCGGGAAGATGGAAAACAAAAGAAAGCTGGGGTAGCTATACTTATATCAGATAAAATAGACTTTAAAACAAAAACTGTAATAAAAGACAAAGAAGGGCATTGCATAATGATAAAAGGGTCAATTCAATAAGAGGATATAGAATTTGTAAATATTTATGCACCCAACAGAGGAGCATCTGTGTGTAAAGCAAATATTAACAGATCTAAAGAAAGAAATAGACAGCAACACAATAACAATAGGGGACATTAATATCCCTCTTACATTAGAGGATAGATCATTCAGACAGAAAATCAATAAGGAAACATCAGCCTTAAATGACATGTTAGACCAGATGGATTTAACAGGTATATACAGAACATTCCATCCAAAAGCAACAGAACACACATTCTTCTCAAGTGCACAAGGAACATTCTCCAGGATAGATCATATGTTAGGCCACAAAACAAGACGTAACAAATTTAAGAAGATTGAAATCATATTTTCCTAATTACAAGTTGAGACACTGAAGCTTGCAGTGTCTCAACTTATTTTGCCTAAGTGTGGAGCTAGTATGTGAGTTATGATTCAAACATGAGTACTCCAGCCTCCACATTATATGCTGATTCCTTAATAGCCTATTTGTCATGGGTATAATTTCTTCAAGTTCCCAAAGCCCTGATCTTTGCAATTTCCAAGTGTAGGGGAAGAAAAATTTTCCTCTAGTCTCTTAGATTTGTAGCTGGGACCTACTAATTAAACTGACAAAAGGTATATTAACAGGAGAAAAAGTTTACAAATTTTATTGACGTTAACATTTTTTATTTCAATTTTATGTGCACGAAAGCTTCACAGAAAAGAAGTGAAAACCCAAAGAAGCAGTTAGACTTGAAAGCTTTTATATGATTTTAACAAAGGGTGATAAATTGTAGAGATGTGACTAGACAAAGAAAAGGGGAATTTGGGCTTTTAGGGACAATAATTGTGGGAAGGTAAATACATGGGGAAGCAAATAGAAGATAAGGGTAATTTTAGTAAGACGCTGTGCAGACTCATCTTGGTGCTGACTTTCCATCTCTGATGATAAGGGTTGTTCTTCTCCTGGCATGAAAGATGGGAGAGGAGCACCTTCACAAAAGGAAATTTATGCCCTGCTTTTAGCAGCTAGGAGGAGGACAGAGAGCCCTTCCTGTGTTTGCTTTTTCTCAATTACTTTCAGCTGAAAATCATCCTTCTGCTAAAGTGGCATATTTTGGGATGGCATATTCTGATCCCCTTCAAATGTCATGTTGTTGAAACTAATAATGAGAAAGAAATGGCTAGAGCAATAGTAATAGCTACAATTTATTACCAGCTATTAAAGAAAATATTGAATGATTTTTTCATGTAAACTAACAAGCAAGCCTGAGGGGTAGGTGTTATTGTTGTTTAAGTCTTTTACCTCTTTTATAGACATAGAAGCTGAAGAGTGGAGAGGTTAAATAACTTGCTTGACATCAAACAAGTTTTAAAATTTGGAGCCAGTATCTTAACCCATGTGTATCTGAGGCTAAAGTGTCCTCATTACTGCAGTTTTCTAGAGGAAGGACAGGTCTGTGAAAGACACAGATATTAAGAGAGTGAAACTAGGCATAGACTATGAGCCTGATTTCCCCTGTGTAGGGAGAGGCAGAGAAAGTCAGGTATGAGGAGACTCTGAGGACATGGAGAGTAACCAGAGATAGCAAATACAAATGTTATGCTTGCTGTTGGTACTGCAGCCCTGGGGGAAATGGGGAAATGCACATTTTAGGACAAAAGGGAGGGTTGAATTTTTTCATTTAAGGGAGTGGGTATGAACAATGGTACTGACATCAAGGCAATGTTCCCTGAGACAAATTATACAGATGATGGCCCTTGAATGTAGGTGTCAGAAAAATTCTAGTCGGATGTACAGTTCTTGTGGAGGAAGCTGTTTGGTTTGGTAGCAAGACCACCCCACTTTCCCTATAGTTTTCCCTCTTTCCTCAATTCAGCCAACATTACTTTCCCATCCTCCCCCTCGATCCCACCCTCTCCCCTAAGCCATCTCTGGAAGAGTAGAATGATCTCTAGGCAGGAAATCTGAACATCTGGATTTCAGTTTCAGTTTTATGATGTTGTGATCCTGGGAAATTCAATAACCTATCTGGCTCTCATTTCCTCCTCTGCACAATGGGATTTTGAAACCTATTTCATGCATTTTCAACAAATATTTATTGAATGTTGCCCATGTGCCAGACACTCTTCTAGGTTCTGAAAATCTAGCAGTAAACAGGCAAAAATCCCCGCCCTCATGGAGTTTGCATTCTCATGGAGGAGAAAGGCAATACACAAAATTAATGTTATATAGCACATTAAATGATCATAAGTAATGTGGAGAAAAACAAAGCAAAGAATGGGGAGGAGCATTGGCGTGAGGGAAGCTTATAGTTTTACATATAACGTTCAGGCTGTGTTTCACTGATAAGGTGATATTTGAGAAAAGACCTGAAGTAGGTAAGGGACTGAGTCATACATACTTCAAAGTAAGAGTATTCCCAGCAGGGGGAACAGTCAGTGCAGGTGCCCTGAAACAGCAATGTGCCCGATACATACAAAAAAGAACAAGAAGGACAAAAGTAACTGCAGAAGAGTGAGCAAGGAGTGCAGCCAGAGAAATGAGAGCACAAACAACCCTACAGGCCAGACGAGGACTTCGGCACTTACTCTGATGAAATGAGGAGATACTATTGAGTTTTGAGCAAAGCTATGCCATAAAGCTTTTTAGGTTCAAAAAGATCTCTGCTTTTCATAGAATGTTTTGTATTAAGAGATATTTGCAATAGGTATTCCATGTTAGAGATGAAGATGTCTTGGACCGGGGTAGCAGTCGTTGGAGTGGTGAGAAGTTTTTCAGATCTGGATTTTGAAGGTAGAGCCGGGAGAACTCCCTCACATGTGAAGAATGAAAGAATAGTTGAAGTCAAGGATGTTGCCAAGGTTTTTCGCCTAAGTATCTGAAAAGTTGAAATTGTCATTAAGTGAAATATGCAAGCTTGGGGTTGGAGAAGATTTTCTTGGGGGCAGTCAAGAATCAGTGGTCCCACTTTCACGATACATGGCAAATGACCCGTACTTGTCTTCAGTCCGTTGAGTGCAAGACCTTGCACCTGAGGCTGTGATGGCCGAGTGGTTAAGGCGTTGGACTCGAAATCCAATGGGGTTTCCCCGCGCAGGTTCAAATCCTGCTCACAGCGTTCTCATTTTCTGTTTCACAGTTTGAAACTTCGGCAAAATTTAATTCCTCCCAGCATGCAGAGAAACCTGTTAGGCGGCAGTTCCGATTTAAAACCCGAATATTTCAGGAGGGCAGGCACTAGCCAGTTGTGAGTTTCCTCATTCCCTTTCGTTGTCTGGGTGTTTGAACCTCCTGAACCCAGTCTCCCCATTGTCCTGACGGAGCTCCGGGTTTCGAGCACCCTCAAACATGCTAGGTCCATTGAGATGAAACTTTTAAATTTGATAGGAGTGTCCGATCAAAGCAGCAAAGAGAACAGAGGAGACGTTGAAAATCTTGGGAACAGCTTCCCTTTCTGATTATTCAGAGCCGGCAGCTTCCTTAAAGCATTCTTAGGCAGCAATCTTTAGTATTTGTCCTGACATCGGAGGCTGGTTAGAGCCATAACAATTGAGGATAATACTCCATCGTATTTGCCAAGTGCTCTTTGAAGTGCTTTATGCAAAAGAGGAAATTGAGACACAGGAGAGGATATATTTTGACTTCTGACTTTGCCTTGATTTTCAAGTCCATATGAAACCTCTTTCTCCTTCTTAACATGCTAAACCCCTCTTTTGTAGGCACTTTTGCGTTTTCCCCTATTTTGCCTACTTTGAACAGCTAGGTAAATTTTAAGCTAGTTTCCTCTGTTAGTAAATGAGTTCCTAGTTTCTAAGTTTCTTTGTCATATATGATTCTTAAAAGATATACTTCTATAGAATCCTTGCCTGCTTATTGCATTTTGTGTTTATCGCATGTTGTGGGTAGATGAATATTCTGGGGAAAAAAGTAATGAAGACCTCAAAATTAATATAATTTTATTATAATAAATAATTATATTTTAATTAATTAATTATTAAATTAGTTATATATTTATTATAATGAATAAAGAATATAATATATTAATAATTAACATAAGCTGGATAAGGAGGAAAGAGAGGGTGTAAAATAGAGTGAGGGACAGGCAACAGATAATTGAGTCCATGGAGATTTGTTCAAACAACGAAAGCAGCTACTAAGTACCAAACAAGTTTCCAATGCTTGGAGTTAGAGAATAACTAAGACTGAGCACTGTTTAAAAAAAAAAAAAACCAAGAAAAAAACCTAGTTAAATGTATATTATGCAAACAAATCAAAAAAATAAATAATTCTTTCCCAGAATCAGAATACTTTTTGGTCCTAATCCATGTCTAAAAAAAAAACAAAAAAGACACCATTTCTCCGAATGGTACAAACTGCCTATAGTAATAAAAATATGAATATTGACCACAGCTCTCACAGGTGCGGGCCAGTGGCGCAATGGATAACGCGTCTGACTACGGATCAGAAGATTCTAGGTTCGACTCCTGGCTGGCTCGCTCGGCTCTCTTTTTCCTTCACACTTCGTGAGTACTTTTTTCAAAAGGATGTTGAAACAATTCTTAGAGTCCTTCGAATGTATTTTCCTGGAACTGATCCTTCACCTTCTATGGCGCTGCCCCATATCGGCTGTCAGTCGAGTCTGAAAGAGACTTCAGAAACATCAAAGGAGCCATCCTGTAAGATTTTCTTCTTCCTACTTTCATCTCTTCCTGAACTTGAGAAAGGAGATTGGCCGAAAAAGACCATTCGAAGGAAGGTTTTAAAATAAAAGAAGCTTTAAAGAAAAATAAACAGGAATTTTTTTCTACCAGTACCTTCTGCATCAATATTTTTTCCCATTGAGGAGAGTCATCACTCATGGAGGTCTATCCTGCACGGCTCTTTCCTCACATGGCTACTAGCAAAAAGAAAAGGCACATCTCCTGGGGAAATGTTGAGTCAAGAAAGGTTGGGCTGTGAGGTCGTGGGGTGCGAGAAGCTCTTCGCCTCGGTTGGACGCTTTAGACAGAGCTCGGCCCTGAAGCCAGCCGATGCCACTCAGCGCCGCCGTCTCCCCCACGTGCCCGGCCCGCGATCTTCCGGACATATGCGAGTTGAGAAACTGGCCCTCAGGAGACAAGAGAACCAACAGGAATCCCTTTTATTTGAAAAAGTAAACACCTCGGGAGACAATGAGGGTGTAAAGTAAGACGTAGGAAGTGGCAGGTTTGGGGGGGGCCTCGCTGAACAGACCGGCGTCATTTCTCTGCATGGAGGCGGGGTGGAGGTTAGGAGGCAATCACTGTCAAGCGGATGAGAATTCCTCAAACTCGACCAAAAGAGTGTCATCATACGTGGATCGATTTCCGAACGTGTGGCTTGTATCCTCTTTCTGCCTTGCAGATAAATTTGTTAAAGTTACCAATGCGCGCTGTCAGAGGCGCTGCGGCTGAAACTAGTGATGCGCCAAAAGCGCGTTGCCTCCGGTGGTCCATGGCTGGCTTTGAACAAGGTGGAAAGGAGAGCTGGCGATTCTTACAGCATCTCATTCAGTTCCCTGCTCTTTACAGCTAAAAGGAGAGAAGAGTTTTCATGAAAGCCAAGTGGCAACTTCAGATGGAGCGGATATTTACCTTGGAAATTGACTGGGACGAGGACAAAGAATGAAGCACAGACGTTACTGGGAACAAACCCCGTGTATTGCTGCTGTTAGCACCCCGCTCTAAACAAGTCAGTGGTCACCCTGAGCCTGCTTCCTTTTCTCTATTGAAACTCTTTGAAGGAGCCACAGTAATATTGTCTACGGAAGTTTCACTGAAAACTAAGCAGGCAGTTTTGTAACTCTTCCAAATTCCCCCTTCCCTAAAACATACCCACCTCGCGCACACACTACTCCCTCACTTTTCTTCAAGAAACTCTTCCCAGCGCTTCTATGTTTTTTATTAAAATAATAACAAACAAAACGGCAACACAGGAATTTCCTGTCCCATTAAGAGAAGAAGAACGTCTTACCTTAAGATTCAGAGCAGTTGCAGATCTAGGGTGTAGGCGGCTTGAGTTGGAGATGCCTACTCCGCCCACAGGGGTCAAAATGACCCCGAGACTGGCCCGTACGGGGATCGAACCCGCGACCTTGGCGTTATTAGCACCACGCTCTAACCAACTGAGCTAACCGGCCACATGCAGCGTCTTTTATCTTTTAATAAATTGGTAAGTTCGTTGACATTTTTGTGTTTGTCAATAAAAATAAAGGGAATATTTCTTCCCCCTCTCTGCTACCTCCCTCAGGGAGATCTTTAAGCCATATTCACAGACTGCAATAAGGAACATACAGTATTTCAATTCTTAGGATTTGGACAACAAAATCCACGAAGAAATTTTTGTGCAGAGACTGAATCTAGTTTATTTCTCTATGGAGAATCTACTGTAACAGGATGTTCAATTGTGGATGAAGGGAGCCTCCCCTTTTTAGAGGCGTGTCCGTACTGAATTGCAAACTGCAAACTTCTCTTTAACGACTTGTAACTTTGTTACCTACTATTTTCAAGTTTGTTCAAGGCAACCGAAAGGAAGGCGAGTGGGGCTGAAGAAAGGAGCTGCGTGTTCTTAGGATCTCTAAAGAGTCACAACCTAGGCGTTGACGTCGGCAACGATACTCGCTGTTGGAATAGGGGCGTCCCAACAGTACTGGAGTGACATAGTAAATCTGGTATGCTTTCTGAAGGCGGTAGAAAAGGACCGCGGTGGCTTGCAGAAGGGAGCGATTGCGGTGGCGCCTGGCTAAGTACTAAAATTCTCAGCCAACAGCACATTCTGTGTGTCACTCAAATTCTGTTTTGCCAACTAAAGGATACAAGCACGGGGTTGCGGAGAAGAGAGTCAATGAGATGCGCTCTTTGGTCCTTGGTGAGACTGTTGGTTTTATCACCTGAAGACAGGTTGAAAGGCATCTCCTGCAGCCTCAGGAAATCTCCCTTTACATGTTCCTGGGGTTGTATTATTTCTTTTGTATTTTTCGAACTTTCCTGCTGACTGATGACTAGTAAATTTTCAGCGCATATATTAATTTAAAGCTAAACGAAACAAGTAATGCTTTTCTTGATTTTAGAACCGACGCTGGTGCGAGGGAGAAAGGTTAGGCTCCTAGTGTTACTCTAAAAGTATTTAAGTCCCGCCAGAGTCTTTGACCTTTTATTCTTCTAGTCTTCAAGGGCTCTTGCCCTGGGTTTCAAGAGCAAAGCCTTGCAGGTGTTCAAAAATCATGTAAAAGCAATCTTTCTGGCATGGCCTCTGCAGTCACATGTCTTCTTTATTCGTGTCAATGAACGATATTCCGGCTTTTGAGGATCCCTTGTACATTCCAAACTCTTGAAGTTCACGTGTAAAGCCATCCTGAGAGAAAAAGCTTGTTTTTTAATGTAATTTTAACACCAAAAAGATTACTCTTAACTCCTTCTTCGGACAAATGGAGCTCCCTAGGGTGGCTCATCTCCCTGACTTTCCTGGACTCTGTCCTGAGGTTTATGGAAAGATGGCACAAATCTGGGCACTGGCTCTTCCTTTAGTAACTCAAACCAAGCACTGCTGGCAGGAATCCTGCACCTGCTCCTAGAAAAATCAGCACGTTTCCAGCTGGTGAAACCTAAGATTTAGATCTATTGTCCTCACCCCACCCCCACCTTCAATCGCGTTCCCTGGTAAAGTGAAGGTCCCAGATCCAAGAACTACATTATTTTTTGTCCTATTTTAAAATGAAATACTGTGTGTAAACATTACTAGCAGATATTCCGGACCAAAAGAAGGGGTCAATAAAAGATCTGTCCTTCTTTGACTGTACACAACGGTCTAGAATGAACAGTGATCTCCACCTATCTTAGACCCCCACTACTTCCATATCCTCCCCAGAGACTGTCAGAGTTCTCAGCTTCTTGTTTATCATCCCCAAAATATTCTATGCATATTCAAGCATAGGCAATACAAACCTGCAACATCTACCACAAGCGTCTTGTAGGAGATTTTCAAAATATTCGTTATATTCCGGATTAGATTCTGTTAATTAATTACCTAACAGTGTCTCCGGAAAAATAGTAAATCAATATTAACAACGCCTATTTTATTTTACAGCATATATATGAGTCTGTGTTTATATAGATATCATCCCATATAATCGTAATAAATACTCCTAAAATTCAGTTTTTGTTTAAGCTGTCGTCTCTTGCTTCTCTGCACAGTTAAATGACTAGCCAGGCATTAGGACCGTCCCTGTAGCTGAAAACCACTAAAAGTGCTGTATAGAATAAGCAAAACTTCATACGAGATTCAAAGTTCTCACAAGAATGTAAGGATTTATAAGGCCAAAAACTAAGTGAAGGCAGAAACTGAGGTAATTCAACGGAGAATTGAAAGTGCTTATGCCCTGATTCTTAGAGATGCATTTAACAATATATAAGTGCACACGAAATAAAGCACTGAATAAGTTTCTCTTTACCTCAAGGAATTACTGGAAGTTGTGAAAGAACTTCACCGTGTAGGCGGAGAACCGCGTTTGATTTACAAAATGGTGACGCGCCTGCCGAAACCCGGGATTGAACCAGGGACCTTTAGATCTTCAGTCTAACGCTCTCCCAACTGAGCTATTTCGGCGACCCTTGGAGCCATCTTTTTGTCAATTACTTTTAAATAGCTATTTTCCTTTTTGGATGTTACATTTGAGAGAAAAGAAAATCTTTTGTTTTCTGAAAATACCACATTTTGTCCGTTTCAAAAATAATTGTGCCAACATACAATCAGACAATGGGGAAAGATACCCAAAGTTTCCTGAGTATGATAGGAAGAATGAAAAAGCAGAGTGATAAAGGATAATTTGTATATGATTCCAATGGATATGAATTGGATAGCTGTAGGAGTGTGGTGACTCAAAGCTTCCTGCTGGAATGGGAAGCTTCTTAGAATTCAAGACAACACCATTTGGAATCATTTCTAGTTTGGTACTCAAATATATTTTACTCTTTCAATGTTGTTATTTCTTTTCCTTTCTATTCTATTAAGGTATAAGTTACATACAGTAAGGTACACAAATCTTAAGTGTACAGCTTAATTAATTTTACAAGTTTACATCCCTGTGTAACCACCATCTGTTCCCCCCTGCTCCTTCTCATTTGATACCTTCCCAAAGTTAGCCACTGCTCTGAACTCTTTCACTATACACACTGTCATTTGTTTTTCGACTTCATGTTCATTGAATCAAATAGAACCTGCATTCTTTTTGTGAATGTTTTTTTGAATTTTGCCAGCAAGATTTTATCTCTGGCTTAATTTTTTTCATTGTGTCTTTTATCGAGATATAATTCACATATCATAAAATTTAGCCTTTTACAATTCAGGGGGTTTTGATATATTTACAAAGTTGTGCAATTATCACCACTATTTAATTTCTCTGACTAATGTTGTTTTATTGAGGTATAATTGACATATAACATCATATTAGTTTTACGTGTACAACATAATGATTCAATATTTGTATACATTGTGACAGGATCACCACAATAAGTCTAGTTAACGTCCATCACTATATATAGTTACAAAATTTTTTTTCCTATGAGGAGGACTTTTAAGATCTACTCTCTCAGCAACTTTCAAATAATAATACAGTATTGTTAATTATAGTAATCATGCTGTACGTTACGTCCCCATGACTTATTTATTCTATATCTGGAAGTTTGTACCTTTCGATCTCCTTCATCCATTTTGCTCACCCCCCACTTCCTGTAACCACCAATCTGTTCTCCATATCTATGAGTTTTTATGTTTTTTTATTTTTTTTAGGTTCTACATATAAGTGAGATCATATGGTATATGTCTTTCTCTGTTAGACTTATTTCACTTAGAATAATGCCCTCAAGGTCCATGCATGTTGTCAAAATGGTAAGATTTCATTCTTGTTTATGGTTGAATAATATTCCATTGTGTGCATATATATATATATATATATATATATATATAAATACTACATCTTCTATATCCATTCATCCATCAATGGACACTTAGGTTGTTTCCATATCTTGGCTATTGTAAATAATGCTTCAATGAACACAGGGGTGCATATATCTTTTCAAATTAGTGTTTTCATTTTCTTTGGACAAAATACCCAGAAGTGGGATTGCTGAATCATATGGTAGTTCTATTTTTAATTTTTCAAGGAACCCCCATACTGTTTTCCACAATGGCTGCACCAGTTTACATTCCCACCAATAGTGTACTTTTCTCCACATCCTCACCAACACTTGTTATTTCTTGTCTTTTTGATAATAGCCATTCTTACAGGTGTGAGGTGATATCTCACTGTGGTTTTGATTTGCGTTTCCCTGATGATTAGTGATGTTGAACATCTTTTCAAGTATCTGTTGGTCATCTGTATTTCTTTGAAAGAATGTCTATTCAGGTCCTCTGCCCATTTTTTAATCAGATTATTTTGTTTTTTGCTATTGAGTTATATGGATTCTTTATATATTTGGGAGATTAACCATTATTCAGATATATGATTTGCAAATATTTTCTCCCATTCAGTAGGTTGCCTTTTCATTTTGTTGATGATTTCCTTTGCTGTGCAAAGGCTTTTTAGTTTGATGTAATTCCACTTGTTTATTTTTCCTTTTGTTGCCTTTGCTTTGGGTGTCAAATACAAAAAATCACCACCAAGACTAATGTCAAGGAACTTACCCGCTACATTTTCTTCTAGGAGTTTTATGTTTCAGGCCTTATATTCAATTCTTTAATCTATTTTGAGTTGATTTTTGTGTATGGTGTAAGATAGCAGTCTAGTTTCCTTCTTTTGCATGTGGCTGCCCAGTTTTCCCAACATCATTTATTGAAGAGCCTATCCTTTACCCATTGTATATTCTGGGCACCTTTGTCATAAAATAACTTACCATATACACATGGGTTTATTTCTGAGCTCCCGATTCTGTTCCATTGATCTATGTGTCTGTTTTCATGTCAATACCATACTGTTTCAATTACTATAGGTTTGTAATATAGATTGAAATTGGCGAGCATAATGTCTCCAGCTTTATTCTTCTTTCTCAAGATTGCTTTGACTATTCAGGGTCTTTTGTGGTTCCATACAAATTTTAGGATTGTTTGTTCTATTTCTGTGAAAAATGCCATTGGGGTTTTGGTAGAGTCTGAACTTTTATGTCTGGCTTCTTTTGCTCAGTATCGTCTTTGAGACTCATCTATATATTTCTGTGTAAAAGTAATTTGTTCCTTTGCGTTGACTTCCATTTTATGGATATACCACAATTTACTTATCCATTCTAATCTTGATGGGCGTTTGGAGTGTTTCTATTTGGGGGTTCTTATAAAAAGCACTGAACCTTCTTGTGCAGGGCTTCATGTGAACATAAATACTCATTTATAAGATAGATAGGTAGGTAGGTAGGTCGGTAGGTAGATAGATAGATAGAATTTCTGGGTCATAGGATATATGGAATGTTTAACTTTATTAGATGCTCCTAAACAGTTTTCCAAATGGTTGTACCAGCTTACACTGCTGACAACAATGTATGAGGCTTCTGGTTGCTTCATAGTGCAGCCAATGCTGGGTATTGTTAGTTATCTTAATTTTAGCTATTCAGGTCAGGATGTAGTGATAGTTCTTTGTGATTTTTAACTTGTATTTTTTTATGACTGATGATATTTTACACCTTTCCATATGCTTATTCCCATTTAAAAAATTGGGTTGGGTGCCAATCTTTTTTAATTGATTTGTGGTTCATTATATATTGTAAATACAAGTCCTTTGTCAGATATATATGTTACAAATATCTTCTTCCAGGTTGTGGCACACCTTTAGCTCTCGTAATTTTGAGTTTGAAGATGTTAATTTTGATAAAGACAATTTTTTCAATCATTATGATTAGTGCCTTTTTGCATTCCACTTCAGAAATATCTGCCTACACTAGAGTCATGAAGCTCCTATTTTTTTCACCCAGAAGTCTTAGTGTTTTACTTTTAATATTTAAGTCTATGTCTTGAATTTATGTGTGACGTGAGATAGAGATTGAACTCACTTTTTTCTTATTTGATTTCAGTTGATCTGGTATTATTTATTGAAAAGTCAATCTTTTCCCCACTGAATTGCAATGTCTTCTTGTCATAAAACAGAGAACTGTATATAAAATTGGTTTTTTTTCTAGACTCTCTATTCTATCCTATTGGTCTACGTGTCTGATTTTACACCAATACCACATTGTCTTAATTTCCATAACTTTAAAATAAGTAATAGCACCTGATAATAAAGGGCCTCTCGTTTTGTTTTTCTTACTCCAATTGCCTTAGCTATTCTGGATTTTTAATAATTTTTATTTCAATGTAAATTTCGGAATTGATTGTCAATTCCTACCCCCCTTTGCCCACCCCAAAAAACCTGCTAGTATTTTGTTTGCCAATGCATAGAATCTATAGGTCAGTTTGGGGAGAATTGCTATTTTAGCAAAATTGGATCTTTCTCGCCAGGATCATGGTAGATTCTTCCGTTCACTTAGGTCTTTAGTTTCTCTCAACAATGTTTAGTAGTATTCAGTGTAGAAGTGTTGTTTTAAAAGATTAGTTGCTGCATATATCATTTATCAATGCTATTGTAAATGGTACTTCTTTTTAAATTTCATTTTTTAAATGTTTATTGTTAGTGTGGAGACATGCCATTTATTTTTGTATATCCTTTTTATACACAGTAAATTTGCTAAATTTACTCACTGATAATAGTTTGTGGATAATTTGGATTTCTATGTATGCTATCACGCCATACGTGATTAATGATGATTTTACTTCTTTCTCTCTAGTCTTTGTACTTTTTCTTGGCCTATATTGCTGCTTAGAACCTCCAATACAATGCTAAATGTGGTTGTGATGGTGGACACTCTTGTCTTTTCCTAATCTCAGAGAAGAAAGCTTTCAGTATTTTACCATTGCTTATAAAGCTAGCTATAGGTTTTTTTCTAGGTACTCTATCAGATTAAAGAAGATACCTTTTATTCCTGGTTTGCATAAGTTGTAATCATGAATGGGGGACTGAACTTTATTAAATGATTTTTCTGCACCTACTGAGGTGTACATATAATTTTTCTTTCTTTGGTGTTTAGTGTGCTCAGTGTATTGATTTTTACATGTTAAGCCAATCTTACACTTATAGAATAAATTCCATGTGGTCATGATAGATTATTCTTTTAATATGTTGCTGGATTAAATTTGCTAATATCTTATTTAGTATTTTTCATCTATTTCTCTGATATATATTGACCTGTAATTTTCTTGTTTTGTAATGTCCTAGTCAAGTTTTGCTATCAGCATCATACTGATTTCATCAAATAAGCTAGGAAAATTTTCTCTCTTTATATATTATCTGGAAGTTTTGGTGTACAGTTTGTATTATTTCTGTCTTAAATATTTGGAAGAATTCACCAGTGGAGCTATATGGACCTAATCATTTCTTCATAGAAAAAATTTCATATTACAGATTTCATGTCTCTGATATAGTATGGATTAGATTTTCTATTTGCTCTTGTGTCAGCTTTGGCAAATTACATTTTTCACACATTTCATCTAAATTGTTAACTTTGTTGGCATAAATGTGTTGATATCATCTTGCTATCTTTTTGTGCTAATATTGGTAATTTGTGTTTTCTCCATTTTAAAATCATTTTGCTAGAAATTTAATGACTATATTAATCTTTTCAAAGAACTAACTTTTTGTTTCATTGATTTTTTCTATTGCACATTTATTTTCATTTTAATGGATATTTGCATTTATTTTTAGTATTTCCTTCCTTTTACTTTCTTAGAATTAATTTGCTCCTTTTTAGCTTCTTGAGATGGAAACTTAAATATTTGATTTTCAACCTTTTCTTTCTAACATACTTTTAGAGACATACATTTTCCTCTGAGCACCTCTTTAACTGCATCTCACCATTTTTAATGTTGCATTTTTATTATCATTCAGTTCTACATAATTTTTATTTTCCATTTTATTTCTTATTTGGCCCAAAAGTTATTTAGAAATATGTTTGTTGCTTAATTTCCAAGCATTTAGAGATTTTTCTAGACATATTTTTTCATTGTTTTATAATTTAACCCACTGTGATGTGAAAGTATAGACTACATAACTTAAATCCTTGGAAATTTGGTTTATGGCTCAATATATGCTCTATTTTGATATGTGTTCCATGTACATTTGGAAATAATATGCATTCTACCACTGTTGTATGCATTGTTTTAGATATATCAATTAGATCAGGTTGACTAATCACGCTGTTTAAGTCTTCACATCTTTACTACCTCTAGTTTGTTCTTGTTCCTTGAATTGCTTGAGCTTTTTTTTTTGAGAAGCTGGCAAATGTCTGCCTCTTCAGCTCTGGAAGATCGTAGGAGAGGCAGTACTGCCCCTCAGATATTTTGAAGTTTTTAGTCTCTTATCTCCCACAGCTTCAAATCTGGCAAAAGTCTTGAAAGGGAGAGCAGCTGTATGAGATAGAGGCCTGTCTCTAGCAGGACTTTGTGTTTTAAACACAGTATGATTATGGAAAATTTTACACTGTCCATAGTTTACATTAGGATTTATTCTTTTTGTTGTACAGATCTACAGATTTTGACAAATGCATAATGTCATGTATTCATCATTTAGTATCATACAGAATAGTTTCAATGCCCTAAAAATCCCCTGTGCTCTACCTACCCATCCTTCATACACACTCCTAGTTCCTGGCAACCATCTGTCTTTTTACTCTTTCTGTAGCCTTTTCCAGAATATCAAATAGTTGGAATCATACAGCATATAGCCTTTTCAGACTGGCTTCTTTTGTTTAGTAATATGCATGTAATGGTCCTCCATGTCTTTTCATGGCTCGAAAGCTCATTTCTTTTTAGCATTGAATAATATTCCATTGTATCTGTATACCACCATTTGTTTATCTATTTGCCTATTAAAAGACATCTTGGTTGCTTCCAAATTTTAGCAATCATGTATAAAGCTGCTATATACATTCATGCACAGGTTTTTATGTAGTTGTAAGTTTTCAATGCATTTGGGTAAATACCAAGGTAAGCAATTGCTGGATCATATGGTAAGACTTTGTTTAGCTTTGTAAGAAACTGCCAAACTGTCTTCCAAAGTGATTGTACTATTTTGCATTCCCAGCAGCAATGAATGAGAATTCCTGTTCTCCACATCCTCAACAACATTTGATGTTGTCAGTTATTTGGATCTTAGTCATTCTAAATGTGTATAGTGATACCTCATTGTTTTTTAATTTACAGTTACTTGAAGACATATGATATAAAGTCTTTTCATATGTTTATTTTCCATCTGTGTGCCTTCTTTGATGAGATGTCTATTCAGATCTTTTGCTCATTTGTTAATTGGGTTATTTACACATTGTTAATTTTTAAGAGTTCTTTGTATATTTTGGATGCCAGTGCTTTATCAGATATGCGTTTTTCAAATATTTTCTCCAGTTTGTGGCTTATCTTTTTATCCTGTTCATAGCGTCTTTCACAGAGCAGAAGATTTTAATTTTAATGGAGTCCAACTCATCAATTTTTTCTTTCATGGATCATACTCTTTGTGTTGTATCTAAAAAAATCAAAACCAAGCCCAAGGTCACTTAGAGTTTCTCCTATTTTATCTAGAGAAGTTTTATGTTTTACATTTAGATCTGGTCTATCATCTACTTGAGTTAATTTTTGTGACGTATGTAAAGTCTGTGTCTAGACTCGTTTTTTTTTTTTTTGCATGTGGATGTCTAGTTGTTCCTGAATCATTTGTTAAAAGGACCATTGTTTCTCTATTGAAGAGTCTTTGCTCCTTTGTCAAATATCAGTTGACCGTATTGGTGAAGGTCTGTATTTGGGTTCTCTGTTCTGTTCCATTGATCTATTTGTTTATTCTCTCTCCAATACCATACTCTCTTGATCACCAAAGCTTTACAGTAAGTCTTGTAGTTGAACAGTGTCAGACTTCCAACTTTGTTCAGTATTGTGTTGGCTATTCTGGATCTTTTGTTTTTCCATATAAATCTTGGATTCAGTTTATCAATATACATAAAGTAACTTATTGGGATTTTGATTATGATTGAATTGAACATATAGATCGAGTTGGGAAGAACTGATGTCTTAACAATATTGAGTTTCTTATCAATGAACCTGGAATATCTATTTATTTAGTTCTTTGATTTCTTTCATCAGAGTTTTGTAGTTTTCGTCATACAGATCTACATATTTTATTAGGTTTATATCTAAGTATTTCTCTCTTTTTTGGTGCTAATGCAAATGGTGTTGTGTTTTTATTTTCAAATTCCAATTTTTCATTGCTGGTATATAGGGAAGCAATTGGCTTTTCTCTGTTAACCTTGCATCCTGCAGCCTTACTATAATTGCTTATTAGTTTTAGGAGGTTTTGTTGATTCTTTGGGATTTTCTACATAGACAATAATATCATTTACAAACAAAGAAAGTTTTTTTTCTTCCTTCCCAACAGGTATACCTTTTATGTTCTTTTCTTGTCTTATGCATTAGCTGGTTTCAGTATGGTGCTGAATAGGAGTGGTATGAGGGAATATCTTTACCTATTTTCAATCTTTGGGGGAAAGCATCCAATTTCTCACCATTAAGTATGATGTTAGTGTAGGTTTTTTGTATCTCTTCTGTTTTTTTTTAATATTCCTTTTACCAACCTCTCCCTATTTCCCCCACCCTTCAGCCTCTGACAACCACTTTCCTACTGTCTGTTTCTATGAATTTGACTTTATTTTTTTAGATTCCACATATAAGTGATACTATGCAGTATTTGTCTTTTTCTGTCTGGCTTATTTCACTTGGAATGATGCCTTCCAGGTCCATCCATGCACAAACGACAGGATTTCCTTCCTTTTTTAAAAAAAATCTCTGATTTTTCTGCAGGGGAAGAGTAGTCCTAAGTTAACCTCTGTTGTCAATCTTCCTCCTTTTTTCCACCCCCAAAGCCCCAGTACTTAGTTATGTATAGTTGTGAGTTCTTCCGGCTCTTTTATGTGAGCTGCTGCCACAGCATGGCTGTTGACAGACGAGTGGTATGATTCCACACCTGGAAACAAAACTTGAGCTGCCAAAGCAGAGCACACCAAACTTTAACCACTAGGCCATGAGGGCTGGCTCAGAATTTCCTTCCTTTTTAAGGCTGAGTAAAATTCAATTATATACAATGCAACTAAGATGGTGGCACAGATATCTCTTTGAGATAATGGTTTTGTTTCCTTTGGCTATGTAAACCGAAGTGGGATTGCTAGAACGTATGATACTTCTATTTTTAATTTCTTGAGGAATGTCCATACTGTTTTCCATAGTGGCAGTACCAGTTTTATTCCCACAAAGAGAATACAAGGCTTTCTTTTCTCCACATCCTCGCCAGCATTTTTTGTCTCTTGTCTTTTTTTTTTAATTCTTTTTTAAAGATTTTATTTTTTTCCTTTTTCTCCCCAAAGCCCCCCAGTACACAGCTGTATATTCTTTGCTGTGGGTCCCTCCAGTCGTGGCATGCGGGACGCTGCCCCAGTGTGGCTCGATGAGCAGCACCATGCCAGCACCCAGGACCCGAACCAACAAAACACTGGGCCACCTGCAGTGGAGCGCGCAAACTCAACCACTCGGCCCATGGGGCCAGCCCCTGTCTCTTGTCTTTTTGATAATAGCCGTCCTAACAGGTATGAGGTGATATCTCCTTGTGGTTTTGATTTGTATTTCCCTGATCATTAGTGATGTTGAGCATCCTTCCACGTACCTGTTAGCCATTTGTATGTCTTCTTTGGAAAAATGTCTATTCAGGTCCTTTGCCCAGTTTTTAATTGTGTTATTTATATTTGCTATCAAGTTGTATGAATTTCTTATATTTTTTGGATATTAACCCCATATCAAATATGCGGTTTGCAAATATTTTCTTCATCCCATCAGTTGTCTTTTCATTTTGTAGATGTTTCCTTTGTTGTACACAGCTTTTTAGTTTGATGTGGTCTCATTTGTTTACTTTTTCTTTTATAACCTTTTGCTTTTCGTGTCAAATCCGAAAAATTATTGCCAAGACCTATGTCAAGGAGCTTACCCCCCATCTTTTCTTCTAGGAATTTTACTCTTTCAGATCTTACATTCAGATGTTTAATCCACTTTGAGTTGATTTTTGTGTATGGTATAAGATAGGAGTCTAGTCTCATTCTTTTGCATGTAGCTATCCAATTTTCCCAGCACCATTTATTGAAGAGACTAACCTTTCCCCATTGTATATTCTCAGCTCCTTTGTTGTAAATTAACTGACCATATATGCATTGATTTATATCTGGGCTTTCTATTCTATTCTTTTGATCCATTGTCTGTTTTTATGCCAGTATCATATTGTTTTCATTACACTGCTTTGTAATATATTTTAAAAACAGGAAGTGTGATGTCTCCAGCTTTGCTCTTCTTTCTCACTATAGCTTTGGTTATTCAGAGTCTTTTATGTTTATATAAAAATTTTACGATTTTTTAAAAATTTCTGTGAAAAATACCATTGGAATTTTGATAGCGATTGCACTGAACCTGTAGATTGCTTTGGGTAGTGTGAACATTTAAAAAATATTAATTCTTCCAATTTGCAAGCATGCAATATCTTTCCATTTATTTGTGTCTTCTTCAATTTTTGGCATCAATGGCTTATACTGTTCAGTGTACAGGTCTTTCACCTCCTTGGTTAAATTTATTTCTAAGTATTTTATTCTTCTTGGTGCTTTTATAAATGAAGTTGTTTTCTTAATTTCTCTTTCTGATACTTTGTTGTTAGTGTATAGAAATGCAACTGGTTTTTGTATATTGATTTTACTACAACTTTACTGAATTTGTTTATTACTTCTAACAGTTTTTGAGTGGAGTCTTTAGTGTTTTCTATATATAATATCATGTCATCTATAAATAGAGACAATTTTATTTCTTCTTTTCCTATTTAGATGTCTTTAATTTCTTTTTCTTTTCTTTTTTTTTTTTTTTTTGCTTAATTACTCCAGTTAGAGCTTGTAGTACTATTTGAATAAAGGCAAGAGTGGGCATCCTTGTCTCTGTCCTTATCATAGAGGAAAAGCTTTCAGCTTTTCACTGTTGAGTATGATGTTAACTGTGGGCTTGCCATATGCAACCTTTATTATGTTGAGGTACATTCCCTCCATACCCAGTATGTTGTGAGTTTTTATCATGAATGGATGTTGAATTTTGTCAAATGGTTTTTCTGCATCTATAGAGATGATCACATGACTTTTATCATTTATTTTGTTAATATGGTGTATCACATTTATTGATTTGCAGATGTTGAACCTGTCAACTGAAATAAAGAGTCTGGGTAAAGGTTAAATGAAGGAGTTTATTTAATAATCAAATGAGAAACTGGGGTCCTAGGAAACTCTGAGGAACCACTTGGAGGCCTACAGATCTTATATACTTTTCTTTAACAAAGAAGTTTGTGTGCAGCGAAAGGGCTTACACATCTGATATTCATATACTTTAAAGATAACATAAACAAGAGCTTTTTTATTATATATCAAACAAGACTTGTAATGTTGGTGTTATCTATGTGCAAAAAGAGGCAAGGACCAGGGTCATCTACTTTTCCCTTCAATCTCTAAGAAGTGCACCTGGGAAATGTAAGAGTGAGGTACCTTTTATCTTTTCCTGTTGTGGATCTGCCCAGCTGATGTATTCAGTCATGAGATGTGAGGTTGTGTATTCATTCTAACACAGGCTTAGGACGTTCTGCTTGGTTGCTTCACAGTACAGCACGGATTTTTGTACTGACTTTAAGCCTATGCAGCTTGCTTGTTAGACTCACTTGTCAGACCAGGGAGAGGGTTCCCAAAAGTTCATTTACAAACCTGTTCAGATTGTCTCTTTTTCCTTGTGTGACTTTTGGTAGATTATGTCTTTTGAGGAATTGGTTCGTTTAATCTAAGTAATGGAATTTGTGGGTATACTTAATAATACGTAATATTCCTTTGTTATCTAGTAATGATGACCCTTCTTTCACTTCCGATATTAGTAATTTTTGTGTTCTTTCTTTTTTTCTTTGTTAGCCTGGCTAGAGGTTTATCAATTTTATTGATCTTTTCAAATAGTCAGCTTTTAGTTTTACTGATTTTTCTCTATCAATTTCACGCTTTCAATTTGATTGATTTCAGCTCTAGTTTCCAATTTTTACAATTATTTCTTTTCTTCTTCTAACTTAATTTGCTCTTCTTTTCTAGTTGCCTCAGATGAAAGCTTATATTATTGATTTTAGATCTTTCTTCTTTTCTCGTGTATGCATTCACTGCTATATTTCCCTTTAAACACTGCCTTCACTACATCCCACAACTTTTTTGTCTTTTTGAGGACGATGAGCCCTGAGCTAATGTCTGTTGCCAGTCCTCCTCTTTTTGCTGAGGAAGACTGGCCCTGAGCTAAGATCCGTGCCCATCTTCCTCTACTTTATATGTGGGACGCCTACCACAGCATGGCTTGCCAAGCGGTGCCATGTCCGCGCCCGGGATCCGAACCGGCGAACCCCAGGCCGCCAAAGCGGACGGTGCGCGCTTAACCGCTGCACGACCGGGCTGGCCCCCATCCCACAACTTTTGATAAGTTGATTTTCGTTTTCATTTAGTTCAAAATGCTTGAGAGAAAAACAATTCAACCTACAACACAGAAGGAATATATGAAGCCAAAATAAAATCTTTTATTTCTTTTTTCTTAATCACTCAGATAATCGTTAAAAATAATAATAGCAATAATGTATTCAGCGATTATAGCTTACAGATAAGTGAAATGAATGACAATAATGTTATAATGGATGGGAGGGAGGATTGGGAATATTCTGTTATTAGGTACTTGTGCCACCCATGAAAGTGTTATTTGAAAGCGGATTTAGATTAGTTACAAATATATGCTGCAAACTCCTCTAGCTTCTGGTGGTTTGTTGGCAATCTTTTGTGTTCCTTGGCTTGTGAAAGCATTACCCCAGTCTCTGCCTTCATTTTCACAAGACATTCTCCCTGTGTGCAAATCTGTTTCGGAATTTCCCCTTTTAATAAGGATACAGGCCATATTGGTTTTATTGGATTAGGACACCGTCACCCCCGCCACTCCAGTATGAGCTCATTGCAACTTAATTAATTACATCTGCAGTGACCTTACTTCCAAATAAGGTCACATTCTAAAACTGGGGATTAGGACTCCAACATATGAATTTGGAGGAACACAATTCAACCCATAACAGGGTCTTGCCTTTTTATGCATTCTGATAGTTTTGTCTTTTATTAGAGTGTTTAAAACATTTGCTTTTAAAGTGATTATTGATATAGTTGCATTAATATCATTTGTATTACATTTGTAAATGTTTTATATTCATTTTCTTTGTTCTTTGTTTTCTACTATCTTTCTCTGGGTTTAGTTGAGCACTTCCTATGATTCCATTTTCTCTCCTTTTAGTGGATCAATTAGACTTTAAGTGTTGTTACTAGTACTGTCCCCAGCTGTGAGCTTCCACTCCTGGTACCTGTGATTCATGGTATCCGCCTCTCTCTCCAGTTTTGGGGTCAGCAAGTTGCCCTGTGACTTCAATTCTTGATATATCTAAGAAGAGTTAATAAGTTTCTGTTTTTCTCAGCCCTTCTCTTGCTGTGAGGATGGGAGGGACAACTTCCAAACTTTTTACATCAGACTGGAAACTGGAAGTCCTCTATGTTTACTTTTAAAATGTCCTCATCACTTTGGTTAATAGGCAGCCAAGTATTGTTTTTCACTAACATGTGATCTCATTTAATTATATGTTCACTACCTGACAATTTTTGATATTTTTCCTCTTCCAATCAAATCCTAATTTATATTATTTGCTCCTAAAACTGGCTTTGAGATTTTCCAGAAGGCCCATAGAAAATCAGGAAAGATTTGCTCTTTAATTTTCTAAAAAAGAGAAGTGTTAGAAATAATTAAATTTATTTGATATATTACTATTGATGAGTTGCATGAGCAGCATTGTCAAATCAGAAGAGATGTTTAGCCCCCTATGTGGAGTGAGTCAAACAGTAATGTATGAGAGCACAGTCTCCTTGACTTTACCCACTTCTGACAATATTTGCAAGTTTGGAGGGTTCCCAAAAACACCTTTGGGTTTGATAATTTGCTAGAAGGATTCACAGAATTCACCAAACCTATTATATTCACTGGTTACTGCTTATTACAGGGAAAAGATACAAATTAAAATCAGCCAAAAGAAAAGACATATGAAGTGGATTTTGGCAGGGCTCCAACATAAAACTTCCATTGTCCTCAGGATAAGTTACCCTCCTGGCATCAATGTGTGACAATACATACAGAGTATTGCCAGCTCAGGAAGCTCACTCAAGCTTCTGTGTCCAGAGTTTTTATTGGGGCTGCATTGCATAAGCATGAGTGATTGATTATCTATGTGCTTGAACTTAACTCTCCAAGTTGACTGATACCAGTGATCCAAAGCTCCCACCCTAAATCACATGGCTGCTCTTTCTCACGTGGTTATAGCATGTGATCAGCTCCACCACCACCCCCCCTGCCCAAAGACACTACTATTAGGTATAATATAGATTATCTCCCAGTAGCTGAAAGCAAAGACCAGATATCTCTTTGAGCATGGCCAAATTTTTCTTTATATAGGCGGGCACGGGCTCCTCTCCAGACACTCAACTGGAATGGTATCTGGCAAAGAAGAGAATATAAATAACTCTGCTTTTCCAAGAAGATAACAACATAAACCAATAGCCTGCATTAAGGAGGACTGGGTGACTAGGGGATAAGAATTGGGAAGACCTGTGTAAATAAAAATATTTTGAATGTGAATATATTATCTATACAAAAAAATTAAAAATTAACAAAATTGCTATATGAAATTTAATTTGGACGTGACAAAAGACACAAAAGTAGTCCACATTTATGTTATGTATAAAATCACTTGTGGAGACTTTTAAGGATACAGATCTTTTCAGTTTGCACCAGAAATAGAAATGGCAACTGGGGAGAAATAAACAAATAGTAAAGAGACCCAAAAGTTCAAAATGGTAAGAAAAGGTTCTTGTTTCACTATTTAAAATTCTATCACTACATAAATAGTCTAAAAAATTATTAGACTTATTCTCATATGAAGAGTGAAATTGTAAAAGTGGAATATTTAGCCTTTTTTGATGGTAGTGTGAGATCTCACAGTAGCTATTACCCTACATAGGGGCTAAAACAAACTCTTTTAAAATTCTAATTGTCAGCCAAGCATATATATTAATCTTACACTTAGCAAAAGCATATGTCAACCCCAGAAAAATCTTGAGTTATACTGTTTAAAATATCCAGCATTTCCATTTGCAGAAACCAAGAAGAAACACATTTTTTTTTCCTTTTTGTCATCCCATTCAAACCACCTTACTTTTTCCTCCTTCCTTTTCTATTCTCCTTCTCTCCCCACAAAGTTCTGACTTTATTCCACTGTACTATTTTGAGACTCTGTAGATATTTTTGAGCATTTACAAGTGTCACATAGTGGATTGTTTAGTTAAAAGTTAAAGACCAAGTCATAGTAATTGTGCTTGATCAGCAAACTAGTAGGAAAGACAGTTGTGTATACAAATATATCTTTTTTACAATGAGATAATGTGACTTTAGTATTACAAATTATCTATTAGTAAGAAGAAAGAACTCATCAGACTTTTTCTCTGGGCTGTGAAGAATGCGTAGGAATCTGTCATGGACACAAGATGAAGAAGAGCATTCTGGGTAGAGAAAAGAGCTTAACAGGTCAGGGCTACTGCTACTTTTTTATGAATACTGGTAAATCCCTTCTCTGACTTTTGACCTTCACATTCTTTAGTGAGAGAAACTGCGAGACAAAACGAAACTGTCTTGTTAATGTCATTCATTTCTCAGTACCTAAATTTAACCTTTATTTTGTTAAAATAAATTAAATCAATAAAATAAAAATGAACTCTCACTCTAAGGGGTGACAATGGGGGAAGACAAAGGGAGGAAAAGGAGCAGAGGTCTCCACGATACCACAGGTGGAAAAAGTATACTGAGAGGTACAATCTGTTCAGAGATAGGAACTGAGCTGGGTGCTAAAAAACAAAAGCAGTTAAGATATAGTCCTTGCCTCTCCCAAGGAGTTTATGATCCAATAAATGGGAGAGTGAAGTAAATAGGAGACTGAACTAATGCCTGGCACAGCATATGAAGTTCACAGGAGAGTGTCTGATGCAAACTGTGGAAGTGGAGCTCCCACCATGCCCTGAGGACAGACAAGAGATCACCAGTGGAAGAAGTGGAGGCAGAGAAAGAGAAGGAAAAAAGAAGTGTCAGGGCAAAAAATGGGTATTTATCAAGGTACAGAGGCCTTTGGGAGGGACTTTGGACTGCGAGCAGGGAAATATCCAGAAACATTAAGGAGGTAAGATAGAATCAAGGAGACTCAGTAACAGGTAGATATGGAGAGTGTAGAGAAGCAGGGACTCAAAAATGAATTTCTGACACAGGGATTAGCACAGTGTTATGCTAAGTAAAAGAAGTCTAACACAAAAGCCCACAAGCTGTATGATCCCATTTATAGGAAATTCTAGAAAAGACAAGACTACAGTGATGGAAAGCAGATCAGTGGTGGCCAGTGGCAGGAGTAGAGGAGAGAGGTGATGAACTACAAAAAGGAAGGAGGAAAATTTTTAGGGGAAGGTGCTGTTCCACATCTTGAATGTGGTGGTGTTTACACAATGGTATAAAATTACTGTGGTTGGCAAAATAAGGATTTCCCCAAAGATGTTCATACCACAATCCTCAGAACCTGTGAATCTGTTACCTTATATGGAAAAAGAATTCTGCAGATGTGATTAAGGATCTTCAAATAGGGGGTTTACCTGGATTATCCAAGTGGGCCCGATATAATCATAAGGGTCCTTTTTTAAAAGGTGGAAGAGAGAGGCGTGAGTCAGAGAAGGTGTGACAAGAGATGCAGAAATCAGAGTGATTCAATTGCTGGCTTTGAAGATAGAAGAGAGCCAAGGGCCAAGGAAGGTGGGCAGCCTCTAGATGCTGGAAAAAGCCAAAAAAGACTCTCCTCTAGAGCTTCCAGAAGGAACACAGCGCTGCCAAGAGCTTGATTTTAGATTTACGAGCGACGTTGTGGACTTCTGACCAACAGAACTGGAAGACAATAATCTTTGTTACTTTAAGCCACTAAGTTGGTGCTAATTTGTTACAGAAGCAATAGGAAATTAGCGCAATTACCAAAATTCATCAAACTGTGCACTTAAAATGAGTGAATCTTATTTCATGGACATATTTTACTAAAAGGAAACATTAGAAAACCACATTGCTGTTTTCTGTCTTGAACACCTTCACAGAAGTTGGTGCGGTTAGAGTCGTTGCAGGCTTCTAAACTCAAGCCATGGAAACTAGGGACAACGCAGCCCTTGAGTGATCAGAGATTCATGCAGAAAACAGGAAAGACCCCTGGAGACACTTCTTTGTGTCTCTGGCAATTTTACTTTCACACTGTTTCCTCAAACATCATTTGGTGACTGTCTTAAGTGGTATCATTTATAACATCATGCCAAGTATTAGCTTTTTAAAAATTACTGAAGAGGCTCTTCTATTGAAGAATATGCAGGAGTAACCTCTCTTCTTCTTTGTTCTCTAACTACTTCTGGGGCCCTGCCCACATCTAGGCCTTTGCATCTGTCCTTCCCTCTGCCTGGTCTTGTCTTTCACCATATGCATACAGACTTTCTCCTCTATTTCTTTCAGGCCTCGGATTAAGGGTTAACTTTCTTAAGAGACCTTCTATAACAACTCTACATAAAATAGTACCCCCAGGACATACCCTAGTATCCGTTGTCCCTTTTACCCTATTTTTATTTTTCTCTATAAAACATATTACATATTTATTTTTAATTGTTCATTATTTCTTGCTGCTGGAACTTAGGTTCCAGAGAGCAGAGGCTTCATCTTTTTATTTCACCACAGCAACCTATCACCCAGAGTGGACCTGGCAAAGAGTAGGCATTGCGTATTTATTGAATGACTGCATTTGAGATAAAGAGCACAGAAGATGGAGCATAAGCGAGGTTGATAATTTCCCCTTGTGTTCACATTACAGAACCGCAGGAATTTCCAGTTAGAAACGTCCGGTAGTCAGCAGGATGTGTAGCTCTGGGTTCAAATGAGAGGACTAGGTGGGAGAGAAATGTTACGGTCATCAGATTATAGAGAGAGATTATAATGATGGGGATGAACATGATACAAAGAACGTGTATATCATTAGATGAGAGGAAAACTGAGGACAGAACTGTGGGGAATATCTGTATTTAAGGCACAGAAGAGAATGAGGGCCCTGCGAGACAAAATAAAATCGAGGAGAGACTGGATAAAAGCAGAGCAACCTTGAACCATTTATTTCCGGCATATATAGCTCTCCAGACAAGGCCGATCGCTTATTTTCTGATGAAGTTAGGAAGAAATACACACCCAGCCACCTATGTCTGATGCTTCAGGGCTGGAAAAAATTTATTTCCTATTTCCCAGTCTGATTTACGTGAACGAGGTGGTGGAGCTCGACTCAAAGCACATTTGGATTTCCCAGGTGGAGTTCAGCAACCTCACTGCAAGCCTTGTGGACATCAAAGCTAAGATGTCTGGGAGCAGCTTCCGCACATCCTTCAGCCCCGGTGACAGCTGCACGAAATCGCAGAGCGCAAGACCCAGTTTTTCTGTTCCCTTGTTCGGCCCCCGAAGAGCTGAGGAATAGTTTAAAGAAAGGAGCTGAGTAAGGGTGGAGAGTCCTTTGAAGCAGTACAACCCGGCTGTAAGATCTCCTATTGAAGAGAAACGAATTTGCTTGGATAGTTAAGTTCAATTTGCTTCCTTTTGGTTTGCGATTTCTTCCCCTGCTTGAAAGTGACCAAGTGGCCTCCTTAATCATGGGGATATCCGCGGTCTTACCATGGAAAATAAATAACCCCTTTTTTAGTTTCTTCTTTAAGGAGAAGGGAAAAATACATTAGAACGAAGTGTCTGAAACCGTAAAGGGAAGAAAACATGCTCCAGGTGAGGCTCGAACTCACAACCTCGGCATCACCCGCACATATACTGCTGTATAAGTACCGCGCGCTAACCGATTGCGCCACTGGAGCATGCTTTCCCTGCGCTCTCGGTGCGCACTCTACAGAGCCGTGAGCCATGGGGGCGCCTATGCCCGCGACACACCTGAGCGGGAGCGCGCTGGACTGCCGGGTACCCTCTGCCGCCCCACACTTGCCACCTTCCTCCGCGGCAGCTAGCCTAGCGAATAAAACACGCTTTGATCAAGACGCTTCCGTTTCTCCTGGAAGCTTCATACATCTTCGTGTATGTGATCCTTCCTCTACGCCATCGGGTAATAGCATTTCCCAGGGATCCAGGGATGCTCCTTTCAAAAGCCCCGAGAGAAGCCTGAGGAGAAAGAGCGAGCGGACTCTGGCTCCTCCTCGCCTTCGCTCCAAGAACGGAACGACTTGCGTGGTAGACACCGGCTATTTGGCTGGAGCTCAGCATCACCGCGCACCGCCG
The DNA here is from genome assembly GCF_041296235.1 of Equus asinus. Classification (NCBI taxonomy): domain Eukaryota; kingdom Metazoa; phylum Chordata; class Mammalia; order Perissodactyla; family Equidae; genus Equus; species Equus asinus. Next base: position 42,886,834 of record NC_091797.1, read on the forward strand.
GGCTGGTCCGTGATGCTTCCTACAAGATTCAGGACACCGAGAAGCCGAGCCCGCCCAGCCCTCCCTCCACGCGTCTCCTAGCACCCGCCGCGCTCCTGCCTGTCGCCCTGACCTCGCGTTCCAGCAGCTCCAAGCTGCGCATACAAGGGTTCCAGCAAATCCTCCCCAAGCATGCCTGAAAACTGCATTCGAAGTCAAAGAGCCAGCTAGTCTGGCATCTCTTGTGGGAAAACTGCCAGAGTGGTAACCACTCCTTATTTGCGCTGCGTGTTACAGAGGTCAAGGCGATGTCCAGCCCTCCACCTCCATCCTGCTCCTCCACCTCCATCCTGCTCCTCCACCTGTCTAGACCTTTAGAGATTCATTGCGGATACTTTGCCTCTGCGACATAATGCCCACCCAGTATCCTCATTTCTTCCTTGGGGCCTCTAACTATAAAGCCAGTTTTGGTTTTTTGTTTGTTTTTGACCTGGGGAAACTTCAGCTGTCAAAGTACACATACACAAGAGATACAAAGCTTTTTGGGCTTTTACGGAATAATTCCTGTCAATGAGAAGGAGAATTGTGTAAAGAAGGGAATAGCCTGCCTGTTCCTGACCACATAGAACCCAACAGGACTAAGAGTAACAGACCAGTGACCAAATTTCTCCATACAGACACACGAAAAGGTAGGTGAGAGGGAAGAACCGCTTCCACATCTTGATGTCTGTTGCCTTGCCGTATTGAGATCATTATATGTGTTTTAGATAATCCTTTAAAGTGAGGAGCAGTGAGAAGCAGCATAAGCTCTTTAGTAGTGACTCCTTCACCAGATGATCTCCTCCTACATCCCCACCACACAGTCCTAGAGAAAGAGCCTGAGCTCCCCTGAACCTGCAGAGTCGTACTATCTAAATAACAGTAGCAGCCACTGGTTGGATAGAGCTTACCAAGAGCCAGACACTGTTTTAAGTGGTTTATATAAACCTCATAATAACACTCATGGTGCTGTGTCCCAAGTCTAGATCTAGATAAGAAGAAATAGTAACTAGGGAATTATTGCTCTTAAGGGATAAAAACTCACAAAACGGGATGTTACAGGATATTAAATTGACTTTCATCAAGGAAGACAAGTCAGTGACACAGCATAGGCATTAAAAGGATAAAATTATGTTCATGAAGAAAAAAGTATATAGAAAGCTAAGTGCTTTGAATTGTTGATGTGAAAAAAAAAATAACCATCTCCTGATCTCTGCCTACCCCTCCATGGAAGGCTGGCCTGTATGGACCATATCATGGGCTCCCCTGCCCTCCGACTTCAACTTGAGTTTCATTTGTGCAGGAGATCAAAATGAGAGAGGACAGAGAGGTTGGGGTAATTATTCTCTGGATCCTTTACTGTGGGTCAAGTCAGGCTAGTTCATCAAAGTCAACCTTTCCTTCAAGTTCCAGTAAAGGTTCCTTTCCTCTCTCTTCAGACCTAGGGGTGGTAACCAACCATCTCCCTGTCTTTGTCCCTCCCCCTAGCCTGCCCACACCTTTACTAAGCAGCCCTTTTATGAAATCTTTCTAAAAGTATCTCAGTGTGAACGCACCATCTGTTCCTTCTTGAGATCCTGATTGATAGAAACTGTGATACAATTGATGATGTTGTTCTGAATGACTGGAAGTAGTTTTAGAGATGGTATGTAATATTATGCTTTGAAAATGGGAGTGAAAACATGGAAAAAACATATTTTTGTAATTGATGGGGTTCAGAGCACGCTATCCCAAACTATGGCATCTTGGCATATTAAATATTTTAAGCTGAAGGAGTTTGAGAAAACAGCAGAAGGAGGAAGGTCACTCTGACACTCCCCCGTCCGTCTATTCTGAAGCAAGTCATGAAACCTCCTGTGAGAGGCACCCTGAGGAAGGGAGCATCCTCATCTCCAAAGACAGAGGGACTGCAATAAGAATCCAGTTTCCTGAAGTTTACCACATTTACCTCATGCTCTTTGACTTATCATATTTCTCCATGACTGTCCATTCTTCATCAAACCCAGCATAAAAATGCTCAGGTTTAACTATTTTTGGGGGTCTTCATTTCCTTATGAAGGCTCCCATGTCATATAAAACTTATATTAAATAAATTTGTAGGCTTTTCTCCTGTTAATCTGTCTCTGTCAGTTTAATTTTCAGACCCAGCCAGGGACCCTAAGAGGGTCAAGGAAAACTTTTTCCTCTTCCCTACATAATAGTAATAAAAATACCGAAAAAAACCACTGAGTCTTTAACTTACTTATCAAGAAGAAGATGAAGATTTGGTAGCAACTGAAATGTACTGTTAAAGTCATCTCAAATGGCACCTATAGGTAATTAACGTTCAAATTCTTTCTCGAAAAGACAATTCTGAAAAACCCAAGAATCAAAGCTCTCATCATTCTGTTCCAGAAAGTATCAGATATGCTGCACTTCATCTGTCATTTGAGGAAGATGATAAGGCTTTTTTATAAGCTGGGAAAAATACCATTTACCTTTGGGTGTAAATTCTCTTCACAAATCTTTAAGACCATATTAATAAAGTGAAAATTCTGAAATAGTATTTTTAACTTCTCAGGGCCTAGCTCCTATGTACTTCTACAGCACAGAATTTCCAACCACATTGAAGACTTCTCTCCTACTTGATATTTTTAGAACAGTGCTTCTCAACCCTGGAGGAACTGAAAATTGCCTAAAATCATACGCATGAACAGTTCTCACCCCCAGAGATTGATTTTACTGTTCTGAAGTAGATTCAAGAAAGTAATATTTTTAAAAAGCCCTTATTTGATAGACCTTCTCTGTTTATAAGCCTAAGTAAGTAAAAATGAGAAAAAAAAGTTTGGATCCCTCACAAGTACTCAACCTGGAGAAAAGGCAAGGGTCATACATCGATTTTAAAAGGGTCATCCAAAGAAGGAACAATTAAGAGCACCAATCTAAAAGAAAAGTTCTGGGAATTGAGGCAGATTGCCAGGTTGTCTCTGTATACACCTCCAGGATACTTTATAGAATAAGTAATCAGGTAAAAAACTGAAAACAATCACCAGTATCCTCCAATTTGGAGGTATGTAGATTGGGGAGGTAGAGGGGAATGCAGCCCAGGAAGAAGATGCATACTGTCCCTCTAGACTAGAAACCCATCTCCCCCAACACTGATAGGGGTACTTCGCACAAGATGGAAGAACTGCCAAACCTCACTAGTTTGCTATTCTCTCTCTAGGATAAAGTTAGGAAAATCTTGGAGGAAGAATTATCTGGAATAAATGACCTCCAAGAATAAACCAAGGCCTGGCAGAACACAAAATACGAAGGAAAATAATGTGGAAATACGGGTCAGTTACTGAAAAGATGCCCAGGAAGTCTGAAGCCCCCTCTCAGCAGCTGGGACGAATTGGCACTAGGTACAAGACCAAGAGAACCCTAAGATCCTCTCTTTCTCTCTGGCGTTCTCTTCCCACCCCACCTCTCCAAGGGTGATAATGGAGGTAGAGAGAGACAAAATTGGTGGAGGGATATGGTCTTAAGGCTAATTTTCTCTGACAACCTCAAACCAACAATTTCACCTAAATCAGAAGAACAATCTAAGACTAAGTTAGACTGCTCCTGTCATGGCACTTTGAACAAAATTGCAAAGACTCATTACATCAATCAGAGTTCTTAGCTGTATGTGGCTAAACCCAACTCTACCATAAGTAGATAAGAAATACACTTAAGGATACAAGGCAGTTCACAGAACACCTGAGGATGCCAGAGAACCAGGCTTGGAGGCTCTGTAGCCCAGAACAACAAACAAAATCACATTATAGGACTGCTCACACTGTTGCCATTGTGAGGCAGTGGTTCATATTTTTTTCTGGAAAATGAACGCATTTGCTGCCACTATCACCAGAATGGATGTCTTTTTTTTTTTTTTTTTAAATAGATTGGCACCTGAGCTAACAACTGTTGCCAATCTTTTTTTTTTTTCTGCTTTATCTCCCCAAACCACCCCCCCCCCCAACCCCGCACACGGTTCTGTATCTTAGTTGCATGTCCTGCTTGTGGGACGTGGGACGCCGCCTCAACGTGGCCTGACGAGCGGTGCCGTGTCCGCGCCCAGAATCCGAACCCTGGGCCGCTGCAGCAGAGTGCGCGAACTTAACCACTCGGAGCCGGCCCCAGAATGGATGTCTTGCACTATCTGCTTCTTCATGTCTAGAACTCCTGAATCGAAGTTTGATATGAATGAATCTGGTGGTAGAGGCTAGGGCATATGCATATGCTCTGGCTGCAGAGAAAGTGAATTCAAAGACAAGACAATAGAATTAGACAAGAAAATGGAGATTGAAGAGCAAGGAGAAGAGAGTGAGACATAACGTTACAGCATTAACAAATTAGAAAGAGCAAGTAAAGAAGTCTGTCCGTCTCCTCAAAAAAACTGAGTCAGTGACAAAACAAGATTAGTGAAAATTTCATAGAATTCAAAGGAAAAAAACAAACACATTAAGGTAATCATAGACTTTACTGAAAGATGGAGATCTGTGATGTGATTTATAATAAGAAATATGTATTTGATCTTCAACTCAATTCCTGGCACAGAGCTCCTAAAACCCTTGGAACTTACCAATAATAGCGATAAAGGCGTCTTGTTAATTAATGAAGTGACTTTTGGAAAGTCCTTAGGTAACCTAAGGATGGGAGCTGTTTGCAAGGGAAACCAACAGTGTTAATTGGAGGGTTGGAACTTTCAGTATTACCTCCCCTCCCACCTCCGGGGAGGGGATGGGGCTGGAGGTTGAATCAATCATCCATGGCCAATGATTTAATCAATTGTGACTGTATAATAAAGCTTCCATAAAAACCCAAAAGGACAGAGTTGAGACCTTCCTGGGTTGTTGAACATGTGGAGAATGATGAGCTGGGAGAGGCATAGAAGCTCCAGGCCTCTTCCCACATACCTTGCCCTATGCATCTCTTCCATCTGGCTACTTCTGAGTTACATCCTTTCACAATAAGCCAGTGATCTAGCAAGTAACATATTTCCCTGAGTTCTGTGAGCCGCTCCAACAAATTAATGGAACCCATGAGGGGTTTTTGGGAACTTCTGATTTATAGCATGTTGGTCAGAAGTACAGGTAAAAACCTGGATTTGCAACTGGCATCCAAAGTCCAAGGAGGCGTTGGTGGAATCTCCAATCTATAGCTGCTTGGTTAGAAGCACAAGTGATAACCTGGACTTGTGACTGGCATCTGAAGGGGAGGGGGGGAGTAGTCTTGTAGGACTAAACCCTTAATCTGTGGGATCTGACACTATCTCTGGATAGATAGTGTCACAACTGAGTTGAATTGTAGGACACCCAGCTGCTGTCTGGAGAATTGCTTGGCTGTGTGAGGAAATCTCTACAGCCTGCTCCCCACACTGGAATTGGTCCCAGAACCTATTTAAGATGTAAACAAAACCAAGTGACTAGTATCTGAAGTAGAGAAAAACTAAATGGGACAAGAAATAAAAACGTGGGTAAAATATTCATAAAGAAAGCCATCTTCCAGGAAAAACATTGAATCCATAAAAACTGGGACATATAGTTATTAAACTTCAAAATACAGAAAGAAAGAAAGTTACCTACAAGGGAGCAGAAATCAGACTATGAGTTTCCATAGTGACATTAAGTACAATTTTTAAAGATACATGACTTTATCAGTGTCTTGCTTGGGCATCTCCCAGGGCCCTGAAGTGCAAGTGAGGGATCCAGTAGCTTGAAAAGTTATTACCTTCACAATAAATCTACTTCTGAGTGTCTACCTTTGGACCAACCAAGTAACTGGCTAAAGGGTAAAACCCAGGAAAGAGGCTGTGATTGGGCCAAATGGGAAGACAATCATCCCTGAACAAATAAATTATAACCAGGTGAGTTATGTCTTGTTTTCAAAATGATTTCATGGATAGTACCATATATATGGGATAAAATCAATTATGAGGTAAGGAAGACATTACTCCAGATATTCTGCATGTGTATTTTGATAACTCTTATGTACAGCTAAATTCGAGCTAAGAGACTAAAACCTTCACATCATTAAACAAGAATAAATAAAATAATTAAGCCTTTGAGACATGACATTGGAAAAAAATAACAATGAAAGAACCAAGGCAGGCATAAGAAATAAACTAAAATAGATGAAAACAAAATTTAACAAAGAGAAAACAGGATCGAAAAGATTATTTTTTAGGAAAAAAATATATAGCTATAAATAGATAAAATATGTAGATATAAAATAGATAAATATCTATTTTTAAAATAAAATAGATTATAGTTAGGCTAGTAAAATGTTAACATAAAATTGGGAATTGCAAAGAGGATGCAGAGAAATTTAAAATAATTATGAGTACTTCTACAACTCAACAAAAAAAATCGAGAACCTGGACAAAACGGGCGATTTCCTAGAACAATAAATGTCACTACTATTGATTCAATATAAGCTAGAGAGCCATACAGCCTAATAACCATGGAGATAGTTAAATGAGTGTTTAGAGAGCTAAGCGCAACATCACCAGGCCCAGATGATTTCACTGGTGAAAACTTTTCAAGTCCTCGTGGAACACATGATTTTGATGATACTGCAGGAAAAGAGAATGCGTCCTTCTACCCTTTTACTTTCCGTGACTGGCATAAGAATTAAATTGACATGAAACAGATTAACAGGAGAAAAGAAATTTTAATTATGTATGCATGCATAGGAATTTCATAGATGATTGAGACATATATCATCCTGGGATATATAAAAGATAGAGATTTGGGGCTTCTGATTTGGTGGAAGCAAATTACGGGAAGGTGAGGAAGGAAATGTATGGTAAATAAAGGTTGCCTTCTTGTGCAGATAAGAGTCCCTCAGGTGATAATAGTTGCCTCTGAGGCTAGCTCTCTTCTTGGTACAGATACGTTTCCTAATGGAAGTTTCCTTTATAAATGGAAATTCCTTTACAAAAGGGGAAATTTATACAATATTTTTAGTCAGTTAAAAGGGAGATAAAGAGCTTTTTCTGCCTCTGCTGGTTATCCATTTGCTTTAGCTAAAAATAATCCGTATGCCAAAGGGGCGTGTTTTGGGGTGGAATGTTTTGAACTCCTTCAAATAGTTTGAACCCCTTTAAATAGTTTCATAGCATAATGAAGGAAGGGTGAGCACAAATACGGGAAATTTCTGTACTTTCTGCTCATTTTTCTGAAAACCAAAACTATTCTAAAAAATACATCTATTAAAGAAAAAAAGCACTGATTAATTTTGCTTTGTAGGGGAGGAAAAATAATTTTCCCTCTACCTTTCTGAGTTCTTGGCTGAGAACCCTATAGTAAAATATTAATGAAAGAAAGACAAACAGAAGTTCATTAACATGTGTACCTCCTATATGCATGGGAGATACCTAGGCGAACATGAGTAACTCTCCGAAGTGGCTGAAAACTCCAGTTTAAATACCATCTTTAGTTATAGACAAAAGAAGAAAGATGTGGAAGAGGTCAGTTTTGGAGAGGTCATCAGGAAAAGCATGATAAACAAAGGTAAGGTTCTTTTGCAGATTAAAGTCACTGCCTTCTCCATTGATAAGATTCTCTCATGATTTAGAATCATCCTTTTTCTGCACAGAGAGGGAGACACCCTTACAAATGGAGATTTCCTTTATAAATGTAAATCACCTTTATAAAAGAATAACTACTCTATTTTCAGAGTTTCTCCTGTGTTTGTTGTTTCTCAAAATAATCAGCTCAAAATAATCCTCATGCCAAAGAGATGTATTTTATTGTGAAGCATTCTGCTACCCTGCAGCTTACTCATATCATTGCAAAAGATATTCATCCACAGAATCCAGCAGTACACTTTTTAAGTGTACTCGTGAAAAAAAGATAGTCATTTCTATAATTCAAAATTGGTTCAATATTAGACAACCTATTAATCTAATTCACCAATTAAGGAGTCAAATGAAAAAAGTGACACAATCTTGAGGGTGTGCATCAAATAAAGAGTAGGTAAAATTTGGTATACCTTCCTTATGTGAAAGATGACATGAGGGGAGCCATATTATAACAGAGCCGGAGCAGCTATTTCAGAAGAATTGCCATGCATATCTTTTTTTCTTTATCTTCCAAACTGGACCAAACTGCCAAGATTCCATGAAGTCAGTAAGGACAAGAACATCCTCTTAAGCTGATAGAATTGGGGGCTGGCCTCATAGCTGAGTGGTTAAGTCCACATACTCCGCTTTGGTGGCCCAGGGTTTCACTGGTTCGGATCCTGGGCGCGGACATGGCACCGCTCATCAAGCCACGCTGAGGCAGTATCCCACATAGCATAACCAGAGGCACTCACAACTAGAATATACAACTATGTACTGGGGGGTTTTGGGGAGAAGAAGAAGAAATAAAAGAAGATTGGCAACAGATGTTAGCTCAGGTGCCAATCTAAAAAGAAAAAACTGATGAAATTGAAATTCGCTGATGATCAAATCACTAACCAATCAATCTAGCCTTTTGCCTGATCACTGAATCTCAAGCCAATCTATGAAGTACAAATCTAGCCTTACTCATCTAGCACCAATAAACTCTTCTTTAATACAACTTATCTCATCTTCTTCTCTTTTTCCCATAAAAACCCTGAGCCCCTCTCCTGTAATCAGGACCCTATTTGGGTTTCTACCTGAATCTGTGCTCTCCAAATTGCAATTCTTTGATCCTCTTAAACTGGTCTCTGTTTTTGTAGATTGACACTGAGTAAAAATAAGCTCTTAAAAATACTTATGAATGGATATGATTAAAATTTGGGGCACTTCTTTTGACAGCCATCCAATGTTATTATGAGCCCCCTACATCTCAAGGTAGAAGTTGGAAACTCATCTAGGGTGCAGAGATTGACCTAGACTTCTCCGGTTGACACACTCATAAGGACCTTTGGTTTAGAAGAGAGTAACGTAAGGAAGTAGCACTGGGAATGTTTTGTTTATTTTTCAAGGATGTTAATGGAGACATGTGGCTCTCAGGAACAGCAGTGGCTCAATGTTCAGTTTTAGCAGTATGAGCTTCCAGGTCTATGCCTTACTGCAGTGGCATTGGGATCTTTGCTTAAGCAGCCCCATGGTGTACTGAGAAAAGAACCAGCCTAACAAGACAGGGCCATCTGCAAGTCCCCTAGCCTAACAAGATAAGGCCCCTAACCCATTGGCAAGCTAGCCAAATCAAATAGAGGCCACCAACATATCTACATTCCACAGCCTCTGGACTTCCCTGGGCTTATACATGCACCCTAGCACCCAAGAGTCCACTGAAGGTGACCCTAGCCCTATTAGCATAGTAAAAATCTCACCCAGGGGTGGAGAGCTAGCATGCTAATGATACATGCATTGCATGTAGTAGCATTCTACACTACAGCATAGGTGCAAGCACAGCCCTACCTCTATGTGCCATGACAAGGTACTCCTGCCAGCTTTTGCCTAATAAAAAGCCCCACAATCCCATTCCCTAATGAGCCAGTCACCTGCCCCTTTCCTTTCTGCATTGGCTCCCTTGTGCCTCTCCCGTGCACAAGTTAACAAACTTTTACTTTTCTACTCCCGTTTGTTGTCTCTTGTGTTTCTATCCTGGGGGACAATAAGAACCCAATGTGTCAGTAACAGTACTTTGGACATTGCTATTGGGTACATGGCCACAAGCCTGGTTCTCTGGATCTCTCTATATTTGGAATATTAAAGGATGAATTTTGGAGTGTTAAAAGATATAGCAGCGCTCATATAAATATAAAGTGAACATACATCTGAAGGGGAGAAAAAAATGTTTCTGGAACCTCTTTGGGTCCCTGGCTGCATCTGAAAATTAAACTGACAATGACAGAATAACAGCAGAAAAGCATAAAAATTTTATTGAATTTTTACATGTACATGGGAGCCTTCACAAGAGAATGAAGACCTGAAGAAGTGACCAAAGCAGGAAGCTTTTATACCTTGTGGACAAAGAAACAATAAATTTGTGAAGAATTGACAAGACAAAGGGGTTTGGGCTACGGGTAGCAAATGGTGAAGTGACTAAGAAGACAAGGATTAGTTTAACAAGGTTGGTTTGTGCAGATTTCTCAGCCCCAATTCCCCACCCCTGGTGATAAGAATGTCTTCCTTCCTCCTGGCACAGGGAGGGTAACTTTCAATGGGAGTTTTATGACCTGTGTGGGGGATTGGAATTGGCCACCCCAAGATATGTCTCTTTGGCATGAGGATTATTTGGGGCTGATTACTTTTAAAAACTGTAGACATGAGAGAAACTCTGAGAAGCAGAAGTTACCCTTTGTAAGAGACATTTACATTTGTAAAGGAAATCTCCATCTGTAAAGGTGTCTCCATCTCTGTACCAGGAAGAAGGGGGAATGAACTTATCTCTAAAAACTCTTATCAAGGCAGAAGACAAGGACTTAAATCTACATAATAACCTTACACTTGTTTACTGTACTTTTCTGGTAATCTCCCATAACTGAGTTCCCCACAGCCAACATCCTCCTTTGTAGCTGAAGATGGTATTTAAGGTGAGAACCTCCACCATTTTGGCGAGTTGCTCAGTTTTCCTGAGTGTCTCCCATGTATACATGTTATAAAGCTTCATTTAATTTTCTCCTGTTATTCTGTCTCATGTGAATTTAATTTGCAGCCTGGCCAGAAGGACCTAGAGTGAGTGGAGGAAATGTCTTCCTCCCCTACACTTGTTTCAGGGAAGAATGGTGAGAGAGGGGAAGGTCGGAGCAACCTTCCTGATTCCACCATTTTCTCAAATTCCTTCTGTTTAAGATAGTCAATAGCCAAAGTGCCATATTTTGGGGTAATGTGTCCTGAATCCCATCATGTCAAGGATTTTATTTAGCTCATTAATTTAGGAGGTAACCATTCATTAATAAGTAAGATATCACAATTGGTTCAAGGGAGAATTCAAGTACCACACATATATAGTTAGATAAGAAATGCTAAAATAAGTTTACAAATTGATGCTAGCCCTGGTAAACTGCTGAATGCAGGCTATAGTCAATTGCATTGCCCCAGCCATAATTTGCATTTCTATGAACAGAAATTATTTGCATTACTATCAGCTTTCTACAAGTTAACCTCTTTCTCTGAGGAGTTATAAAAAAGCCTCCCTCAAGACAAACAAAAGCCCACACTCTCTATAGGATCAGCTAATCCCTGAAGGCTCCAGCATTCCACTGAAATCCAGTAATCTCTTTGCCTATTTCAGAATCTTCTACAAGATGTTCAATTTTAAAATTAAATTCCACTTCAGCTTAAACTAACCACAGTAGCTTCTGCTTTTATAATTCAGAACTCTAATTTATAAAATTTCTTAAAACAAAAGTCAAGATCTACTTAATGAGAAAATACTAGAAAATTTCCCATCAAGTACCGGAACAATTCAGCACAACAAATTTACTAAGTGTGCTGGGCTCAGTAGGGTGCAAGCAAGAAGAAACTTTATTCTCATATTGCCTCTTTAAGCCTGCTTTGTAGACTACTTTTTCCTCACTTCTTGATGAAAACTCAGATAGATCCAAACGCCTTTTTGGATTCTTACTCATACTGACAAAGACTTCCTCTCTGGCCAAACATTAGCCAGGTTCCTCTGAGATCTCTTCTTTCCAAAGACTTGACATTGGGTCCTGTCCTTGGCTTGCCTTGACCAGTTTTAGTAAGAGTCCTACAAAGTCAGTTTAGCAAGAATTCTCCCACCCTTGATACAGGATCAAATTCCTCATCCTTTACCATTGATATCTAAGTCCTTGGCATATCTTTCACAAGAAAGAGGCCAACTCTACCCACTGGCTATAAATCTCCAGTTATCTTTGCTATATTTGGAGTTGAGTTCAGTATCTCTCTCCTATTACAATAATCAGGAATAAAATCTTAACATTTTTAACAAGTGTCGGAATAACTTTTTAACAATACTAGTAAGTCTCAATTTTCAGTACAGTATAACATCAAATCTTAAAATTCTCATTCAGTTTAAAACTTTCTCTTTTCCTAGCTCAGATCTTTTTAGATTCTTGAAACTGCAATGGGTAAGGAGGTATGTTTGGTCTTTTAAACTATCCCTCCTCGCTAATGCTGCTCTTTCTGGCTCATGTGAAGTTGGAGAGCATGGAGCAGTGACAGGAAAGGTTAATGGAGAGGAGGAAAGGAGGAGAAGAGGGAAGGGAGAAAAGTAATTTTGTCACGTTGTATAGCTGGTATTGTTCATGGTCCTCTCCTGGCTTTAAAAGTACGCAGTTAAAGAAGTCTTCCACAGCTGTTAGGCAGTTTATAACACTTATTGAAAATCCTTCTTCCCTGGGGAATCTCCCACCTCAATTCTTTGGTGCAAGCAATGCTTCTCGTGATTTGGCTCGTCTCTCTGCTCCCCTCAGACTCTGTCCTCCAGCAAGTCTGCCCCCACTATGCACACACATAATCTCTCCAGACAGCCTTTTGTAGGACATCCCTTTCTACAGGAATTAAGCCTCAGTCCCTTAGACTGGATACATATCCATCACCAGGAAACACTCACCTTTGATATCACTGAGAGAATGGCTCACCCCCTCCATACCTCTCTCTTCACTCTGCTCTCAGAGTGATACCAAACCTCTTAATCTCAAGTTCATTTGCTGGATGGATGCTCAATAAGCCAATTACTGAGACATCAGTTCTTGGAGATTGAGAAAGGTTTATTCAAATTGGCCAAAATGAGAAGGCAGGAGGATAGGGTTCTCTTAAATCTACCTTAACAGGAGAAGAAAGCAGGGGGTTTATAGAGCTAAGGGGCTTGGCAGGAGGAGTTTTGGAGAAACAAAGGAGTAATCTGTGTTTCTTTCATTCCAGGTGAGCCCTTGGGCAATCTGACTCCTGGGTGTAAACAGCAGCTGACAGCTGATTATCTGGTGATTGTAACTTCCTTGAAGGTATTCTTTTTCTTCTGTAAAATAAACTCATAAATCTTTGTGACCCTTGAGTTACCCCTCAGGTTAAACAAGAAAATAGCAAATTGACAAGATTAACTTGTTTTCATCTATGTCTGTGTTGGGAATAAGGTTGAAATGTAATATTATTGAATATTTACAGTAACTCTCAGGTACCCAGCTTAAAGAGCAGCTACTCAGGCTCTTGCTTCTAGATGTTTTTAGCCGTGAATCAGGTCAGGCATTAATTCTTGTGTTTGCAAATTCCAGAGTACATATATCAAGCTCTCTAGATGTTCTCTTGAAGCCGCCCACAATTGGCTTTGGGACATGGAAGTAACTCCATCCTCTCTCCTATCTCTCCCTCAACTTCAAATTAATTCTTCTACTTCCACCTTCATGGAGATTTGCTTAAAGGCTATATGATTTATTCACTACTCTAATGTAAGATTCTGGGGAGAAGAAGGGATGGCTAGTTTTTAAAAGGATACTCATAAGAATGAAGAGTAATTAAATAGTGTGGGGACCTGGAATTGGCCACCCCAAGATATATCTCTTTGGCATCAGGATTATTTGAGGCTGATTGCTTTTGATAAACTGGGACAGGGAAGGAGGCTCTGAGGAATGGAACTTGCCCTTTGTTAGGACACATTTACATTTGTAAGGTAAATCTCTATCTATAAAAGGTGCCTCCCTCTCTGTACCAGGAAGAAGAAAGGAGATGACCTTCTCTCTAAAAACTCTTAATCAATACCAAAGGCAAGGACTTAAATCTGCATTTTATTGTGCTAGTCTCGTAACCTCCTGTAACTGACTTCCCTCCCCCTCCCAACGCTGGCATTTCTTTAAGGATTAAGCATCTTTCCTTAGGTTAGGAACTGATTGCTGCACTCACCTGTGACCGCCCAGCTCCAGACGATAGACTTGCCTCCTGCTATGCCCACCGAGATAGCAGACCACTACCTGCTGTGTCCATCAAGCACTGTGCTGACAGGGCAATCTTGTGACTATTGTGGGAGGGACATTTCATCACATGTGAAGCACCCTGTTTGGGGGTATATAACCACTCTGTGCACCCCACTTCTTTGGTTCCCTTTCTTCCTTAGGGAAGAAAGGCCCCGGGCCATGGTTCCTCATAAAGCTTTGTTTAATTTTCTCTTGCTGTTCTGTCTCATGTGCATTTAATTCGTTCTCTGGCCAGACGAACCCCCATTTGGGAAGAGGAAATGTCTTCCTCCCCTACAATAGTTTGATAATTCACATTCAATACAGAAGATGATTTTACATTTATGAAGCAAAGAAAACCTACAATTTTTGTTTAAAAATAGCAAAATTGTTAAAAGATAATTTTCAAAAAAGGATAAAATCGTGATGCTCATATAGGATGAGGTAAAGGGGAGATATAAAAATGAACACATGATAAAGATTTTATTTAACTAATTAATGAAGAAACTGGTGAGGTATTAGGACCAGTTCAAAGAAGAATCCAAAGAATAGGCACATTTATAGATCAGGAAAATTGTCAGCCTTGCCTGACAGGTGTGGGGTAGTATCTGCAGTTTTTTCAGTGATATTTGTCTACAGTAGGGTACTTAATGTCTAAAAGTTTTCTGTCGGGCTAGAGTGTCCCTTCCCTGGCCTTTTGGCTAGAGAGAGCAGGCTTTTCTTGAGGCTTTTTTCATGTGTTCTCATTGGTGGTTCTTGTTTTTTGGTGTTTAGGAAAAAACTGTTCTGTGTTCTGTCTACCCTCAATACTCACAGGATATTTCACTTCTACTCACCAAATGTGTGTAAGTTGTTCACAGAGCAGCTGGGTGTCCTTGAATTAAGTTGAATTCAATTCTGATACTAACTGGAGTTAGCACAGACCCACAGATTATGAGTTCAGTCCTACAAGACTGTCTGCCACCCACGCCAGATGTCAGTTGCAAGTCTAGATTGTCACCTGTGCTACTGAACAATTGGCTATAAATTGGAGGTTCTCATGATCCCCTCCTCATGTTCAATCATTTGCTAGAACAGTTCACAAAACTCAAGGAAACACTTAAATTTACTGGTTTATTATATAGTCATGCGTCATTTAACAACATGGATGCATTCTGAGAAATGCATCATTAGGTGAAGTTGTCATTGTATAACCATCATAGAATGTACTTACATAAACCTGGATGGTATAGCCTACTACACACCTAGGCTATATGGTAATAATCTTATGGGACCACTGTCACATACACAGTCCGTCATTGACCAAAACATCATTATGCAGTGCATGACTGTATAATGAAGGATATGATAAAGGACAGATGAATAGCCATATGCAGAGATACCTAGGGCAGGGTCCAGAAGGTTCTCAAGCACAAGAGCTTCTATCCCCATGGAGTTAGGAGGTGCATCATTCTGGCATGTGGATGTGTTCATCAACCTGGAAGTTCTCCGAACCCCATACTTTTGGGATTTTTATAGAGGCTCATCACATAGGCAAGGTGATCATTAAGTCAATTTCCAGTCCCTCTCCCCTTCCTGGAGGATGAGGTGGAGTGGGTTTGAAAATTCCAAGCTTCTTATCATGGCTTGATCTTTCTGATGACCAGCTCCCATCCTGAAGCTATCCAGGAGCCAAGCAAGAGTCATCTCATTAGAGCAAAAGACATGCCTATCACCCAGGAAATTTCAAGATTTAGGATTGCTGTGTCAGGGACCAGGGGCAGATATATATAAATAAACATATATATAGTTATAGTTGTATATAGTTTCACATAGCTGGCCTCTCCAGTACACAGTCTGAGATATATAAAACTCCAAAATGAAAACCCAGGGAACTCACCACCATGTCATTCTTTGGGTCCCAACATCCCTTGATGGTCTTCTTTCTTCTCTACACCTCTCAGAGTCATCTTAAACTTGTGTTATATATAATGCCTAGGATTTTTAGCTGTACTTAGTGGGAGGAATAAGTCTATCTATTCCATTTAAAAAAATCATTTTCCTTTTTATCTATTTATTTTTTATATTTTCATTTTTATGAGCTCCATGAGTAAGAATTTATTGTGAGGATAGATTCTAGAAATACGATAATCATCAAAGTAACAGTTTTTAGATTTGACCTCAGGCAACACAAAGTGGGGTGAGTGTTAGAGCATCAAGATATGTGTACATGGAAAATTAACAAAAATTTGCTTTATCAGGACTCTGTATCTAATGAATGCTTGAGATACTTACCACTCACTACCATAGTCAATATAATGCATCACTCTCTCTTTCCCTCAAGATTTTGTCAATGAAACAAAAACAAAAATGTCACATCTAAAAACAAATACATGACAGCAATAACAAAAAATAAAAGCCACTCCCCCAAAACAAACAAGCCAAACTAACGAGGTTTTTTACATCAAGAACAAATGTCTATTTCGCTCAGTGTGTTGTATTTTTTTCATATAATTCATGAATTTTCTTTTGTTAAACATTCAGTAAATTCAATGTTTTTCATTGAGATAAGATACATTTTTAAATTAATTGAAGAAATATTTACTGATTTCTTAATAGGTGCGAGGCATTATTGTATAGGCTATGTATATATTACCATCTCCAACAAACAAAAATGCCTGTGCTCATCTATCCTATATTCTAATATGAAATACAGACAATATACAAGGTAAATCATTAAAATATATACTCTATCATACTTTGATAAGTATATAAATAAATACTAACAATAAGGCAGAGAATACAGACATTAAATGTTGGAAGGGGGTATTGAAATATTAGACAGGATGGCCAAAGAAGGCATCCTTGAGGAAGTGTAGAGTATAGACTTCAAGGAAATAAAAGGGTGCACCATGAGGAAATTAGTGGGAAGAGCATTCCAAGCAGGGGGACGCAAGCTCTGCAAGGACCCTGAGATAGAAGACTATTGGTTACTCAAAGAGGAGCAGAATGTTTGGTGCAACTGCAACAGCATAGTTAGGGGAGGACAACAGGATATCAAAGAAATATTGGGGGCCACACTGGATTTTGTGATCAAGGTGACCATACACCCCAGTTTATGCCTATTGTTCTGGTGTGATTGTTAATAATGCTGTTTTCATTCTCAAAAGAGTCTCAGTTTGAATAATAATGATCATCACGATTGTAGTAAGGATTTTGATTTTTACTCTAATAGAGTTTGCCATTGGATGGTTTGAGCAAGTGAATGAATAGACGACACAATCTGTCTTATGTTTCACCTGAATAACTCTGATGGCTTCATTGAGAGTAGACTGAAGGGGGCAAGAACTGAGGTAGAGAGACTGATTAGGAGGCTATTGCAATAAATCAGGTAAAAATGATGGCAGCTTGAACTAGAGTGATAGAGATGGGAATGGTAGCAAGTAGTTAGATTTTGGACCTATTTAGGAAGAGGATGGGCCCGGCCTGGGGGTGCAGCAGTTAAGTTCGCACGTTCCACTTCAGTGGCCCGGGGTTTGCCAGCCCAGATCCGGGATGTGAACCTATGCACCGCTTGTCAAGCCATGCTGTGGCAGGCGTCCCACATATAAGGTAGAGGAAGATGGGCAAGGATGTTAGCTCAGGGCCAGTCTTCCTCAGCAAAAAGAAGAGGATTGGCAGTAGTTAGCTCAGGGCTAATCTTCCTCAGAAAAATAAAAATAAAAATAAAAAAAAGAAAGAGGAGTAGAGAGGATATTTTGACAAACTGAGCATGAAAGAAGATCCAGGATTATTCCTAGGTATTTTTTTCAAGGTATTTTCTAATAAACTTCTTATTTTGAAATAATGTCAGATTATAGGAAGCTCACAAATATAGTACAAAGAATTCCAATTACTCTTCATCCAGATTCACCAAACGTTGACTCTTTATTCACATTTGCTTTATCATTCTATCTATCTTGATATATATATGAAAGTATGTGTGTGTGTGTATGTGGTATAAGTATTATTTTATCTCAATTTGGAACTATTTGAAAGGGAGCTGCAGACATGATTTATGCTTTACCCGTAAGAATTTTGAACAGTATACTCTGTATTTCCTGAAAAAAAATTCTCTTACCTAACCACAATGTAATTACTTGAAAAAACCAGAACGTTAACCTTGATACAATGCTATTATCTTACCTACAGATCTTATTATTTAAATTTATCCAAATTCAGTATCTTTTGAAGGAAAAAAAAAGTGGGCCAGCCCTTGTGGCCTAGTGGTTAAGTTTGGCATCTTCTGCTTCGGCAGCCCAGGTTCGGTTCCCGGTCATAGACCTACACCACTTGTGTGTCAGTGTCCATGCTGTGGTGGCCGCTCACATACAAAACGAGGAAGACTGGCAACAGCTGTTAGCTCAGGGTGAATCTTTCTCAGTAAAAAAAATAAACTAAATAAACAAATAGAAGTATCCGGCCCAGGATTATGTGCAATATTTAGTTGTCATGCAATTTTAGTCCTTTTTCATTTGGAACAATTCCTCCCTCTTCCTTTGTCCTTTATGACCTTACTAATTTTTAAGAGTACAGGGCAGTTATTTTAGGCAATGTATCTCAGTTTGGATTTGGCTAATATTTCCTCTTGTTTATATGATAAGTGAAATTGTGTTATACTCAGTACTTCATGTCACGATGTCAGAATGTCAATTTGTCCGTTACTGGTGATCTTAACTTTTGGTTACTTGATTAAGGCGGTATCTGTCAAGTTTTTCAACTATAAAGTTACCATTTTTCCTTTCATTATCAATAAGTATCTTATTACCTAATAATTTTAGCATCCATTTATTAGTTTTGCCTGGATCATTAATTACCATTATGGTTTTCAAAGGGTGAGTTTCTAATTATGTCAATCTTTGTCATCTATTAGAGAGTATTTCATTGTGAGAAAAAGTCTTTTTTTTTTTAAAGATTGGCACCTGAGCTAACAACTGTTGCCAATCTTCTTTTTTTCTCCCCAAACTCCCCCAGAATACAGTTGTATATTTTTTAGTTGTGGGTCCTTCTAGTTGTGCCACGTGGGACACCACCTCAGCATGGTCTGACCAGCGATGCCATGTCTGCGCCCAGGATCTGAACTGGCAAAACCCTGGGCCACCAAACCGGAACGTGCGAACTTAACCACTCGGCCATGGGGCCAGCCCAAGAAAGTCTTTTATTCTCCATTTAAAAAAAATTTATCCACATCACTATGGACTCATAGATTTACATTTTAATCAAAAAGTTACAAAGCTTTACATTGATCTTTTAATTCTCAAACAGTTCTGGATTTGGCCAGTGGAAACTCCTTCAAAGTGTGTCCTTTTGGCAGGTCCCATCATTCTTTCACATTTTTTCACACTTTGACAATACAAGATGTTGCAAGTTTTGTCATATAAATTGCCAGGCCTTGACCGTGGGTACAGCCACACACATACACGCATGCATACACACACGGTCACACTCAACAAATATTTGGAAGCCATTTGTTTATATAACAAAAATAAAGAGGAGTAGTGGTAACCTTGGGAATTGAAAAGTGATGCACATTAATAGGCTGCTTCATATACATAAAGGCTGAAATGGTATCCCTGAGTTCATGTGAAAAGAGAAAAATTCAGTCATTCATTTGGATATTTGGGGTCTCATTCTGCCAAACATCTGGTTTTTTGGAACCTCACTTTGGGACTGAGACTTGTGCCAAACAAAAAATGCTGCTTGCTTCATTTGTCTTGGTTCTATGCCAAGGATGACAGATTTGAATTGCAAAATCATAATCAGAAGCTGTGTTTTATGTGTTTTTCTTATTCCAGCAAGATTTCTCATCACCTTCTGCTCATCTTTATGTCCTACCCTTTCTTCCACCAAACTCTTGCTTTTATGAGATTATCAGAGCTCTTCTGAGGTCTAGCTCTAATGTGTAGCTTCCTGTTTACATGAGTAACTTTTGAAAAGATGCTATTTCTGAATTGGGAAGGAAACAGACTGACGTTATTTTTGAGGGAGAAGCTAACGATCATTAATATAGCTAGTTATAGTTAGTAAAAAAGTATTACCTTTTTTTTTTATAAGTTTGCTGAATAGTAACAGCTAGCCTAGGACCAATAACTATGGACACAGTATCTTACTGTCTACTGACAACAGAAAACAAAAAGTAAACATAGTCTGACTTGTAAGGATAGTGGCAAATTATTGTAAAGAAATAGAAGCCATATGTTCCACATTGTGTCAAAGCATCGGGATGGAAATGTTAAGAAGGAATGAAGGAACTAAATATGAAAAAGGAAGAAAGAAGGAAAGAAGGCGGGGAGGGAGGGAGGAAGGAATAGTTCACGTCCTCTTACCTGAATGATTCCTAATAACAAAGCTTTTTTCATTGTCACCTCCACCTGCGCTTTTATTCCTATTAATTGCATTTTTCTCTCTCTCCCTTTTATTCTCACAATAAATCCATGGGTACAATGTCATGTTGATCTGTACCAGCCCCTAATATAACACTACTATGTGACAGAAATGGGGATAATGATTACAAAATAATTATCAATGCTGATGAATCAAACTAAAGTTTATTTCTCATTATCTCCAGTTTGATAAATGAAGTCAAGATCTCTTCACATTTGACCATTGTCTCAAAACAGTGTAAAAATATGTTAGAGTATAAATAACCTGGACCTCAATTTACCTCCCAATTATCTTTGATGTTAAAAACATGATTGTTGCTTGTGTTGAACCCATAAACTTCTGATTTACTTACCACTAATTTATGTTAAAATTATTTTGCTCTCCTTCAGAACTTTAAGAAGCATTGTCTCAATAAGTTGCCGTAAGATTTCATCAGAAGGTTACAGTCCAAGTCATAATTTAAAATCTGTAATTTTTAGGCATTTGGTTAGGTTCGAACCATTGAAAAAGTTTATATATTTCTTGTCCTACAGCACACAAGTGTTCACAACATTCGAAATTAGATGTATTGCCAGCAGAGTTAAACAGGTATAGATATAAAGTTCTTAGATAATAAATTAAGATAGAAATAAATTCAGGCACAAAATAACTTACATTGTTGTGAGCAAAAAAAAAACACTTCTTTTTTGGCAGTACTGAAGATTGTTTTCCCTCATTTTACTCTTATAAAAATTTTAAACTGCCTGTAATGTTTCTGCCTATCAAATCCAAATTTCAATGACTAATCACATTGTTTTTAAATTTCTGGAAGCATACTTCATGTGTGAAGCACCAGAGTTCAAGTTACCTTGTAGGTTCCATTAGCTGTGATTTTTTAAAGACTTTTTTTATGAGAGGAGTTTAAGGTTCACAGCACAATTGAGGGGAAGGTACAGAGATTTACCATATACCTCCTGCCCTGACACGTGCATAGCCTTCTCTACTATCAACGTCCCGCATCAGAGTGGTACATTTGTTACAGTTAATGAACCTACACTGACACATCATAATCACCCAAAGTCCATAGTTTACCCTAGGATTCACTCTTGGTATTGTACATTCTTTGGGTTTAGACAAACATATAATGACATGTATTCATCATTATAATATCATATAGAGTATTTTCACTGCCCTAAAAAGCCTCTGTGCTCTGCCCATTCATCCTTTTCCCCAACCCCAGCCCTGACAACCATTGATCGTTTTACTGTCTCCATAATTTTGCCTTCTACAGAATGTCACATAGCTGGAATCAAACTATGTAGCCTTTCAAATTGGCTTCATTTACTTAGTAGTATGCATTTAAGGTTCATCTATTTCTTTTTGTGACTTGATAGCTCATTTCTGAAAAGAGCACCAAATATTATTTCATTGTATAGATGAACCACAGTTTATTCATCCATTCAGCTACTAAAGGACGTAATACTTGCTTCCAAGGTTTGGCAATTCTGAATAAAGCTGCTATAAACATCCATGTGCAGGTTTTTTTGTGGATGTAGTTTTCAACTCATTTGGGTAAATATCAAGGAGTACAATTGCTGGATTGTATGCTAAGACTATGTCTAGCTCTATAAGAAAATGCCAAATTGTTTTCCAAAGTGACTGTGCCATTCTGATTCCCACCAGCAATGAACGAGAATTCCTGTTGCTCCCCACCCTCGTCTGCATTCGGTGTTGTCAGTGTTCTCGATTTTGGTGATTCTAATAGCTGTGTGGTGGTATCTCATTATTGTTTTAATTTGCATTTCCTTGATGACATATCTGTTAAGGTCTTTGGTCCATTTTTTAATTGGATTGTTTTCTTTTTGTTGAGTTTTAAGAGTTCTTTGTACATTTTGGATAACAGTCCTTTATCAGATATGTCTTTTGCAAGTATTTTCTCCCAGTCTGTCTTGTGTTTTCATTCTGTTGACACTATCTTTCACAGAGCAGAAGTTTCCAATTTTAATGAAGTCCAGGTTATTAATTATTTCCTTCATGGATTGTTCCTTTGACGTTGTATCTAAAAAGTCATTACCAATCCAAAGATCACCTAGATTTTCTCCTATATTTTCTTCTGGGATTTATAGTTTTGCATTTTACATTTACATTTACAGTTAAGTTTTACATTTTGAGTTAATTTTGTAAAGGGTGTAAGGTCTGGCTAGATTCCTTTTATTTTGCATGTGGACATCCATTGTTCTGGCACCACTTGTTGAAGAGACTATATTTACTCTATTGTATTGCCATTGCTCCTTTGTCAAAGATCAGTTGACTATATTTACATAGGTCTATTTCTGGGCTATTCTGTTCTATTATTCTGTTTGTCTATTCTTTCACCAATACCACACTGCCTTTATTACTGTTGCTTCGTAGTAAATCTTAAACTTGGGTGGTGTCTGTCCTCCCACTTTGTTTCTCTCCTTCAGTATTGCATTGGCTATTCTAGGTGTTTTGTCTCTCCATATAAACTTTAGAGTCCGTTTGTTGATATCCACAAAGTAACTTCCTGGGATTTTGATTGAGATTGCATGGAACCTATAGATCAAATTGGGAAGAACTGAAATGTCGACAATATTGAGTCCTCTCATCCATGAACATGGAATATCTCCCCATTTACTCAGTTCTTCTTTGATTTCACTCATCAGAGTTTTGTAGTTTTCCTCATACAGATCTTGCACAAGTTTTGTTAAATTTATACGTAAACATTCTAATTTTAGAGGGTGCTAATGTAAATGGTATTGTGTTTTTTATTTCAAATTCCAATTTTTTGTTGCTGGTATAGAAAAGTAATTGACTTTTGTATATTAACCTTGCATCCTGCAAACTTGTCATAATTGCTTAACAGTCCCAGGAGTTTGTTTTTTGTTTTTTGGGTTTTTTGGGGGCAGTTCTTTTGTATTTTCTACTTGGATAATCATGCCATTTGCAAAAAAGAGAGTTTTATCCCTTCCTTCTCAATCTGGACACATGTTCCCCCCTTTTCTTGTCTTATTGCATTAGCTAGAACTTCCAGTACAATATTTAAAAGGAGTCCTGAGAGGGGACATCCTTACCTTGTACCTGATCTTAGTAGAAAACCTTCGAGTTTCTCACCATTAAGTATGATGTTAGCTGTAGGTTTTTTCTAGATATTCTTTATCAAGTTAGGGAAGTTACCCTGTATTTCTAGTTTACTGACAGTTTTTATCGTGAAAAATGTATTTGAATTTTGTCAAAAGCTTTTTCTGTATATATAGATATGATCAAGTGATTTTTCTTTCTTTCTTTCTTTCTTTTTGAGGAAGATTTGCCCTGAGCTAACATCTGCTGCGAATCCTCCTCTTTTTGTTGAGGAAGACTGGCCCTGAGCTAACATCCGTGCCCATCTTTCTCCACTTTATATGTGGGACATCTACCACAGCATGGCTTGCCACGTGGTGCCATGTCCACACCAGGAACCAGCGAACCCTGGGCCGCCAAAGCAGAAAGTGCTAACTTAACTGCTGTGCCACCGGGCTGGCCCCTCAAGTGATTTTTCTTATTTAGCCTGTTTGTGTGATGGATTACGTTATTTGATTTTTGAATGTTGACCCAGACTTGCATATCTGGGATAAATCCTGCATGATCATGGTGTGTAATTCTTTTTACACTCTGTTGGATTCAATTTGCTAATATTTTAGTGAGGATTTTTGCATCTATATTCATGAGAGATATTGCTCGATGCTTTTCTTGTGATGTCTTTGTTTGATTTTTGGTATTTGGGTAATGCTGGCCTCATAGAATGAGTTAGAAAATATTCATTCTACTTTGATCCCTTGAAAGAGACTGTAGACTATTGGAATAATTTCTTCCTTAAATATTTGATAAATTTCACCAATGAACCCATCTGGGCTTGGTTAATTTCTCTTAAGATTGCTTCTTTGATCCATGTGTTATTTTGAAGTGTGTTGTTTAATCTCCATGTATTTTGGGATTTTCCAGTTATCTTTCTGTTATTGATTTCTATTTAGTTCCATTGTGGTCTTGGAGCAGATACTGTATGATTTTAATTCTTTTGAATTTGTTAAGGTGTGTTTTATGACCCAGAATGTGGCATATCTTAGCAAATGTTCCATGTGGGATTGTGAAGAATTTGTACTGTACTGCTGTTAAATGAAGTAGTCTACAGATATTAATTATATCCAGTTGATTGATGGTGTTGTTGAGTTCAACCATGTCCTTACTGATTTTCTGCCTGCTGGATCTGTCCATTTCTTTCTTCTTCTTTTTTTTTTGAGGAAGATTAGCCCTGAGTTAACATCTGCCACCAATCCTCCTCTTTTTTGCTGAGGGAGACTGGCCCTGAGCTAACATCTGTGCCCATCTTCCTCTACTTTATGTGTGGGAGGCCTGCCACAGCATGGCTTGATAAGTGGTGCATGGGTCTGCACCTGGGATCCGAACCAGCGAATCTCAGACCTCTGAAGCAGAATGTGCAAACTTAATCACTGCACCACCGGGCTGGCCCTGTCCATTTCTGATACAAGAGTGTTGAAGTTTCCAACTATAATAGTGGATTTATCTATTTCTTTTTGCAATTATATTAGTTTTTGAATTATGTAGTTTGACACTGCGTTGTTAGGTACATACACATTAAGGACTGCTATGTCTTCTTATAGAATTGATCCCTTTATCAATATGTAATGTCCTTCTTTATCCCAGATAACTTTCCTTACTTTGAAGTCTGTTCTGTCTGAAAATAATACAGTCATGCATCACTTAACAATGGGGATACCTTCTGAGAAATGCATCATTAGGCAATTTCATCATTGTGCAGCAATCATAGAGTGTACTTACACAAACCTAGATGGTAGAGCCTACTACACGCCTAGGCTATATGGGATAGCCTATTGCTCCCAGGCTACAGATCTGTACAGCATGTTACTGTACTGAATGCTCTAGGCAATTGTAAGACAATGGTAAGTATTTGGGTACCTAAACATAGCAAGACACAGAAAAGGTACAGTAAAAATGTGGTATAAAAGATAAAAAATGATACAGCATTGTAGGGCACTTACCATGAATGGAGCTTGCAGGACTGGAAGTTGCTCTGGGTGAGTCAGTGGGTGAGTAGTAAGCGAATGTGAAGGCCTAGGACATTCCTATTACTGTAGACTTTATAAACACTGTACACTTAGACTACACGAAATATATTTTAAAAATTTTTCTTTCTTCAATAATAAATTAACCTTAGCTTACTGTAACTTTTTTACATTATAAAATTTTTAATTTTTTTCAAGTTTTTAACTATTTTTTAATAACACTTAGCTTAAACACAAACACATTATACAGCTGTTACAATGGCTACAACATCACTAAGCAATAGGGACTTTTTAGCTCCATCATAATCTTATGGGACCACCATCGTATATGTGGCCCATCATTGACCAAAACGTCATTATGTGGTACGTGACTGTATAGCTACTCCTGTTTTCTTTTTATTAGTGTTAGAATGGTACATTTTCCTCCACCCTTTTATTTTCAATCTGTGTGTGTCTTTATATTTAAAGTGGATTTCATGTAGACAACATGTAGTTGGGTCTTGTTTTTTTAACTACTCTGACAATCTTTGTCTTTTCATTGGTGGATTTAGACCACTGATGTTCAAAGTGATTACTCATATAGTTGGATTAATATCTACTGTATTCATTACTGTTTTCTATTTGTTGCCCTTGGTCTTTGTTCCTATTTTTGTCATGCCCTCTTTTTCTGCCTTTTGTGGTTTTAATAGAGCATGTATATGATTCCACTTTCTCTCCTTTCTTAGCATATCAGTTATATTTCCTCTTTTGGTTTTGTTAGTGGTAGTGCTAGAGTTTCCAATATACATTTACAGCTAATCCAAGTCCAATTTCAAGGAACACTATACCACTTTACGGGTAATGTGAGTACCTTATAATAACAAAATAATCCCAGCTCCTTCTTCCTGTCCTTGTATCATTGCTGTCATTCGTTTCTGTTACATATAAACATACATAAGCAAATATATATACGTATATATATAAACAAGCATACATAATCAAATACTTTGTTAGTGTTACTATTTTGAACAAACTGCTGTATGTTAGTTCAATTAAGAATAAGAAATGTTTTTATTTTACCTTTACTTATTCTTTCTTTGATGCTCTTCCTTTGTTTATGTAGAGCCAAGTTACTGACCTATATTATTTTCTTTCTCTATTAAGAACTTCTTTGAACACTTCTTGCATGGCAGGTCTACTAGCAACAAATTCTCTCGACTTTTGTTTATCTGAGAAAGTCCTTATTTCTTCCTCATTTTTGAAGGATAATTTTGCAGCATACAGAACTCTAGGTTGTGCTTTTCTTCTCTCAATACTTTAAATATTTCATTCTACTCTCTTCTTGCTTGTATGGTTTCTGAAGAGAAGTCAGATATAATTCTTATCTTTGTCTCTCTATAGGTAAGGTGTTTTTTTTCCTCTGGCTTCTTTCAGGATTTTTTCTTTATCTTTGATTTTCTGTAGTTTGAAAATGATATACCGAGGTGTAGTTTTTTTGGCATGTACCCTGCTTGGCATTCTCTGAATTTCCTCACTCTGTGGTTTGATGTCAGATATTTATTTGGGGGAAATGTTCAGTCATTATTGCTTCAAATATTTCTTCTGTTCCTTTCTCTCTTTCTTCTCCTTCTTGTATTCCCATTATTCATATGTTATACCTTTTGTAGTTGTTCTATAGTCCTTGGATGTTTTGTTCTGTTTTACTCAGTCTTTATTCTCTTTGTTTTTTACTTTTTGAGATTTCTATTGATATGTCCTTTAGCTCAGAGATCTTCTCCTTAGACATGTCCAGCCTACTAATAAGCCCATCAAAGACATTCTTCATTTCTGTTATGGTGTTTTTGATCTCTAGCATTTCTTTTGTTTCTCTCTTGAGACTTCCATCTTTCTGCTTACATTGCCCATCTGTTCTTCCATACTGTTTAGTTTATTCATTACAGCCCTTAGCATATTAATCATAGTTGTTTTAAATTCCCAGTCTAATAATTCTAACATTCCTGTTATGTCTGTTTCTGCTGCTTGCTCTGTCTTTTCAAAATGTGTTTTTTTGCCTTTTTGTATGTCTTGTAATTTTTTCTTTTGATAGCCAGACATGATGTACTAAGTAAAAGGAACTGCTGTAAATAGGTCTTTAGTAATGTGGTGAGGTGTCGGGGGAGGGGAAGTGTTCTATAGTCCTGTGATTAGGTCTCAGTCTTTTAATGAACCTACGCCTCTGGACTGTTAACTTTACAAGAGTTTCTCAGAGGATTTTTTGCCCCCGTGAGGTGGTAAGGATGGCTAGAGTGGGCTGGAGCTGGGTATTTCCCTTCTTGAATATGGAAGGCAAGAGCTTACTGGAGTGGGGTATTTTCTTTCCCCCAGGTCTGTTAGCCTCTGATAATACTCCAGCAGGTTAGGCTATGGTTACCTAGTTTCTTTTAAGGGGGGGGGGGGGTCTTGCTAAGAACAGGATGCTCTGGTGTATTTAAAAGGATTCCTTTTGTCCCTTTCTCCTGCTGGAAATATGAGAGAATTTTTCCTCAATATGTACTGTGAGAATCTGGTTGAACTCCTGGTGGTAAATCTCACAATATGACTGGGAACTGCTATAACTGGCTTCCCCTGGAGTTTTTAACTTTTGGATTTGCTCACACTGAGCCTCCAGAAATTCATCAATTCAGGGTTTTCTACCCTGCCGCTGATTCCCTGGTGGTTTCTCGTTGTGAGTCTCTGCTCTGGCAAGCCTGTGACTCTCTGTATTCACCTGCCTGCCTCTCCAGTCTCAGGGGAAGGGCTTTGCCCTGTGTCCTCCCCTCTCCTATAGATTCAAGAAGAGTTGTTGACTTTTCAGTCTATTCAGCTTTTTAATTGTAGGATGGAGTGGCAACATCCAATTTCCTTACCTGAGGAACCAGAAACCCTGTGTTGCATTTTTTAAATTACTGAACATGGTGACATGTAAATAACAGCTTTTTACCAATGTGTGTTAAAATCACAGCACCTGAATTTCAGTGGACGAACTGCAAATACTATAGACCTTAACACAGTAAAATTATTACAAAGATGACTTTAGTTTTCCAAATTAGTTTCTTTTAACAACAGGCTAAATAGTTTCCTGATAACTTCATCTTACTGTAGAGCACATGCAGGTTTGGAAATGTAGCAGTCATCCATTCATTTAAAAAATATTATTCATTACACATTTTCGAATTCTGACCGATTTGTGGTTATTCAGTCCTAAAGAGAGCTTGGTTCCTATTGTCAAGAAGTGTCATTGTAGCAAGAAAAAGAGAAAAAAGTACTTCAATTATTTGCTAGATATTATGCAATATACTCTATAATAAAGGTGAGTGAATGGTACTATGAAAAAGCACCTGTCACCTAGACTGAAGGTAGAGTGAAACACAAGCTGAATTCTGAAGGATGAGTAGGACTTGGCTAGAAGGAGGGATGGAGTTATATTTCAAGCAAAGACAGCAGTATGCATGAGTCACGAAAGCATGAAAAACCTTGAAGACTTTGAGGAAGAACTAGAGTGCCAAGTTGCAAGCAGTAGAAAGCTGTTCTGGTTGATTTTAATGGAAATGAATCACCTGTGCCTGTCCTGAGTCTTTAGCAATTTACAGTAAATTTTTTAAACATGGTACAGTGTAAATTGTGTTGAATTGTTTCACGAATCCAAAGTACTTTTTTGAGGAATGTATCTGTGGCTGATGGATATTATTATATTATTAATTATTTAATACAAATGTGGTGTAGGGAAATTCTACCATTTTGATCTTTGATGTAGATTATCAAATATAGCAATTTATGTTAGCCATTCAGATGTTATCAAGAGTTTGTTTTTGTGGACAGCTAATTCCTGCTATGAGTTAATAAATTGAGACCAGTAGGATTAGTCACTTCATATTTAGGTAGACTCTTCATCAGGGCTATGTTGCTTTCTTTGGTCTTCTCTATTAGGTGACCTTGGTTCCTTGGCTTTCAGGTAATTTATGTGCCTCCTAAGGTATTTACAAACTCACCACACTCTGGTTACATTTTTTTAGCTGGGCTTCATTCAACAAACGGTTATTGAGCACCAGGTGGGGTCCATACTCTTCAAGGTTCTGCGATACAGTGTCAAATAAGATACGACTCTTGTCTTCAGGGGAGCTTAGAGTCCCTTAAGCAAGTACAATAAATTGATAATTATAGTATAATCTCTTTAGGCTTATAGCAGCTAAATTAGTCAGGACTCTTTAGATTCCAAGTGATTGTGACAAATTAGTTTATCAGCTGGTTTATATTGGCGTTATTTGTTGTATTGCTGGCACTTTAAGATTTCCTACCTGAATTTCATGTATCCTCAAGATTTTAGATGGCACAGCATCTTCATTTCCATCTGTTACAAAGAATCTCATTTACAAAATTTCCTACCTTTGTTAGCAGTAGTTTCCTGTATCTTGAGAAACTAGGGTGTAGTGAGTTCGTTTCTGGTTCAGGTTATGGTGTCAAGAAACACACCCCTTAAAACCATCTATCCGTGATGGAAAAACCAAGAACTTAAGGCCCCAGTGAGATTCGAACTCACGACCCCTGGTTTACGAGACCAGTGCTCTAACCCCTGAGCTACGGAGCCCTACCTCCCTGCCTTCTAGGTGATATGCTCAAATCTTTAGGGTTTGCGTTTTGGTTTTTATTGATTTCTAACAAATTTGACGTTCCGCTCTCACCCCCTTTCCGATTTTCTAGGCTGTGGTCAAATTCCTGCAGTCTCTGATAGTTTTAACACCCCCTTCAATTAGCTTTTGTCAAAGGAGGTATAGTTTTGCTTTGAATCCAGGGCAGTCGGGGGTCAGAGGTTGCGTGTTGACAATAGTGGGGAATAAGCAGCTTGCCCATTTGCCGAGATGTGGAGTTTGGGGTGAGGACGAAGGTGCGCTTGAGTTTATTTACAGCCACGCCCTCCGCTCTGCAGTACTTTTTGCACGGATTGACGCCCAGGTATTCCAGTTCTTAGTGCCTTGGAGAAAAACAGGCGAAATCTGTCTCAGATTCCCCGATATCAGATATCATAAAAGACAGACTGAGAGGTGAGGGACAAGATGAGGCCAGCTGGAAGAAGGAAGTGGAGCGACCTCCGGGTGACAGAAGCAGAAGCCTAGTCTTTGAGGCTGAAATATCTTTTGGAGCCTCGGTCCCGGGAGTAAAGACCAGGGCCGTGTTTCTCATTCGCCACCGGGCGTCGCTGAAACCCAAATAGAAGAGTACAGTTCGAAGGCGCTGTGACAAAGATATCAGAAGACTGTTAACTCTTACCCTGGTAAAGGGGCTGTGAGGGGCATGAAAAAAGCTGT
Organism: Equus asinus; assembly: GCF_041296235.1. Taxonomy (NCBI): domain Eukaryota; kingdom Metazoa; phylum Chordata; class Mammalia; order Perissodactyla; family Equidae; genus Equus; species Equus asinus. Next base: position 42,917,489 of record NC_091797.1, read on the forward strand.
TTGGGGGCTCATTTCGGACAAGCAACGACCATAATGTCAGGAGACCGGGGCAGACAAGAAAACTCAACCACAAATCCTAGGTCCCCCGTCCCAGGGCCCTGCGCACGGAAACAAAGCAAGGATCATTTTCCTTTCTACTCTCATGGTTTGATAGCTGGCTCGTAAAGAAATAGTAGCTCTTAATTACAAACAAAAAACAAAACCAAAAAACACCTCGACTCCTGATGAATACAAGTAAATTATTAAACAACTCAGCAAAATAAGGTTCACCGGTTGGGAAGTGAGGAAGGCTCTGCGCGTCTGTCCCAACTCTAGAGTACAGCTCTCCCAGCTTCCAGAGGGGAGGCCAAGAAATCTACCAATAGCAGGTCAGTCAGCCAGATCTCCAAAAGATCTCACAGGGGAAAGCAATCCCACACTCCACTCCCCATTCCCCAAAGTCATACACAGGCAAAATAATGCCCTTGTCACCTGGAGTGTCCTAAACGCAAATGACAGTTAAACAAAACAAAACAAGAAAGAGGCAGATTAATGAAGTTGAGAGTGAGGGGAGTGAAGGGGACGTGAGGTCAACGTTATCACTGTTATCCATCCGCAGCTTCTTGAACTTCTTAGGAAGTTCCTAAAAACTGCCTCCTGCCTCCCAGAGGAGCCAGTTTGTGCAGATTCTCCAAAATTCTAAACTTGCCTCTGCAGAAGGAATCTTATCTCCTGAAGCTCCTCCTCATCACCCAATATCAGAGAAGGGGATGCTGGCCCAAGAGGGATCGAAAAGTCCCAGCAAGCCTATGATTTGCAGTTTTGGCAGATTTCATGCTGGGTTTAGGTACAGTGTTCACCTCCTATTTTCTAGCACCTAAAGAAATGTATGACCTCAGTGAAATACAGGTCTGTTATGTTCAGAAGAATCACTCAAATGAATAAGCCAGGCTATGTTCTTATAAAACTATTTATGCACCTGAAATTAGAATTTCATACAATTTTCACAGGTCATGAAATATTATTCTTCTTTTGAGATTTTCAACTTTTTTTTTTTGGTGAGGAATATTGGCCCTGAGCTAACATCTTTGCCAATCTTCCTCCATTTTGTGTGTGAGACACCACCACAGCATGGCTCAATGAGTGATGTGTAGTCTGCACCCAGAATCCAAACCTGCGAACCCGTGAAGCAGAGCATGTGAACTTAACTACTACACCACTGGGCCAGCTCCTCAACCATTTCAAAATGTAAAATTTTAGTTCACAGTCCATACAAAAACAGGCAGTGGATGGGATTTGACCCATGGGGCATAGTTTGCTGACTCCCAAAATAGAGTAAGATATAGAATGTCACATATAGATGAATATAGGCTCTCAAAGTCTTGTTTGAAATTTGAGCTCCATTATTTGAATTTATTTTCTTTCCCCTTTTATAGTGTTCCTTTATTTGTAACACTATTATTATTTTTTTGCCATTATTTTTGTTGCAGTTACTACAGCTATGTAACAAGTTACCCCCAAAATCAAGGGCTTAAACATCACAACATTGATTTGAGCTCAGATGTGATAGCTTATCTGGACTCCACTCAAGTAGCATGGCTTGAAAGCTAGGCTATGATCTCTGAATGCTTGCTTACTCACAAGTCTGTTGACTTAAATGATCACCTTAAATTTTTCTGAGATCTGACCAAAGGCTTTACAGTTGTGTCCTTGACTTCATGTTTAGACCATGTTTTCCTGACAATACCCTGGATGTGATGTTTCCCCAGAAGCCTTCTCTTAATTGTAGCATCATTTGTCATCTGGAGGGGCTGGTAATGAGAAATAGTTTCATTATTGAATATCTAGCAAGTCCTAGTTCCTTTATAATTAAGAAATATTTCTTTAGTTTCTCTCTCTCCTCTTCCATTTTACTATAGGCACCTAGGAAAAGCTAGGTGACACATTGCCTAGAAATGTCCTTGGATAAATCAGGAAATTCATTAGGTATATGTCCACTTTATATTAGGTATATGTTACCATGGCAACAGTGTTGCTACACTTTCTGCCACTAGATAGATAACAAAGGTCTCCTTTCTTCCAGTTTCTAACACATTTTTCCTCATTCTCCTTTAAGCATCACTGAGGTTAGGGCTGGGCAGCAGGACCAGTGACAGGAAGAAACATTCTCCTCAAGGTCTTTCCAGTTTCCGCGTGCCCAGTCCCAAAGTTACATAGTTTAGTGTTTGAGACCATGAGGTAACAAAATCTGTATTGGCTTGTAGCCATTATGAACTTATTACCTCTCAGTCCCAAATTCACCCTTTTTGCCTGTTTTATGGAAATGGATATGAATCTTTAAATAGCTTTCTTTTGCCAACTGGCACTGAAGTTTTGTCAGTAGAGGATGGTGGAGAGTCATTTGAAGGAGTGGGTTTTCCTGCTTCCCATGTGTTACTCGGCCTGCTGCTTCCCCAGGGCCTGGCACCTACACCAGGCATGGCTTTCCCCTGCATCAACCCCTGGCAGCAACAAGCAGCCACTCACTTCCCCTGGCATCTCCCTTGAGTGTTTTGTAGTGGAGTGCCCTCGGTGAGAGACCGCTCCAAGAAGAGCTTCCCAAGAAACGTTAGAAGATAGATTTCCAGCAAGTTCCAGAGGGTAGCTTTCAAGCAAGTTCTGCTTGCACAACACCACAGCAATTTCTCTGCTCTTCAGCGAGCCACAGCTGTGCCCTCTCCAAGGCATGGATCTTAGCTAGGGGTGGGGTGAGGGGTAGAGGGCTCTTCCCTTCCGCGCTTTATCTCAGCGATGGGTTAGGGAGTCACTTCCTAAGGTGCTTTATATCAACCCTAGGGGTAGTGACTGCTCTTTATATCTGTTATTCCTATAGTCTTTAGAGTTCTCTTTACTTTTTTACTAGCCAATTCCTTGTTCCTCCAATCCCCTCTTTAGTTAATAATACTTTATATAAACTTGCCCTGTTCAAATTATTGTGTGGTTTCTCTCTCCTGACCAGACCAAGACTGGTACATACCTAACTATTGCTGCATAACAAACCATACTAAAACTTAATGGCTTAACTTAAACAACACTCATCATTCAATTCATCCAATTTCACTGCTCCCCTGAACTTGTAAAGAAAAACTTGAGACAATAAAATAAATTAATATTAAATATTAAAGGGCTGTCTAGGAAGTATACTATGCAGAAGTTCATTAAATATTGACTGTGCTGAGCCCTGCAAGCATCAATCCATCAAAGACAATTGGATTATGGCATATTTCAGTTGCAATTCTGTATTCACATTACATTTTGATAATATCCATTTTCAGGTATCCCAAATATTTTATTTTATTTTATTTTAAATTTTTTTTAAAGATTTTATTTTTTTCCTTTTTCTCCCCAAAGCCCCCCGGTACATAGTTGTATGTTCTTCATCGTGGGTCCTTCTAGTTGTGGCATGTGGGATGCTGCCTCAGCATGGTTTGATGAGCAGTGCCATGTCCGCGCCCAGGATTCAAACCAACAAAACACTGGGCCGCCTGCAGCGCAGCATGAGAACTTAACCGCTTGGCCACGGGGCCAGCCCCCAAATATTTTAAACCTATATCAGAGACTTTCATTTCTATGAAAAAAAAGTATACATAGACTTTAAGGAAGTACAGGAATATACCCGTGCTTTGTAAGGGAGCAAAACCTGCCACCTGAAAATGTGTCTCTTTGGTATGAGGATTATTTTAGGCTGGTTACTTTTAAGAAACAGAGAATAGAGCTATCACCAGAGATGACTATGAAGAATATGACCTAGCTGTGGTAGACTGGGGGCAACGTAGTAAGGCCCGCTTGTTCAAAGTCCTCTCTGCATCCCTTTGTCTCTGTAGGGCATCACAAATGTTTGTTTACCAAACATTTGCTCTTTCTCTTTTCCTGTGAATTGTCTTCCTCCCTTTTGAAGTCTCAGACCTCTGGCCACTTCTTCTTAGCGTGGAAGGGCATATAAGCCTCAATTGCCTGACTGTTGGGGAGCCTCATCTCTTTATGTACAATAAGAATTAAATATGTTTTTCTCCTGTTAATCTGTCCTTGATTCCAAGGGACATGTCAACCAAGACCTCCAGAAGGATAGAGGGAAAATTATTTTTCCTCCCCTACAGCTTCAAGGTATAGGAACCATCCGTTCAAAAATTCAACATATGCATATATTAATGTACACTGTCAATCTTGCATACAGTTGGAATTGCACTGTTGGTATAGGGAAAAAATGTAGCCACAATAAAAACAATAAAATCTATAAATAGTAACATAATTTTTAAAAGAAATGTTTCTCATTTAATTTTAGAGTAATAGATGAGGAAATCACAGATTTAAAATTGATAACTCTCCAGTTTAAGTGTACTATAGATTTAGATGCTTACAGCCTAATTATAAAAATTTGGTGATATTTACTGAAAAGCGTCTGAGAGCCCCAGAGGCAGTAGAGACAGGATTATTACTGCAGAGCACAAGCAATCCTGCAGAACAGAAGACAGTGCTGGGTATTGACCTGTGTAGTGAAATGAATGATGTTAACTACGGCTTCAGGCAATGAAACCACAGTCTGGAGGGGTTGAGAACAATGGGAATGACTCTCGTCCAGAGCAGGGGGGGGGGTTGGCCGTTTATTCCCTGAAAGTTTCCACAGATCCTGGGGCAGCATGAAGCTAGACCAGCTGGATGAGGGTTTGGGTCACAAAGAACACAGTAGCCCTGGGGTCGGTGTCACAGGTGGGGTCAGACACATAGGCGAAGATTTGTCCGAGGCCTGAGGCCCTGGTCTGGTGGAGCAGCGGGGCCGAGGGCGGGGGACTGGGCTGGGCTGGGCTGGGAGTACTGTGAGAGGCGGAGACGCCAGGAGGGAGTGTTCCTCAGGACGAGGGCACCTACGTCTCAAAGGCTGGAGAATTATTCAGTTCCTCACTTCTTAACATTCGTCCTTTCCTGCTTTTCTGTTCCAGTGAATTCGGAGCTCCCGCTTAATCCAACAAATTCCAGAAATAATTTTTTTTTCTGCGACACAGTTCAGCTCTGATCCATTGGAGTTTACAATATAACACTTTAAGAACTTCAAGACAGCGTGTCAGGATGGCCGAGTGGTCTAAGGCGCCAGACTCAAGATTCTGCTTCCCAGTGTTGGGGCTTCTGGTCTCCGCATGGAGGCGTGGGTTCGAATCCCACTTCTGACACACTCTTTTGTTCTTGCCACGGTGAAGTAAAAAATTTCACCCTGACGGTCCGAACCTACGCTCAGCAAACGAAGCGAAACGGAAATTCCCAATGAAAGAATATTGGGATATTTTCAGAGCCATGCCGACACAACCTCCAGCGCCGTCGGAGATCTCTTCCCAGAAAAAAGTACCGTAACAACTTGTGGTTTTTTCCTTAGTGGTTCCACTGATCAGTCATCCACACTTGGGTCCTGGGTTTTTACTGTGGAGAGAATTACTGAAATCTTCACTGGTTTTTTGTACGCGGAAAAGAATCTGTCATAAAGTTGTATCTAAAAGTTTCCTAGTCACCTGCAACTGTGTTACAGTTCCCTAAACTGTAAGAGGGAAGGTCCCTCAAGATTATGACACTGTTGAAAACATTTGGAGATCATCAATGGCAAAGAAATGTTCACGCTGTGCTCCCTCTGAGATTTCTTCTCAGAATGATGTGATTTAGATGTCTGTCCTTTCGTTTTATGACAGCAAAAAATGAGTTCTCTGAAGTTCTACATAGACTAAGATCTTGGTCCTAAAATTAAGATCTTAGATGTTTTGCAGCTTTGACATTAAATAAATTTTTCTTCCTGTATAGCTTTTAAGTTGCTACGCAGCAATTTCTCTCCTAGCAATGCACCTCAGTGAAATTCCAGCTCAGCTCATGGTTGGCCTTGCCTAGTGTGGTCTGTAGCTTTTTGAGGGACCACATTATTAGAGGCCACTTAGATGTCCATTGGGCACACGTATCTCAGTGGCTGTGTGTGGATTTTGTAGTATGCAGCAGCCATAGGTAGAAGCAGATGTGCATGTAGCAAGATAGATTTTTCAAACTGTGTTGAGTAAAAGAAAAAAAATCAAGGTTAACAGTGCCAACGAAAATTACAATCACACAAACCAACGTTTTTCGAGAGTAGATTTTTTCCAAAGAATATTAAATACTTTAGAGAGGATCTAAAGAATATTAAATACTTTATATGTTGGGGGAGGAGAAAGGGCTGGATACAGTGCAGGACAGGGGAAAACATGTTTATGGATCAAAGTAGAACTGAGAGTGACCTTTCATGGGCTGATAACACAAAGAAGCCATGGACAGCCAAGTATGATTACCTTACCTCTGAACCTGAAGGCTCTTTTCCCCTTCCCCCATGATTAAATCCCACTTTTGACACTTTCCTTCTCACTCCTACAGATTTATAAGCACCCACCACTCTTTCTCCCCCCTCATTCTCCTTGAAATGATGAAATTCCAAATTATTTTTCCCCATTCTTCACTTTCATCTTTTCCAACCATTGTTTTGAATTGGGATTATTTTCCTTTTACTGATTTCATTTTCTGTGTTTCAAAGTATTCACAGTATGTTCTGGGCTAGATGGGGAAACCTAAAATGTAAAATAAAATAAAAATCATTTTACAACATTTCCTTCCCTTTATAAAGTACCCAACACATGCTTAGGATGCTAAGTATTCAGATCTGGGGGTCCCTCCAGCTAGGAAACTGTTACGGAGCTTCACAGAAACTTAGGGAGCAATGTTCTGAGAATTTGCCACCTTCCCAAATGTGTCATTTCTTACTTAACCTGGAGAATGGCAACATAAGGTATTCTGATGTTATTTTTAAATGCAAAAAGTAAAACCAGAAAATGTATGTGTTTGCTCCTATAGTATATCTTTCTCACTAATACAAAAACTTAAAGGCTGCAAATCAATTCTGGCAGTTGTAAATTGTTTCCATTTTGTTGCTTTCAATTTCTCCCTGTGGGGAAAAGCAGTGAATTTTCCAGTTCTTTATCCACTGAAAAGGCCTAGGACAGATGTGTGAGAGCCCTTCCAGCTGAGTTACCACTAAAGAAAGCCTAGATCTTTCTCTAGGTTGTGTGGTCATACAGGAGACTGGCTTTTGATTTCTCAACGATTTCCCTCTGGCGAGGCAGACAATGCAGCACATTTCTGCTGCCCACAAGAATCTAGCTTGAGATCGTTCCCTGGAAAGGGAGATCTTTCTGGTTACTTTGTATTTTTATTTAGTTTTGTTTAAGTCAAACCCCCAGGTTTCGTTACAGTCAATAGGGTGACAGGAAGACATGACCTTCTGATGGAAATCCACTACCTTCTCTCTGGGAAGGTGGGTCACCAGCGGCGGCAAGATTTTCAAATGTGCAGAATTGGCTGCAGAAATACTCCAGGTTCACTAATTGGGAATTCATTTATCAACTGTTTGATTAGAGGTAAGAGAGAGGACTTTTCTTTGCTGTAGTGTGTTCCAGGTGCGCCAAGTCTTGGGCGAGCATCCGCCGGGGTGGAGCTGACAGTGGGGGGTGTCTTTTAGAAAGAGCTGAACTCCGAAGTAAAATTGATGCTCTAGTGCCCCGTGGGACCCCAAGATGGGGCGACGCGGGCGGGGAGAGCAGTTGTGACTGGGAGAGCGAGAGGAGAGCTGAGCTTTCAAGAGTGAGACTTTGAGAAGACTGAAAGAAGAAATTTTGGGTCGACTAAGGCAGGACCAAAAGTTGAACCATGTCAGAAGTGGGATTCGAACCCACGCCTCCATGCGGAGACCAGAAGTCCCAAGTGCGGGAAGCGGAAGCTTGAGTCTGGCGCCTTAGACCACTCGGCCATCCTGACATGACAGCTGCAGCTTCTAAAAAGTGATAATTATGTTAATGAACTGAAGACCGCTTCATCCAGAAAGGAGGGAAAAATTTCTAGAAGTTACAGAAGCAAACGTCTTCAGCACTATCTGCAAAAACTAAAGGCAGAAAAGGATGAGTTTTACAGTGAAGCTGGGAGTTGCGCTGGGCGGCAGAATTAATGCAGCTCTAAAGACCAGGATCCCGCACTACCGATCTTAGTCTCTTTCTCCCACCGACCCCTCGCCCCGCGAGTCCCTCCCTGCTGACTGCGAGTTACACAACTGACTTTAAAGAGCAGGGCATTTGGAAGAACAGATTTTATCGGCGCCGTGTTGCAACTACCGTCTTTCAGCAGCTTTACCCAATGCTCACAGTATTTAATCTTAAGTTTTATTAGTGGGGCTAGGCCTGTGAGTGGGACTTAAATATTCCCTGTACAGTATTATTTTCATCATCTTAACGGTTCCTGCAAGAGTACGCGGTGATCTTGAATATTATTGCACAATGCTCCCGTTTCCTTCCTCAAGGTTCCCCCCCAACGCGCACCTCTCTCCTCTTTACTCCCCTTTCCCCCTCCTCTTCTCTCTCCTCCCCCTCATTCCGTTGCCCCTTTCTTTCTCTCTCTCGCTTATCTCCCCCCTTCCATTCATTTGGCCTGCGATGGGAGAAGGGATGTGAAATGAAGAGGCAGGGCTTGGTTTATTACAGGACATGTAAAAAGAGAAATATGAGAGAGGGTAGGACTAAAAAGAAGGTCTTCCTCTTGGTTTAAAATCTCTACTGAGTAAAAAAGAAAGTTTTTTAAGTCCTTCCTGCGTTAGCTAAGATGAGAGGTGTGCATCCAATGTTTACTTTGCGTTCTGTCCCATAGCAACGTTTTTAGTTAGTCCCCCAAATTAATAGCCTTCAGAAACTTTTCATTTCCTACGGAAGACAATCCAAACATATATGCACGGACTGGAAAACAGTTATTGCAAGATGCTATTTGGTGTGTACAACAATCCGGGCCGCGTTGTGTTGTGTTTGTTTTTTGTTTTGCTTTGTTTTGTTTTTGTCTTCATACAGAGAACCTGAAATACTGTTTTAAAGGTAATGCAGAGTAGTAGAAACATGAGGATCTTGAATCAGACGAGTATGTTTGAATTCAATCTCCATCACTTACAAAAGTGTGATATGTGATGTTTTCTATGATTTTGACCATCTGTGAACATTTCCTTCATCTGTATATTTAGGGGAAAATTCCTAGAGAATTCTCAAGAATCTTGGGAGATTAAAAAAGAATTTATGCAGGTATTTTTCCCTAGCAAACCAGGTGACAAGTAGCAGTTGCTCAAGAGACCATCCACCTTCAAGTTTCTATTTATTACTTCCGGCATTCAGACAGTTTTGCCACAACCCAAATTCCCTGCTCCGCTGCCTTTTCTGAACTGTGGTGTTCCACCTTCCAAACACTTAGAAACTGTGCTCTGAGACCCTCTTTTCTGCCAGTTAATGATCTTTCAAACTTGGCAACCCTGTCTTCTTGGTCACGTGCTCTGTTACTCAGCCCTTGACATCCCAGTCAGGACTTCTCCCTCTTTGGAACTCCCAAAACATATTGGTATTATCGATCAGATGAAAAGCTGAAAACCTGACTTTCGAACAACTATAATATGAACACAGTTTTAAATGTTTCACTAATTAGTGAGTAAGCTGATCAAACTGCTTCAAAGCTGATCAAAGGAGACTATGAAGAATAGACAATACACAACCAAAAAGGCTGAAATAAATTTGCTAACTGATGAAAAATTGGTTAATATCCTATAGGGCAGAAAAACAATGTTTGGGATTATCTCTTCTGCTGGGCAGAATTGTATCTCAATTGAGCAAAATCCTTTGCGTTGATGTACTCAAGAATCACTTGCATTATTATCACTTTTCTGTAAGTTAACTTCTACCACCATCGAATTCTAGAACAGCCTAGTGCATAGGAAGTCAGTCAAAGGTGCACACCCCTATAACATCAGATAATTCCTGGAGGGTCTCCTAGGCAATGCCCAGTGCTTCACTAAAGCAAGGACCCGGTAATTTCTGTTGTCTATTTTTAAGCTTTTGACAATTTTTCCTGATACATATAACAGCTTATAGAAGTTGTTTAACAGTAAACTAGTTAGGAGAGTGTTAGTGGAGATGGATACGTGTTTAATTAGTTCTGACTCTTGTCTTAGTTTACCTATATATAAGCCTGGGAGGTGTATATATTTAATTTCAGTGTTGTGGTCAGGTGCAACATTTCAAAATCTCTTACGCTTTCTTTAGTTTACATACTTTCTAATGGACACTTACTTTTCCAAGGTGAATAAAAACAAATGTATTATTCTGCTTTTGTTCTGAAACTTTCTTCTGTCCCTCCCTGCTTCATTATTTAAAATATCAGATGTGCGTAGTGCAAAGGGAAGTCAAAATCAGCAGGGTCCAGAAGTCGTGTGATTTTTGTTTCTCAAGCCCAATACAATGTGCAAGTCAATTAAAAGGTCAAAATCTGGCAGACCAGAGATATAGCCAAGGTCATTAAAAACTCCACAATTGGATTGATTGAAGTAACTAACTCCATATTAATTTCTTCAGGGAAATTTTTGAAGATTTCACTTATAAGGATGTCTTTTAGGATAAAGAGCAGTAAAAATACATTTGCTACAAATTATATCTGTGCACTTGAAAGAAGTTGTTTTAAGAGCTCCTGAACAGAGACTGGGACCCCTTAGGGCAGAAAGAAGGTAGTGTGTGATGGCAGTTGATTGCATAAAGTCATGGAATTTGTCTTATAAGCTTGAGGTCAGTGGAATGAAGACTCTTCTGCAAGTGAGTTCCACTTGCTCAAAGTGGTTAGAAATAGAACAGGTTCTGAGATAAATATATAATGTGGAATTAGCATCTTCAAGTCTCCGTTGAGGCATTTTGGAGCAGAAACCTTTTCTTAAGTCCTCTAGGCTAGTGCTTCTCTCACTTTAATGAGCTTACAAATCACCTGGGGATCTGGTTAAAACGCTGATTCTTACTTAGTAGGTTTGACCTGCATCAAAAGCAATTGTTAAAGCATAGATTCCTGGGCTCCACCCCTCAAGAAATACTGATTCAGTCAGTCTGGAGTGTGGCCCAAGAATTTGCACTTTTAGCTGCCTCCTGGGCGAGCCTGACACTGCTGATCAGCTAACCACTCTAAGTAACACTGCTCCAGGAACCGCCTGGGTGCTTTGTCAAATGCAGATTCTCTTTCAGTAGCTATGGGGCATGTCTGGAGGTTCTGTACTTCTCACAAGTGGCCTGATGATGCTGCTGTTCCGGTACAGGAGCCACACTGAGAACTGAAAGCTCTCAGTAGTTCCCAAATTTTGTTGTACATTAGAATCACCAGGGAAGCTTTTAAAAACTCTGATGTTCAGTGGCACCCCATACCAAGTAAATCAGATTTTCAGGGAGAGGGAACCTACAAAAATTAGTATTTTGTAAAGATCCTGAGATGATTCCTAAGACCAAAATTTGAGAACCATGGTTCCAGGCCATTTCTGTCTACTCTGATTGTGCTACTCATATGCACGTAGTTTTTCATTGTACGTAATAAAATCAGACCAATTTTTATAGTACTAAGAACACTACCTATTGATGAGGATTTTAGGCTGGTTAATTTTAAAAAACTGCAGATGAGAAGCAGACTCTGAGGAGTGGAATTTGCTTGCCCTTGAAGAGATATTTGCATTTGTGAAGGAAGCGGGGGATGACCTAGTAGGGACCTGAAATTGGCCACCCCAGGATACGTCTCTTTGGCATCAGGATTGTTTGGGGCTGATTGCTTTTGATAAACTGGGACAGGAAAGGAGGCTCTGGGGAATGGAACTTGCTCTTGTTGGGACACATTTACATTTGTAAGGTAAATCTCTATCTGTAAAAGGTGCCTCCCTCTCTGTACCAGGAAGAAGAAGAGAGATGACCTTGTCCCTAGAAACTCTTAATGGGGAAGGCAAGAACTTAAGTTGGTTGCTGTCTGGCAATCTCATGTAACTGATTTAGGGTGGTGGCTTCTGACTTTTACTTAACCCGATTTGATTCTTGTCTAAAATTCATGGGATCACCCAATGACCAGACCCCACCTGCACTGATACCATTTTAACTTTTTTTCATGTTCTTTCCTTTGTCTTCATAAAGAGATGACTCACATACCCATGCCTTATAAAATTAGCCCTAACCCTCAACTCGGGGCAGCAGCAGCAGCTCTGCCTGCCCATGGGTCCTGTCCCCATGCCAGCAGGGGCAGCGGAAGTGGCAGCAGGAGCAGCTCTGACTGCCCATGGGCCCTGTCCCCATGCTATTCCACACTATTCTCTAAATAAAAGAGCACTACTGCCAGATCTTAAGAGTCTAAGAAATCTTTCTTTCGACTCCTCGGCTCACCGACCCCGCATCATCTACCATTTAACATAAAACAGATTTAACACTATTCACTATGTAACAACAATAAAAGTAACTGATTCTCCTCCACATCAGGCAGTTGCCACAGGATGCCAAAATATGTGGTAAATTATGTGGGCTCGGTGAGCAGAGGAGTTGAAAGAAAGATTTCTTGGACTCTCAAGGTCTGGTAGTAGTGCTCCTTTATTCAGAGAGTAGCATGGAGTAACATGGGGACAGGACCCATGGGCAGTGAAGAGCTGCAAACATGGGTTGAGGGTAGGGCTAAATTTATAAGGCATAGGTATGTGAGTTATTTCTTTACAAGACAAAGGAAAGATTATGTTAAAATGGTATCAATGGTCTGGTTATCAGGTGGTCCTGTAACTTTGGATAAGAATCAGATCGGATCAGGTCAGGACTCCTATACTTCCTGGAGCATCATGTAGATCAGTATGTAGGGCAGGATGCCTTGGGCTTTTCTCCCTGAGGCAGCCTTGATCCTCATCAATAAAGATGGTATGTTTTAATTCTTATAAAAATATGACTATTTTCATCGGTATCTTCCATACATTTAATTATTAAATTATATTTTATTCATATGTAAAAAGCAAAACAGGTAGTTGAAGGAGATCAGAGTACGCCATCCCAAAATATGCCACTTAAGAGTAAGGATTGTTTTGAACTGAAATCAACAAGCTTTCTGCCCTTCTTCCTGTCTAAAAGCAGGGCATAAATTTCCATTTGTCCTGGTGTCTCCCTCTCCCTTAAGACGGAGAAAACTACTCAAGAGACAATTCTTGCCATCTGAGACTACTCTTATCTGCATAACAAATCCTACTAAACAACCCTTACTTACCATACCATTATCAATCACCTTCCCACAACTTACCTCTCCCCAGAAGCCCCAAACCCCCTTTCCTTTGGCTAGCTTCTTCTCCACACTTTATTTCCTTTATTAAGATGGTATAGAAGCCCCCAATTCTAAACACATCCTTAAGGCACATTTCTTTGTGAACTTCCATGCACATGTGTGTAATTAAAATCAGTTTTTTTCTCTTGTTAACCTGCCTTTTGTCCGTTTAATATTCATGGCCCTAACTACTGAACATAAGAGGGTAGAAAAGAAAGTTTTTCCTCCCCTAGATGGTGTTGGCCAAAAAATATCTGATAAATAATGAAGTTATTAGACACTAGTTAATACACATTATCTGAATATGTTAATAATTAAAATGGGCTGGCATCTTTTCTGATTTGAATTTTGTAAAACCTAGATAACATAATGATAGAAACACATAAAAATTTGTTTCATTACACTTTTAGGTGAAATTTTAAAAGACTGATGGCTCTTGATGTTAATACAATTACATTTACTAACATAGCTAATGGGTTTTAAAAGTTGGGCTAATCTAGTACTGAGACAATAAATATCTTTATTGATTTAAAGGCCTTTTAAAAAATAATTGTTCAACACTGAATTTATGTATCTCTAGAAAATAAGCTCTTTGAAGACAAAGATAAGATTTTTATCCTCATTGCTTAGGACTGTGTATGGCATATAGTAGATGAAAAGATGATTTTCAATAAAAATAAAACCATGACTCTCATCCAGATATAAAAATTGGCACATATTGAAGACTTTGTTTAACTCATAATATGAGAATCAAGCAGATTTTGTAACCAGTCCAAAGGAGAATCCAAAGAACAGGCACATTTATACATCAGGAAAATTGAAACAAGTGTGAAAATGGATATGAAACTAGCTTCTTGTACATTAAGGGAGGGAAATCATTTGAACCTCCACAGGACAAGACAGCTTGCGTGTCTATAGACAAGAATTATTTTGCATTGTTACCAGGTATTTATAATTTGCAGAGTTGTAAATCAAATCAGAATTAAATAACCCAGAGAGGAGTCTTTGAGACAATGTGTTGTTTTCCATTGACTCAAGAAATTTTCCCTACAGTGCTCATGAAATGTTTGTTGATTAAAACAATTACTGTAATGAAAGATAAATAATGTCTCCAGCATCAGGGAAAATTTACTTTATGGGACCTATAGGCCAAACTTCACTGGCTTGTGATTCTAGTATTCTTTCTTTCATCATCTTGCCTTTTTATTGCATAAAACACAACTAACATATTTGAGTTCTATTTTTCTTTTAGGTTTTAACATCTAACTTTAGGGAGATTAAAATTTTTTCTCTCTTTTAAGAGACTTGCTGTTATCTTTTTATACTAACAAAGAATATCAGGATCTATAGACTAGATATAAGCAATCACTGGTGATTCTGTTACTGCATAAAACTGGGGTTCTCTTCCTTGATGATCATTTAAAAACCCTGATTATTATAGCATCAGCTTTTGGGAAAGGAAGTCAACTTTATTCTGTGAGATTGATCTGCAGGGAGACAGGGGGTGTGTGCCTTCAGATCTGTCTCCTGATTCAGGATTTGGGGAGAAATTTAAGAGGTTAGGGATAACAGGCTGGCATGCAGAAACACTGGCAGGATACATTTTGATTGGTGGGCTTCAAGCATTTATGGTAAAGTTTTAAAAATTTATGATAAGGCTCTAAACAGTTATGGTAAAGTTTTAAATGTTTATGGTAAGGTGGGGAAGGAATTTTAACACGAGTTGTTCCTGAATAACAGACCATTTGCTTCTGAAAAGAGTCTGACTTTTAAGTTCCAGTCATGTCCTGGTCCTTTGGTTGCATGGGGAGTAGAATCTTTGGTTCCCTGGTCATTTCAGGTCAAGATTTCTTCTTCTGTACATGCTCTGGCTACATGACTTCAAATTTTCTGAAATATGGTTCTTAAGCACTCTGTTGATAAGAGGTGAGGTCTGTTCAAACTGACTACATGGGTCCATGGTTACAATTCTGCAGTCAAGGCAAATCTATTTTCTCTATTTCTCATTTGGTAATTTTAATCTAGTTTTCATCTTTCTTTATTAGTCTTTCATATTTTTCCTCTCTTAAAATCTGTTATATTAATTCTGGAATACTCACTTAGATATATTTCTTCTACTTAGTCTCTCTTCATTTGTATCAAATTTCTTATTTAACCTTTGAGTGTTTAATGACAAGTATGATATTTTTAATGAAAAGTTCTTAATATTAATATAGTCAAATTTGTCAATCTGTCTTTATCATTGGAATTTTTTTCTTTTATTTAAAAGTCCTTTTCTATCTTTAGTTCTTAAAGATATTCTTCATTGGTATCCTCTAAATGTTTGTATTTTCTCTCTCCTCTGGAATGAAAGTCACTTCAAGGTCAGTTTAGTACAATTCAATTCAGATGACCCCATTAAAAACATCTACTGAAGGAGCACTGCAGGTGAGTGTTTAACAAGTGGGATTTCAAAATGAAGCCTCCATATTTTTTCCTTGAGACATCAGGCTCTCCCTTTGAGGATCCAGGATCTGACTTTTCAAAGTTGAGAGCAAGATAGTAGAGAAAGCTGGGGGAAGGCCAAGAAAGAGGATGAGACACCATGAAAATTTGGGGAGCAGAATCAGCTATATGATTTATGGGACTCAGGGAAAATGAAAATGGGGGCCCCTTGTTCAAAGAGAAGGAGGAAAGTGTTGTTAAAATTATGAAAGTGTACACAAATAGAAGTGGGCTTGAGGCTGACTCCCACCAAGACTACTACCCAACTTATTCCAGTACTGCCAGGCTGCTACCCTGGGGCAGGGAGGACAGACAGCCACTCTGCCACACCCTGATAGGCACCAGGTTAGGCTGCAGGTCCCTGACCCCTCTCCCCTGGATCTCCTAGGGGGCTTACTGATGGAAGCAGGCGTGGGAGGGGGTTGGGAAGGAAAGTAAGGCAAGGTACCAGTGGCAAGGCAAATTGGCTGCTGAAAATTCATCTCTGAGAGACAAGACCTGTGAGAACAGAGGCTTCAACTAAAGCCCCACTCCTGTGCTTGCTCTATGTCCTGTTGGACGTCACTTGCAAAATACATGTTTAAAGATAAAACTACTAAGAGTTTCAATAGGGCAATTGCAGAGCATTAAACCCCAAGAGCAGGGCCCTCTGAGTGCAGGTTTTGCGTGGAGGGGAGCTGTGTTGTGCAATTGCATAGGTCTCAGGACCATACAGCTGGCCCTTTGGGGAGAATAAATCGGATTCAGAATCTTGTGGGAAAGATACTGGCTTGGTCCCTCTGGTGATGAAAATGTCACCTACAGCTCCTCTAGCAGCTCTAACCTGTGGCTGAACTGTGACTGCAACATGAGTCTCCTAAATAGGTACGTTAAGCAGCTAAATAGCATTTGAAAGATAATTTTGAAGGCAGTAAGGAGTGATAGAAATGAAATATGTGTAGCGTTTCCCCTGGAATCCAAAGCTGAACAAAGGCCCACAAAGAGGGAGCAACCACAAGTACTCAGGTTAGCTTTGCTGGACTAAGAACATTTGCATTGAGCTTTTGAACAGTCTTACAGAGGGCCACTAACCACGCCAAAGCCTGGACCACAACTGTACCTTATCACATTTCCAGATCCTCCTTTCAAGGTTTTCCTGGAGGAGCACTCGCTTAGAACTTAAAGTTACTGGCTCACAAGACCAGAGGGCAGAGATTCTCTTTTAGAAGGCTGTAGCTTTATTCTCTTAATGCAGCTGGGGAAGTTACTGGGAGTGAAATCAGCCGGGGTATTGATGACCTCATGGCTTCTGTCTAAGGAGGTCAACACGAAGTTTGTGGCTTCTGTAGCAGAGAAAATGAAAAAGAGTAGACCCAGGGCCCTGCAGAATTCAGAGGGGAGTTGAGATGGAAAGAACAGCTCAGAAAGTGTTTCAGTCAGCATTTTCTGAGGTTGGAGTGTATACAGCAAAAATCACTCTTTTGGATTTGAGATATTGGTGGCCAGGTTCCTCGTAAAAACTGGCCTTCTCTCTGCCTTTGGAGAATAATGATTTCTGGTTCCTCAAGAAGTTTGGAGTATTGATAATCTCTCTTTGTAAAACTCCATTTAAAAGTTTCACCTTTCCAGTAGCACCTCTATGTCCAAGACTTGCTTTTTTTCCCCTACATTAGAACAATCCAAATCATACAAATGAATGTGGCACATAACCATGAAGCTGAAAGGAGAGAAGTCTGGTTTTGGAGAAGTGGGCAGCAGTTGGCCATGGGTTCAGGTGTGAACAAAGATTCTAGCAAGGGAAAATCACTTTGGACTTTGATAACTATAAGGCCAAGTGCTTAGAGAAGAAAAGGAAAAATGACCTGTGTGAACCAGGAGGCAATTTCAAATATGTCTGAGTAAGGGGTAGTAGCAACCTTGGAAGGTGGGAGAAAGAGAGCCAGTGGACGAGAGGAACAAGAAGGAAAGCTGAGGGAAAGGGCCTTAGTTAACAAATGACGAGACAGAAAAGCTTAAAAATGGCTTTCCAGGATTCCCTGTCTGGAAGAATTAAGATTTGCAGACGAAAACAGGTCCACACACAAAACTAAAAAGCGATCCAAGCCTCATCCAACGTCCACAGACCAAGTGGTCAAAACGTACAGACAGACACACAAACTTATTCAGTCTTATATATAGAAATAGCCGCCATAATCTTGTGAAGGCAATTTCACTGTGGTGGGGAACAGAGAACTGAACCTCCTGTGAGTCTGTATGTAGTCTCCATGTCTCCCTCAACTCTGTGAGTTACAATTCTGAGAAGTATTTTATTTTCCTTCTTCTCTTCCGCTACATCTTCAGTTTCTACTTGGTCACTCCAGCCTGGCCGGAGACAGGGCCACACGACTACATAGCGCCCCTGCCCTGACCTCGGCCTTGCCAAGGACGCGGAGGAGTCAAGGCGTTCCTGCTCCAGCGTCAGTACATGCGTTGTGGGAGACGCGGAGAAAAAAATCAGTTCTAAATCCATCCCTAGAAATCAGTGTATGAGACCCCAATGGGTTGAATACCAAGTTCTTGAGATCCAGTTTCAGAGCTTCGATTTTCTTGAGTAAGTTGGAAAGGAGCAGACGTCTTAGAGATTTGGTTATAGGCAGCAATATCGAGAAGGAAATATAGGGCAGACCCAGAATGAAAGACGGAGGTTGGAAGAAATTGGGTGGAGAGAAAGTATTGACCGTACCTGGACGTTGGTGTTAAAACATGTACACAAATTAATAAGAAACAAGAAAGCACGACTTGGCAGGGAGCAGAGTGGCGCAGCGGAAGCGTGCTGGGCCCATAACCCAGAGGTCGATGGATCGAAACCATCCTCTGCTAAGAGCTCTGTTTTTCCACAACGCTGGATCAACACATTCTCTTGTCAAATTCCAAGATTCCCACAAGAACACTAGGCAAAGGAAACTAAGTCCAGACACTAATAACAGTGACACTGTTGCCTTACACTTCGTGTTTTCTTTTGAATCTTGAAAATTGGCCATTATCAAAATTGTGTCTTTATAACATTTTTAAAGATCATAACATATTGGGAAACAATGCAACATATTATTTATTGCCTATATGCAATGATATTGCGTCTCCTTCTACTCTTCCGCCACACCTTCAGTTTCTCCGTCGCCCTGACTCTGCTTCTTTGCCTCTGCAGAGGTGCTAACGTGTCTCATGAACGAATGAAGACCTTCCGTGACAGAAGCCGTGAACACTGTTTCACCTGCCTGGTCCTTTCTGTCTCTAAATAGGACGGAACTCAAGATAAAATGTGGAGTTGAAAAATAGAGTAGGACAAGGATAAATGTGGACTCCGTGTGTTGGTGTGGAGGAGGGCGTTGTATTACCTAGTGGTTTCACTTTCACTGAAGGACGGATGGGCTGAGAAATGGCTAAATTGGCAAACAGGTTGGAGAGATGAGAGGACAACAGAGTGGAGAGAAGAGGGGGAAAAGAGACTAGAGAGAGAGTGAAGAAAAGGAGAGTGAAGGAAAGGTGAGGAAGGTGGGCGTGCTGAAAAATGAGATGGACGAAAATTTTGGAGAAGTGGGTTTTCAAGGAGTTAGTTTCCTGGACGGAAACAGCTCTTGGGAGCGGGCGTGACGTTTGTTTATTTGTTGCTCCAGCATTAAGATTCCAGGCAAGCCCAAACTCTGAAAGAAAACACAAGAGGAAACAACGGGAATTGAAATACCTGCCTTGAGCCATAACCTTCATCCTTCTTTACCCATTTTTTGATTCTCCTGAAGTGTTTTCCCACCTACTGATGTCATTGGCGCAACGGGTACTCGGCAAGCTGGTGAAGGAGCCCGCGCGTCCGCTCTAAAGCCGCCTCTAACGAGTAGGTGCTGCCTCTAGGCTCTGTCCGCAATCGCTAACTGCAGGAATATTCGCTCCCCAACGGATCCCACCCTATTCTGAGCCAGACTTTCTTTGTCATTCCCTCTGCAATAAATACCACCCAGTAATTGTTTGTGTACGGAAAAAACAGTTTGGGGGGTTAAATGGAATGCTCAATACAATAAAGCTCGGTTCCAACGCGGAATCCTTGGGCATGTAACCAGCACCCTAGGAAGACCCTCATAATTTCCGAGATCATCAACATCACTAGCACGTCTTAGTGCTTACAGTCATTTTATACAGAGAGTTAAGGTAGACAGTGCGGGGCCTGGATAGCTCAGTCGGTAGAGCATCAGACTTTTAATCTGAGGGTCCAGGGTTCAAGTCCCTGTTCAGGCGCTACTCGTTTCTTTTATTTCGGTTAGGTCTAGGTAAAGGAAACCTAACAGCCAAAGCTGACGGAGGCATTGCCCCAAAAGCTTTTACGTCTAGTCTTCGATTATCGTTTCCCAATATTCATTGAAACACTTCCCCAAGTTTTCAAGAGAAATTGAAAAAGGGCATCATATAAAAATAATAAACCAGCGATAGAATTACAGAGAAGTAAGCCAATGTAAAATTCCCTTGAAACGATTCATTAATCTGCGAGTGTGGGGGAAGAATTTGGGTGGACCCCAATAGCATGTAAGCGAGGAGTGATTTTGCATAGTCTGTCTCTGAGGTTCCACATGGTTTAGAACAGCTCTTCCTACATAGAAAATTTGCAGCACCTTGCAAAAAATACTGATTGAAAAACTTATGCCCAAACACATTTTGAAACTGTATTAGAGCTATTTTTTGTGTTTACATTAAAAAGTTTCTGTCATTACTCCAGGATTTGAATTATGGCTAAAAACCCCAATCATAGTAGTGCATAACTACTATGGGCAGTGTGAAACAAAAGTACTGAGAGTTCAATGTTACTTATAATTTTTTTTTCTTTACCTTAGGTCAAAATAACACACTTAAAAGTTCACTGTGTTAGTTTTCACTCTTTCTTTTTGGTTATATTATTAATGTAAAATAATGAGGTCCACACCGTTTTGAATCTCTGTCCCATCCTTGTTTATTTTACTTATTTTTGTGCGTGCAAAGAGATATTCTCAAAGAAATGTCACTCTGCTTCATTGGGTCATTCCCCTTTCTTCCCTCCATCCTTTTCGACTCATTCCTACCTATCCTCCATCAATCTTACCAGTTTCTGGCTTATCCTTCCTGTATCTCTTTTTGAACAAACAATCAAGTACATAATTTTCTTATTTCCTCTTTTTTCTTACACTAAAGATAGTATACTACAGATATTAATTTGCACTTAATCTTTTCTCTTAACACTATATCCTAGAAGTCTCTTCATGTCAGCTCATAGAGATCTTCCCTGTTCTTTTTCACGGCTGCATAGGTACTCCATTGCGTGGAAGTAGTGATCTATTTAACTATTCTCTTATATATGAGCATTTGAGTTGATTCCAATATTTTGCAATTACAAACAATGCTGCAATGAATGAATATGTACATGTCTATTTTCATTTTGTTGGAGCTAGATTTTCAGGGTAAATCATTAGAATTGGGATTGTTGGGTGAAATGATTAATGTATATGATATTTTGTTAGATACAGCCAAATTCCCCTCCATAAAGTTTTTATCAACTTGCATTCCCACCAGTAATAAATGAGTGCCTATTCCCCATAGCCTTGACATATTTTTTATTTTTTGCAAATCTGATAGCAGAAAAGTGGTATCTATGTTGATTTCGATGCATTTCTTTATCTATTAGGGAGTTTGGACATATTTTTATAGGTATAAAGGCCTTTCCTTTAGGGAAAGGGGAATGCCCAGAAATTTCAAGGAACTGCTGGTCAAATATCCAAGTTGACATTGATATCTAAGGTTCCAACACATTATCAGGGCCTCCCTGCTACAATGGGGATGCATGAAAGCCAAGTAATAAATGGAGTCTGGGCCCAGGTCCAGTGGGTCACTGATAGATCTGATGTTGTTCTCAGGTATACTCTCCAACACATTTTGTGCACAGTCTCTGTCTCAGAGTCAGCTTCCTGGGAACCCAAACTAAGTCTCTTTCTAAGACAGAGTCTTGAGTTTAATATTATTTCTTTTTTTATTGACAGAAGTATCTAAGTCTACAAGTTTTCCTCTGATTACTGCTTTAGCTGCATCCTATCAGATTAGCCTATCAGTATTTTTGTTTTCTAGAAATTCTACACTTTTTGTTTATTTTTTCCTTTGGCCCTAGATGTTAAAAGAAAGTTTTATAATTTTCAGGTGGTAAGAAAATGTTGTTTCTATTATTACTACATTTTAGAATATATTAAGTTTTTCTGGGGGAGGGGGAGCTAATATATGAGGAATTTTCATGAATATGTGGTGGACAATTTTCTCATTTCAAGATGCAGACTTTGGAATCTATGCATCAGACCAATCACACATAAACCAATGAGCATTTGAGTTGTTTCCAGATGTTTAATATTGTACACAATTCTACTACAAACACTTTTGCACATACCGCATGATATAGAGGTACAAATATTTCTTGTGTGTATGTTCCTGGAAGAGAAACTGTTGATTTGTTAGGTTACATAAATGTTTAAGTTTTTGAGGTAATGACAAACTGTTTTTCAAAGTTGTAAAAATGTATGCCTCTGTCTTAGTCCATTGGGGCTACTACCACAAATTACCAGAGACTGGGTGGCTTATAAACAGCAGAAATTTATTTCTCATAGTTCTGGAGGCTGAGAAGTCCAAGATCAAGGTGCTGGCAGATTCCCTTGTGGTGCGAGCTTCCTGGTTCATTGACCACTGTCTTCTTGCTGTGTCCTCAAGTGGCAGAAGGGACAAGAGAGCTCTCTGGGGTCTCCTTTAAAACAGTACTAATCCTATTCATGAGGGATTAACTCATGATCTAATCACCTATTAAAGGTCCTATCTCCTAATATCATCACATTGAGGATCAGGATTTCAACATATGAATTTTGGCGGGATACAAACATTCAGTCCATAACATTCTGCTCTATGTAATTCAGTTCGAATCTAAGGGCCTGAGAACCAGGAGTGGCAAGGGCAGGAGAAGATCAATGCTCCAGTTCAAGCAATCAGGCAGGAAGATCTGAATTCTCTCTTTCTTTGCCTTTTTGTTCTATTCAGGCCCTCAAAAGCTTGGATGATGCCCACCCATACTGGGGAGGGCAAAAGACTTCACTCAGTCCACTGATTCAAATGCTGATTTCATCCAGAAACACCCTCACAGACACACCTGGAAATAACGTTTACCGAAATATCTGGGCACCCTGTGATCCAGTCAAGTTAACACATAAAATTAACTAACACAGTCCCTTTTGGCAATGCATGAGAAATACCATATATTCAAATTCTCTCCAAGTGTTGTTATTTTTGTACATTTAATTTTTATTCTATCAAGTGGAGGTAAATGGCATCTTGTTGTGGTCATGGTTGCATTGCTTTATCACAGTGAGGTTGACTATCTCTACCTAGCTTTGGATTTATACATCTGACTTTTTTTTCTGAATACTAGTTATTTATCTATTTGACTGCCCATTTTTCTATTGGGTTGATGTGTTTGACTTATTAATACACAGGAGTTCTTGATACATTTTTTGTTTTTCTTTAATCTCTTGCAATTCAATTCAACTATTTGAATTGCAGTTAATCTTTTTCAGTGTAACTTGTGTTTTCATTTTAAGCTATAATTTGGTTAAGAAAAACTGTTCATTTCATATGCACAAATACATCAAGGCTTTCTTGAACCTGTAGCATTTCTGTGTTATTTTTAGCCAGTCTTTCCAACCTTTATTACTCCAATATACATTGTCATGATGTGGTAGTCACTTGCCTATTGATTCTCGTGTTCTTTCTTCACCCTTCTCCTGCACCAATCTATATTCAAGAGGGCTGAACTGCTTAGGCTGCATTTCCCAGGCTGACTTCCCACCTGTCTGCAGCTTAGTTTAGTAAATAAAATATACTGTGGGAGATTAGAGCACCAATGCGATCAAGTAGCCAGATAATTTCCACTCCTCTCTCTCTTTACTTTGGGCACCGTCTACGGGAATAGCTGCGTATTCTTCTTGACTTCAGTTCTCACAGAATAGGGCTAGTATGATTAGACTTTTGGTCTGGATAGTTTCAATTCCTGTCTCTTCCTGAAGGTATGATGGTACTTTGCTTTTCTTTTTTGGGAGACTTTGAGAACATCTTCACATGTACAGAGCATTAACTTTTTGAGTGTGAGTTAAATTTTGGTAAAATGCTGAGATTGGATAATGAGAAGCAAAAGGGGTAGGCCTCACATGTCTGTTTGTGCTCAGATTTATTCCTCACCTTTTTTTGTGCTGTATACCACAAAGATGCTGGAGTGTGTAAGGTGCATTTCCCAGACTCCTTCTCAGATGGCTTCTGATTGGGTTTAACCAACGTTAGTCAGTGGATGGAGATTAGAGGGAAGAAGCATGAGTGAAAACTGGGTATTACCCACCACTGCCTGGCCTTGGCTGCATCTCCTCAATGCAGCAAATGCCTAAAGGACAAATCTGTTATGGTTTCAGTTTCTTCCAGGTAGCCCCATCTTTTAGCTTTTAGTGGCTTCCTGCTGTTGCTGATCTCTACCCTATTTGTTATATCAGCTCTTCTATCATTACCACAGCCAATTTACTATATTAAATTTCTCCATATTATTACCTAGAAGAGTATACACAGCTTCCTGATTGATTCATATATATGCTATTGAGAGTTTTAAATTGTGTTTTTGGCATTTACATTCTTGATCTTTCTCATGTTAATCTTTATCCAATTTCATATTTTCCCCCCATGGGTATAGTATATTTTTCCTATCTCCATTTATTAGATAGTTTCAACTCTCCTCTGATCTGAAATGCACCTCTGTCAATATACCAAATTGTGTATAAGCATAGATCTCTTTCTGAGCCATCTATCCTATTTTGTCAATTTGAGCCTCTATTCCGGTGCCTGTATTGTAATATAGGAATTACTGGAGTGTCTAATAAGTCCTGCAAGCTTGTTGGCAATTCCTTATCTTTAGTAAAAGTATTTTTGCTCTTATAGGCCCTATACACTTAAGTACAATTTTACAACAGTTTATCAGTTCTTAGAAAACACTGTTAGAATTTATGTTGGAACTCCATTGAATTGATAGGTCAATTTAGGAAGAAATGATGTCTTTGAGTTATTGTCTTCCTATGCATAAACATGATATATTTCTCCATTTATTTAGGTCTTTAATGTCTATTTTGAAAATAGGCTATTTTGTCATCCTGCCTCTTCTAATATCGTTAGAAACTTTGTGTTTTTTATCTATTAGTTATCATATATTATTTAAGAGCTTTGTTCTTCTCTTTCTTTAGACAATCTCTTTCGTTTCTTTAGCCTGAGCAACAATACCATAAGACTGTATCTTCTTCCTCCTCGCCTCCCTTCTCTCTCACCACAACCAATTTTAATCAGTACCTTTACAACTTTTAATGTATGCTGTGGTGTGGTTGACTAAGTTTATGAGCATAACACCTTGTCCTTCATTTTTATTGTAGTGGATTAGTCCCCTGAAATTTGTGTCTATTCAGAACCTCAGAATGTGACCTCAGTTGCAAATAGGTTTCTGTAGATGTAATTAGTTAAATTAAGATGAGGTCATACTGGGTTAGGGTGGGCCCTAAATCCAATGACTGGTGTCCTTATGAGAGAGGGTACACAGAGATGCAGACAGAGGGAAGAATGTCATGTGACAACAGAGGCAGAAGTCGGAATCATGCAGCTACAAGCCAAGGAACACCATGGATTGTGGAAACCACCAGAAGCTAGGAACAGACAAGGCAGGATTCTTCTCTAGAGCCTTCAGAGAGAGTATGACCCTGTCAACATCTTGATTTCAGACTTCTAGTCTCTAGAACTAAGAAATAATAGATTTCTGTTGTTTTAAGTTAACTCAATTTGTAGTCATTTGTTCTGGCAGTCCTGGGAAACTTACCAGTTTTCTCTCAGTACAGACATTCATTTTAGTCATGGATGTTCAGGTTGTCTCCAATTCCCTGCTGCCTTGAATTACTGCAATGACTATCCTCTGTGAAGCTGCCTATGCAACTGGGCTGGAATTTCACTGAGGAATACCCCTAGTGGTGAAATTTCTGCTACTATACAGTAAGTGTTTGTCCCATACAGGAACAAACACTTACTGAATGCCAATGCTGCAAAATCTAAGACCTAGATTTTAAGACTCAGCTCGTACCTTTATTCCATGTAGAAATTCATACATATATATATGTGATTGCTATTATGACGAACTGAAACAGAGGAAGTTTCGGTTCTAACATCTAACTCACGGAGGTCTGAGAAAAATTCCCAGGGGAAGGTGACCCTTGAGGTAAATCTAAAATAACGAATAAAATTGAAGCGAAGAAGGAGAGAAGTTATTCTGAGCGGAGGGAACTTTTATTTTAAGTTTAATGCATTCCTTGCTGTTAATGAACATTTCTTTGTTATTAGTGATGAAATTATTTATAGCAATGTCATAATCTGTCGTGGGACTGAATTCTCTGCCCAGAAAAAAAAAGTTCAGTACCCAACGTGTGGGTGCCTCTTCAACTGAGAGTCTTTTTTAAGATGTGACAACGTCTTCCTCGTTAGTATAGTGGTGAGTATCCCCGCCTGTCACGCGGGAGACCGGGGTTCGATTCCCCGACGGGGAGACTGGAAGCGTGGTTTTCTTGCCTGGGTCTTAACAGTAGCAATTTTTCTCGAGGTTGTACTCCAGGAAAGAGATCCTTCTGCCTTATTTCTCTCTCTTTTTGTTGTAATTGTTTTAAGTTGAATTTCCGCGTGTTAGCTTAGGAATGCGTTCACTGAGCAAGCGACGGCCTTTGATGCAAATCCACTACCGCCTTCTCTCTGGGAGAAGTCACCAACGGCGCGGGGATTCAGTGTGTGCTCATTTGGCTCTGGAAATATTCCAGGATCTTTAAATGGGAATTTTCGTTTGTTGACTGTTTGAAGTGTGAGAGATGCGTCTTTCTTTGCTGGAGCGTGTTCAGGCACGCTAGGTCTGGGCGAGGGTCGGGAAGGGGCCGGGCTAGGGGAGTAGGTATCTTTGGGGAAGAAAGAGAGGCACTACTGGCGGGGGAAGAAGGTGAACTAACGGAGGGTGATGCTTCGAGCGGGAGATCCCAAGATGGGGCGGTGTGGGCAGGGCAGGGCGAGCCGTTGTGAATGGAAGAGCGGGAGAAGAGTTGAGGGGGCAACAGCGAAAAGAAATCTTAGGTGAAAGGGGCTCTAAATTGTTCGCACAGGAGCAAAACTACAAGCTTGTCAGTCGTGGGATTCCAACCCACGCCTCCGTATAGGAATCAGAAGCTTGGAACGCCGCAAACAAAGATGCTGGCGCTGAAAATCACTAGAGCACCCTGCTATCGACTATCTTTTCCCATGGCATAGCCAAAATTCCGGGCAACACTTGATCAAAGTCCTTTCAGGAAGTATAGATTTATTTTAAAAAGTGAGAGAGAGAGACTAGAGGAAGCAGCAATTCCCAGCTGTCTGCGAATTGGAACGACGGGAAAGGATGAGCATCGATTGATCTGTCAAAAAAATGAAACCAAACAACCTAAGATATTATGTTATTATTATTATTATTATTATTATTATTATTGCTGAGGAAGATTCGCCCTGGGCTAACATCTGTGCCAATCCTCTTCTATTTTGTATGTGGGTCACCACCACAGCATGGCTGATGAATGGTGTAGGTCCCCACCCTGGGATCCAGCTGGAACCAGGGCCTCCCAAGCAGAGAGCAGGGAACTTAGCCACTATGCCATGGGGTCAGCAAAAGATACTATTTTTAATGCAATGTAGACTTGAGGAAAACATAAGCACCTTGAATCAAGTATATCCGTATTTGAATTTAGGCTCCATAACTTACATATTGGATAAAGTTTTAGGTTATGTTGCCCCCTCAATCCCCTCCCTTCACCTGTACATTTAGGATAATAATTCCTACCTCATGATTCCTGAGGAAATTAATGAATGAGTGATTAGTGGAAAACTGGTTAATAATCTATAGGAAAATAAAAAGTAAAATTTGAGATTATCTTTTCTATTGGGCAAAATGTATTTGAATTGGTATGGACAAATATCACAGGCATTACTATAAATTATCTACCAGTCAAATTTTTCATACAAAGCTCTAGATTAGTTTAGTAAATAGAAATTCAGTTAAGCACACACACTCAGATAGAATCAAATAATTTCCAGAAGTCCATTAGACAATGCCCAACACGTCATTGAAAGGTCACCTAATAATTTTCTGTTGCCCTTTTCCAAGACTTTGACAATTTTTTCCTGACAGAAGTGAACCTTTATATAAATTGTTATATGCTGTTTCAAACTGGCTTAATCTGGAAGTGTTAGCAGAGATGGAAATACCTTTACCAGGTCACTGTTTATCCAGTTGTAAATCTAGTAGTATATGTTTTTAACTTTAGTGCTGTGGTTGGATCAAGCATTTCTAAGTCGTTTATTCTTTCCTTAGTTCACGCTGTTTCTAATAGACTCTTCATCTGAATGAAGATGATTGAAAACAAAGGCATTATCAGGTTATTCTCCATAATCTTCCTTCCATCACTCCCTACTCGCTCACCCGCATTTAGAATCCCTTTTGATTGTGGTATGAGGGGGCTTCAGCAGAAAAGATCAGCAGACAGCATTAATATTTCCAGAATGCAGGTTACTTTTGTTTTTCAGGGCAATAAAAAGCCTGAGTCAATTGAGATGGTCAAAACTTGGCAGACCAGAGATAAAGCTAAGGTCATTAGAGGCTCTACAGTCTAAGTGACTGAGAGAGTTCACTCCATATATCAATCTCTTCAGGAGAATTTTCTAAGCTTTTGTCACTGGCATATGCCCTAAATGGCTTGAAGGAAGTTTAAAGGTGCTTAACACTTCCTCAAGATTGTTTTTCAGAGCTATGCTGGGACGAGATCCCAGGGTCACCCCACCTGAAAGAGTCAAGCCCTACTGTAAGCGCAGCACCTGTGCAGATGACCTGAAGACGACCAAAAGATGCCTTTTACTTCACCTTAATACTAAAACCTCCACCCTAGGAGGACCCTAGCCTTATTAGCATAATATGTGATGTATGTGAGAGGATGTTTTCAGACTGCACCTGCTCAAGCTAATACCTGCCTCCACAGGTGATGACAAAATTTCCCTTTTAAATATGTTCAGTCCCCTCCCGAAATAAAAGGACCTGCTTCCCTTTGTTTAAGGAGAACCACAACTTTGGAAATGATTCCTCATGGTCTCCTATTTGCTGCAAATATACTTTACTTTCTGTGACAACTACTTCTGGTGGAGAGTCTGATTTTGACTCACCAGGAAGCAAACTCACTTTGGTTTAGTAACATTTTTACATCAAAGTTGTCTTTTGAAAGATGGGAAGCAGCAAAATTGTTTATTTGTGCAACTGAAATAAGTTACTCTGTAAAAAAAGATATTTTGGTATGGCCAACTACTTTGCATAACAGCATGTAATTGACTCATAAACTGGAGCCCAAGGGAACAAAAACTTCTGCAAGTGATTAATGTTACAATTTTGTTTGGGAAATAACTATACTTTGAAACAAACTTGGAATTAAATTTTTTTTTAATTTTGAAAGACTGAAAAATCTTTTGAAAGAAACATACATTACGTAGAGTTAGTCTACATGCCTAAGTTATGTGCTTCTTGAGGCATCTTGGAGCAATAGCTTTTTTATTCTTAAGTCCTCTAGGCCAGAGCTTTTCTTGCTTTAATGGGTTTACAAATCCCTGGGAATCTGGTTAAAATGAAGATTCTTCTTTGGTAGGTGTGACATGCATAAGAATCACCTGGAGCAATTATTGAAACACATATTCCTAGGCTTCAGCCCCAGAGATATCGATTCAGTGAGTCTGGATTGTTCCCTCAGAATTTGCACTTTTAGCTGGTTCCTGGGTGCTGCTGAAACTGCTGGACAGCTGACCACTCTTTGAATAACACTGCTGTAAGCCAGCACATCTCATACACTAAACTGTGTCAGAATCATCTGGTTATTTTGTCAAATGCAGATTTTTCTCTAGTAGATCTGGGGTACATCTAGAGCTTCTGAATTTCTAACAAGGCTCCTAGTGATGGAGATGTTGCTGGTACAGGATCTGTTTCTGCACAAAATTGGGGTTCTCTGCTAGATGTGCATAAACAAGCCAATCAACCATGGCATCAGCATTTGGGAAAAGAGATCAGCTTTATTCTGTGAGATTGATCTGCTGGGAGACAGGAGACATGTGCCCTCAGATCTGTCTCCCCCATTCAGCATTTGGAGAAAAATTTAAGAGGCTAGGGGGAACAGCCTGGCACATGGAAACACTGGCCAGACAGATTTTGATTGGGGGGCTTCAAGCATTTATGGTAAGGTTTAAAACATTTATGACAGGGTTCTAAACATTTTTTATGAAGTAGGGAAGAAATTTCAGCACCAGATCTTCCTGAATGAGGGACCCCTCAATTCTGATAAGAGTCCAAATTTCAAGTTCTGGTCATGTCCCGGGCCTTGGGTTACATGGGAAAGAAGATCTTTGGTTCCGAGGTCATTTCAGGTCATGATTTCTTCTTTTTGTGCATGCCCTGGCTATGTGACTTTGCAGATTTTCTGAAAAGCAATTTTTAATCACTCTGTTGATAAGACATAGGGTCTGTTGAACTGGTCCTGGAGGGCCCGTGCTTGCAGATCCACCCTTGGAATGTTTTCAATGGTTCCCAAATTTTGCTGCACGTTAGAGTAACTTCGGAGATTTTAAAATCCCTGATGGAGTATTGGCACCCTATAGGAATGAAATTAGAATGTTTGGGAGTGGGAGTCAGACTTCAGTAGGTTTTAAAGATTCCCAGGTATGAGAAGAGCAATAAAAGTGTCTTTTGTTATGTTAATTAGGTGACTTTTGGATCCCATCTAAGGATGGGGGATGGTTACAAGGGGAACAAACCAGGTGATTAGAGGGTTGGAAATTTTGGTCTCGCCCCTCCACCCACAACCTTCTGGGAGAGGAGAAGGGCTGGAGGTTGAATCAATTGCCAATGGCCAGTGGCCAATGATTTGATCAATCTTGCCTATGTAGTCAAGCCTCCATAAAAGCCCAAAAGGCCTGGGTTTGGAGAGCTTCCATGTTGGCGAACATGTGGAGGTTCTGGGAGAGGACGTGGAAGCTTCTCACCCTTTTCCCGTACCTTGCCCTATGCATCTCTTCATCTGCTGTTTCTGAGTTATATCCTTTTATAGTAAACCTGTGATCTAGTAAGTAAAAGCTTTCTCTGAGTTCTGTGAGCTGCTCTAGCAAATTAACCGAACTGGAGGGGGTTGTGGGGGCCTCTGATTTATAGCCAGTAGGTCAGAAGTACAGGTAATAACCTGGACTTTCAACTGGCATCTGAAGTCCAAGGAGGAGGTCAAAGCAATCTCCAATTTGTAGCGTGTGGCTCAGAAGTGATGTGGGCTGGGTGAGCCAAGGACTCAAAAGAAAGATTTCTTGGACTCTCAAGGTCTAGTAGTAGTGCTCCTTTATTCAGAGAATAACATGGGGACAGGACCCACGGGCAGTGAAGAGCTGCAAACATGGGTTGAAGGTGGGGCTAAATTTATAAGGCATAGGTATGTGAGTTATCTCATTACAAGACAAGGAAAGATTACGTTAAAAAGTTGTTAAAATGGTATCAGTATAGGTGGGGTCTGGTTATTGGGTGGTCCTATAACTTTAGATAACAATCAGATTGGCTCCAGGTCAGGATGTCCTGTGCTTCCCAGAGAATGATATAGATTGGTATGTAGGGCAGGACTCCTTGGGCTTCTCTCCCTGGGGCAGCCTTGATCTTCATCAAGAAGCACAAGCAACAGCCTGGGCTTGTGATTGTCATCTGAATCGGGGGAGGCAAGACAGTCTTGATACAGGCTCAACACAGGTTGACATAAGGGAAGCCATATGGTAGAAAAGAAACCATATTGTAACTTTGAATGACCTCTGATTAACTAATCCAGCCCTGAACCTCTTTTTCTGGAGAAGATTGGCCCTGAGCTAACATCCATGCCCATCTTCCTCTATTTCATATGTGGGATGCCTGCCACAGCATGGTTTGATAAGCAGTGCATAGGTCCGCTCCCAGGATCTGGACCAGCAAATGCCAGGCCACTGAAGTGGAGCCTGAGAACTTAACAGCTATGCCGCTGGGCCGGTCCCTGAATATTAACTTTTTTGATGGTCAGATCATTCTTGTCTTTGAATGAAGTGGAGCTCAAGATAAGATATGGTGAAACACCTTAGAGGAAGACCAGGAGTCATGTGGAATCTCCAGGTATTGGAAATGGTGCATTACCAAGTGGTTCCACTTGGCCTTTATAGACTGGAAAGGAAGGGCTTAGGTGGCAAATCAGGGGTAACAGAGAAGGAAGCAGAGAAGAGAGGAAAGGAGGAGAGGGTACTGGGGAGAAGAAAAGGAAAGGAAGGAGGAGGAAAAGCCAGTAGTAGGGCAGGCATGCTGAAAAGTGAGAAGCAGGAGAGAAGTAGATTCTGAGAGAGATGGTCTTCTCTAACTGAAGAAGCCCTTAGAAGTATGTCACCTCCCTTTTTTTTTCCTGATCCTAAACAATCCAGGAAATCCCAATGATGAAAGTACAGAAAAGACTCCAAAGAGGGAAACAGACTTAAATCTCCTGTCTTATAAGTTACAACCTTCATCCTTCATTCCCTATCTTTTGATTCTCCTGAGGTTCCTCCTTGTTTCCTCCAGTCATTACAAAATTGGACACATCTTCTGCTCAAGTTCATAAAAGAACCTACATGTCCTGCTCTTATCCTGTCTTCTGCCATCTTCCAGGGCTCTGCTCTGGCCAACTACCCCCTTTCTCCAATCCCTGACTGACTCCAGCAAAAATGCTCCCAAATGGATCCTGCCCTTTTTTGAGCTAGACTTTTGTCTTCATTTCCCCTGCAATTGTGCACATTAATTGGTTGTTTAGGGAATGTATAGTGGGGGGGTTAAATGATCTGCACAGTGATAAAAGGCTCCTGTGCCAGTTGGAGGCCCTAGGGTAGAGGAATACTTCTTCCTCCCCTGCAGTCTCCATGGTCTCTCTCTATAGGTGCCCAAAAAAGTCTCATGAACCAATAAACACTGAATGAACCATAAGCACTATTTCCTCAACTGCTAGGTCATTCTTGTCTTTGAATGATTTGGGGTTCAAAATAAAACATGGAGGAGAAAACTAGAGGAGGCCCTGGATTTTTTTCACCCCAGCCCTAAAGAACCCAGACATCTCATTTCTGCAACTGCGGGGAAAACATCGAAGGAGACAACTGGACTTGATTCCTCTGCATTGTGTCAAAGTTACAAGCTTCGTCTTCTTTCTCCATCTTTTCACTACTTCGAAGATTCTCCTCAATTACGTATTGCAATCGTTGCTAAAAATGATCATCTCCTCGCCCTCCCTTACCCGTTAGGAAGGTGGCCTGTGTGTCTGCTCTTCAAACACATCTGAAGAGTAAATGCAGTCTCCAACAGTCCTTCTGCCCAAACCGAAGAATTCCCTTTGGCAATAATTGACTCTAGGAATAATCATTTTCCCTGCAATTGTACACATTAATCAGCTGCTTAATGAATGTACAGTGTGGAGGTTAAACAATCTGCTCAGTGATTAAATGACCCAAGTGGTTGAGCCACGCTTTCGGAAGACCTTAGGATTTCCTGAAGCCATGGATTGCTCCAGTTTATCCCAATGATCAAAATTATTTATGGAGTTTAGTTATTTATGGGACAAATTGGAGCCATAGTCAGGGCCTGGATAGCTCAGTCGGTAGAGCATCAGACTTTTAATCTGAGGGTCCAGGGTTCAAGTCCCTGTTCAGGCATAAAGTTCAAGTTTTATTTCAGTCACCTATAGAAGAAGGACCCTGTACTTTACCCAGTCGAGCTCATTGTCCTTACAGAGTTTCAAGCGTAATCTAGCTTCATTTAATTTTTCTTTCTAAGGACAAACTGAACCACTCCTAGATTTTGCAAGAAAATTTGGAACCATGGGTGATAGGAAAAAGAGTATTCTAACAATGAAAATAATTCCTGGTTGGATTACTATGAATTATGCCATTTAAAAGTTCCCTCGTATGGTGTGGTTGTAACACCACGCTCTTTATTCTAGAAGGCGGAGTGCAATTTGGTTGAATCCTACTAGAATATTAACTCTCTGAGAGCAGTGGCCTGTATCTCCTTGATCTCTGAGGTTCCCCAGGTCTTACATGCAGTGGTAGACACAGAAATTTTGCCCACACTGCAAAACACAGCTGATAAGCAAAAATCCAAACATGTTTTGAAACTGTGTTAGCCATCCACATTGTGCTTTCATTAAAGTTACTCTCCTTACCCTGGGATTTAGATAATCTGTAAGAACTCTGGAAATGGGCATTTGTGGATTTTTTCTGCGTACAATGCTATAGATTTTTGTAAGACTTTAAATGGTTTTTGGACAGAAAGTTGAGATTTTCACCTGGTAGGTATTGTGCATGCAAAGCAAGATTGTATTTATTTTATAATCATTTCCCTCATTTCCACTATGTCTCATGTCCCCAGGAGAAGAGGAGTGAAGGGATTCCTGTGTGAGAAACAGATATCTGAAAAGTTATGGGGGATTTTCCACCTCCTTAAACTGGACCTCAGAAATCCTCCAGTAGACAGAGCAGAAGGAATCCTCTGCATCTGGATGCGCCTGACAAAATGTCAGGTAGCTCCTCCACAGAAAGATTTATTAAAAGATAAGAAGTCTGCTGTTCTCCAAATTGAATCTCTGGCCCACGCGCTCTTGAGTCCTAATTCGGTGAGTGGAAGGATAAGATTCCCAGGAAGAGCTGGAAGAATCCACGGCTTCAGGGACTGTCAAGTTCTCCCCAAAGTGTGGCTTAATCACCAATCAACTGGTTCATGAGACATTTTTTGGAGCACCTACAGAGAGAGACTATGGGAGCTGTAGAGGAGGAAGAACTATTTCTCTACCCTCTATGTCCTTCTGGCTGGTTTAAGAATTAAATTGATGTGAGACAGAGTAACAGGAGAAAAACAAAGTTTAATAACATGTATACATGTTATTATACATGTATATTATACATGTATGTATTATACATGTATACATGTAACTTGTATAGGAGAAACCCAGGAAAACTGAGTAACTCGCCAAAATGGCTGAAGCTACCACCTTAAATACCATCTCCAGCTAAAGACAAAGGAGGATGTTGGGGGTAGTGGTTTGGGACTACAAAGGGGAGGCAGGGAGGAAGGCAATTTATATGGAGTTGAAAAAGCAAATGCTTGATAAACAAATGTTTGTTGGGCTATCTATAGACAATGTGACCCTTAGCAAGGGCCTCTCCCAGTCTATCATACCCAGGGTTATCTATGGTGATGGTCTGGCCTGGGGACAGGCCTTCTATCTTAAATTCTTTTAGGCAGTTAGGGGTCAAAGTTTCTTTCAGAATCTTTAGCACTTAAAAAGTAATCAAGCCAAAGAGATACACTTTGGGGTGGCCAATTCTGATCCCCCACAGGAAAAAATCCCTCAGCAAAGGTGGCAAAAGAGGAAGATAGGAAGAGCCTAGCTCCATGAGGAGCCACACCAGCCCAAAACTGCCTAACCCAAGACTACTTACTTTTGAATGAATAATCATCCTATCATTTAAGACATTATTTACTGTTTTTTCTATAAATGAAGAGAAATGGAATCTTGACCAAATATGAAGAAAATAATCCATAAAAGTCACACATTACCCATGATACCAACTATTACAAAGTAATATATGTGTATATGTCATTGCATTATATGTTATGCATAGAATTTTGGGAAATAAAAATAATGTGAGAAATATATACCTGGGGGAGCAGCATTTAGATATTACTAAATATTGATCAGAGGTGAATGTTCTGGTCACAAATTCCAATGTGTGTTTGTGTGTGGGATTTCCTCACATCAGCAATTCTCAGACACCAGCTCAGACACAATTCAACTCTAGCATTATCTACTGGGAGATAGCATCAGATTCCACCCACAGGTCTTAACAATCCCACAAGACTGCACTCCACTTCAGGCACCAATAACAAGTCCAGGTTGTTACTTCTGACTCACAACTATAGAGGGGGCTCCCAGACCCCCTCCTTGGGTTCAATTAATTTGTTAGAGCAGCTCATAGAACTCAGGAAACCCATTTACTCACTAGATTATGGCTGTATTACAAAGGATATTAATGAATACAGATAAACAGCCAGATACACAGGCAAGGTATGGGGAAAGGGCACAGAGCTTCCACGCTCGCTGAGGACACCACTCTCCCCAAATCTCCACATATTCGTCAACCCAGAAGCTCTCCCAATCGGCTCCTTTCTGGGTTTTTATGGAGGCTTCATTACATAGGCATGATTGATTAAATCATTAACCAGTGGTGATTGACCCTCAATCTTCAGCCCCTCTCCCCTCCCAAGAGGTCAGGGGATAGAACTGAAAGTTCTAGCCCTCTAATCACCTGGTTGGTTCCCCTCGCAACCAGCCTTCCCACTCCACCATCCTTAGGTGCTTTCCAAAAGTTACCTTATTAACACAATAAAAGACACCCTTGTCACTCTCATCACAGGAAATTCCAAGGGTTTTAGGAGCTTATATCAAGAACAGGGACAAAGACCAAATATATATTTCTTATTATAAATCACAGTATCATCGAGATCATTTTGACTTCACCTATTGTCCAGGAAAGGAATGAAATAGACATCTTCATTCTGTCTCTGAGCTTTGCACAATTTTAGGCACCTTGTTCTGACTCTCAAGGTCATTGATAAGATAAAAATCAGAAGTGGAAGAAAGGATGGGAATAGGAGATCAAGTGAGGACTAGAGATGGAGCAGTGGGCTGGAGAGGATGATAATCTTGGTTGGGAAAGAGTGGAGACAGGTTAGGCAATGAGATTGTGTGTTGCACAATTCCTATTTGAGCTTTCTTTGCTTTTACTCAAAAACACCAGACTTCATCCCATTTCATCAACTTTGCCCTTGCCATTCCGTTTGCCTGGAAATATCTACCCCAGACATTCACATGACACAATCCCTTCATTCTTTCAGGTCTTTGTTCAAATGTCACTTTCTCAGTGAGGCCTTCATAAACAACACTATTTGATATTGTGAAAATCTCTCTCAAATCCCATATGTCTTCCTTCCTTACTGTTTCTTTATGGCATTTGTCACCATCTAGCTGTCTACATATTTTAATTATGAGAAGGAGAAAAGCAGCCCTGGACGTCTAGGAGCTGACCTGGCACTTACAGCTAGGTCTTGATGTTTTATTGTTGAATTTAAACAATTTCCCAGAACATCCATATCAGATGAGGTCTCTCTAATAGATTAAGACAAAAACAAGACCACTCCATAATCATGTCTGAATGCAAACAAAACATGAACATTGTCCAAGCCACAGAATACCAAACATTTCCCTCTCCCACTGAATATAAATAATTTCTGCTTCTTTACCAATTTCAGCTTTATGTTAGCTCTAGTCTGCCCTCCCTTTAGACAAGATTTGTTACAATATCCAGTCATAGGGTCTGGCCCTGTGGTGAGTGGTTGGATTCATGTGCTCAGCTTCAGCAGCCCAGAGTTTCCTGGTTTGTATCCTGGGCATGGACCTACACACTGCTCATCCAGCCATGCTGTGGTAGCATCCCACAAAGAAGAACCAGAGTGACTTACAACTAGGATATACAACTATGTACTGGAGCTTTAGGGAGAAAAAAAGAGGAAGATTGGCAACAGATGTTAGCTCAGGGCCAATCTTCCTCACCAAAAAAAACACAACTTAAAAAAACAAGATATCCAATCATAGAATTGCCCTCACCTCCTGACAGTATACAGACCCAAAAGCAAAACTACTTCCTTAAACCCTCCCCCAAATCGCCTAATGTTACCACCAAAGGGAGGTTGCCTACCGCAAGACATGCCAATAGTCAGGAAGCAAGGTGGTAGGAGAGAATGGGTTTTATTACTGCTTGCTAGCAAGCGGGAAGATGGCTGACTAATGTCCGAAAGAACTATCTTACAGAAGAAAAACTACAGGCTGGTTATATAGGGGGCTGGAGCCCACCTCTCTGGGTGGGAGCATCCATCTGATCTCCAGGTGGGAGAGACATCTGGTCTTAGTTCCTGATAGTCTTTCGTTTTACTGGATATGCATCAGAGACAGGAGCAATGCCCTACACCCAGATCTTTCAGTTGTCCTTGATGATGGCTATCAGCATAGATGCTCTGCCTAGGGGGTCATCACATTCCTAAGGAACTCAAAAGAACAAAGTTGTCTACTTATAGCAGCTGGGAAGGGCCATAAAACCTACAGAGCATGTATATCTCCTGGAGAATGCATATCCAGCTGGGTTAATTAATCAGCTCATTCAAAGTTATAGTATGGTTTCTTTTCTACAATATGGCTTCCCTTATGTCAACCTTGTGCTGAGTCAGTATTAGTAACCTAAGTCCAAATCCTGTCATCGGTTCTTTCTAACATTCTCTTACTGAGACCCCCATGGTTCCCCTGGTGTGCTTTCTCCCTCACTGCAACATGTAATAAAACTAACTTGTTCAACTACAGGTGTGTCCCTGGGGGGTCTTTGGTAGGAGAGCATTGGCATTCATTAGTTTGGTGTACCGTCTGTCCCCCCACTGTTCCATTTCTGCATCTTCAGTACCAACTATGGAATCTGAAACTGAGTCTACATCCAATAAATATCTCTTAAAGAAATAAAGTCAGCTTTATCCACAGCAAAGCAAAAGGTAACATTCTTAGAAAGGGATGGTCAAGAAAGCAGCAGATATTGCCATATACTTGGCTCTCCAGAAAGGTTGGATCAGTATAGCTGGAAGAAAGCTAGCTGTTTTCATTCAGAGTAGCATGCTGCCCTTCTTGGCAAGCTCTTATTTGGCAAATCCATGTAGTATATATATACTCACTGCACCTCCACTCCCTCCTTACGTTACCAAGCAAAATCTGGTGTGAGTGGGAGTTTTAAAATTAAATCAACCATACTGCAACTGGGAAGCTCTCTTCATCTGTCAGGATCCATGCTGGATTATCCTGCCAACCTCATCAATAATTAGAGTTTATTGACCTATATCGAAATAAACGGTGACTAATGCAAGTCAGTAAATTTTTCCATGCCTGCTTTTTTATCAGTTTATGTCTCTTCCTTCTACCATGTGACCATATCTCTAAGTATTTCCCACTTTAAAGACAAAAAAAAGGTAAAATCTGTTTGATCTACCTGATAAACATCATCCTATTGAGGAAGCTTTTGTTCACACTGCTCATAGGTCACTTGATTGACTGCATTTGTGACTTCTGATCCAGTCATCTCTGTTCTTCATATGAGTGTCAGGGAGCTATCCTATAGATTATGGGCATTACTGCTTAAAGAAAAAAATAGGTTACCTTTCTAAATGGAGCAGTTTCCTTTAAATGCAGACTGTGGAAATAACTTTGTTGATAGTCCTGCTCAAAATCCTTTTGGATATCTCAAACTACCTTCCATCATTTAGACTTTATTAGAGTTCATCCAAAGACTGCCTTCAGTTGTATTGGAACGGGGAGGGGGGGAATCATTGAGTATTTTAACAATTGTTTTACTGGTGAGAATTTCCACATTGATTTTATATTTCTAATGTGTTCATTTTGGATTATGGACATGTGAGTGACAAATTGTGATCTAATATCATATGATGGACCTTGTATGGGGCAGTACCAAGTTTATTTCTGTTAAATATGCTTCTTGCCCATGGATCACATCCTTTCACTCTTCCTTACAGATAAAGCTCTTGGCTCATCTTCCCAATCTGGTGCTTCTCACACCCTGCACTGCTGCTCTCCTAGTCCAAACCATCATCATCTCTGCCTGGATTACTACAATGTTCTCCTGAGGATGGAGCCTGAACTCAAACCCACTTATATCTGAATCAAGTATCTCATTCTTTCCACTTCTCTACAAGGCATTAAAATAATATTCTAGGTGCTTAGTCAGACAAAAAAAATTACAGACAAGTAAACAACAGCAAAACCAAAACCAACTCCCCTGTGGCCACTGTCCATACACAAAGTAGCCTGCAGTAACTGATTTACACTTGGGGTCTGTAATGCTGGGAGCCCTACCCTTAGGAAGTGGAACCAAGGACAGTGTGAACTAGCCAGAACCATTATGTCACAAAATGAAAAATAAACAATAGATTAAAACCTCTCACCTTCACCACTGAGAGAGAGACAGAATCTATTTACTACTCGGTAATGGGCATCAATCCTTTTTACTTTTTTCTCCACTGTCATATATCATGTAATATTATTACATCCCCTTTCCCTAGGCTATTGGGAAGGAATTAATAGGAGAAAGAAAATGAGGGAGTTTGAAGCCAGTGGATGAGAACAGAGACGGAAGAAGTGGAGGTCGTGGGGAGAAACACCGGGAAGAGTGTGCAATACTCCCGCACTCTTAGAGGGACAAATAGGGTCATAAAAGGCGAGTTTAAGCCCTTCTCACTGGCTCTCTCCTTTCCTATGCCACTTTTTAAATTTATTGTGGGAAGGAGAGAGCATGAGCACCGCGGGAAGCTGCCTGAAGCGGTCTTCGCAGGCAGCGCTAACATGATCTACCGGTCCCTTTTGTGTGATTTGCAGAATTCCCACGCCACGGGGACCGTCGCGGGCCGTGTGGCTGGCGAGTCAGTGGGAGGAGGGGAGCGCGGTTCGGGGCGGGGGATGGGCTGGGGGGGTGGTGGAAGCGGCCTCTCATCCTCCCGGCTCCCGGGCTCTGGGGCTGCCTTAACTTTGTGCAGTAGCGACAGCCTCTAGCTTCCGTCAACACTTGTCTTTTTCGCCCCTTCCGTGTCTCAGGCAATCGCTTCAGAGCTTGTATTTAACCCTATATGTTTTGGATGTAATACAGGTCTCACGAGCTGTTGACTACAGTAGTTGTTTATACAACCCTTGCAGACGAGCGTGTCAGAATGGCCGAGTGGTCTAAGGCGCCAGACTCAAGTTTCAACTTCCCGTACTCGGGGTTTCTGGTCTCCGAATGGAGGCGTGGGTTCGAATCCCACTTCTGACAGGACGCTGTTTTGGTTTTACCACGTTCACATTCTGCAACGTCTCTGGTTGAATCACAACCTCCTCCTTAGGTGGCATTACCGAATTTTACCCTTCTCCCTCCGTTATCACCCATATTTCACCCTTCTTAGAGTGGTTTAGATGTCTTTCCCTTATGCCTGCCTGCCTGCCCTCCTATCTTTTCTTTCTTCCTCTCTTCCTTTAGATAGAAATGACATGATTACAACTATCTACATGGAATAATCATGTAGATTACAGTAATATAATCATAATAATACTGTAATATATCAGCATTAAAAAGTAAGCGAAGGTACAGATAAAGTAAAGGTTAAAAGTTCCTATTTTCAGTATTTTAACAGTTCTGTGAGGGTAAGTGGCAGGTGTTTTGAGCATCGTTCCACACTTCTGCATGTCGCTCCTTCTCCATTGCCCTTGACTGATCCTCTCTTTTTCTTCCTCTATGGGCCTTCCTCTTTCCTTTCTTGCACACCTCCCCCTCACTTCTCTCTGCTAGCCTAGGGGTATGGGCTGTGAAGGGAAGAGGTTGAATGTGATATATTCTATGACATAAGATAAGAGCCGTGATAGGCAGAAGCACTAGAACCGTGATTCTCAACCAGGGGTGATTTTGCTCCCCATCTCACCCCCCATGGACATTTGGCAATGTCTGGAGAGATCTCTGGTTGTCACACTGGGGGATGGTGCATTGGTATCTAGTGGAAAGATGTCAGGGATGCTGCTAAACAGTCTACAATGCATAGGACAGCCCCTGCAACTAAAAATTATCTGGCCTAAAATGTCAATAATGCCAGAACTGGGAAACCCTGGACTGGAAGGAAACTCTGTCCTTGTTTTATAACCACTGTTGATTCATAAGTGGTGTATTAGTTTTCCATGGATGTCATAACAAATTACCACAACCTCATGGTTTAAAACAATACAAATTTATTTTCTTACGGTTCTGGAGGTCGATAGGCTAAGATTAGACAAGGTTGTGTTCCTTCTGGAGTCCTCAGGGGAGAATCTGTTTCCTTGCCTTTTCCAGCTTCTAGAGGCCGCCTGCATTCTTTGACTCATGGCTCAGCCCTCCGTCTTCAAGAGTACATCACTTCAACCTCTGGTTCCATCAACACATCTTCTTTTTCTGTCTTTTTTGACCCTCCTGCTTTGCTCTTATAAAGACTCTTATGATTACATTGGACTCAACTGGATTATCAAGGATAATCTCCCCATTTTAACATCCCAAACTTAATCACATCTGTGAAGTCCTTTACATGTGAGGTAACATATTCACAGGTTCTTGGAATGTGGACATCTTTTGGAGCTCCACTACTCAGCCTCCCACAAGTGGTTTCTTCTATCTTTCCTGAGTCAGTGAAGGTGAGAGTTTTTCATGCACTGGTCACTCTTCATACTAATATTTATTAGTCCTCTAGTTAATAGCTTTCAGAAAATTTTAATTCCTATGGAAGTCAATCCAAATATTATAAGCAACAATTGGTGGTCAGTTATCTAAGGTTACCTATTTCATGTGTGGGTGATGATTTGGGAGTGTTGTTTTGTTTGCTGTTGTTTGCTTAATTATATTTGTTTTGTTCCTCAGGTAGAATACCCAGAATATTATTTTAAAGCAATGTAGAAAAGTAAAATTAGAAGGACTTTGAGTCAAGCACATATATGAGTTTGAATTCTGGCCCTCTCTAAAAGGTAGGATTTTCTTGTCTCCAGAAATGTCCTAGAATTTCAGTAGCTGAAGACTTCAAATATCCCTGCCCTACTTCAGATAACCCGAATCCAACATTCTCTACATCTCGGGTCAGCAAATCTTTTCTGTAAAGGGTCAGATTTTGCCAAGATTTTGCCAAGAGGCAAAATCAAGGATGTTATGTAGATACTTACATAATGAAAGAGAAAACAAAATTTTTAACCAAATTCAAAATATAATTACAAAATTGAGTAAAATTTTTTGTAATATAGGCCTATTAATGAGAAGAATGGATTCTTTTTGGAGAAATAATGTTTTGCTTAATTGAGATTCAAAATTAGTATTCTCTATCATCAAATAAACTAAGCAGAATTGGTAACATCTATCCACACATCAAAAGCCAACGAAAATTTCTGAAAAGCATTTGCCTTGTTTGTTGTAATTAACTATTGGCATTGCTCACAATGTTTTCAACTCCTTTATCAACTATTCCCAAAGAAGGCTAATTAGATTACTGTTGGAATTAACTCGTAGGATTTCCTTCTCTTCTCTTCTTCTGTCCATCTTATTTTCAACCAAATTTTAGTCAATACTACATCTCTTAGTGTTTGCTTTGGTAGCGTTTAATAATCTTTTTTTTTTTTTTTTTAAAGATTGGCACCTAAGCCAGCATTTGTTGCCAATCTTCCTCTTTCTTTTTTTCTTTCTTCTCCCCAAAGATTCCCAGTACATAGTTGTATATTCTAGTTGTAGTTCCTTCTGGCTGTGCTATGTGGGATGCCGCCTCAGCATGGCTTGATGAGCAACAGTGCTAGGTCCATGTCCACGATCTGAACCAGCAAAACCCTGGGCTGGTGAAGTGGAGCAAGCAAAACTTAACCACTCGGCCACGGGGCCGACCCCTAACAGTCTTATGCATAGAATATTTGTCACCATTAAATAATATTTTTTTCTCTAAGTTATGAGAGATTAAACATACAGTAAGTTTATTATACTTTCTATGATATTGCTCCATACTCTTTCAAATTTTTAGTTATGATGTTATAGCGTACACCATTTCTATTTTCTCTGGTTATCCTTAACTTTCTCATTGTTGTGGGGCTAGATCTTCAGTTTAATACATCCAGTACCCCATCCCAATTCTTTTGTTGGAATTTCTCCCCTTTTTTTGTTTGCCTAGAATACTTCCTATTGTTGTTTCTTCAAGGAAGGCCTATATGATCAATGTTTCCAGACCTCTTGCATTTTCAAATAGTTAATCCATAATATTTGACTTAAAACAGAGCTTAGCTGAATATGTAAAACCTTGGCTCACGGTATATGTCCTTGAGTGCATTGTGGATGTTTCTCTACATCAATATTTCCAGCATTGGATGTTATTGTAGAGAAATCTGACACCAATATAATTTTCTTTGCCCCAGTGTTAACTTGATCTTTGGAGCTGCTACCCAAAAGATTCTTTATCTTCAAAGTCAAATAACTTTACTAGAAAATATGCTGTTGCTGACCATTCTGGATCAATTTTCCCTGGTATGCTTTATGACCTTTCAAATAGATATATTCTATCTATATTCTTCCTTTAGATTATGAATATTTTCTCATATAATAATATAGACTCTGTTTTTCTTTTCATGGGAATTCCATTTATGTGTATTTTTTAAAATCTTCCTTGCCTATATTCTATATCAGCAGTTGGCAAACTTTTTCTGTAAAGGGCCAGAGAGTAAATATTTCAGGCCTCACTGGCCATCACGTCTCTATAGCAATGACTCAATTCTGGTATTGAGCAGAGTAACATGAAAGTGGCTGTAGACAATAATAAATGAATGAGCATGGCCACTAAAACTTTATTCAAATAAAGTTTATTTTGAATTTTCTACAATTTTCATGTATTACCAAGATCATTCTTCTTTTGATTTTTTGAACCATTTAAAAATGTAAAGATCGAGGGGGCTGGCCTGGTGGT
The DNA here is from genome assembly GCF_041296235.1 of Equus asinus. Classification (NCBI taxonomy): domain Eukaryota; kingdom Metazoa; phylum Chordata; class Mammalia; order Perissodactyla; family Equidae; genus Equus; species Equus asinus. The sequence goes on from NC_091797.1 coordinate 42,961,908, forward strand.
GCAGCAGTTAAGTTTGCACGTCCTGCTTTGGCGGCCCCAGGGGTTCGCCAGTTCGGATCCCAGGTGCGGACCTATGCACTGCTTGTCAAACCATGCCGTGGCAGGCGTCCCAGATACAAAGTAGAGGAAGATCGGCACAGATGTTAGCTCAGGGCCAATCTTTCTCAGCAAAAAGAGGAGGACTGGTGGCAGATGTTAGCTCAGGGCTGATCTTCCTCAAAAAAGAAAAAAAAAAAGTAAAGATCATTCTTAGCTTGAGGCCATACAAAAACAGGTAGTGGAGTGGATTTGGCCCCTAGCTATACATTAGCAACCTCTGTCCTACAACTATAGTTGCTTTTATAATTTATTTGATCACATTTTTCTGGGTTTTCTTTTTTTCCATTTTCATTTCTATTTTCACTATCCATTTATGTGCCACCACTGGTGTCAATTCCCCCTTGTGGTTTTTGTAATTTTAGTCTTCAATTCTGACTTTTTTTTTTTGGTGAGGAAGACTGGCCATGAGCTAACATCTGCTGCCAATCTTCCTCTTTTTTTCCTCCCCAAAGCCCCAGCACATAGTTGTATATGCTAGTTGTGGGTCATTCTGGTTCTTCTATGTAGGATGCTGCCACAGCTTGGCTTGATGAGTGGTGTGTAGGTCCACACCCTGGATCTGAACTGGTAAACCCTGGGCCACCGAAGTGGAGCATGGGAACTTATCACTTGGGCATGACACCAGCCCCATAAATCTGACATATTTTTGTCTTTTGCTTCTGCTTTATAAGTTATCTCATTCCCCATTTCGCAACCTTCATTTTCTTGTCACAAAATATTTATTTCTGGCACTATATTCCCTGAATTCTTGTTTTTCTCTTTTGTGGTTTTTTCTTCATAGCTATTAGTGCTTCATTATGATTTTTATAAATTAATGGTGGAATGATAAGTTATTTGTTATTATTCTTTGTAGCCATATTTTGTTGACAAATTTATAAGGTATAGAGGAAGATCAAGCTGTAATTTTTATATTTCTATTTATTGCAGCTTTCATGGATATCAGCATACTTCTATTCAGATCTAAATGAGATAGATTTCCCTGAAACAGTAGCAGGAGGCTACTGGAGATAAAAGAGGAAGCAGGGTAACCAACTTTCCAGGCTTCAGGTCTCAAAGATTCCCTGTTATGTTGCTTCAATGAAGGCATGAGCTTTGGTCCCTCTGTAATCATGCTTCCCTTGGCTCGCAGAACCTAGCCCAAGTCAGGAGGATTTCTATCCATCGCTCTGAAAAACTTGGACTTCTTTTCATGGACTGAAATGATGAATGGTATTTCCTTGATGTTTTAAGGTGAAGTACTCAGTTTCCAAAGTTGTGTTTTCCTGGCAGTCGTTTAGATGCTCCCAAGTCAAACACAAGTGCTTTCTCAGCCTTCTTAGCCTCCTTCACCCGAGACAGTGTCGTATATAATCTTAGTTCTATTTGCAAAGATTTCAGCTCAGGTTTGGTTCTCTACTTCTAGGAGAGATTAGAGCTCAATGTTTCTGAGGCCTGCTCCCTCTGGGATTCCTCTGCATCCCTATTCTGCCCTGAGGGCCTGTCCTAACTCCCTATATGACTCCTGTTTGGCTTTCTAAGGCAGCACTTATTGCATTTTGCAGTGTCAGATTTTAATGTGTCGTAAATTCACTGAGAATTTTGTTTCTATGTATAAGTTCTTATTGCTCATTACAGTCTCCGGATGAGGAATCCGGAAGATTCTAACTAAGCAGCTGCCCTTCCCCTTCCAGCAGTACCTCCCTTGGACCTGGGCAATCCCGGTTCCTGCTCCGGCCTGTCGCCGTAGGAGGCCCGGCGAGGTTTCCTGAAAATTCTAAGTCCGAGACTGTGTCCAGCCTTTTCGGATGGTGGTGCAGTGTAGAGGAGACCGGTTCCAAAAAACCCACCTGGGAAGCGAATAGCTCCTGCTGATGGGTGTGGCATTCCTTACATGGGATCCTGAGAAATCTTGCCGCCAGATGGTGCTCATACTCCGATTTGGGGTGACTGCAACTCACATCGGACACAATTTAGGTCTCTGGGCTCGCCCGTCCATGTTCTCACCAGCAGGCTACCTCTGCTCTGCAGCGCCTGAGGGCAGTGGGGGCGATAACAGGCATCCTTTATCCTGTTCTCTGCTCCCACTCCCACCGCTGGCCCCAAAGGCAGTCAACCCTTCCCCTCCGCACACTCCACGTCAATGTCGGGGAGTAGCAACACCTTTCTCCTCCGCGACTCTCGAAGCCATTGTCTCACAACGCCAACAGGCCCTTGTGATTGATATCCCTTCTTGGCTCCAATCAATGTTCTGGATAAGGAACAGACATTCTTTGCATGAACAGGACCCTCTTCTAACTCCACCTACAAGACCTTTGCCTAACCTTCTGTATGGTGGCAACGTAAGGAGGAATGCATAGTGCAACGCAATCAGCATAGAAAGCAATGATATTTTAGGAGTGTAAAATGTTGTTCTTCATTTTCTCATTACAATTCCAAAAAGATATAAACTTAACATGACCAGAAAAAGGCATTATATTCACTTTATCCTGCATATTCTGAGTAAGACTTGCATTTGTGGTCTTCATTAACAAAGCACAGTGAACTTTGAGTCACCATAAGCTAGCATTTACTGGTGACAGATCGATGATGCAGTGTCTTGAGTAACGATGTAACCATCACTAAGTAAATGATATTAAGGAAATGCAGAGGAAGAGATCTGTGTTGTTTAACTACAAATAGACAAGCCGTTGAATTGTGAGTAGCAATAGCAAACTTTTTCTCCTGGTAGGAAATACGAAATTAGTCAGGAACAGTGCATTTGACAATAAAGCATGTGAAGGGTAGTTCCCAGTCCTGACCAGGAGGAGATGGTGCCTGCCCCCCCTAAAATTCTCCGTTTGCATCAATTGGACAATAAACAAATATGTAAGCACCTCTGTCCATTATTCTAAATCTTCATCAAGTTACTATGCCTCACACTGGCCCATAACTTTTCAACACACTTTAAAATTAAGTTATTTTTGCAGACAGAAGCCCTGCAAAAAAAAAAAAAAAAAAAAGGGAAAAAGGAAGAAAGAAAAAGAAATTTGCCTGTGTCTCACTGACCCTAAGGGTGGCTCTGCCTACTAGAGCCCAAAGTATTTATTAAATACATGTTCTGCTTTGTTTCTTTGATGGCAAATCTAGTAATTCTTGTGTTGGATTCCTTTGCTTTTCTTTTTACTTATCCTTGTCTGTCTAGCCCTTTTTGAAATTTTAGATCTGTTTTTGTGCTTCTCCTTCTCTGTCCTCTGCATTGTTCACTGTTTTTCACACTGTCAATTCCTTTTGTGCTCATGCTATTTTTTTTTGTGTGTGTGTGGCTCTCCAGATTCACTCTTCTCCCTGCTCCACGCTGATCTAGGCCTTTGGAACCCACCTGTATGGGTTTTCATGCTCTCTGGGTTCCAGTTTGCTTAGGTCAATGGGAGTCCCAGCAGGAGGTAGGTGGGAGCAAAGAGGCAAACTTTAAAAGGAGAACTTTAATGTGCCTAGGATCGTTTGCATCTATTGCTAATTCTGCCTTAACTTCCAAATAGCTTTCAGTAGAGTTTTGCCACAAGATCAATCAAATAAGGTAATCTATCAGCCCAAATATTTTTTCTTGAAGATATTTTTCCAGTTGACCTCTGCTGGCCTGCTGCACAGCTGTCTTCTGAACTTCTCTTTGCTCTTCTGTTCATAGTGTGTTGTATCTCTCTCCTGAGCTGATTCCCTGCTTCTTAAGTCTCATCTTTTTTTTGTTTGTTTGTTTTTCTCCACTGTTTTAGTGGAGAGGATTCTAAAGGGGTTTTTAGGTTATAAAAACAACTCAAAATCTGAGGGAATGATGGAAAGAACCCTTGATATGCTTATCTTTTAAGTTATACTCTCCCAATTTACACTGGTTGCCCTACACATATGTTCTCAGTATTTTGATCATTCATTTTGGACTGGTCATTATCTCCAAAGTTTTTCTTTCAGCCCTGTCAGCAGGGTAAAGGCCTATGTGGCAGAGATCTGAGAGTAGGGCTTGGGAAAGAGTGAGGATTTCAGCCTTCAGCATTCATATTCCTTTGGATGCTTAACCTCTCCTGTTCTCATTATGGTACTCATATCCTCAACTGTAACAGTCTAACCCCATTCTTTAGTATCTTTGAAAAATAAATCTCCAGACTTTTTCCTGGGTGGGAGAAGGACAAACACTCATTAATACACACGTACAGAGAATGTAGGGGTTTAACAGCTTCTCAGATTTCAGACAATCTGCTTTAGTTTAAGTTTCCCTTTAGCCTCCAGTACATAGTGCTCTCAGTTCTTGAGCCTTTTGAAGAACTTTTTATATAAATCAGGTCAGTTCTGCAAAATCTACTACTATTTGTCCATCTGCTTTTTAGCTTTGAAATTTCTTGCTTTTATCTTCTTTTCTGTTCTTCCTATATTTGTGCTTTAAAAAATCTTTTTACTATAGTTTCAGTGAGTTTTAGGAAGAAAAAAAATAATACAATATGCAATTTCTATCTCAATATCTTAATTTCAATATGGATAATGTTTGTTATAGAAATTCCATGTAATTTCTAATCCATTTAAATTTTTAAGTCCATCTGAATCAAGCTGGCAATGCTTCAAGTCTTTCCAAAATATGATGACTATTAGGCATCATACTATGACTCATTAGCATTGTCTTCAAATAACCACACATTGCTTCAAGTGATTTTGTGTTCATGTCTTGTCTCCCATGACAATTCACCTTGACTTGATTTTCCCAAAAATAAGCCCTAAATTCAGAGTACTGAAAAGTAAGATGTCTTTTATGCCTAAATTCTTTAGGTTTTCTAGAATGGCCTCCAGGTAACACACAGATTTGTTCCTCCATTTTATAAAAAGGAAGAACAGGGCTGGCCCAGTGGCACAGCAGTTAAGTTCACACGTTCTGCTTCAGTGGCCCAGGATTCTCAGGAAAAAAAAAAAGAAGAACAATAGAAATAATTAGGCTTACTTAGTCATTTTCAAATTTTGACTGACTCAGAAATATTTGAGAACTCTTTTATTTACCAAGATTGAAATTCGAAAGAGAAAAACAATCTTCCTAGGTTAATTATGCCTGAGAGTATAGTTTGTTACAGATGCCATAACAAAACAAGCCAGGTGGCTTAAACAACACAATCAATCACAGGAGGGGCTTAAACAATCTTAACATCTTAAACAATGACAAACTGAGTGGTTTAAACAACAGAAATTTATTTCACAGTTCTAGAAGCTAGAAACCCCAAATCAAGATGCTGGCAAGGTTGGTTCCTTCTAAGGGCTGTGAGGGAAAATATGTCCCGGACCTCTCTCCTTGGCTTGCAGATGATCATCTTCATGTTTACATAGTGTTCTCCCTGTATCTTTTCATATCATCTTCTTTCTATGTGTATCTGTCTCTGTGCCCAAATTTCCCCTTTTTGTAAGAACACCAGTCATGTTGAATTAGGACCCATCCTAATGACCTCATCTTAACTTACCTAATTACATTTGCAATGACCCTATTTCCAAATAAGGTCACACTCTGAGGCACTAGGGGTTACGAGTTCAACATATGTGGCGGGGGGACAATTCAATTCATAATAGTAAAATATATTAATATAAATACGTTTCAATGATCTTTTACTTTTCAGCTTACAGAGAACATGCTCATGTTCAAGCACAAAGACAGCTATAATAATTGTCTGTAAAGTGATTGTCAATCAAGAACAATTGTAATATATGTTATGATGTAAATCAAAAGATTCTCACTGCTCATGCTCTATTCCTACTCAGAGGATAATCTTTGGCTACACCTCACAAATTATTTGTGTTATGCTACAAGAGATGATCCCACTATCTTAATTCTGCTAGAGCTGACTTATTTAATACATTAGCTGGAGCTGTAGTCTTACAACTACGCCGTAGATAAGTTGACAACAATCTTAAACCAGGATTGGTAAGAAAATGTTAAAAGTGCAGCCAACAATGTTTCTAATGCTTATCTGACCTACTTACAATGTAACCCTCTCAAAACTGTGAAGATGCTGGGGTCAGAGCCTCAAGTCCCTTTTGCACATCCTACAAATTAATTTTATTTCATTGTCCCTAAAAATAGGATATAAATATGCTGGGTCATTATGCGACAATTTTCAAGTGGATCAAAGTTTTTCTTTTGTCAAAAAACCATAATTTTAACAATAGCAAGAATGTTGCATGACTCAGTTTTCCTACTTGATGAAATCTGTATTACCTATTTAGTGAGGTAGACTCAATTTCTCAGAATTGTTACTAAGGAGATTTGTAAGATGCTAACGCTTACTCCTACTCTCCACTGCCCATATCGTCCTTGTTCTGCAGATAAGATAGAAAGGAGAAGTGAAAATTTCAAACTTAAGCTTGCCAAACTTTCAGAAATTCTTAAACTTCGTTAGCCTTAATATTATTTTTGACTTTAATAACAGTGAGATAAATTCCTCTGGGAGCCCATTGACTCTGCCTATGAATCAGTAACTGAATATCATGAATCTGAGACTACTGCCCCAGTCCCAGTCTCTGCCTTATTACAGGATAACATTGCTAAATATTACAAGAGACATACACAGAAGACAGTTTCATATTCAACAGTTGCCAGAAATATTTTCTACAGCATCCTGTGAAACGTCATCCTGTTTTAAATCCCACCCTTAAATCACTAGAAGACTGTCTCCACCGGAGACCTCCAACTCTGGATTCTTAGGAATCTTTGAAAAGCAGATGACTACAAAAAGGAAACAGCTTCCACCCAAAACTGCTGAACCAAACTGATAACTATATGAAGTAGACAGCTTCTGCCTAAGATCCATGAAACAAATTAATGAAAGCAACAGATTGGCGTGCTTTGCATTGTGTACTGTTGTTATTTATTTTCTAAGATATTTTATTTCTTTTTGTTGGTTTGAGATTTTGAGTTGTTAACAGACATGTTCTCTTAACTATGAAACCTGCAGGGTCCCTATCTTTAATATTACTCTTTGTAGCTTGACTAACTTCTTGGTGTGAATATGGCTTCTGGCTACAACTTGCTTATAATTCAGATAAAAAAAACAATTAAACCAACTACTGAATTTGTACTCACTTTCCTTTGGATCCCACCCAACGTCTCTGGTGCCTGCTCCTTTTGATATAGGGACGAGGTTCCCTAGAACTTTGGACTTAACTACAAAGTGACCTTTTAGATAATAAACAAAATTCCCAAATTCCCTGTCACATTATACCCAAAAAGGGAGATTTCTATCTCCATCAAACACCACTGGTGACTTTTCATGGGATTTAGCTTTCCTAAGTTTGGGCAGAAATAGAGCCACTTTTGATATAATACTGACATTGACATGAAACAAGCACTGTCTCAGGCGAAGGATGTTATACTTGCATCCTGATAGACTTTTCTGGGATCACAAATATTATTAAAAGTTCAAAAAATAAACAAATAAAAAGTAGCTAGCTTAGCTATTATGTCCACATTGACTTTGTGAACACTTCAAATTGGGTTGAGGTCTGTTCTCCTGGTTTAATTTGGATACATATGATTCATAACTTTAAAAATAGGCTGCAAACACTGACAAAAATCTTTCTTTTACTAATTATCTATCTTGCAATGCTCAAATGTTTAATCTCCAGAGCCTTAAGTGCTACTACACAGCTATTGTTACGTCGAATGTTTCAAGAGCTCATCTTACAGAAAGAGGAATTAAAAATAAAATGTGAAAGGCATATGATTTTAGAGAGAATGTAGGAAAATTAACTTTTGGCTTTGGCAATGGAAGTTTGCTTAAACAAAGGTACAAACATTTCTAAGTATTATTAGAAGAATTAATATAGACAAATACCTAAAATTCAAAATTTTCTTTTTATCAAAAGACACCATAAAAAGTTGCTGCAGAGATAGAGAAGATATCTACAACACATATAACTGGCAAAGGACTATGTTAATTATATTTTAAACTGTTAAAAAATACTGATAAAAGGCAAACAACCAAATAGAAAATACAAAAAAGTCCTGCGCAAGCACCTCAAACAAAATGAAATCCAAGTGGAAAACTAACATTTGAACAGGTGCTTAAGCTCATTAGAAATTAATGAAATGGGAATTAAAAATCACAGTATCATACCAATATACATACTTCATATGAGAAAAAGAAATATTTCTGTCAAAACAATTTATTGCTACAAATTTAGAATAACAATAGCTCACATATATTGTAGTGAAAATTAAATTGGTGCAACTACTTTGGAAAACAGAGAGGTATTATTTAATAGACTTGAAGATCCAAATGGCAGAGTCTGTTAGTGCTCACCAGTATCCACATGTGCCTCCATAATTGCCAGCCTCCTTTGGGTAGGTTGTTAGTTCTGGCCAATAGAATACATATAGAAGTGATATGAGTAACTTGTAGGCCAAGAATCTTCTGCATAGTGTGATTTCCCTAAGTATTTGAATCATTATGGATAGAAGTGAAGCACTAAGAGGTAAAGGATATAGAAACTAGAAGCAGCCTGGATACTTGTGTTACCACATGGAGAAGGGCTACCCAACAAAGCCATACTATCTGAATTGGTCTTTGCATGAGCAAGAAATAAATTTTATTGTATATTGAGATAAGCCATAGAAATCCTGGAGATGTTTGTTTCAGCAGCCAGTGTTGATTATTTTCACTACTACATCTCCTCTATATCCCCTGCCATATACATGAGAAAATAAATTAATAGAATAAATAAATAATGAAATATTGTATAACAATTAAGATAAATGAACTAGATAAAGCAAAAATATGAAAAATCATATCAGTATAATAGTGACCAAAAAGAAGGGAATCATAAACAAATACGTATAGTATGACAACGTATTTGAGGTTAAGAACAACCAAGATAAGTCTATAATATTTGGAATGCATATTAAATTAGTAAAATCATAAAGATAACGATGTGATTACCATGGGAATCAGAATACATAATTATTACTTCCGTTGGAGGGAACATTATTATTGGAAAAAGACACAGGGTATTTTGAGGGTGTAATAACGTTCCATCTTGCCCTCTTTGGTGGTTCTACGGATGTTCACTTTAATCATCTGATAAAATCTACGTGTAGGAGTTACAGCTTCCAGTCATGATCGAGTCACTTGTACTGGATGAGCTCTCCTGCTGATAATAATTAAAACCCTGAAGAAAATGTAAACTATTTAAAAACCACTGGTGAGTGACCAAAGGCTGGAAGAAAACGGAGGGAATTTTACTCAATAGAAGGAAGCGCACTGGATTATGTCTACATTTACACAGCTCTTTCCACCTGGAGACCAGTTCATTCAGTGTACAGTGGACTGAGCTCAAGGAGGAAGGGGCAATATTGCTAGACTGAGGAAGGTGGATATCAGGGAAGCCAGAATACTAGAAACTGAGAGAATTAACTCAAAAAGAAGACAGAAAAGGAAGAATAGAGGGACAAAGAACAAAAGTGACAAATAGCAAAACGGTACACTTAAACTCAACCCTGTTAATTATTACATTAACTGTAACAAAAAAAGCAAAAAACAAAAAACTACAATTCTAATTAAAAGAGAGAAATTGCCAGATTGGATAAAGGAGAAGGCCCAATTATTTGTTGTTTATAAAATATGCATTTTAACAGAAAGACACTGAGAAATTTGAAGACAATATCATAATATGTAAGAGGAAATGTATCCAGTGACTCTTTTCACCAATTTACATCTACAATAAATTTTTTATTCTATTGTTTGTTGTTGTTTGTTTATTTGTTTAAGTTTCAACCTTATAACTTTCTTTATTAATAGAGATAGGATCTACTGTGAATATTTACATTCCCTCCCACACAATCACACAACCACACCATCAGAGCCAATTCAGAAATTCAATTTTGAAGAAGCCACCTGCTTCTTGTCAGTTGGACCCTCATTTAGTTGTCTGGCTATAATTGTATAAGAAATGCATTATTATATCTCTGAACACAAAAATGATATAACTGAAAAAGAAGTCAGGATTGCAAGCAGCGACCATATTTCTTTCACTTATTGCTGTATATCTAAAATGTAACAGAGACTGGCATAGAGTAGAGTCTCATTGAATTTTTTTAAATTTGTTACACTTATGTATTGTAATATGATTGACATTGTAGTGATAATTAGCACCTTTATCATGTTACATAATTATCATTTCTTTTTAGTGGTTGGAATAATTAAGTTCTAGTCTCTTAGCAAGTTTGATAATTATAGTACAATATCATTGTCTGTACTGTTTATTTGTTCTTAAAAGAAAAATGAAATGGCCATTTCACTTTATATAGAAAACCAAAGGAATTTTTTGTAGTGTCTTGACCACTTGATTTATGGATGATGGGTTGGAAAATAGAGCCTAAGATAATCACTTTATGGTTATCTCTGTAGGTTTTTCTTTTTTAGATAGTGACAGTCCAATGTTCCAGAAGAAGAATTGGGCAAAGCCATTTTAAACTGTTTTATTAAATTATTTTTAGGCAAAGCCATTTCCCCCAGGTTTATTTCTTGTTCCCTCAGACTAACTTTCTCCTTTCTTCCTTCTACCAGAGAGGCTGCTTCCTTGCCAAGCAAGAGTGGTCATTAAAACTTGTTCAGACATTTTTGGTGCCTTCTTCAAGTCTGTGCAGATCCTATATTCCCTTGGTCCTCTGTATTAGTATTAATCTTTTAGTTATTAAAGTCCAAACTTATCATCCTTCCTTCATCAAAGTCTTTGGTGAAGCTAATTTTAGGCTCCTTCTCTTGTGATCAGGTGCCGAGTCATCCAGATTCACTCCTTGGCTTTCAAATGCATAATTTTAGCCTATTTCATTTTTAATGAGTTTGTATCATTCTGAAGTAAAAAATTTTAGAGACAAAATTCTCTAAGGATGAGAGAATGTTTTAAGTGGGATTCTGCAAATACAGTCCACCAATACCTCAAGAATGTTAAGGAAAAAGAAACAATTGCTCTCCCAGTGATGAGGTGTTGTGGTGAAACCAGGCTAAGATTCCAGAGCCCAGGGCAGCTGTGCCTTGTCCAAACTGAGGAGATGCTGACTGAACTCCTCAGGGAGCCATCCTTTACCCCTTCTTGATTTCCCTCTAAATCTCCAGGGTGCCACTCTTCTCCAAGAGATTCCTAGCATTCTGCCCTTTTCCCTATTTTCTGCCACAGAAGTGTAGGCTTTGTGTTGTCATCCTAGAAGTGAAGCCAGGGCCATCACTTCCACAGCTGGTTCATATCCAGATGCCTCACACTTTTCTTCCAGGAAAAAGATCACCGGCCCTTTACTCTTTCAACCATCACTCTTACTCATAATTTTGGTTATGTCCTAAGGAATGTATGAAAGTGGTGTAAGATAAAGTTATGACCTGGAATCTTGGCATTGTTAGTACCAACTCTCCAAAACTGAGCAAAAGCTCCAAGCAATTTTTCTTCTCACTGTGACAGACCAGATTCCTTGTGGATGTCCTCTCTATAACTATTTATCTTTGGACTCCCAGGAAATGTGCATGCCATTTCTACTTCTGCCTTGTTACTGCATTCTCATTAGCATCAATATAATCTGTCTATCCCCTGCCCCATTTTCAGTTACTTAAAAGTTCTTATTCAGAAGTCCTTGGCTCCAGTAACAGCTCTACTTACAATATGTAGCCACTCGAAGGAATGAGAACGATGTTTTCAGCTTTGAGAGTGACAGAATATACTTTTCCTCCCATAGGATTTCAAGTATAATTTAAGCCCCCAAAATTCTTCCTGATACCTGATGTTCTGATTCTTTCTTTTCTCGTGCTCTCATATCTTGTTGCATCCTGTTCTCAATCTAAAGATTCTAGACTCAGTGTCCTACGGAGAGACCCTAAGCCTTCAGTTGTGAATCTAACTACTTGGCAAAACCTATTACAGGCCAGATTTAATAGTGGTTTATTGAATGGAGCTCATCTAGATATATTAAACTAAACTAGTCAAAATTGAATTTCGTTCCACTGAGGTGAGGGAAATTGGACTGAAAGCAACTTGAAGAAAGATTTTTCCCATCTCCAAACTATTTCCCCCACTCTTTCACCTATGTGCATGGAAAGGAATTCTCCCCATATTGCCATATGGAGAGCTTACACATCATGAGCCGCCAGGAGAAAAAGAGGACTCAGGAACTGCAGCAACGCTGAGCTGGAGACCTTCCATATGGACCTTTGGTACTAATTCATAAGTATGAAAGGCTGAATGTTCTTGCATATAAAAGCTAATAAAGGTGGTGTGGATACACACAGAGATATAAAGAAGAAAGAAAGTAGGCACGGTTCTGTGTCTGAGTGGTTAAGTTCAAGCACTCCGCTTTGGCAGCCCAGAGTTTTGCTGGTTCAAATCCTGGACTGGGACATGGCACCGCTCATCAAGCCACGCTGAGGTGGTGTCCCACATAGCATGAAGCAGAAGGACTTACAACTAGAATATACAACTACATACTGGAGAGCTCTGGGGAGAAGAAGAAGAAGAAAAAGATTGGTGACAGATGCTAGCTCAGGTGCCAATCTTTAAAAAAAAAAGAAGAAGAAAAAGAAAGAAAGTAGATTTTCCAGCCCGGCACCTAGGCAGTGGCTTTGGCTTTAGTTTCTTTCACCACACATTTTGTACCCGTGCTTAGCTCTGAAGATGTTTAATCTTGACACGAACAATATATCATCAGCAAAATAGCTTTTGGTATTCTTACTAGGTCTGAAAATAAAATAGGTATTATTAAATCACAAGAAAATTATTTGAAACTGATAAAGCATTAACATATAAGAATTGCCTGTAAACCTTAAATTAAAAGCAGCAGATATAATTAGGGAGCAAGCAATAGAGATTAGCAGTTTACAGGAGTTTACAGGAAAAAATTAACAACCATAAAAACCATGAAGTTCTCAGAGTCGTCGATTAGATGAGAGATGGAAACTCGATGTGATATCACTTTACAACTCTTAGGCTGTTAAGCTTGATAATGCCACAGAGTGTCAGGTTTTTATGGATACTCAGTTTTGTTGGAAATGCTGCATTTATTCTGGATAGCAATCTGGAGCCAATCAACCCAATCAATATATATGCAGAACATATTCTCTAACTATTACGTCTCTTGGGATATATCCAGGGAAAATTTCACACAGGTCCCGGAAGAAATGTGTACGAAGATGTTTGGGCAGAGTTACTTGTTGTATCAAGAACTAAAAGGGCATCTCCTTGGGAGTATAGAAAGGCAAAATATGATGGATGCGCACCATGAGATGTGCTCAGCATTTGAAGGACATATAAATACAATAATGATGGTTATGGAAAAAGTCAGAAATAAAATATGTGTGTAAAATATAATTCACATAATATGCAATAAAATATTCACAAAACATTGCATATTTGGTAAGGAAACATGATAATAAGAATGCAAACATTTAATGCAGTAGAATGATTTCCTATGAAGAAGAAAGATACAGGGAATAGAATACATAGATAAAAAGAAATCAATCAACTGATTAAGAGAGTCTGTACACAGACTTATTTATTGATGACCTCATCAATAAATCTAAAATAAATCTAAAAATCTAACAAAACTACTATGGAATGTTGAAAATAATTGGTGATCTCTGTGATGCATTATTTTTTAAAATGAAAATTCTACTTCCACCCATGAAGGATTAACAGCTAGGGGAGTTACCCTCTGTCTATACAAAAATTAGGGGGAAAAAATGAAATAACCATTAGAAAACAGAGTTTAAGAAACAGGCAGTGCAAGATTGTGATCCTTGAGGGAAGGGAAACAGAAAATGTAAGTCCTGTGATTGCACCAGTCAAGAGAATTTTGAAGAAGAAAAAGATAGTAGTATTTATCATACTAGCTATCAAGACTTATTAGAAAACTCATGTAATTAAGAGCATGCATTGTTGGTGCAGAGATCAACCAATAATACAAGTGATGAAATAGAGAATTCAGAAATCGTCAACATATACATGTAAATTTAATATATGACAAAGGTAACTTACTAAGAAATTTATACAGGAATAAATAAGGGTCAGAGGCTGTGAAACCACCACATCCTATTTCTTTGCCTAGCCTGCTAGACACGTGACATAATATGAGGAATGGGTAGCGGACAATATTCTATAGGTGGTTAATTGCGACACCTGCTGATTGTGGTGAAAGGGTACATCATCACCAAATCGTTGTGCAAGTTAAAGAGGGGAAAACCCATCATGTCATATGACACGGCTTAAGAAAAAACTTTATTGGGGGATTTATGAGCACAGGCTCAGCAAGCAAAGGCAAAAGTTAACCAATTCTCCCTTCATATCACATGGAAGCATGCCAGGTGCAGACACTACTGGCAATGCAGTGGATCTGTAGTCCAGAAGAAGAAATATTATTGCAAGTGGAAGACACTTTCAGGGGCCTTCAGTGGGAGTGGGCCAGATTACTTGATGCTAAGCAATCTGGATATAAGATACGAGGTGTTTATAATACAATGGTACAACCCATGCTGTGGAACGTTACATAATTTTCTGGGAAGATACTTGAAACTAGGCACCAGTGGAGGAAATTAAAGAAGTCATGTTCTAGGAGGGAAAGAAGACATTTTTCGGCTCTATCTCCATTTGTACATGGGGAGGGAGGTGGGGAGAATAACTTACAGATCCTGGTTTTGGACCAAAATTAGCTCTAGGCAACCTCATCCATCATCCATTTAAAAGCAAATTAAATTTTAATTAAGCTTTTAGAGCTGAAGCCTCTGTGCTACCAATGAGCGCTTATAGGGTTGAGAGTGAGAGACTGAAGAGCAGACCTGGGTCTTGAGTTTCACCAGCTAGAGAACTGAGGCATTTATAAGTGGACGCTGCAGGATTCTTACAGACACAATTTAGAACGCCTCCCGGCAATCCTCAAGCAAAGTCTGGGAAAACAGCAAGTTGAAATTGTTTTTCATAACAAATATGTAGTTATTAGTATTCATTTAATATTCAACTTGTATCACGTGTATCCATTCTCTTTCCCCTTATTTGGTCTTGGAGCCACTGTAGTGACACATGGGAGTGCTTATGAAGACACTCCTCAGAACCAAAGACCAGAAAGTAGTAATGAACCTCAGTGAGAAATGTGGGGAAGTGGAATTTGCTCACTGTGGAGAAATGTCCAATTTGTACAGGAACAGAGAAATTATTGGCATGGGTGTCCATTTGGTGTCAAAACATATACGACTCTGGCGGGACTCGAACCCGCAACCTTTGAATCTCTTTGTCTACGCTAGAAGTCCAATGCGCTATCCATTGCGCCACAGAGCCCGTTGGAGTTTGTGGCTTGGCTGGAGTCTCAAGATCGTTGATTATTTATTTCCTTATCAACATATTTCGTGAAAACTTACTGTGTTCCAGTCACCGCCAAAGCTCAAGAAACATAAAAACAATTAAGATAATGCAAGGGACAGGCAATTTCCGACATGGGGGAGTCTCTGAGCCTTCCAGTGACTATTATCATTCGTCTCCATGAGACAAGGAATAGTTTGACAAAGATCAAAAACTACATCTCATTTCATCTGTTCTCTCCATTTCCACACTCGGGACCGTTGGCTTCCCCAAAATGGAATTTGAGAAACTTCTAGCAAGTGGCGTTGGGAAATATTTTTAATACTCGGCCGGTCCCACTACTCCCTTTCCTCTGGCTTCCGTCTGGAGTTCTCTTTCGCTAAAGGGAGGCTCTTCCCTTTATTCTTTTTGAAAAAGATGGGTTCTATATGCTGTTTCGTTACTGGGCGCAAACCCGCTGTCGGCCTCTCTCTCACAGAGGGCTAACGTCTCTAAATGCGTCCAGGTCACGCTGGAAATACCCCAGGTTTTCTAACTCGGGAATGTTCTTTTGGTAACTCTTTGGGCTGAGATACAAAGGACGCCCTTTTTCTTTGCTGCCACTTTTCTGTGAGGCTGTGTGGTGCAGCCGCACCAGCTCCTTTACCGACTGTCGGTAAAATAGGTTGATGTCCTTATGGACAGAAAGGGAGGAGTTATAGGTGGAAGTCATTGAGGAACTCAAGCGCGAGAGTCCAGGATTTGTCGACGCGAAGAGGCGAGCGGTTGTCATCTGAGCAACCGAAGGAGAGTTGTGGGGGAAAGAGAGGAAATCTTACGTGATCCCTACTGAAGCATGATTTAGGGCAATATAACAAAAACAAGTATGACCCTGACGGAAGCGGAATTCAAGCTCACTCCTCCACGGAGTGGGAGACCAGAACCTTCGGAGTCAGGAGCCTTAAGACCATTCAACTACCCTCATATTCTGGTCATTCACAATGAGTGCGGGAAAGGAGCTTCTCCTGGCCTTCGACCTCTCAACTCTACATAGCATCCAGAAAAGAAAATAATTAATTCTTAAACTTGCAGGACAAAACACGAGCTCTGAACTGACTGCAAAAACGCAAAGCAGGAAGAACGAATGTTAGACTGGAGCTGAAAGCTGAGCTTAGTCAAAAAGTTCTTGCAGCCCTAGAGCCCTGGTGCCAGGTGTTGAGAGGAGGTTTCTGTTCACACCCGGCTCCACTCCCCCGGCCCCCTCCTCTCTGGCCCAATTGCTTTTCTTGCGCTCGGCTTCCTCCAAGGACCACGCCGCCCATCACTTCCTTAGTTTCCCGCGGAGACTTCCGGAAACCAAGGGCGTGAGAAGGTGGAGGTAGATCTGGTCAGTTGCTGGCTGCAGAGACCTTTTTCAGCCAGTTTGCTGCAGTGCTGACGTCTTCTTCCTCCCACAAGCTAATTTAAGAATGAAGATAGGTGGAGAGGGCACCCCTGTCACAGGCTAAAGGCTCCTTGTACTATTCTCGCTCAGCATTTTAACTGGCTCCCTAAAGCAGACATACTGAGCCTTATTCCACACTGTTGTTCCTTTAGTCCCCTTCCCATGGTCCCCAGAACTTCTTCCTTCATTTTCTAACCTTCTGTACTTTTTTTCCCTCTCTCTCATGCTTTCTCCCCTTCGTTTTTTCTGTTGGCCGAGGGAAAAGGATGGGAAGTAAAGAAATAGAATGTGGTATAAATTATACGGCATAGAATATGAGGTCCATTAGAGTAAGAATTAGAGGAAACCTCTTTGCTCTGGTAACCACTTGGTAAACACTTGTGAGTAGTGCGTGATTCTCTTTTATTTTATATCTAGATGAAGGTGAATGGTTTTCATACACTATTTGCTCTGCATTCTGTAACATAGTAACTCTCCCTACTTGATAGCTTTCAATACTTTTATTCTTTATTGGAGAGAATCCAAACATTTTAAACAATAATTGTAGATCATTTATTACAGACTACCTATTCTCTCTATGCCCAACAATCAGAAGGTAGTTGAAATTTTTTGGTTTATTTGTCTGTAGTATTTTGGTCATGTAGAATATTTTTAGAAAGCAAAGTAGGAGAGTGGTGGTTGCAGATGGCTGTTAGCTGAGTGGATGTAGATGGATTGAACTCAAACTAACCCCTTATTAGCTACTTAATATTCAAATTTATTCTGCTTCTTAGGGCCTCTTTCCTCCATCAGTAAAATGGGGATAACAACTCCTACCTCAAGGTTTTGGAAATATAAAAAAGAGTATAGACATGTAAATTGGCTAGAGACCAGGTGGCTCAAAGCACAAATTCAGCAAATTATTAGCCTTCATATTTCCATTTATTGAGTTTGTATTCAAACCTCTCTGTGGTTTGAATTTCACCCTACTCTGTATCTTTCTCATTCTTTGCACTACATTCCAGGCACATTGAAAAATATCCTATAACTCTTTCACCTTGTGAAAAGCTGTGTTTTTGCCCACCAAAGTCTTTCTAAATTGCCAAATCCAGTTCTGTCATATTTTATGTGTTTCAGTTTCTCATGTCCCAGGCAGGAATTCTCTCTCCTTATTTTGAACCCCCCAAATTGCTGCTGTCAATTATTTGATATCCCATATAAGCTGCTATGAACTGTCTCAAGTGAGTTGGGAAGATCAATTCTGACAATCCAGAAATATAGCCAAGGACACTATAGATTGCTGAATATACTTAGTTGAGATAAGTAAATCTATATACTTTTCTTTTTAGAGAATTTTAAAGCTTTCAACTAAGAGTAACTCTTTTTGTGGAAAGCAGTAAAAAAGTATGCCATTAATTTTATCTCTGCAATAAACAAAATGTGAAGTTGTAAGGACTGGTTAACAAAAAGTAAGATGCTTTAGTCTATAGAGTAGTTAGTTTCTTATTTCCAGCAGCTTGATAAGGCAGATATCTGTAACAAGGCCAGAAACTACTGGTCAATAGAATGAAATGTTCTTCTGTAGCTCCTATTCTGTCTTATCTCAATAACATCAAAAATTCATCTGAGAACATGTTTTCAAATAAACGATATGATACTTAAACATTATTTTTATTATAAAGTTCTCAAGGCCATTTCTCTGTCATTGACTTCTCTGATTATGTACCCACATTCTTAAAATACTTTGGAGAATTTCCCAGTAGGATTGTGTGAAATCAAAACTGTTTGGTGCAGTGAGACCCAGTGTTATCTGACTTTTATTTATCTGCACAACTATGATGACCTACCACTATTTCTTCTAAATTATGCAGTCAATTATGGGTAAACTACTTTGATTTTCTGAAAACCCAGATCTCTCAGACCACAGATTTTGTGTGAAAGCAAACTTTTCTCTCCACCAATTATTCCCTCTCCTATGATTCCTGGACCTATATATTGTGCCATTGGTCCACCCCTGCTTCACTGATAACACCTTTCACACTGAGGAAGGTACTAGGCCCTGACCAGTACTAAACTCTGTATTCTTCGTTTGCAGAAAAGGATATTTTTCTTTGGTAGGCTCAGAAAATTGGTTTGCTGCTTCCAGACTGCTGTGATAATTGACTGAATGACAATGGACATCTTTGAGAATCAAGCTTATTTTTCCCAGTAGTCTTGGCACACACAGACTTAATAGTTACCTGTGTTCACATAGACATTATCCATGATCAGTGACCATCCTCTTCAATCTGAACATGGGGAGCATATTGGGCTGTTGATCCTGTTAGTCACAGAGACTAACATTAGACAATGGTAGTTGTTTCACCTTTATTCTCAGACTCTGCTGATAGCAGATCCATATCCTAAGTCTCCTGAATAATAAATTCTTCACTCTAAATTAATGTCTCTGATGTTGAAACTACCTAAAACTCTAACTGGCTCATTCCTTAATGACCAGTCAGCAGGGTTAGAACCTCCATGGGGAAACCCCAAATAATTTCAAGTCCTTTAACCAGTCTGCCCGGTCCTTCCACAGTCTCTTAACTCTTATCAAAGTGCTAAGGTGAGATAATAATGAGTGGGACAGACATTTGCTGTCTGGAGGGTCTGCAAACATTTGGTTTGGCAATAAAGAATTTCCTGGCTCATCCAAGGCTTCTTGCTCATAGATTTAAGGCCTCATCCCTAGCAAATCGAGATCTTATGGAGGATAGTGAGATTCAAGCTGTCTTAACTATTGAGTTTATTCTCTAGCCACTCATCTCTGAGGACATGTCCATTCACGTCTACGTCTCTGAACTGCTGAATGGTGGGCTAGAGCTGAGCAGCACCTCTAGGCAGCCTCAGACTTGCAGATTCTAGTGGGAGAGAGAACCAGAATGAAGGGGAGTCAAAAGAATCAGGGTCACATGTGTTCACTTTCACAGCTAAATAGTAACTAGTGACTCTTTTTGATGGCGTTAAACTGGGTTACCCTTCTCTTGGCCCAAAAGACTATTCAAAATTGCACTTGAGGGGGGATGCCAGCTGAAAGTCAATGGGGAGTTGACTAAACTCCCTTCCTAATGGAAAAGGAGGATTCCCAGGTGGGCTCCAAATCACTCAAAAAAGTTCACTTCTCTGCTCCTTAGTGAAGGACTTGTGAGCATTCCAAAGCAGAAGAAAAGGCACAATCCCAGAGAACAAGTTTTCTAAAGAGCTGGACTTAGTGACATTCTGTGGTGTAAAAAGCTCAAAGGACAAATAGAAACATGTAAATACCAGACAAAATTTGGCAGTATTGTAAATAAAGACTGATTCTGGGTTTAGAGCCTATATGGTTCGGGTGAGGAGGATGTGGAGCCAGCTTCTTGTTAATAAGCATGACAGGGACAATAAATTTAGACTCTGGCTGCCAATTTTGGGAACCAGAGGATGTTTCTAGGACACAAACAAGTAAATCTCGTAAAATTTTTGATTTACTACAAAGGAAAAGTTTCCTCAATCCCTTATCCCGAAAACTCATTTGTAGTTAAATTTCACCAGCTTCTCTGTTCCTCTGAGGTGACAGGAATAATATTCCCTTCTTTGTATTCTCACAAGATGTTATTTCTTCCTGCAACCATAGCACTTAACAAATACAGCCATTTCAATTCATTTTAAGCTTGATAACAGTTGACTCAGTAATTTGTTTTGCACAATATTTCCCTAGGGGCTTAATCTTAATAAAGAAAAACATTTTGTGCACAAAAACAATTGTGGCATTTTTTAAAATTGATAACAGTAGCTCAGCAGAAATAAAATACATGTTTAACAGGGGGGAATATTTAATTAATTCTTCATCTGAATAACGGAACATTACAAAGCCACTAAAATGACATTTAGGAAGCTCCTCAAAAACTGTTTATGATATAATATTCAATTAAATTAGTAAAACACAAAACTGAGAAAGATAAAAGCAGCCCCTGATGTTTGGGAGCTGACCTGGTACTATGATCCAGAATTTAATGTTCTTTTGTTGAACCTAAACAATTTCGCAGAACACCAATGTCAACACTTTCTGTGACAATGATGGATCAAGACAAAAATAAGATCACTCTGTAATCACGTCTGAACACACAGACAAACCCAAAAACAGTGTTAAAAAAATAATCCAAAATTCTCTTATCTTGGGAAATATGAGTGACTACATCTTCTTTACCAATCATAGTTTTAGAATTGCTCTATTCTTCCTTCCTTCGGGATAGGATTTATTAAGCTACCCAATCACAGAAGCACCCCTGCTTCCAGACAGCATCCAGTCCAGAACAAAGCCCTGCTCCTTTGTCTTCCCCTAAATCGCCTAACACAAGACTAAATCATGTAAGTACTTTCTAGTAGTCTTTTACTGATGTGTACCCACGATTCCCCGTGGTGTGTACTCTCGATTGCTACAAGGAGTGATAATCCCAACCTGTTCAACTGCATATGTATTCCTGGTGTTTTTGTCTGGAAGATATCAGCACAATTTATGTTCTATATGACTTCAACGTTTCACATTTTCTTACATTCAAAATACTGGAGGGAGGGGAAGGAGATACATCAAAGTGATGCTATTATTGGTTTCTGGGAGGTAGGATTATGGGTTATTTTCTCCACCCACCACCCCAGTGTGAGTTAGTCATCATTACCCAGGTTTGATGGGTAGAAGGAACATTTATTTTACTTGGCACGAGAACGATGAATTCTCTAAATGTAGACTCAAGGACTTTGATGTTTTTGAATGTTTCCACAGTAGTCCATGGTTTGATCAACTGTGTTTTTCACTCACAATCACATGGGCCTTGAGTTTGTTTCTTGAATAATTGTCACTGGTTAGAGGCTTATAGAATTCACAGAGGCTTCTCTACCCCTCTCACCCGCTAACATTTAATTAGACCTTAAAAATTAGTTTGTGTGCATGCTTTGATGAAGAACTCTTTTATGGGCTTTTATATTCATAATAAAATGTTGCAAATTTTAAAAAATGTTTAGGAGCCCTCATGACAGAGATCTACCCCCAAAATATTCCTCCAGGGACAGGCAGAAAATGAAGAGTTAAAATAAGGTGGACAATCTTTTAAATCAAATGGTTGGGAATTTTCCAAAGAATGCCAATGGAAAAACACATTAGAAATGCTCTGAATCTATGAAAAGACAGAGTGAGTGATATGCTCTTACTTCCCATGATCACATGCCTTCTGTTTATCAGTCATGGCACAGTTGATCTTTTCTGGACACAGATGAAAGGAAATTATTTGATCTTTAATTAGATCTAGTTTTCCCTCCCCCTAAAAATAAGACGTTCTCAGTGATATCTGAATTAAATAGAACTCTATTTAAAGAATATTTTGTTACTTCTGGTTAAATATAGTGTATTAAAGACAAGCAATTATCTCAGCTTTCTCAAGAGGCATCATATTCATCTGCTCTCACCTCTTACCCATTAACAGTTTTTTGGTCATAAAATGGGGACCTGTCTATCTATGCGTCTTGGGATCTGATCTGGCATCCACACTTAGCCATTTTATTCTAAATCATTTCTGTAGAGCATGTGGAAATTCTGCTGCAGGAACCAGTGAGTTAGAAATGTAAAAAGAAGAACAGGAAACGTGCTGTGTTGGTTGAATTTAGAGAAAATGAGCTCTTGCATTGCTCCCCCCCACCTCCATTTGTTTTTTAGAAAACAGCTGGGATCTCACAAGAAATGAAACTCGTGGACCGACTATACCTAAAAGTTTCTTCTTAGCGCGTCTGGAAAGTGAAATCGCATTGACATTTGCAAAGCACTGTCCCAAGCACAATGATTGTAATACTTTAGGTGTAAGCCTGGGAGCCTAGGGACAACGAGTGAGGGATCCAGAAGAGGTTTTCAGCATCGTTTCTCTCTCCCTCCACCTTAGCCACAAATCAGCAGGAGCATTTCCTCCCCTGAAACCCGTTAAGCACAGTATCATTCTTCGAGGAGGCTGGCCTCCTGGAAGTTCTAGCAGAAGAATCGGTCCCATCCAGGCCTAAAACTAGGGTTACCCTGACTCCACCTCAGTGCTGAGTAGATTTGGTTCCAGTTTTTCGGAGACTCCAGCACCCAGCACGAGCCCAACTCATCCACCAAGGAGGCAAGCGCTAGCTGATGAATTGACCTGAACTTTCCTCCAAACGAAAATACCTGCGTAGTGAGTGCTCTCATTCTAGTGCTCCTAAGTGTCGGGAGCTGCCAGAGGGTGTTTGATCTCCCTCCCCAAGCCTTCAATCATCTGACTCTTCTTGCCCAACTCGTTAAACACACTTTGCCTACTCAGGAATCAGCTTTACACCTACTACGTTTCCTTTTATGATTTGAGAACAGCTGGCTCACAGCTGTAGTCGTGGCCGAGTGGTTAAGGCGATGGACTAGAAATCCATTGGGGTTTCCCCGCGCAGGTTCGAATCCTGCCGACTACGTCCGAGATTTTACCCTACGCCAAAACGTTGCTTTACTGTGGGATTCCCTGCGGAGACAACACCTACCTGTACATTTCTCCCTTCTCTTATCCTCCCACAGTGGTGCAAGAGGTGCAGTTTCTTGTCTAAAACTTTCCTATTCTTAGACCCAGCAAAACCTCACTGCTACTGCGCTCCACACGCTGCCAGAAAAAAAGAAGTGCTTCTCTTTCCTCAAAAGGTTTGCTGTAACAGAGCCTTATAACACGCCGCCCCCAGTGATGTGCAAGGCTCAAGGGTGCCTCCGAGTTTTCTGTCCCCAAAACGCTGCTCAAAATAAACTATTTCAACAAGATAAAATTGATGGAGTGTTCCTCAGATAAATTGTAGAGAATATTTAGTCTATGTCACAAAATGGAAGCTATTTTTATTTTTTAAAAAAATTATTATAGAGTAAAACTGACTTTTTGAAAGCATATGCATATATTCCTGTAACCTCTACCGTAATCAGGATATAGAGGAGTTCCATCCATCCATAAACCTCCCGTGTTATCCCGTTACAGTCATCTCCTAACCCCACACTTAACAGCTGACAGCCAGATACATATTCTGTCCCTACAGTTTGGCCCTTTTTGAGAATGCTATTGAAATGGAATCGCACAGTATGTAACTTTTTGAGATTAGCTTCTTACACTTGAGCTAGAACGTGCCCTGAGATTTATCAAAGTTTTTGTATATATCAAAATTTCATACCTTTTTCTTTTGAATAGAATTCCATGTATGAATGTACTACAGTTTATTTATTCATCCACCCACTGAAGAGCGTATGGGTTGATTCCAGTTTTGGCAGTTGTGGAGCAAAAAAGCTATAATCATTAGTGTACGCAGGCTTTCATTTTTCTTGGATAGATTCGTAGAAGAGGGATTGCTGGGCACATGGCAAGTGTATGTTTAACTTTATAAGAAATTGTCAAGCTATTTTCCTGAATGGCTGGACTATTTTTCATTCTCACCAGCAGCGAAGGAGATTTCTAGTTGCTCCTCATCCTCACCAGCCATTGATATTGTCAGTATCTTTAATTTTAACTGTTTTAAAAGGTGTGTAGTAATATCTTATTATTTTCATTTGCATTTTCTAATGGCTAATCATGTTGAACATCTTTTCGTGTGCTTATTTGCCATCCTCATACTCCTTTCGATAAAGTGTGCCTGTATGTCTTTTGCCCATTTTTTTGTTGGATTGTTTGTTTTCTGATTTTGAGTTTTGAGGATTCTTTACATATTCCAGGTACAATTCCCTGTCAGGCACGTGATTTGCAAATATTTCCTGCCAGTCTTTAGCTCCCTTTTTTCATTCTCTTTACAGCGTCTTTTGCAGAGCAAATATTTTAAATTTTGATGAAGTCCAATTTATTATAATTTTTTCTTCTATAGACAGTGCTATGTCTAGAAACATATCACGAAACCCAAGGTCATGTAGATTTTCCCCTATGCTTTCTTCTGAAAGTTCTATGTTTACATTCATATCTGTGATCAATTTCTAGTTAATTGGGGTATAAATTGTAAAGTTTACATCAAGACTTCTTTCTTTCTTTCCTTCTTTCTTTCCTTCCTTTCTTTGCATACGAATAACGCATTGTCCCAATACTATTTGTTGAAAAATATAATTTCTTCCTTGATTTTTTTTCACACTTTTGTCAAAAATAAACTTTCTACATTTGTGTCAGTTTATTTCTGGAGTCCCTATTCCGTTTGATTGCTCTACCTGCCTATCCTCTGCCAATACCTCACTGTCTTGGTTACCGACAATTATGCTAAGTCTTAAAATCAGATAGTATGATCTTATTTAATTTTTATTTTTCAAAATTGCTCGAGCTAGTCTAGTTCCTTTGCCTATCTATATAAATTTTAGAATCAGTTTTTCTCTATCTATAAAAATTGTGCTGGGATTTTGATTACATTGCATTAAATTTACAGATCAATTAGGAGAATGGACAGGGTAATGCTGGAGTTATTTTCTCTTATATTTGCTGGGGGTTTTTTTTAGTATTTTGAAATCCTTCCCTCATGCATTCTGTCCATGTTCTATAGTTGCATTCAGTGTGAGAGAAAGAGTAAAATGTGCTTACTCCATCTCACCTGGCAATAAGACAATTCTTTTTAATGATGATGAAGAGACCACGATCTCTTGGAAATAAAGAATACGATAGCAGAAAAAAGTAGTTAATAGGAAATTTAGAAGATAAAGCTTAGAAAAACTCCCAAAAAAGTAAAAAACATCAAAGATGGAAAATAGTAGTGAAAAGAAAGTTGAACAACCAATTTAGGAGATTCAATATCATCTGATTAATGGCAGCTCCAGAAAGAGATGAAAGAAAAATTGGAGAGAAATTTTATCAGGAAATACAGGAAAAATTCTGAGGACTGAAGGACTTGATCCAGATGGAAAGGATTGCCCTTTATGGTTAGTGCTTTTAGTGTCAAGTTTAAAAAAATACTTCCCTAGTTCAAAGTCATGAAGATAGTCTCCTATGTTGTATTATAGATGCTTACTTGCTTTATTTATTTACTTATTTATCTATCCATTTATTTATTTAACTTTTACGTTCAGATCTACAGTCTCCCTGGAATTGGCTTTGTGGATACGGTGAAAGGGTTCAATTTAATTTTTTTTTTTTTTGCTTGTAGATACTCATTTGATCATTTTTTTCTTTATAGATAGTCATAATTTATGCAAAGACTATTCTTTCTCACTCTATCTGCAGTGCTCCTTTGCTCATAAAGCAGAGTATTAAGTGTGGAGGTCTAAATCTGAATTCCATTTAGTGCCATTTTCTGTCCTTGGACAATGTCGTATTTTCTTAGTTATGCTACCTTTACATCTTTAGTATTTGGTAAAGTCTGTCCTCTAATTTTGCTTTTCTTTTTGAAGACAATCTTAGGCTACTTCAACCATTTTCTTTTTAATATTATATTTTAGTCAATTTATCAATATCCAGAAAAAACCTGATGATGTTGTTACTAGCAATGCACTAATGCTATAGATCAATTTTGGGGGAAATCGATATCTTTACAATATTGAGTGTTCCAATCTAGATTTTTTCCTAGGAATTTGATGTTTGATATGCCATTTAAGAGCATATTTATTTGAATTTTCTTATTGCATGTAGTAACTTTCTAGAAACACAATTAATTTTTATGTTGATGGAAACGTAAAATGGCACAGTCACTCTGGAAAATAATTTTTGGCAGTTATTGTAAAATGAAACATGAAAATACTAAATGATTCAGCAATCTCACTCTTGAGTAAACTTACGTTTACACAAAAACCTGTACATGAACGTTCATAGCAGCCTTATTTGTAACGGGCAAAAATTGGACACAGCAAAAATGTCCTTCAGTAGGTGAATACTAAACAAAAGATAGTCCATCCACACCATGGAATACTACTCAGCAAGAAGGAGGAAAACCTAACGATAGATCAGCAACTTGGAAGGATGTCTAGGGCACTATGCTGACTAAAGAAGCCAGTCTTGATAGATCACACACTGCATGATTCTAATTACGCAACATGGTCAAAAGGAAAAATTACAGAAACAAGAACAAATTAGTGGTTCCAGGAGTTTAGGGACAGTGGGAGGCGGATGTGGGCACGACTATGAAAGGGTAGTCAGAGGGAGATTATTGCAGTGATGTTCTGTGGTATCGATTATGATGTTCATTACATGAATCTACAAGTTTGATAAAACCTCGTAGAACTATACATAAACATTGTACCAATGTTAATTTCCTGCTTTTGATCTTGCACTTTAGTTACAAAAGAAGTAACCTGTGGGGGAAATTGTGTGAAGGGTACGTGGAACCTCTCTGTACTATTTTTTGCAACTTGCTGTGTATCTGTACTTACTAAAAATAGGAGATTTTTTAAAAGTTAAAAATATGAATAGAAACTGTTCTATCAAATAATTTCTCCACATGTATTGAGATTATCACATTATTATTTTACCTTACTAATATTATAAATTAAAAGAATTTATGTTTGTGGATTGAGTTTTGAATGTTACATCACATTGCATTTCTGAAATAAGCCCAAATATACTATGATTTATTTTCTCTTTTATGCATTGCTGGATTTGCTTTGCTAATACTTTTAAAGGTGTTGCCTCTAATTTCATGTAATATCCTTATCCAGTACTGGTATCATGGTTAGTCCGACTTCATAAAATAATTATCTGAGCCTTTTTCCATTTTCTTTGATAATCTGTGTAAGAATGGTAATTATCTTCCTTAAACATTAGACAGAATTAAACTATACTGATTTGGGTTTGAATTTTTTATGTTTTTGAAAATTGGCTCCTGAGCTAACAACTGTTGCCAATCTTTTTTTTTTCTGCTTTTTCTCCCCAAATCCCCCTAGTACATAGTTGTATATTTTTTTAGTTGTGGGTCCTTCTAGTTGTGGCATGTGGGATGCTGCCTCAACATGGCCTAACGAGCGGTGCCATGTTCGCACCCAGGACCCGAACCCTGGGCCTCCGAAGAGGAATGCGAGAACTTAACCACTCGGCCATAGGACTGGCCCCAGACTTGAATTTTCATTGTGACCATTATTTAAATTACAGGTTAAATTTTGTATATTACATAATCATTAAGACTTTATATTAATCTATTTTAATTTAGGAAAATGTATTTTTATAAATTTGTGTATTATTTTTAGTTTTCAAAGTTATTAACAAAGACTTACTTTGTCACCTTTCACTTTTGATGTTTGCTGGAGTTTAAAAGTGTTTTTTCCATTACTGATGTTATTTGTGATTTTTTTTGTTCTGTTTTCCAGGAGATTGCCAATTTTATTAGGCTATTACCAATTTTATTAAGAGATTAACATTTTTGTAGAAAATAGCAAGTATTGGAGAGTACAAAGAGAGAATGAGGAGAAATTGGAACGCTTGTGCATTGCTAGTGGGAACATAAAATGGTGCAGGAGCTATAGAAAACAGTATGGCAGTGCCTCAAAAGATTGACATGCAGGGGGTGAGAGAAACGGATGAAGGTGGTCAAAGAGTGCAAAGTTCCAGTTATAAGAGGCATAAGTGCTGGGAATGTAATGTACAGCATGGCGGCCATAGTTAACCATACTGTATTGTATATTTGAAAGTTGCTAATAGAGTAGATCTTAAATATTCTCACCAGATACAAAAAGTTGTAACTATGTGAGGTGATGGATGTGTTAACTAACCCTATTGTGGTAATCATTTTGCAATATATACATATATTAAATCATTACGTTGTATACCTTAAACTCACACAATGTTATGTGTCAGTTATATCTCAATAAAGCTGGAAAAAAATTAAAAATAGAAGTACCATATGATCCAGTAGTTCCGCTTCTGGGTATTCCCAAAAGAATTGAAAGCAGAGACTCAAGCAGGTATTTGTAAATCCATGTTCATAGTAATAGTGTTCACAATAGCTAAAAGGTAGAAGGACCCAAATGTCCACCAGCGGATGTATGGATAAACAAAGCATGGTGCATACACACAATGAACTATCACTCTGCCTTAAAGAGGAATGAAATTCTGGTGTATACTATAACATGGATGAACCTTGAAGATGTTATGCTAAGTGAAAAATGCCAGTCAAAAAAGGGCAGATACTGTATGGTTCTGCTTATTCTAGATACCTAGAGTAAATTCTTAGGAACAGAAAGTAGAACAGTGATTGCCAGGAGCTGGGGAGAGGGGAAAATGAGGAATTATGGATACAGAGTTTCAGTTTGAAAAGATGAAAAAAGTTCTGGAGACGGATGGTGGTAATGGTTGCACAACAATTTGATTGTGCTTAATGCCACTTAAAAATGGTTAAAATAGTCAATTTTATGTTGTGTATATTATATCACAATAAAAAAAGAAAAAAGATTACCATTTTTGTTGGCTTTGTTGATAATCTGCATTTTGTATTTATTTTCTATTGCATTTATATCTGCACTTTGCTTCATTATTTCCTTCCCTAAAGTTTCTTTGGAAATAAATTAGTGGTTGATTCCTAATTTTAGGTAATGAATGCTGGTATTATTACTCTTAAGTATTTATTTTATTTGTACATGTATTTAAGTATACTTCTAGTTGCATAGTACACGTCTTGATACGTACTATTTTTATTAACATTCATTTCAAAATAGTTTCTAATTTCAGTTGTGATTTATTCTTTGAACTATTAAGTATTTAGCAGTATATTTATTATTTTGCAAACACATGCAAGTTTCATGGTTTTATTTCTGGCATAATTTTCTTTCTGTGAAATAATAGCTTGTATCTAACCCTCTTATGTTCTTGAAGCCTTGCTTTGTGGCCTGGTAAAATGTCAAATTTGAAACAATTCCATATGTGTTTGAAAAAGTTTGAATCCTGAGTTGATATATGCACTGTTCTCTATGTATGTATGTTATATGAGTTGCATTACTTTGTTTTATGGTTATTTTTCCATTTATGTTTTTTATTAGTTTTTCAGAGAGGTATATTGTGCAAAAATTTCCCACTATAATTGTGGTTTTATCTGTTTGTGTTTTTACTTCCACTAATTCCTGGACTTTTTCTCCCTTTCTTAATATTCCAGAAGCAAGAAATTCTGGATAGAGCCTAGGAAAAAAATCTGTGTAATTTATACAAGTTTTAGAATAGTCATTGAGACTTAAGAGAAATATTGTTACTTAGAAATACTTTCATGTTTCCTTTCTCAAAACAAATGTGGAAAATGTAGTTCAAGTGTAATTTCTTTCGTGGGAAATTCTGGATAAAGGTTGAGAAGAAGCTGAAGTAGAGATTCCAATCTCTGTGCTTAAAAATGAACCTCGTTCCATCCGCTGGGCCTGACCTAGATATGTCTGACTCTGGTCTCCCAAAACTGCGTCATCAGGAACCCACATCCCATAACCACTCTGAGACGAGTTAGACACTCAGAACTGGTTTGACTAGAATCTCAGCTTCAGATGTGGGTGAGCCTGTGCCTCCTGCTTCACAATATTGAGGTTAATGAATCATGCAGCCTGAATTTAGGGAGGACGTTTCTTTAGCAGCTTTATGCCTAATTTTACTTGAGTGATTTCGTTTCTTAATAGTTACAATCATAATATCTACATAATATAACATCTACATGATATAAAGGAGAAACCCAAATGCAGGGGATTCTTAGTCTGGGGCACAGAGCCTTCAGCAATTTTACGAATTCCCTGGAATGTTTGCTAAGTGGTGTGCTGTGGGTCTAGGTTCATCTTTGTGTGAGAAGATGCATAAGTGTCCATTCCATTTGCCGTGGAATGCTAGACCAAAAGAGGTTTTAGAAGTCTTCCCCAATAACTTCACAATCTGTTAAAGGGAGAGACAAGAAATTGCTACCTTTTTTTTCTTGTTTTGAGAAATGCATAAAACGCCTTTCAGTCACCATGAGGCCACAAGCAAATTCTTTTTTAACTAGTACAAGAAGCTTCCCTACATGGGCTCAGCACCTCTTTCCCCTACGACAACCAAAGCTCACCAATCTACTAAGGATGAAAGCCCCATTTGAAGCTCCTATGCTCACTGGCAGAGCCCTTGTTGGTTTTTCATGTTCATGTACCAATGCTGGCACAACCCCCTAAAAGTGAACAGCATGGAGGCTTGTCTGAGCCATAATTTTAAATCCATTGTGAAAGTTATTCTTTATTTTTCCTTTTATATTTTACTGTCTTGTTGCTGCCCAAGATAAACTACTCCCTTTTTTATAATCGGGATCCACATGCTGCACTCTTACTGTGTATTTTGTATGTGGAAGATCATGGACCAGCACCTTCTGCATTATCAGCATTATCAATTCTTGTGCAAACCAAAATTTTCAGTTTTTACTTGTATTTTGGCTTTCCATCTTATCTGTGCCATTAGACTGCTAGTTACACGCACTTTCTCCAACCCATCCCCGGGTGGGCTTTGTTTTATGTACTGTCTATGGAGCTTCCTTCCTAGTAGAACCAATTTCCACAAGGACAGGGATTGTGTCTTTGTTTTGTTTGCCTGTATATCCCTAGCACGTTGCACAGTGCCTGACCTTTCACAGGAGTTCAGTAAAACTAGTTAAATGAATGATCTTGAAGAAGGCGCTAACTTAAAGGCTCTTTTTCCACAATAAGAACTTTAAAAAATATACTTCCCTGTTTGAAATCTTTGATTTGTTTCAGTTCTAATTTCTTTTCCTCCCAATTTCTTCTTCCTGCTTTTCAAGTTTATATATATTTTTATAATGGCCCTAAACCAATAAGTGACTAACCACAGGGATATTGGCATGGAATTGATGTTTTGCAGATTCCTTGTGTTTTTGTTTGTTTTTAATCGCTGAGGCTCTTGTAAGGAGAGGTCGGCCCCCTTTGCAATTTTGTTCATCCCAGTTAGCAGGAGAGTTCCATTCTGCTGTCTTCCT
This sequence comes from Equus asinus, assembly GCF_041296235.1. Taxonomy (NCBI): domain Eukaryota; kingdom Metazoa; phylum Chordata; class Mammalia; order Perissodactyla; family Equidae; genus Equus; species Equus asinus. Next base: position 42,993,619 of record NC_091797.1, read on the forward strand.
CCGCGTGGGTGAGTGCAGCGGAGTGCAGGGAGTGGCTGTGAGGGAGAGGCAGAGGGCACTGCGTGGCGACGTTCTCGCTGCTAACACGGAGGCCTCTGTTGCTAAACTCGAAAAACAGTCTAGAGGGCGGATATTTGTTTTCTCCGGGTAGTCACTGCGCCGCCTCATTTAAGAGGGCAGGATCTCCTTCCATTGAATTAAAAGTCATTCTGCAGGCGTAGGAGAATGCCTGTACATCCACTGAGACAAGTGTAGGCAGGCAGCTTGCACCCCGGAATTTCACCAACACAAATTCCCAGGCTCAGATCCCTAAAGCTCTGTTGAAATCTTGACAGAAACTTGCTGAGCAGACTCCGTGTGTGCAGCCGAATGGAGACGAGACCAGGCGAGCTGGAGGAGAGAGAAGGGATCTGTTGGACTCCTGCGGGATCAACCCCACGGAATCCACCTACCCCAGCCCTAGAAACCTACTCTTTAACTAAGGAAGAAGGCTAGATCTCAAAAAGAAGTCTCTGCAGTAAAGGACGTCTTTAGTCAATTTGGCAGCCTTCGCTGGGCACCTTCCTCTTGATGAAGGCGCGTGTGATGCGTCTATGATCTTGAAATGCTGCCCCTCTGATAATGCTCCTTACCGATCACTACACATGACAAAATTCAGACCTTTTCTTTAAACACACCTTTTCCATTTTTTTTCACAAACACAGCTTCTCTTGAAAATTTTCTGCCATGAATGTACCAGAAGCCAACACATTAAAACTTGTTTTACTAGAGGCGATGGACCTGATAGCCAAATAATCTACGCGGAGTAAAAGACCATAGGCCGAAATTGAGCAAAGTAACGGATAAAAAATGTGAAATCCCTAAGCCTCAGTTTCCTTCCCTACATAGGGACTAAAAATACCCACTTCAGCGGGGTTTTAAGCATTCAATCACATAATCACTGTAAGACGTTCAATCCAGTGGACCAAAAATTTTGACTGATAAGCTAGACTAAATGCTTTTAGTAGAGTTGCTGTAACTCGTCATAGACAATCATGGATGTAGTGTTCTTCCGTGGGGTTCCATGGTGTAATGGTTAGCACTCTGGACTCTGAATCCAGCGATCCGAGTTCAAGTCTCGGTGGAACCTGCTTTGTCTTTTAGTCTAACTTCTGTTTTCCTCCCAGGAAAACACTGTCTACTTCAATGGCTGACATCGGTTTTACCTGTGACATCCCCCGTGAGTTTCTCCAAGTCCCGACACACCTGCATCTGGGTGAGGAGGCGGGAGTAGAATTCCATTCTGGTCTAATGGAATTTACTTTGTAAGGAAGAAAAGAAGCATCAGAAGTAAATACAGGAGGAAGATGGTGAAAACCCTGCAGTCTGCTGAGACTAGAAAACCAACTCTAATAAAAAGTAATAACCGACTCATATAAAGTTTATTTTCTGTGCACATTAAAAAACATGCTTGAAGTTGTTAAATATTTCAAACATGGGAAATAAATAATTCTAATGGTATTGGAGAATATACAGTTAACAGCAAATTTCCCTTCTACCCATGGCCTTCAGCTGTACAGTTTCTGTGCTACTTCCAGCTGCCCCCAGCCTGCAGAATCCAGTTTATACATATAAAATACAGACAGTCAGACACACCACACATGCCCAGAAACCAAATGTGGAGAATCTTAAATTAGGTGACTCTAACTAAAAGGGCATATAGGACTCATCATTGCATTTAAAAAATATCTACAGGTTTAACATATTTCAAAGTAAAAATTTGGGGGAAATCTATAATGATATTTTCATAGCAATATTCATCTGGTCATTATGCCACGCAAAAAATACCAAACATTCCTCTTTCTCAGCTAAAATGAGTGACTACTGCAATTTCTTTGCTGATTATATTCTTTGCAGAAATTTCTTTTTTCCATTTGTTCTTATACTGTTTTGTGTAGGTTTTTTGTTTGTTTTGGGAGGTGTTTTTTTGCTTTTGTTTCCTTCACTTTTAGTATAGTATTTCCTGGATAAAGTTGTGCTTTTTTTTCTGGCTTGGAAATTTTCATATATTTCCTATAGACTATGGGCTTGGAAGATTCCATCCAACAGATAATTTCATTATGATGCCAGGTTGTGTGTGAGATTTTTAAGCAAATTTTTTCCTCACAACCTACACATATCACTAACTTCATGTTCTCGTTATGCAGATTCTCTCCTCACACACTGGTCTTATTCACTGTCTGCTTCTTCTCAATATTGCCCCTTTGTGTAAATTGCTTATCCAAACATTCATATCCAGGTTCTTCTTCATAATAAATGAGTTCTGTGAAATTTCTGCTACTACATGCAAATGTATTCCATTGTTCAAAACAAAAAATTGTTGGTTTTCTCTCTCACGGTGTGCCACTAACTGTAAAACACTATGGACTTCTGAAGTTTTTGCAAGTACTATACTGGAAAAACACTACTTATGGTCTCATTACACCCCTTTGACCTTCAGAGAATGTAGAGTCTACCCTTCATACTCCATCATTCATATATACAGATCACTTTTAGTTTGGTTGCTTTGTTCTTTTTTATATTCCTAGATAGATAAATTTTCTTTTCCAGATGAAAATATGAAAAATGTCTCTACTCTGCAGCTGTAAAACCCTAAGTCTTTATTTCACTCCTTATTGCCATCAGAAAATTGTGCAGATGAGTTGAAAACAGAAAATTTAAAGAAGATATGGTCAATAGGTATTTTCTCTCTACTCAAAAACTGGCAGCTGTGGTTGATTAAAACCTATAGATAACCATATGGATTAGGGTGATCACCGCAGAAGAGGAGAGGAACGGTTGCGGAGATTCTTTTCCTTTCTGGTTTTTCTTATTAAGCCTGAGAAGATCCAGCTTAATTTAGGAAGAAGGATGGCATAATGAAGTGTATAAATATATGTCCAGAGATGGTAGAAGTTTAATATACCCGTAATTGATATCAATCACTCATTACATATTGATGATAAAGTTGTCATAGGAAAAAAATGAAGTTGTTTTCTGTTCTCCAATTCCAACAAGAATAAACCATTTATTCAAGATTATACATATATTTGAGCCTTAAATCCTCACAATAAAATCTTCAAGTAGTACCAGCTGAGCTATTTAAGCTCTCTGGAATCCTTTATTGTCCCATTAAGAAAAGGAAAGATCCAGACAGTTCTTTCAAATGTGATCATGGTCATTTTTCAATGCACTCCCTTCAAGAGTATTGCCACCTACATTTACATCCATTCAGTGTCTGTTTCCTAGGATATTCTATGGATAGATCATTTTATTGTCTGCAAACTAAACCAACCCTGCCACTAGGTCAGAAATTTTCTGGTATAAGTATTGTCCTAAAATGGAATAATCATGCCAGTGACCTTTGATCTTCTCAAAGTTCAGTCATCTCTCATCATGCAAGTGACTCCATTTGAGATTGTTTTAATATCTCTTATTACCCACATGCTGATCTGTTATGAGACAGACCTCAAAGAATTTGGTCAAAATCAATATTCCTCATTCCTATCCCGAAATAAATTTCATATATTGAATTTCAATTTTGAAATTAAGAGGTAAAAGCATTTTGACACAAGAGAAGTGTTGATATAAAGGAAGAAAGAAAACAAAAACTAACCTACAACATCCAGAAGCTGGCCTGGCACTCAGAGCTAGGTCATGTTATTCTCCTATTGAACATAATCTCCAAGAATACCAACATCAGACACAGTTACTCTGAGACAGCAATAAAGTGAGACAAAACAGACAACTTCACAACTTTGTCTAAGCTCAGACAAAAACAAGGTCGTTGTGCTGCACACAAAATATCAAACATCTCTCTCAGCTAAAATGAGTGACTGCCACTTCTTTCCCAGTTACAGCTTTATCCTCTAGATAGTCTGCTTCCTTCTAAATAAGATCAATTGAGATACTCAGTCTTCAAATAGCCCCTGCTTTCTGACAGCTTCTGACTATAGTGGAACCCAGCTTCTTTAGGCTTTTCTCCAAATCACCCAACCAAAGCCCAAATCCTAGAATAGGTTCTTTCTAACATCCTCTGACATGAAACACCTCACGATTCCACCAGTGTGTGTTCTCCCTCACTGCAATGGAAAATAAGCCCAACTTGTTCAACTACAAGTGTGTTCCTCGTAGTCTTGCTGGAGGGCATTAACACTATCCACATAGTGTCAAAGAGTTACAATTTGTTTTTGGAATTCAAAGCAGACATTTGAGTTAATTATGTTCCACAATCAAGGCACATTATTGTTATTGGTCCATAGAAGGTTCTTCTTTTGACCTGATTGATTGATATTTTCCCTTTCACACCATAGCATTCTATGTCTTCTAACTCCAGTAGCAACTATTTTACTGTTTACTATGTAGCCATTTATTTGAATGTTTCCTTATGAAACATGCAGCTCTGTTTGCATGTGTCTTTGTTATTCTATCTGAATGGTAATATGTTCCATACATATTTTTCGCATTTATAATTTGTTACTTCCTCTCATTTTCTCATACTTCAGTGTGTGCATCCACTTAGTTTTGCTTATCAACTTACCGAGTCCTAGACAAACAGATTGGCTAAAAATCCCACCAGTATAAATGTCACTAAATTGAACATGTTCATAGATATCTTCCTATAGACTTGTGGGATATACAGCGTAGAACAGAAAGAAAAGTTGGATCATGATATATTTATCTTTTATTTAATTAGACAGTGACAGATTTGTCTCCAGAATGACTCCATAATTTCCAACCAACAGTTCACAAGCATTGAATATTCCTACAAGACTAACGATACTTTGAAATTTCTGTCATTCTAACTTTTATCCATTTAAAAGAGGTCAACTGATACATCATTGTTTTAAATTGTGTCTCAAGATTACAATGATTTTAAAACACTGTCAAATTTTTAGGCTATCTTATCTGTAAACTAGTCTGCGTAAAAACAGTTTCTTTTTTTTAAGACCATCTCTTAATTGATAGATTTTCTTCTTTGTCTCCATAATGGACTCCCTCTAATCTCTCCCACAAAGGTAACTTTAAGTGTATTTAATGTTTCCATTTTTTTACTAGAATTTCTTCCTGCAAAGCACATGTCAATATTTCTTGTGCATTTTATTTCCCATAAATGATAGTTTGCCATATATCCCATTCTGCTCCTAAAATTTTCACAATTTTTAAAAGATTTATCCATATAGTTACATGTAGATCGATTCCATTTAAATGCTCCATAATATTTTCTGGTGGGAATGCACTTTCTTTGACATAAAATACTTCTTAGCTGAATATAATATAAATATAATATATCCTAGACTTACATTATGTTTCCATAATTATCTTGTAGGTGTTTTTCCTACTCTTTCACACCCTTGAATATTATTCTAGAGAGGAATAACCGTACTGGAATATTATTCCAGTATGATTTTTTTCCCCTTAGCAATAAAGTGATGTTTTTATTGGCTCCCTAAATAATTATTTACCTTCAAAGTCACATAATTTTATAAGGAAATATCTTGCTTTTTTTCCTCCTCTAATTGTTATCATCCTTTTCTTCTGTCCCATCCTGGCCATCTCTTCTATCTTATACAAAACTGCTCCCATCTTTCTTCTGGACAAGAACTTATAAGCCTCTGAATCTAATATTTGTCTCTTCTCATCATTTGTGAAGCCCACAGAAACGCTTTTGTCCCCTGAATGTGCTCAAGGAAGTAGAGAGTGCTGAGAAAAAATCTGCTCTGAGGTTTCTATGTAGCAGAACTGAAGCATTAATTCTTCCTAACTAAGAAACATGTGGATCCTTGCTTTGTAGAGTTTTTAAAATCCCACTCCCTTTCAATATTTGTGATTTAACTCCAATATCTCTCCATCTCTGGAGCCAAGATAGTTTTTAGCTTTCTCTCAAATCAGTCTAGACTCTACACCCAAATCTTGTTGGTTGAAAGTCTTTTCCAGGCTCTGGTGTCCAGGAGATGCAAAGGTCTTACGTGTGGGAAACTCTTTATAGACTGTTAAGAAACACTCCACTCAAAAACAGGCAAACTTCCATGGACCGATGAGTGATACTCCCTGCATCAAAGATAACACAGTCACTAAACACCCAATGGGCAGCAATATTCTATCCCAGGCTAAATCCAGCATCTCAAATCACATCCCTTTTGTGGCCTTATCACCAGAGAGGATAAATCCAGAACAGCAAACCAACTCTGAATTGTAGAGGCAGTTAGTGGCATGAATCCCCAGGAAGGACAGAAGCAGGCTGACAGCTGTTGAGGTGGAGGTGGGGGACTTGGAGCCAAAACCAGCTGACACTCAAGTTCCATCCTCTTGCTTTCTAGTTCTGAGACCCCAATGGTGTTATTTAGCTTTGTGGACCTCTATGATGAATATGTTCTGAGGGTCTATAAATAAGACGTGTAAAGCCTTTGGAATGGTGGTGTGTAGTAAGGGCTTGAAAAATAGTACCTACTGTCTATCATTCTGGGATAATAACAGATCTAACCTTGAATCTGCTAACTTGATAATTTTAGGAGTGTCTCCTGAGCAACTTAAGAAAATCTAAGCTCATAAACCTATCTGGAAGCCCTCAGTTCAAATACCATTTCATTGTGCAACATTGAGCAGTTTCTTCATCTTCATTAAACAGAGATAAAAACATTATCGAGTCGTGCTTAACTGATACCCTCTTGACACATCTTAAATGTTCAATAAAAATTATCTGTCAGTGTCGCTACTTTTTATGAATTTTAACATCCCTTGAATTGACAGTAGTTAAGGAGCGTACCACGGCGCTATTAGAGCAAGGGTGGCTGGAGTATGACACGACCTTGTGTCCTAGTGACTTCGTGCTGGCTATGATCTGAGGCATTTAGTGGAGTAAAAGGAATTGCCCTCCGCAGCTGATGCCAAATTTGAAGTAAGCTCAACAGAACGTCGGCGTGGCATTGACACTTGAGAAAGTAGTGTCCATAGATAGGGGAAAGAGTAAGTTATTTGAATCTACAGGTGGAGGACTCGTGTTGGAGAAGAATAACTTTCAGTGCAGGAACTTGGGTTGACTCTGGTTAATTTACCTCGGACAACCACGCAGCGTTTCCGGTAAAACCGTAGTCGGCAGGATTCGAACCTGCGCGGGGAGACCCCAATGGATTTCAAGTCCATCGCCTTAACCACTCGGCCACGACTACCGATTCACAATTATCCCTAAGGGCTGGGGTCAACTAGCAGTGGATGTGCGGAGCGATCGCAAGCAGTAGGTCTGGCAACAAAAAGTTTCCTAGTTCCATCCAGTCCTATCCCTCAAGAAGGAAAGAGCTCATCCAGAGCAAATCAAGAACCAGCTGGTGATGTTACAATTTAATAAAAGGCTCCTAGACAAGTGACTCTAACTTCCTGGCGCTGGAGCTTGTCCACTGGCTGCTGACATCCGCGGACACACACGATCACACCCAATTCTCAGGAACAGGCACAAGAGGAGTCTTGAGTGGAAATTGAGCTCTATCTAACAACCTCGAGGTCGCAAATACCAATGGGAGAAGGAATGGGAATGAAGGAATGTGCAAGATTGAAGAGCCATCTGCACTTACAAAGTTAAATCTAAATCAGAAATCTCTTCGATGACATTAAACTGACTTCCCCTTCCAAAAGAACGGTTAAAACCGGGCTGGGGCCAAGGTTCCTTAGGAGAGGCGGAGAAGGGAGGCTCTTCTCCATCCTGACTGGGAAAGACCAGACAGGGAAGGTCTCCCACCCCTTCAGGGAAAGGTCACTCCAGCCGTCCTGGTGAAGGACCAAGACCATTCCAAAGGGAGGGAAGCCCTCAGCCGCCGGAGCCCGGGGAAAAGGGAAGCACTCAGAATACAGATTATTCAAGAATCCGAACTCAGATCGAGGACTATCTCTATACCGCCCAACTCAGAAAAGTGAAAAAAAAAAAAAAAAAAAAAAAAAAGACAACGTGTAAATCTTAGAATAAATCTAGCTAAATTAATAAAGTTGATTCTTGGGTCAGAGACTATGTAGTTTATTAGAGTGGAATAATGATGGGGAGGCTTGGACCAGATTCCTTTTTACGGAATATCAGGAACCCCCAAACCACGGACTTTCTCTTTGAATTCTAGGAATGGAAGTGTGTCACCAGTGCATAAATTAGTAGATATACACAGAGTTTCAGATAAAAAAGAAAGTGATCTCTGTGATCGAGGCCGAATATGTCTCTCTGATAGTTTGAGAACCACTCTCCTATGGAAATAACCTTAACCCAAAGAAAAAGAAGATTCACTGACAAGAGCAGGATGCAATAAACAACTTCAACTCTGCAAAAAATTTTGCATCTGAAATACTGGGTGGAATGGAGAAATACTTCAAAATGTTGCTAGTGCTAGTTTCTGGGTTGTGGAATTATGAGTTAATTTTTTGTTTTCTACAATGTGAAGTAATCATTATCAAATTTTATAAGTGAATGGTAGAACAATGCATTTTATTGATTTCTTGATTTATTGGTTATTTTTTGATGCTGCTCAAGAGTTGACATTTGCCTCAAGTGCTCCTTGGATTAATCATCTGTGTTCAAGGCACTCCACAGTGAACACATTCACCTTGAACATGTTTCTCAAATAATCAATGCCAGTTAGAGATTGGTACAATTAATGAAGACTTCTCCCCTCCTTCTTGCTTGCAGATGTTTAACTGGATTTTTTTTTTAAAATCACTTTCAAAGCACATTGAGATAGAAAAAAGTTTTATACATCTTTTACATTTGTAATACAAGTTTCCGCATTTTTAAGGTTTGGAGAACTGTGGGTTCTTTTTTCTTTTTTGTTTTTTTGTTTTTGAGGTCTGTTCCAAAATTATTCCTGCATATGGATGTTGAAAAAGAAAGTTCTGAAATAGTTGAGATAATCCTTTAAATCACGTGGTTGTGAGTTTTTTTTAAACACTGCTACAGAATCTTCCTCTATACGGATGTCTCAAATTTTATTTTAAAAATTGATGGTCATTTCGAGTTTTCCGAATCGTCAATTTACTCATAATTCTGCAGCGAATAGTACAGCAAGTCCCAGTTCTTGGGTGTATCATCTCATGGACCCCCTTCAGAAGCTAACAGAGCAGGAAGCTGGTCTCTGGGGATATCTCCTGCTTATTCTCCTTCCATCAGGCCATCAGATTAAGGGGCCCCTACAATCTGAGGAGGGAGTTACTTGCCGCTTTGCCGCAACAGCATGATATTCGTCTAAATGGTGTCAAAGAGTAAGAAACATTGAGAACAAATACACTTTCTGGTAGAAAATTTAACCGCTTGAAGGGAGCTGAAGTCGGCACGGCTACTTAGGCTAATAAGCCATGATGCGTCCACGTAGTCGTGGCCGAGTGGTTAAGGCGATGGACTAGAAATCCATTGGGGTTTCCCCGCGCAGGTTCGAATCCTGCCGACTACGATAGCGTCCCCCTTGGGAAATTAACCTAGTGATACTTTACCGGTTTGAGAATTTGCGTGAGGTTTGATTGTTCCTCAACCCGACTAAGCAGCCTCTTATTACTTACCAGTAAAAAATGCGTAATTCTCCAGAGAGCGATTAACAGAGTTAACACGACTTCTCTATCTTTATTACCTTTTAAAAAGTAATTCCACTACAGTTTCTAATGGTGTTTTCTTTTCCCCCAAGAAAAGCCCAGGCTTTGGTGATGCCTTTCTATTTCCTTAAATCAAAATTCTGCTTTGAAAGCAGTCTTTCTTGAGGAACAAAATTGACAGACGTCTTTGCGTCTCCAAGGAATCGCACCCTTACCAGGCCTCTTCTGTAGTCGTGTATGTCCTCGTTGACGTGAGAAAAGATAATTCCAGGAAATCTTGCATCAAATACAAGTGAAAGCCAAGACTCAGCTATAGTCGCCAAGTCGAGAATCCAAACTGGATATTAATAAGCAAACCACTACACAATTAAAGAAATTAAGTAATGCCATTTTCTTTGAAAGCCAATCAAACGAGTCATTGACACTGGCTGTCTTGTCCTCGCGTCCAAAGCAGTGATGAGGAGAGAGGGACTAAAAACAAGGTAAGGTTTTGACTCGTTCAGGGCACAGAGGTCAGACACAAAATTCCGTTGTATGATAACAAGTATAGGTTAATGTATTAAACCAATGTATTAAAGGAATGATAACCACAGTGAGTACCTTCCCAGGAATTCCTAGGAGAATTCAATCACTGCCTTGTCAGCTTAGTGGAGCTGATCCTCACCTCTCTTGTGGAGATTTGTGCAGAGTTATCATACATTAGGGCACCTCACCCAAGAATGCTTCTAGTAATTTTTCATAAACCTAGTGCTTGCCCTACTCATTGATTAAATATCAGATCCCTTCTTCTTTAATGTGTGTCTTCAGAGGCGTGAAACATAATAAAAAGATGAGTTACAAAGTCATGTGGGTCAGTGATGTTAAGCTGTGACAAGTTCTCTTTACTGGGCAGTGCTGGCAGGATGAACACGACTTGACTCTATCTACTAAGACCTGGGCTTCTGGAGGATGAATTTAATCTTTTTTCTTTCCAAAACTCATCATTTCTTATCTTTCCATCTCTCACATCCAGCATACTTGTTGCTTTGACTCTGAGAAACTCCTAGAATTCTAGAATGTCAAAGCTAATGAAATATTAAGGCTCTTCTGTGGAAACAATTCCTAATTTTAGAGTTGAAGAAAGTGATCCACATGACACCAATGTACAGAATTTAAAAGCAAAATTTGTTTTTAAAGATACCTTAGGGAAGAGTCTTAATAGTATAAAAAAGAGTTCCTCTCATTCTGAATTCTTCCTCTGGAGGAGCTCATGGAGAATCAAGTTCGGGTGATACGGGCTGGAGCCGAGATCCTGAGCCAGGACTGATCATTACAAAGAATTTTGATTTTGGAATACCAACCTGTGGTCTTGTTTCTGAATACTGCTATTGGGATTCTGGAAGGAGTTCTTCCCTCTTTGCTTTTAAATTGCTGAGATGTCTTGCAGACAAGGAAAATAAAACAGAAAACAAGACACACCAGTGGACAGTGTCACAAAAACCAGAGCATCAGCAATTGCAATAGAGAATGTAAGTAAGGAAATGGAGACCTGATGGAGCCACACTTCACTTCCCTAAGTCATTTTGATGTTCAGAAAAAGCTCTAGAGCAGCAGTACATTTCACTAGAAATGTATGTGAGCCACAGGTGAAATGCAAAATTTTCTAGTAGCCATATTAAAAAGTAAAAAAAAGAGAATAATTAATTTTAAGAATATATTTATTTCAACTTATATATTCAAATTATCATTTAAACGTGAACAATTTGGAAAATTGACGAGGCACTTTACTTTTTTTCTTGTATTAATCTTCAAAGTCTAGTGTGCATTTTATGCTTAGAATGCATCTCATTAGGGACCAAGTGCTCAATAGTCACATATGTCAAGCTGCTGAAGTATTGGACATTACACATCTAGAGTGTTTAGAGAGCAAAAAACTGAGTTGGTAGAAGATTGAAACCAAGGGACAGTCTACACTGGAAACAACCAGCTACAGTTCAAGATACAAGACTTCCTAGTGACCACATCTGGGTATCTTTAGGACTGTTGTCTCTGTAACACCCAGTAACTAAACTCACTCATTCCACGCCCTCTTTCTTATCTCTCTCAGTGTCTGTGAAAGGTTCTTGATGCGGTCATAGATGTTTTAATTCTTCCAGAATTGCATCAGTGTCTTCTCAGTGTCTCCCTCAGTTACAGCAATAGCCTGGGGAAAGGTCTTCCTCAGGTAGTAGGCCTTAAAAGCTGCTATAACTTCTTGATCCATTGGTTGGATCAAGGAGGTGGTGTTTGGAGGGAGAAATGCTCCTTTGATATTGCTATGAAGATCACCAGTAAAAGGAGGATGTCCAGAAGCATTATCAACAATAAGCAAAACCTTGAAAGATATGTTATTCTCCAAACAGTATTTATTCATTTTGTTAGCATAGCAATTCAGGACGGCATCTTGAAAGAGGAACTGGGTCATCCATGGCTTCTTATTGCCCCTCTAGTACACTGGCACTGTGTGCTTACTGATATGCTTGAAGGCTCTGGGTTCTCACTGTGCCAGATCACAAAGGGTTTCAATTTGTAGCCTGCAACATTGCCCCCAAGCAAGACTACTACCCTGTCCTTAAAAGGCTTGAAACCTGGCATTGGCCTCCTTGTGGATGAAAGTCCTTTCAGGCATCCATTCCTAAAGTATAAAGTTTTCATCCATATTGAATATTTGCTTTGGCAAGTAATTTTCCTCCACAATCAGTTTATCTAGCGTTTCCAAAAATTCTTCAGCTGCCTTCACATCATCACTCACAGAGTCACCATTCAGGTTCACATTTTGCAATGAATAACAATTCTTGAATTCTGGGCTTGAGAGAGTGCCTCCAAGTCATTTAACTCCTGGTTTTTGTTTTTTTTTTAAGATTTTATGTTTTTCCTTTTTCTCCCCAAAGCCCCCCAGTACATAGTTGCATATTCTTCGTTGTGGGTCCTTCTAGTTGTGGCATGTGGGACGCTGCCTCAGTGTGGTTTGATGAGCAGTGCCATGTCCGCGCCCAGGATTCAAACCAACAAAATACTGGGCCGCCTGCAGTGGAGCACACGAACTTAACCACTCAGCCACGGGGCCAATCCCTAACTCCTGCTTTTTAAATCTCAGGTTTTTGTGTATGGTGATGGATGGTAATGAGTCTTTAGGTGGTAAACATGATGTAATCTACACAGAAATCGAAATATAATGATGTACACATGAAATTTATATAATGTTATAAACCAATGTTACCTCAATAAAATAAATAAATAAAATAAATTTTATGTTTTTTCCCCATTGATCACTCCCAAAACCCAATCCCATGTGTATTTCCATGGCTCCTGCTGGTACATGCTAATTCCTGCAACTCCTTCACAGTCACAACCCTCAGGGACATTCACCCAGATATCTCAGTCTGTGTTTCTTGGTTCCAGTTTTTCTCAATGAGGGCCCTGACCATTGTATAACAGACCTGCATCTGCTAAGCATTCAATCATCTTCTAAGTTCAAATGATGCTAAATATAAGGTTCTGAGAGTGCCCCTCAGCTGTGTCAGTGCTCCTACAGCAGGAGAGAAGGGCCTCTCTGCAAGCTACTCTGTGAGTTCTGGTTCTTTCTTCTTCCTCTTATGCCTGTAATCAGACCTTGATCCCACTTTACCCTTCCCACAGTTTTCCACTAGACCCTGATTTCCATGTTTTAATTCTGAAGGTAAGGCGGGAACTGGTTAGAAACACTAATGAGGATGCCCATTCACGTGAAGGTTTGTGTTCCAACAGTGGAATACGTAAAAGAATTGTGCTACGTTTTTACAGTGGAGTACTATATGGCAATACAGGTAAATGAATTCTTAATACATGAATCATGGATTAACTCACAATATAGAATGTTGAGTGAAAGAAAACAAAAATAATAAATCTGTATATTTCAACTTATATACAGTTTTTTTAAAATGCAGAAGTTCCTTATGTCATTAGATAGTAAGATAGTGGTGAGAAGTGCCCGGGGTCAAGTGGGAGCTTCTAGGATGCTGGTTGTGATCTACTTCCGTCTGGGTCACACTAGTGTGTGGACATTGTGAAAAGTCACGCAGTCATATGCTTAAGAGTTGTGCATATTTCTGTGTCTGTTTCACTTTGATAAAAACAAAAATCACTGTTCGCCTTGAATGAGATATCTGTTTAGCAAAAAGAATAAAATCCAGCATTTAATATAGAGGTTGCTCTACGGTAAGCATTTTTCTAAGAACGTTGCAACATGTTAAACCATTACATCCTCATTATTAAGGATAAGAAACTGATACAGAGATCTTAACTCGCTCAAAATCACACAGGTAGAAGTCATAGAGTTGAGGTCTGAATCTCCCAGTGAACTAGGGGAATTTGGCAGCAGAGTCCAGGTTCGTAATTCTCAATCTCTACTAAAGAGGAAAATAGGAGCTTTGAAACACGATTCTCCCATAAAGTAAATTACAGGCTGAAAACGGTAACGAATTTGGGAAGGGATTAATTCTAGGATGGTAGGTGTGTAACGGGGGAAGAAATTTTACCCGGAAAATCGGGAGCAGTAGAAGGAGAGAGAGGGAAGGAAGCGGATGAAGGACGTGAGTTTTGGAGAGACACCTGGAGGTCTGATGCGGATTTTATCAAGCGGAGATGGAGGAGGGGCACCAGCAGAGCACGTGCGGCTGCCCTGGGGACTTCAGTGACTGAGGACACTCGGCTTTACAGCGACCTGCACGATCCTGCAGTCAGCGCTGCTGGACGCTTCTCTGATCCATCTCTTTCACCTTTTCCTTTCACTCACCAGGAATTTTCTTTTCATCTTTCTTTCTTCTGGTTGGGAACCAAACTAAGTGAATCTACTATTTGTGTCCCAGAGGAATCGTTTGCGAAGCTCCCAAAGGCATTTAAAGCCCGTGAAAGTGCTGGAGAAGGTAAGGAGAGAGCAGGTAGGGAGTGGGGATTGTAGGGTGCAGGATAGAGGCATTCAACACAATTGTTACAGTTTTTACAGACAGTAAAAGGCCTTTGCCGAATTACAGCTGCCTTTTTGTTTTTCCCAAGAAAACTGGTTTTGCTTTGTTGAATTTTAAAAATCCACTTATTTCTGGATTAGGTGGGAACTTACTTAAAAAAAAAAAAAAGCGTTACAACCTATCCCTGTTTTGAGAAGCAACAGGAGTTGCTAACTGGGACCAAAGGAGGGAAAGTTGTCAAGTGGGACAGGATCAAGTTTCTTCCTTGGAGGCAACATTAGGCTCTTAAACTGGTCATAGATAGATTGCAGACCATGATCTTATCGCACTGGGCCGTCATTAAAATATCAGTGTATTTCTTATTAGTAAATAGCGGTGCTCCTCATTGTTCCGTTACATGGAGATTCCAAAGTATGTTTAAGAAGTTAAAAATTGATGGCCGTTTCTGTTTTTTTTTAAAATCGTTGCTATAATCCCTAATTCTGTAGTAAATGTTAGAGCCTGTCCCAGTTGTTGAGCGGATCGCATGGATCCCCATCAGATAGTGACAGAGCAGGAAGCTGATCTCTTGGAATGTCTCCTGTTTGGTCTCCTTCCATCAAACCATCAGAATAAGTTCTTTCAGTTCTGAGGATAGAATGTTAGTTGCCGATTTGGTGAAACAGCATGATAGCCATCTAAATGATGTCAATTAACAAGAAACATTTACTATAGATACACTGTGATATGGATTGTAGGCTCCTAATGAGAGCTAAATTTCACCAAAGCTCTTTAATTTTTAAGGGTGACATGTTGTGTGGCTGTGACCGAGTAATCAAGGCAATGGACTAGGAAGCTCTTTGAGGTGTTTCTGCGTAGGTTCAAATCCTGGTGCCTGCGAGCTGTGGGCTGTTTTGTAAAGGTGTTCTCAACATGTATTAACAGTTTGAGAACATGATGTTAACTCCTGGGGGCCGGGAACTGGTGCCAGTTACAACTTCTCCCTGCTTCCCAAAGAGGTTACTGGAATTGGCCTGTTTTTCTTAAAGTAAACTCGATTCGAAACTCCAGCAGCGAGATTTTTTTTTTTTTAAGTAAGTTCAACTCAGTATAACTCAGTTATAAATGGATTTTTAACTTCTCATCTTAACACACTAGACCACGACAGAAACCCCAGCGGATGCTCTATCAGTAAACGGAAGTGCACCTCTTTCCTTTTATCAGCTACAGGATCTTCCACTATGTAGACGTTCAAAACTTTATTTTAAAAATTGATGGTCATTTCGGGTTTTCCAAATCGTCGCTTTACTCATAATTCTGCAGCGAATAGTACAGCAAATCCCAGTTGTTGGGCATATCGTCTCATGCATCCCCATCGGAAGCTGACAGAGCAGCAAGCTGGTCTCCTGGGATGTCTCCTGCTTATTCTCTTTCCATCAGGCCATCAGGATAAGGGGCCTCTCCAGTCCGAGGAGGAGGTGTTACTTACCGCTTTGCCACAACAGCATGACTTTCATCTAAATTATGTTAAAGAATTAAAAATATTGACAACAAATACACTTTGTGGTAGAAAATTTAATCTTTTGAAAGGAGCTGAAGTCGGCATGGCTACTTATGCTAATGAGCCACGAGGCTCCCGTGTAGTCGTGGCCGAGTGGTTAAGGCGATGGACTAGAAATCCATTGGGGTTTCCCCGCGCAGGTTCGAATCCTGCCGACTACGGTGACTTTCCCCTTGGGAAGGTAATCTATTGACGCTACCGGTTTGAGAATCTGCTAGAAATCTAATTGTTCCCCACCCCGACGAAACGCTATATACCAGTACAGTACCAAAAAACCCGCATTCTTCTCCAAACAGCAGGAGATTAACATTACTTCTCTATTGTTACTGCTTTTTAAGAAGTAATTCCACCACAGTTCTAATGGTATTTTCTTTTCCCCCAAGAAAACCGCAGGTTTTGGTGATGACTTTCTGTTTCCTGCACTCAAAACCCTGCTTTGAAGCCAGCCTTTCCTAAAGAAAAAAGTTAGCAGGACTGTTTGCCTCTCCAAAGAACTGCTCCCTCATCGGGGCCCTTCTCCAGCCTTATGTGTCCTCCTTCATGTTAGAAAAGAAAATTCCCGGAAATCTCAGATCAAATCCTAAGCCAGGACTCATACCTCTAGCCACCAAGTCGAGAATCCAAACTGGATATTAATAAGCAAACCACTACACAGTTAAAGAAATTAAGTAAAGCCATTTTCTTTGTAATCTGATCAAAAGAGTCATTGACATCACTGGTCTGGCTTATCCCTGGGGCCTGGACAGTGGTGAAGAGAGATGGACTTAAAATGAGGTGAGGTTTTGACTCATTCTGGGCACAAAGTTCAGACAAAAAAATCCCATTGTATGATAACAAGTATGGGTTAATGCATTTAATTAATGTATTAAAGGAATGACCACTACAGTTGAGTACCTTCCCAGGAATTCCTAGAAGAATTCCATCTATCACTGCTTAGTCGTCTTGGTGGAGGTGGTCCTCACCTCTCTTGTGGATCTGTGCAGAGTTGTCATACTTTAGTGCACCTCATCTAAGAATGCTTCTAAAAAATTTTCAGGAACGTAGTGCTTGTCTTTTCCTTGATTAAATATCAGATCCCTTCCTCTTTAATGTGTGTCTTCAGAGGCATGAAGCATAATAAAAAGCTTTGAATTGCAAAGTCATGTGGGTCAGTGATGCTAAGCTGTGACAAGTCCTCTTTGCTGGGCAGTGCTGGCAGGATGAACACGTCTTGGTTCAGTCTACTAAGACGTGGGCTTCTGGAGTTTGAACCTGATCTTTTTTGCAAAACTCATCATCTCTCATCTTTCCGTCTCTCAAATCCAGCATACTGGTTGCTTTGACTCTGAGAAACTCATGGAATTCTAGAATGTCAAAGCTAATGAAATGTTAAGCCCATTCTGTGGAAACAATTTCTAATTTTAGAGTTGAGTAAAATGACCCACATGACATCAATGTACAGAATTTAAAAACAAAAATTTGTTTAAAAAGATATCTTAGAAAAGAGTGTTAATAGTATAAGCGGGAATTCCTCTCATTCTGAGTGCTTCCTTCTGGAGAAGCCCCTGGATGACCAAGCTGAGGTTCTGGGGACAGGAGCAGAGATCTGAGCCTGGACTGATCACTACACAGAATTTTGCTTTCTGGAGTATTGACCCGTGATCTGGTTTCTGAATACTGCCATTGGGGTTCTGGAAGGAGTTCTTCTCTCTTTACTTTTAAATTACTGAGATGTCTTGAAGACAACAAAACTAAAACTGAAAACAAGACATAGTAGTGGACAGTGTCACAAAAAACAGTTATAGCAATTGCAACAGAGAATGTAAGTTAGGAAATGGAGACCTGATGGAGCCACACTTCACCTCCCTCAGTCATTTTGATATTCAGAGAGAAGCTCTAGAGTGGCAGTACATTTCCAATAGAAATGTGTGTGAGCCACAGGTGAAATGTAAAATTTTCTAGTAGCCGTATTAAGAAGTAAGAAGAGACAAGTGTAAATAATTTTAAGAATATATTCATTTCAGCTAATATATCCACAATATGATTTAAACATCTAAGCACTTTGAAAAATTGACGAGATATTTTATGATTTTTTTCATACAGAATCTTCATCCCATTAAGGACCAAGTGTTCAGTAGTCACATATGGCAAGTGATTAAAGTATTGGACATCACAGTTCTAGAGTGTGTGGAGAGCATAAAACTGAGTTGGTAGAAGATTGAAACCAAGGCACAGTCTACACTGGAAACAATCCGCTACAGTCCAAAATACAAGTCTTCTTGGTGCACACTTCTGGGTGCCTTCAGGGCTATTGTCTCTGTAACACCCAGTAACTAAACTCACTATTTTGGTGCACTCTTCCTTATCTCCCTCAATTTCTGTCTGGGAAAGCCCAGTGAATGCTGCTCACAGCTTCTGTTCCAGCTGGTGGAGAGCACCTGTCCCAGCATGGTGGGTAGCTCTTGTCTGAGCATGATAAGCAGCTCCTCTTTCAGCACCTCGGGCATCTCATGCCTAAGCCTGGTGGGTGCCATCAGTCCATTTCCAGGACTATTTCTGGGAAGAGAGATGCAGGAAGTTGGTGCACCTCCTCCACTCATCAACTCTTTTCATTTTTCATTTGTTTAAGCAGTGTGTGTCGTTCGTCTCTGATTGGCAGAGTTGCTGCCGTTAAAGCCAAGTGAAAGTTCCTCAACTGTAAAAATGGAGGACTAGCTTCTCCACTTTTGGAGTCTCCCACCCCCCGGTTCTCCACCTCCTGAAATCCTGTGCGTCCTTACAGACTGGCTTCCCATGTCTCCTACTTTGAAAAGGCTTCAAGTTTATCCCTTATCCCCTGCTTCTATGCCCCTTATGGTGTCTTTACCATAACATTGTTTAAGAAAATACAACAATAATATTAGTGCTTCCATACCTCTTTGTTCATATATCTCTTATCAAACTGTTTCTATATCTATTATTCATCCTGACTGCTAGGATGTGTATTTTTGAAGAAATGGACTGTTTAAGTCCTAATCCTCGAAGTCCAGGTGGTCAGTTCTTAAATCATTCTAAATGATTTAAACTAGTGTACTAGAAACTAATCCTATTTATTAATCTAACTAATATTGTGTCCTCTACTAAATAGCAAGTTCCTTTAGAGTGTCCTTTCATCTCTTTTTTAATTTGACACCATCTAAAAGTCTCAATAAAGTAGGTGATCAATTAATCCATCCTTTTCTTTACATATTTTAAGAATCATTGATATTTCCTTTGCTACATCTGTTAGTCTTTCAGAAGCAACAAAACATCCTAAACAAAATGCTATTTATGCGACATCGGTGACTGTGAAATGGAAAGTGCCCCCTCTAAGTGGCAATTGCAATAAACACTCAGTAAAAACACAAAGTTCGGAATATTTATTAAGACTTAAGAGAACAAATGTTGCCTAGTATCTGCCTCCCTTTTGCATGCTTCCTTTTCAACAAGAAAGGGAGAATATCACAAATCAAGGACTTCTTCTCAGTGGAGATCTTAGAGTAAGGCTTGAAAAGGAGCTGAAGTAGAGATTCCAGTCACCTCTGGTTCAAAAAGAACAGGTTTCCATTCCACTCTGTTGGACCTGCATATGTCTCATTCTAGTGTCCAAAATGTGTACTGTGAGGAACTCACACCACATGAGCCCTCTGAGAAGGCAGAGAGAAGTTCCAAGAACTGGTTTGACTGGGATCTTAGCTTCAGGCATGGGTATAATTTTGGCCTCCTAATTGAGATTAATGACTCACATAGCAACATTTCAAAGATGGTATTTCTTTAACAACTTTGTGCTTAATTATAGTTTAGCGATGGTGAAGCTTATTAGTTAAAATTAGGTTATGTAACATAAAGGAGATTCTTAAATGCAGAGAGTTCTCAGTGTGCTGTCCACGGTCTCCAAGTCTTTGTGAACTCCCTGACACGGTTTTCACAATTGTTTTGTGTCAAGAACGTATCTCTAAAAGAGGATAAATAAGTTTTATTTTACGTACCATGGGATTTTTCAGCCAAAAAGTGAATTAAGAATCTTTTTAAACAACTTCCCGACCATTGAACGAGAAGAAGAATAATTTGCTAGCTCTATTTTGTCATTTTGGGGAACATACAAAACGACTATGAAAAGACGTGTGGGCTCTAAAGAAATTCCTTCTATCTGTTATAATAGGTTTGTGTAACATGAGTCAACATTTGTCTTCCTAATGACAAAATCACACTCACCACTATATCAGGGAAGAAAGCTTTAATGGAAATCTCTATGCTCATTGCCATGTCCACGGGTGTTCATAGGCAAAAACAGGCACGTCGTTACCTAAAGCAAATAAATCTCAAGGCCTTGCCTGATCCATCCTTGCTAAGAACATTGACAAACTCGTTTTTTTCTTTTATATTTCACAATTTTGTTGCTTCTGAGAATAAAAAGGCACTACTTTAAGGATCTATCCCACAAGCTACCTCTTGTATGTGGAAAGATGTGGGCCAGGACTTTCTTCCGATCAGTATTCAAATCCTGTCCACCTAAAAATGACAGATTTCAATTTAATTATGCTCCCCACTTTATCTCTGCCACTATTCTGTCAGTCTTAAGCAGTTTCTTCAAACTCTCCCTGTGTGGGTTATATTTATTTGCAAGTTTTTAGAGTGTCCCTCCTTGTGGACACTAATGATCCCAAGGGCAGCGACCACGCTCTTTGACTTATTACGTTTGTGTTATTATATCCCAGTGAATAAGATTAAGGCCATTCAGAAATGGGGTTTTATCACATGAATCACATGAAAGAGATTCTTTAACCAAGGTGGTTCCATGGTGCAATGGTGAGCACTTTGGTCTCTGAATCCAGCTATCTGAGTTCAAAGAACTTGTTTATTTCACACCATTGTTTCCCCGTTGTTGATTTTTTGCATGTCTGTTCATTGTTTTGTCTACATAAGCTGTACTAAGCAATTTTGTCCCTGATATCTCTCAGCACATAATATCTGCATCTGGGAGGCTTCAGACAGCTGCATCATGTTTCACAGGAAAGAATAAAAGGGTCAAAAGTAAAGACTTTCATTTGAAATAGCATCAAAAAGAATAAAATACTCAGGAATGACTTTAACAAAATAAATGCAAAACTTATACCATGAAAACTATAAAACATTGTTGAAAAGGATAAAATAAAATAAAATAGATTCAAAGATATCTCAAGTTCATGGATTACATCTTAATATTGTTAAGACGGCAGTTCTCTCCCAAATTGATCTATAGATTCGATGCAGTCCCTATCAGAATCCCAGCAGACTTCTTTGTAGAAATTGATGAGTTGATTCTAAAATTCACATGGAATTTCAAGGGACCCAGAATAGGCAGAACAATCTTAAAAAAAAAGGAAAAAAGCAAAATGACTCACATTTCCCAATTTCAAAACTAACTACAATAAAACAACAATCAAGACAGTGTGGTACTAGTATAAACATATCAATCAATGGGATAGAATTGAGAGTCCAGAAACAAAAGTTTATATCTATGGTCAACTGTTTTTTGACAAGGGTGCCAAGATCATTTAGTGAGGAAAGAATAGTCTTTTCAAAAATGGTGCTGGAACAGCTAGATAACCACAAGCAAAAGAATGAAATTGGATGCTTACCTCATGCAATTTATATAAATTAATTCAAAATGAATCAAAGATGTAATGTAATAGCTAATATTATAAAACTCTTAGAAGGAAACATGGGGTAAATCTTCATCATCTCAGGTTTGGCAATGAATTCTTACATATGACACTAAAAGCACAAGCAATAAAAAAAGAATACATACATTAGACTTCATCACAATGAAAAACTTTTGTTCTTCAAAACACACTATCAAGAAAGTGAAAAGACAACCCAAAGAATGGAAGAAAAGATTTGCGAATCGTATGTCTGATAAGGGACTTGCATGTGAAATATACAAAGAACTCTTACAACTCAATAAGAAAAAGACAAATGATCCATTAAAAAATGGGCAAAGGGCGTGAATAGACATTTCTAAAGAAAGATACACAAATGGCCAATAAGGACGTGAAAAGTGCTTGATATCGTTAGTCATCTGGGAAATGCAAATCAAAACCTCGGTGAGATACCACTTCATACCCGATGGGATGGCTTTAATGAAAATGTCATATTACAGTAAGTGTTGGGGAGAATATGCAGAAATCAGAACCGTCGTACACTGCTGTTGGGAATGAAAGTGGTGCAAGCATGTTCGAAACAGTCTGGCAGTTCCTCAAATGATTAAACAGAATTCACATATGACCCGGAAATTCCACTCCTAGGTATATAAACAAGATAAAGGGAAACATATAAATAAATAGTAATGAAAGTAAAACAAATTATTTTGAACTATATATAGTGAAAACTAAAATCTCTCTTCAATTCAGATGCTCAGATATTCAACTTCTGTTTACAGCAGCAAACTGAAACAAGGTCTGGTATAACATTTCCAGAGTTAAAATATAAACATGTACATAGTCTTTTCAGTCTATTTTTAAAAAGTTATTGCTATTACATAGAATTCTGCAGTGACTGTTAAAGCTTGTTCCAGTTGTGAGATGTATCATATGGATTTTCATCAGGGGCTGGCAGAGCAGAAAGCTGATCTCATTCCAACAACCTATCAGAATAAGGAATCCTTCCGTTTGCTACTCGCCAATACAGTGCAACAGCATAATAGTCATCCAAATGACGTCAACAGGAATAGGAAACAGTGACTGCACATACATTTTCTGGTATGTGATTTGATCTTATAAGTGGAGCTAAATTTCAGCACAGCTATTTACTTTTAGGGGGCAACACCTTACCGTGTAGTCGTGGCCGAGTGGTTAAGGCGATGGACTAGAAATCCATTGGGGTCTCCCCGCGCAGGTTCGAATCCTGCCGACTACGATATCTTTTTCTTTGGAAAGATCATCTATAGACACCTTACTGGTTTTAGACTGTCCTGCTGCCTTTCAGGAAGAAACTTTACTGTTCCCAACATGGCTCTATATGTTTCTTCTTTTCAAATTAATCAGCTACCATTCTAATGTTCTTTTCTTTTCTCTCAAGAAAACCCCAGGCTTTGATGATGTTTCCTGAAATCAAAACCCTGCTTTGAAGGCAGACTTTCCTGAAAAACAAAGTTAGCAGGAGTGTTTGTGTCTCCAAAGAACTGCACCCTTATCAGGGCTCTTCTCCAGTCATGTGTGTCCTCATTTGCATAGAAAAGAAAATTCCAGGAAATCTTGCATCAAATACAAGTGAAAGCCAGATTCAAGAAGCTGAGAATCCAAACTGGATATTAGTAAGGAAACCACTACTCAATTAAAGAAATTAGTTAAAACCATTTTCTTTGTAATCCAATCAATGACTTCATGCTGCAGTGGCTTCTCCTGGGGTCCAGGACAGTGGTGAAGAGAGAGAGACTAAAAATGAAGTGAAACTTTTACTCATTCTGAGCACAGAGCCAGGGCCAGGTCAGATGCAGAATTCCATTGTATGATTAACGAAGTATGGTTAATGTATTGCTCAAAGAAATGATAACCGTAGCTGAGTATCTTCCTAGGAATTCCCAGGAGAATTCGGTGTATCACTGCCTTAGTAGCTTAGTCAGCTTGTCCTCAACTCTCTTGCCATTTCGTCTTTCTTATTTTTGAAGTCTGTGAGGCATGCCATTCTTCTTTTCCCATTTCTGATAGCAGTTATTTACACCTTCTTTCTTTATTACTTGATCAGTTTATCCAAAGGTTTAGCAATTTTATTATTTGTTTCAGATCAAATTTCAGCTTTGCTGGTCATCTTCATTTTGTGTTTCTATTCTAATGTACTAAATCAGCCATTTTCTTCATTATTTCCTTCCCTAATATTTCTTTGGAAAATATTTTTTTATTATTTTCTTGGGATGGATCATTAGATCAATGCTGTTCAAGTTTTATTTTATTTTTACATATATAATGAAGAGCTTGAACATCCGTCTAAGTGCATCTTTGGCTACTTAAAATGTATTTTCATCTGAATTATTTTCGGTGTCATTCTTTTCAATATAGCTTTTAATTCCCATTTAGATGTCTTCTTTAAATTATATGTGCATTTTTAATCTTTCAAACATGTCAGAATTTTCCATTTTTAATTGATATCAAGCAAAATGTATTGTGGTTAAACACTAGTATTTATCTTTTAGAATTTTTAGAATTTTGGAAATTTACTTTATAGCCAGCAAAGCAAAAGGTCTGGTTTTTAAAAATGTTCTGTGTGTCCTTGAAAAAGAGGTTTGTCTTCAGAAGTTGAAGGGTGTAGTGTTATCTATATGTAAGTTAGGTCAAATTTTGGAATTGTATTGTTTAAGACTTTTATATCCCTATGGGTTTTTTTTTCCTCTCTTCTCTATTTTTTTCCTTTTTTTCTTGAGGGATGTGTACTGTGTTAAAATATTCTAACTATGATTGTGGCGTTATTTCTTTCTATTTCTAGTTTTGTAAATTTTGCCTTATACAGTTTAGAAATCTTTGATCTCCCTTTTCCACATCTCTTTGTCTTCCAAGGCAACAAGGTCTTTAAATAAAATGCTATTTATGAGATATTTATCATTGGCAGATGACTAGTGTCATCTTTAAGTAGCACTTACATAAACAAGAGGACACTCAGTGGAAAAAAAATCTGGGCTTAAATTACGTTCACTTCAGAATACTCTTAGAGAGTTGAGACAAGGAGTATGGCTTTGATTCTGTCTGCTTTTCATGCTTCTCTTCTCAATAAGAAAGAGATAATATCACTGATTAAGAGCTTCTTCTTAATGGAGATCTCAGAGTAGGGTTGAAACAGACCTGAAGTAGAGCTCAATCACCCTCTAACCAGGTGAGTTCCACTCCATTCTGCTGGACCTACATATGTCTCTTTCTAGTGTTCCAACTGTTTTATGAGGAACTCACGTCCCATGAACACTCTGAGAACAAAAGAGAGAGAAATTCAGAGAATTGGTTTGACTAGGATCTCAGCTTAGGGTCATAGATGCACTTTTGGCATAATCAAAAAGATTGAAATTAATTAATTCAAAGGTTATATTTCTTAAACAGTGTCATGCTTAAAATCACAGTTTGGTGATTTTGAACCTTATTAGTTAGATTAGATTATTTGACAATGAAGAGAATTCAAAATGCCAGGAATTCCCTGCTTGGTATACATGATCTTCCACAGTTTTTGTGAACTCCCTGACTTGGTTTCCACAATTTTATGTTTTGTGTTGGGGGCATCTCTCTGTGAGAAATATGTTTTATTCTATATGCCTTGGATTTTGAGTAACCTTTCCCCCTAAAAAGAAGTTAAGGAATCTATTTCCTAATAACTTCAATAACCATGAGGTGGGAGGGAGAAGAATTTGCCAAGTGCTTTATTGGTGTTAGGGGAAGCAGATAAAATGCCTATGAGAAAATAGGTGAACGCCAAACAGGTGTCTTCTGTTGCAAGCAGTTTCTCTAACGTGGGCCAAGCATCGTTTCCCTAGTGACAAAGGTGAACTCACTACTAAACCAGGGAGGAAAGCTTTATTGGAAATTACTGTGCTCACTTCTATGGTCCGTGTATATTTCTGATGTTCACAGACCAAAGCAGACACATGCACACTGAAAGCAAACGACTTTCAAGGTCTTGCATGAGCCATGCTGATAATCCCATTACCAAACTTATTCATCTTTTCTTTCAAATTGTTGCTCCCCAGAATCAATGACCTCTTCTGATGATCAGGGCCCACAAGCTGCCTTCATACTGTGTTTTCGTCCTACATGTGGAAAATGGGAGACCCACAATTTCTTCCAAACAGCCTCTCCAATGCTCATCCCCCTAGATACTGCGGTTTTCATTTCTATTTGTGTGTGCTACCTCCTTTGCACCATTATGCTGCTGGCCACCATAGTTACCCAAAGTCTCCATGTGTGGACTACATTTTATTTATGTTTGTAGAATATCCTCCTCATAGGCACTCATCTCTGTTAAGGGCAAGAACTATTGCTTGCGTCTTGTTTACCTTTGTGTCTGTAGCACCAAGTGCAGCACCTGGCCCACCACAAAAATTTAATACTATTTGTAGAAAAAAATTACCTTGGTGGAGCTTCTGATCAAATGTTTAGCTCACAGTAAGACTCCAGATCAGTATATTTCCTTACCTGAGTCCTATGATTGTTTCGATCCAAATTCCTTCTCATCTCAATTCTTCCTTCCACCTTCTAAGTCTATATTCTCACTTATAACATCTCCAAGCTAGTCAAGAAGTGGCTATCCACAGAGCCATTAGCTATTACTGGATTTGAAGAAGCAGTTCATTTACTGAAGGAAGGGAAGTTGTATTTCTCACATTGCAGGCTCTAATTTTTAAATTTCCACTGGAGAAGTTCCTTCCATTTCCACATTCTTGGTCCATATTCATGTGTGATGTAGAATAATATTTACTTGACTTACTAGATTATATATATTTACATATTGGTTGCAGAGAGCCCAGAGCCTGCAACAAAGCCTTGTCCTCCAGAAGGTGCTCACCATAGTGTGTTGAATGGAATTAAATTTAAAATTCACTGTAAGCTGAAGCTAACGTTAAAGTGATTCTTATAAGTTTTTCTCCTTGAGGATGTTGGTAGGAGTGATTCAGTTCCTCTGTTTACTATCAGCCTTTTAAAGACCTCACTTGTCAGGAGGCCTTTCTACTGTCTTCCTCCAAGTACACAAGTGAATCAAGGTGCCCTGAGGAGCTCTGAGGGAAAGGAGACAGTGATATTTTCCTCTGTTAATCCAGTGGCCACTGTCCACTAAATCACAGAGTACATAGTTCTCTGTGCAGCACAGGATTTTAATGAGTAGTCAGAGCCAGTTGAATACTTGGGAATGTTTGCTTCCATAGTGTTAGAAATCTTCAATGCAGTAAAATCGACTTTGCACCATGGTTATGAAATCTACTGGGGTCCAGCTGGGTAGGTTCAAATTCTGACAACTGTGATTCTTTCTTCTCTGACAAAAGCCAATTGCTCCTCCCCACAGTCCTTCAGGTTGACAATCTGGGGTTGCTCCCCTCTCCTGCCTTTCCTTTGCCATTGATGGGGCAATAATGATCAGTCCTTGAGATTTCTCTATTGTTCTTGGTATGAAGGAAACTTTCTTGCAGCAGAGCTTGGAATAGGTAACAGGAGTCCAAAACATTTTTCTCAAGTAAGAAGTATGTTCCAAACTCTGTTAGAAAAGAACCCTCCATAAAAGCCTGAAATAGAAGTATAGTATTTCAAGCTTTTGTGTTGTCCTTGGGGTAGAGCGGTGGAGCCCTTTCTAGGAAGCTGATGGAAAGCATTTTTTCTCTCTTTAAGTCTGGAAAGGTCCATATCTGGCTAACATGACATGCCAAGTGAAGATATCACTGAGTGAAGCTCCACCTCTCTTGTCACAGTGATGGCCTTCATCCTTCTGCTTCTATCAACAGATTCTCCAAAAACTCTACTTGCCTGTTTTGGTCACTGTGTCCAAATCTCTAGGTCCAAAACAGATTCTAGATTACAGTAAGCATTCAGTGAAAGAAACATTGAAAACAAGATGCTTCTCCATACCATTTTACGGAAGAATAAGTTTCTGCGAAGATTTTTGTTTTGTTTTTTGGGTGAGGTTATGGATCTCTAGAAATTCTCTTGCTGGGATCAGTGGTTTTCTTTTCTCTCTCTTTTTTTTTTTTTTTTTTGATCATGTTCTGTATTTAGACTTGTCTGCAATCAATGAGCTTAAACCTTGAATGCCCAGATTAAACATTTGATTTTCTACAAACAGACATATTACAATGTTTTCTTAGTCATTTAATAAAAGTATAGAATCATTAGGATAAGCTAACAAAGACCATGAGAGCAGGGAATATTAACGTCATTCCAAAGTATTGTCTTGTAAGCAACTGCCTTGTTTGTTTTTCTGCAGTCTCTGAAAACTTAGAGACCCAATGCAAAACAGAAAGGAAAGAAGGGAGGGAGGGAGTCAGTGCATTATTGTTCTTCACACACAATCTAGGATGGGTTAATTTGTTGATATTCCCTCCAGGAAGAATTAAATGAGAATCAACTATGCCCCAAAGCAGTGATGGATATGACTGTAGATGGATCTGCAAGTTGTACCTTTTCTTTTTTTTCACTGCTGGGTCCCCAGAAATTCTCCAGTGGGCAGCGATACTCCAGGTGGTGGGCCATATCTGGTGAGCCTGAAATCAAAAGGAGAAAAATGGGAATTTGAGCCCTAGATCTTCAGATTAAAAGTATGCTACTCTATCTACTGAGTGGTCCACGATGTGAGCGAATAGAAGGATCTTTCTCAAGTCTTGGTAATTCCCATTTCCATTCTGGGTCTTGGGTATCAGGGAGTTGGTGACTGATGAGCTTTTCTTGCTGAGCATATCATTGTCCATCTCTGCTTTATTGATGATAAATAAGAGAAAGTGATCTACTTTCCCAAATTAGATCAAAGTCAGGCTAGGTAAGTAGGGTGAGAGTGATTCGGAGAGTTTGTTCCTGGAATCAATGATTGCATGAAGGGATCATTTTACCTCCATAAAGTCAGGAGAAAAGCACCAGGGCTAAATCATACAAAAATTTGTGAAGGGAAACTGATGCCCTTTGAGAAAGGAGCAATGCCCAGCTGACAATGAGGACTGAAGAACAAAGGACCTGCTTGCTGCCTTTTAGGCATGTGGTTACAGGTCAGGGAGTCCTTGGCTCAAGTGTCGAGTTCCCTCTTGGTCTCTTACCCCACACTGCCCAAATCCTGCACTTTTTTCTTTCTTTTCCTGCTCTTCTACTCAGTTGCTCCTCCTTTTCTTCCCTCTCCTTGTCTTCCCTTTTGTCCACCCATTCTTCAGTCTCCTTTCTCATAGTCTCTTCTTCTTTTCCCTCTTCTCCATGCTCCTCTTTCCCCTTTCCTGCTGTTGCCTAACATTTCCAACTTGAATACTTTCTCCTCCATTATCCTTCCTCTAGGACAGGGTGGAACAACACTAATCCACTGTCTGCCTCTCCCCAACACACAGAGATTCCCCATTATTCCAGGTCTTTCTCTAATGCTGTCCCTCCATAGTCTGTCTTGACTTCAGCCCATTCAAAGACCAAAAAGACCTGGCAGTTGAGGAAGTATCCTGTATGGCCATGATCATGGTAAGTCTTCTTTGATTCATCATATATTTCTGAGCACCTTTAGTGAGAGTCAAACAAGCAGTGAGGGAGTAGGCAGTTGAGGTGAAAGCCAAATAAAACCAGAGTGTTTTTCATTATTCTGTGAGCTTTGAACATAGTTGAGGAGTGAAAATGAGATAATCCTGTCCCAGGAGCATGAGAGGATAAGAATGGTTGTGAGACTGTCTCTGCTGGCGTGGTCCTATCTTTTGACTATCATTCTTACTTTGTGGATGTTTTCCAATGGTGAAGGAGAAAGAAAGTTTTGGTGCACACTTGAGGATAAAAAGCACTCCAGCAGAGGAAATTCTAGACATATCTGCTTTCTTTTGGCTGCAAAAAGTGCACTCCTAGTACACTGAACACTTCAAAAAACTGCTGGAAGAAATTAGGAGAGATCTAAACAAATAGGAAGACATCCTATGTTCATGGATGAGAATATAGTTAAGATGACAATACTTGTATTGCATGACAATACAAGGACATGACATTTCTTTTTGAAGTAACGGAAATATTCTAAAAATGCATTGTGATAATACTTGCACACCTTTGTAGATTT
Organism: Equus asinus; assembly: GCF_041296235.1. Lineage (NCBI taxonomy): Eukaryota > Metazoa > Chordata > Mammalia > Perissodactyla > Equidae > Equus > Equus asinus. The sequence goes on from NC_091797.1 coordinate 43,023,418, forward strand.
ACAAAAGAAAATTTATCTATAAATTCAACACAATAACTATCAAAATCTCAACTAAGTGTTTGTTTGTTTTGGAAAATTTGAAAAGCTGATCTAAAATTCATATGGAAATGCAAAATATCCAGAAAAGGCAAAATAATCTTGGAAAAAAAAAAGGAACAAATATTAATTGTAAGTTTACCTTTCTTAGTGTGAAAACTTCTTGATGTGAAAACTTTCTACAATGCTGCAGTAACCAAGAGTGTGATACTGACAATAAGGATGGACATACAGATCAAACAACATAATTAGAATCTAGAAACAACCCCCTACATGTATTGTCAATTGATGTTCGTCAAAAGTGCCAAGACAATTCAATGAGGGAAAGGATAGACCCTTCAACGAACAGTCAGAGACAATGGGATATTCACATGAAAAACACAGCTACCTCACACCAAACTGACCTGAATTAGCTTTGAGTTAACTTTGTAATTAACTGCTGTAAATTTACAAAAATTAACTTAAAATGGATCATAGATGTAAATGTAAGAGCTAAAACTATGAAACACTGTGAAGAAAACATAAGAATAAATCTTTGTGACCTCAGAATAGGAAAAGATTACTGCAATGCCGCATGAAAAGCATATAAAAGACAAAATTGTAAATTGAATTGCATCAAGCTTTAAAGCATTTGCACTGCAGAGAATAGAATTTAAAAAATGAAAAAACAGGCAGCATACTGGGAGAAAATATTTGCAAGTCAAATATTTAATTAAGGGCTTGCATCCAGAATATATAAAGAATATTTACCACTCAATAATAAGAGAACAGATGATCCAAATTAAGAAGGGGGCAAAAGATTTTTATAGTCTTGTCACCAAAGAACATATATGAATGTCCACAAAACACATGAAAAGATGCTCAACATCATAAGTCACATGAGAAATGCAAATTGAAATCACAATGAGATGCTACTTCATACTCACAAGGATGTCCATATTATAAAAGGCAGACAATAGCAAAGGGTGTAGAGAAACTGAAACCTTCATATACATTCCTGGGAGAGAACATAATACGGTGCAGCTGTTTTGGAAAATAGTTTTACAGTTTCTTAAAAGATTAAACATAATTTTAACTATACAATTCCACTCCTAGGCATCTACACAAGAGAAAAGAAAACATGTGTCCACACAAATACTTGTATGCAAATGTTCGTAGCAGCATTATCCATATTAGCCAAAAAGTGGAAACAGTCCAAATATACATCAGTGGGTGAATGGGTGTACAAATTGTGGTGTACAATGGAATACTATTTGGCAATAAAAGGAATATAATAGTGATGCAAGCTAAAACATGGATAAACCCTAAAAACCTTATGCCAACTGGGAGAAACCAATGCAAAAGTCCATATATTGTATGATTCCTCTGATATGAAGTGACCAGAGAAAGGCAAATCTTAGCGGCAGAAAGTAGATTAGTGGTTGCTTGCAGCTGAGGATGGAATGAGAAGTAACTGCAAAAGGACATGAAATTTCTTTTTGAAGTAACGGAAATATTCTAAAAATGCATTGTGATAATACTTGCACACCTTTGTAGATTTACAAAAGAAAATCATTGAATTGCACACTCAAAATGGATCCACGTTATGGTAAACTATATCTCCATATAGCAGTAAAAAAACACTTTTGATATGTCATTTAGTGTTAGATGTATTCATGCACAGCTTAGAACTGAGTCTCCAAGTTCGTACATAACGTTATGAGTTCACCTTTCGGAGATCCTTTCTGTAATCTCCCACTTTCCAGCTCTCAGTGGGTCCCTTTCCTAGTTCTCTGGCTAGAAGACCTCGGATTTAGTTTCCATTCTCTGCTGTGCACTTCACTCAACTGAGTCTTTCTCTGGGCAGTGAGAAGATAGCAACTAAAAGCAGTTCAGATTTCCTCCATACTCTTGGAAGCAGTTTCTCTGGTCAGAGTTGAGGTTTCCCCTCCTGCAGAGTTTTATGCTTGCATAGCTACTGCTGCCGTTGCCACCAACCACAGGGAAGATTGCCCAAAGACTGGAGCAGCTCTGGGTTTTAGGCTGCCTTTGAGTCTGGTCTGGGAGTTACTTCAGTAAAGGAAGTGAGAAACTCACAGCCAGTTTGGTGAGACTTTAGTTCTGGTTTTCTCCCTCAATCTGCCTCTACCATTTACTTACTTTCCAGAGTCCTCAGGTAGCTGCTTCATTCATTCTGTCCCAGAGTCTCAATTGTATTCAGTGGGAGAGATGAGTGGAATGTGCTTACTCCATTTCTGAGTAGTGCTAATTGTTTTTTAGAGTTCTTCTTACATGTATTAATTTATTGTTTTTGACATGTTAAAATTTTCCCTAATGGTCATTATTATTCTAAATCAAAAATGGCTTGTTCCATTTACCAAGAAGAGTTATGAGTAACAGTCATAATGCAACTTTATATAGGAAGAATTTCTTCCAGATGAGTGTTAGGATTTTGAAGTCTGCAAACCTATGACACACAAGAAAGAGAGGTCACTATGGTCAACAATCAATCAGAAGCTGGGAAGCGTTAAATCCAGACAGCGAGATTTAAACATGACTTTTATTATCTTTATGACTCTGGGAAGATCAATAACGGAATTCATTTTTCTAATATACAAACCTGAACAATAAATTTGGTGCATTAATTCAACAAATATTTGTTGAGTTTTCACTATGTGGCCAGCACTGTTGTAGATAAAGACATGGAGAAGCAAAAAACCTCAAACAGTTCCCTGTCTCTTCATGGAACTTACATTCCAGTGAGGAGAAAAAATGGTGTATGAAAAAAATTAAGCAAGTGCTGTAATGTGTTCAAAGATGATAAGTGCTATGGAGAAAAATAAAGCAAGAATGCAAAAAAGGAATTCTAGGAGTAATGTTGAGATAAATTAACACTGATGTGGTGGCATTTGAACTAAGATTCGAAGGAAGTGAAGGAGCAAGTCATGTCTATGTTTGGGAAAACTGTTCCAGAGAAAAGAATTACTCAGTGCAAAGCCCTGGGTCAAAAACATATCTTGTGTTCAAGGAGAAGCAAGTCAATTGTAACGGCAATGGAGTGAGCAAGGGGAGAGAAGGTGAAGAGATTAGAGAAGTAATGAGCTATGCAGAAAAAACTCGCACATCATTGTAAGGATTTTGGCTTTGACTTTGTGTGAAGCAAGAGCCATTGTTTGCCTGTCCACAAGAGAATGGTTTCATGTGACTTAAGGTAAAAAAAAATTCTCTATGGTTGCTCCATGGAGAATATTGTAGAGGAGAAAAGGTAAAGCAGAAAGACTATTAAAATATTTTTTAAGAATTTCATGCCAGATATAAGATGGCTTGGACCACCAGAGTAGCAGTTGAGGTAATGAAAAATGGTTAGATTCTAAACATATTTTAAAGAAATAGACAGATTCTACATGGGCAGTGAGGGATGTATGGAATTGAAGAAGAGTCCAGCCCCTTTGGCCTCATAACTGGAAGCATGGAGTTGTCTTTAATTGAGAAGCGGAATAAACTGAGGGAAGGTATTAGAGCGGGGAGAGATCAAGAGTTTGATGTTGAATATATTAAGTTGGAGATGCGTCTTGCAAGACCTCCAACTGGAGGTATCAATTAGGCAGATTGATACACCAGCATGGAGTTTAAAGAAGTGGTTCAGACTGAAGACATGAATGAGTGAGTTGCTGACATATAGACAATATTTAAATGATGATACTGCACAAGATCTGGCAGGGAGTGAGTAAAATTGAGAAGAGAAGCTTGGACTGCACCAAATCACCTTAGATTTAATTTATCTAAAGTTTGTTTTTCTAATTAAACTTTGATGGCCTAGAGACAAAATTCCAATGGAGTGTTTCATACAGAGTCAAAAGTGGCTCACGGCATATCCCTCTATCCCTTATGCCAGACTTGGGCCCTGCTACTTTTTTCATTTGAATCTAAAAGTACCTTAACTCTTTCCCAGCTTTTTCATTAGCCTCATCAGCATAACGAGAAATCAGGAATATGCCTGTGTAGGTCCTTTCACTAGGCAAGCATCCTACCTACTGTAAAGAAAGCACAATTCACTAACTTATTCATTCATTCATCTAACAAATACTTAACTAATGCTTATACTATGTGTCAAGCTCTTGTATTAGTTACTGGGAATAGAGCAGTGAACAAAAGAGACAAAAATATCTGTTCTGCATTCTAGAGGAGGGGTGACAGACAATAAACAAAAGAAAAATCTCAGATAGAGATCTTGATAAATGTGGTGGATAAATATTAATCAAGGAAGTAATATTGAAAGTGTGGCGTTTGTTTGGAATTTTGAATGCGGTTTTCACTGAAACCTTCATTGATCATATGACCTGTAAGAAAGGAAGACCTGAAGGAGGGAGCGGGAAAGGAAATAAGGAAGCAAGGAACAGAAGGAAGGAGACTTGATATCTGAGGAAGGCCTTTGCAGGAAGAGGTTGCAGCCAGTGCACAATAAATGTTGAGGTAAGACTATGCCTGGTATATTGAAGGATCACTAAATGGGCCAGTGTAATTGTAGCAGAATCAAGATTTTGACAAAGTAATTGGGTGTAGCTAATTTAAATAGAAATTTCTAAAACTAAAATTATTTTTTATTACAAGGCAATGCGCTCAACACACATTTCCACTCCTTATCTCCTCTCTGCTCTCACCAATTCATGACTGGTCATTTATGAGTCCCAAAGAAGGAGCTCTGGAAGCCATCAGCAGTCACTGAAGGGCAATACTTGACTGGAAGCCTGTGAAGTTGAGGCAGGATGGGGTGTGTCCAGGCGGTGGTGAGGCGTAGGGTTTGAGGGGACTACAGAAAGTGTCCAGTGAAGCTAGGAGGAGTCGCTCATATTTATAGCTTTCTATCTTACATACACAAATTCCACTGTCGACTAATTTCACTCATGGGGACACAGGAAGACCTTGCAAGAAGTACGAGAGCCTAGGTCCAGGGGTGTATAGCTTTAAAATTTGAGGGAGGGGTATGGGTAACAAAATTTTGAAGGCTAAAAGCTCAACTTGGCTGAGGACAACGCATAAGCTCTGTTAGTTCTTCAGCGTTTGTTTGTATCTTGTTTTTATTGGACCCAGCCTCCACTAGGTTCAGAGACCCCACTCAGACCGGATAGTCTAACACGTCCGTCCCTGGAATGCTTGGAGGTCTGCACAGCTGCTGGGGTCTAGTGGCCAGCTGAGCATCTCTCTTTTTACCTTCAGAATGGAAATCCAAGAAATTTGAAAGTGACCTGAAAATCTAGAGCGCTCGCGGGTGCCATTGTCACTCCAGAAATGGTCGGTATCCCTCTTTCCACTCGAAATGGCCTTGGCCTACGTGGCCACCAAACTCGGAGCGGGACGCTGAGTTGCCGGGAAATTGTCCAGGAGGAAGAGCTGCCTGTCCAGGATCTTTGCGAGGGCTCTAGAGCTCAGGCTTGTCTCCTCCAACACACACACACACACACACACACACACACACACACACACCCCTGCATCTGCTAAACTCGGGTGTATCGCAGTCGTTGTGTGTTTCGTGTGTCAAAAGCATTGCGCACCAAGATGAACTTGGGAACCCTTGGGTTGCAGGAGGCTGAGCGAGTTGAGCGCCAGGAGCCCGAGGCGCGGCCGGATGAGAAGAGCCGCGGAAGGAGCCTGGCTGAGAAGGAAGTCCTTGGAATTCTTCCTGGAGCGAGAGCGGCGGGAACTGGGAGGGAAAGTTCTCTCCGGCCGACGGAGATCTCCGAGCTGTTATTAAAGGGCATCTTTCTCCACCATCTCCCACCAACACGCCACCGGGGAGGAGGTGAATTGATTTCTGTTGAAAGTGACTTTCTGGAAAGAAGACAAAATGGAAATTCCTGGTGAGAATTGACAGGGTATCCTCGCGCTCGAGTTCAAAGACCAGATCAGTAGCAGAAATGACTATCCTGGACACCTTTCCCCCATTCGTTAAATTAAATGACTGAGAACCTACCAAGCTATGCGGGCTCTGAGAGTAAGAGAGGAATGAAGACAGCACAGTCCTCGTCCTGAAGGAAAAGGTAGAGAAACACAAGCAGGTAATGATAATAAAGTCGCAAAGGGAAGCTGCAGACATTCACACCTCCGGGCGTCGTTAGGGGAGCGCAGAGAAGGAGCATCTCCCGAGTCCTTAGGAATCCGGATCTGCCGGAGATTTCCTTCCTTCTGGGACGGAGAGGAATCCTCCTGCCGGGAGCCAGGACCAAACCCAGCAGCCATTCCAGCTGGAGGGTCAGTTTCATAATCTGCCCATTCGGAAGTAAATCTCCGACAACCAGCTTCTCCTTCCAGATCTTTCCCAGGGTGGGAAGAAGGAAGCCTCTGTTGTGAATGTTTCCCTGCGTTTTCTCGGGACGAAATCGATGAGTTAGAGAAAGTCGACTTTCCAGCAGAGACAAAGTTCTCTTCTACCAGAGGCAGAGTTTCGTCTTGTCTTTTACTTTTCGCGGGAGTGCGGAAAAGGGAAATCTTAAGCAAAAGAGAGGCTAGAAGAAACAATGTTACTTGATCTTGGTTAAAATTAAAAGCAAAAGTCTCCTTTGGAAAAGGAAAAGATAGATTTTCTTTGATTTTAAACAAACAGAAGAATGCCCATACTTATTACATTCTTAATTAAAAGTCGATGCCTATCAGGTGGCCGGTTAGCTCAGTCGGTTAGAGCGTGGTGCTAATAACGCCAAGGTCGCGGGTTCGATCCCCGTACGGGCCAAGAAGGTACCTCTTTTGTTCTTTTCTGTTGAATAAAAATTAACTTTGCTCAGTCATCTCATACATGGGAAGTAACCTCTCTGACATAAAATTGGGATTAAATGTTGACTGTATCTCTGAATCCTCAGGAGTTACACTTACCTTCCTTGTCTCCCTCTTCAAAGGCAAGAAAAAATAAAAGAAAAAAACAACTTATGGAAAAAGTGTCATAAAACTTTCAGAAAGAAATTTTAGCAAATTAGAGAAGGAGAGTAGAGGTGGCATTAAAGATGTGTCTGATGGCCCCTGAGCCTCTGAGCGCCCCGATTTCCTTGTCCTTTTCCCAGAGTCCAGTGACGGAGTCTCAGTGTGGCCCTTACCTACTTCATCTATTTGATTGTCTCCTGGTCCTTTACGCTGCTTTTTCAACACTGTTGAAGTCGCTATTGCTTATTCCAAAATAATCACCATCGGACACATTGCTTATTCTTCTCCCCAACTCCCTTTTTAAAATGATTAGTCAGCTTTTTCCAGGGGACAGATTTTTTTTTTTCTTATGGATCTCTAGGACCATGAACAGTTCTGAACGAAAAGTAGGTACTTGGCAAATACTTGTAGTGAATGTATGAAGCCTCACCATCAGAGTGTGTTTTCAAACGTTGGGATTTTGTTTGCCGAATTTGGTTAATGTACTTTTATATAAAGGAACTAAAGCCTACCAAAGTCACCATTTATGACAAAACACTGTGATTGCAGAGGCCACATTATTGTATAGAATATAAAAGAATTTCAAAAATGAAAAATTAATGACAAATATAATCCCAGCAAAAAATGAAATTTAGATGTTTCAGATTTGACAAAGGGGCATTTTCAAAGGATGAGGAAACCACCCCTCAATACTTGAAACACAAAGTCAAAGCTTGTTTAAGGAAACAGCTGTGTGGTGAAGCACAGCTCCTTTGAGAGAGCCCACGGATGATGTTTTCAGGGGAAAGGGACTTAGGGAAGCAAGGACTGTCAGAGGCTGAGTGGATTGACTGACACAACTGGTGGAAGTCTGGTTATTTGGGAGAGAATGCTGTTGTTTGGGTGGCACTCAAAGGCATGTTTGTTGAAGTGAGTCCATCCCTGACTGGCTGACTTTCAGAAGTGTTGGCACTGATTGGTTGTCGTGCAAGAGTATGTTCACACAATGTTTTTATCATTGATAGAATGAACTGATTTAAAATCCATTCTGGTGGCTACATTTATCATGGCTACAGAACAATCAGTCTTTTCCTAAGTTTGTGACTGGTTTATGTTCTCAACATTTTACTCTGGACTAAAAGCAAAATCACTTTCTTCCTTCCTTCCTTTCTATTTCTTTTCCTTTCTTTCTTTCGTTTTCTTTCCATCTGTCTTAGATACCTTCAACTTTCAGTTCAGTGATGGGATGAATAGCAGAGATGGAGTTAAGGACAGGGTGAGGGATGGGTGAGTCTTAGGGATGCTGTAACTGGCAGATGGATCATGATTATGGCTGGGGTGGTGATGGAATTAGGGTCAGAAACTGGAATATGTGGAGCACATAACTGCATAATAAAAATGATGATTTTTATTTTGACCTTTCTGCATCAAATCCACCAGAAATAATTAGCTCCTTGTGGTGGGTTTATTGCCTTAAGGATCCCATTCCTTCTCCCTTCCCTTTATCTATGCTGTTTTTCATGTGACCTTGTAGTGCCTTCCCACTCTCTCTAGGCTGAGCGCTGCAACTTACTTTGGCCAAAGGGATGTTAACAAACTTGACAAAGAAGATTCTTGAATAAGCCCTTTGCTCTTTCTGCTTGCTTGTTTTCGTTTTTTGTTTGTTTTTAAAATAGCCTTTATTTTTTAGAGCAGTTTTAGGTTCATATCAAAATCGAATGGAAAGTTCTCACATATCCCCTCCCCTGCCACACACAATCTCTTCCACTATCAACATCCTAAATCAGAATGGTTCATTTGTTACAACTGATGAACCTACTGTGACACAGCACCAACACCCAAAGTCCATAGTTTGCATGAGGTTTCACTCTTGGTGTTGTACATTCTATAGGTTTTGACAAACATATAATGCCATATGTCTACGATTACAGTATCATACAGAAAGTTTCGCTGCCCTAAAAAATCCTCTATGGTCTGCCTATTTATCCCTCTCTTCCTCTTAACCCTTGGCAACTACTGATCTTTTTACTGTGTCCATAGTTTTGCCTTTTTCAGATGTCCAATGGTTGAAGTGTACAGTATGTAGTCTTTCCAGATTGGTTTCTTTCACTTAGTGATATGCATTTAATGTTCCTCCATAATTTTCATGGCTTCATAGCTCATTTATTTTTATTGCTGAATAATATTCCATCGTCTGGATGTACCACACTTTATTTATCTACTCATCTACTAAGGGACATCTTGGTTGCTTCCAAATTTTGGCAATTATGAATAAAATGGCTATAAACACCTGTGTGCAGGTTTTTCTGTGGATATATGTTTTCACTGCATTGGGTAAATACCAAGGAACTCAATTGCTGTATCATATGGTTGTTAGCAGTGTGTTTAGTTTTGTAAGAAACTGCAAACTCTCTTCCAAAGTGGTTGTACAATTTTCCATTCCCACCAGCAATATATGGGAGTTCCTGTTGCTCCACATCTTCCTCATCATTTGGTGTTGTCAGTGTTTTAGATTTTGGCTACTCTAATAGGTGTGCGGTGGTAACCTCACTGTTTTAATTTGCATTTCCACAATGACACATAATGTTGACCGTCTTTTCATATGCTTATTTGCCGTCTGTACATCTTCTTTGGTAAGGTGTCTGTTCAGATCTTTTGCCCACTTTTAAATCAGATTGTTCATATTCTTGTTGAGTTTTAAGAGTTCTTTGTATATTTTGGATAACAGTCCTCTATCAATTGTATCTTATGCAAATATTTTTTCCCAGTCTGTGGCTTGTTTTCTCATTCTCTTGACAGTGTCTTTCACAGAGCAGAAGTTTTTGATTTTAATGAAGTCTAGCTTGTTGAATGTTTTTTCATGGTTTGTGCCTTTGGTCTTGTATCTAAAAAGCCATCACCAGATTCATTGATCATCTAGATTTTCTCCAGTGTCATCTTCTAGGAGTTTTATGGTTTTGTGTTTTATATTTAGGTTTATGATCCATTTTGAGTTAATTTTTGTGAAAGGTGTCAAATCCATGTCTATATTTATTTCTTTTGCTTGTGGATGTGTAGTTGCTTCAGCACTATTTGTTGAAAAGACAGTCCTTTATCCATTGTATTGCTTTGGCTCCTTTGTCATAAATCAACTGATTATATTTGTGTGGATCTATTTCTGGGCTCCCTATTCTGTTCCATTGATCTATGTATCTATTGTCTTGCCTGTACCACAATGTCTTGCTTACTGTAGCTTTACAATAAGTATTGAAGTCAGGTAGTGTCAGACCTCTGACTTTGTTCTTCTCTTTCAATATTGTGTTGACTATTCTGGGTCTTTTGCCTCTCCATATAAACTTTAGAATCAGTTTGTCAATATCCACAAAACAACATGCTGGAATTTCCATTGAGATTGTGTTGAATTTGTAGATCAAGTTGGGAAGAACTGAGATCTTGTCAATATTGAGGCTTTCTGTTCATGAACATCGAATGTCTTTCTAATTGTTTAGTTCTTCTTTGATTTCTTTCATCAGAGTTTTGTAATTTCCCTCATATAGATCTTATACAACATTTTTCAGATTTATACCTATTTCATTTTAGGGGGTGCTAATGTAAATCATATTGGTTTTTAATTTCAAATTCCAATTGTTCATTTCTGGTATATAGGAAAGTTATTGGCTTTTGTATATTAACCTTATTTCCTACAACCTTGCTATAATTGCTTATATACTTGTTACAGGAGGGGGGTTGTTTTCCCCTGCTTGCTTTTGCCCTGAACCATTGTCATGAGAACTTGCCTGGGTTTAGCATACTGGAAAATAAGTAATGTATGAAGATTAGCTGATTGTCTGTTGTTCACCTGACATGTGAGTCAGCCCAGCTGGGACATAAACAGTCTGGTCAATTCCAACCTGTATTAGTAAACCATAGACTAGCAAGGTAAGTAGATTCTAATTGTTTTAAGGTACTGAATTTGGATCATTTGTTAAGCAGTATATTTGTGACAATAGGTAACTGATATGTACATTAAAATATCATTCGTTTTACTCCAGCAGAATTAGCCTCTTTGCTGTTCCTCAAATATGCAAAGTAAATGCCACCTCAGGGTCTTTGCGGGCACTATATCCTATGTCTGGAATGACTTTACCTAGAAATTCTCATGGCTCATTCATTTTCTTCCTTCAAATTTTTGCTCAAATGTCACTAATACTCCATTTAGAAATTGAAAATAAAAACTTACCCCTAATGTCCTTCCCAGATTAATTGTTCTCCTTAGCATTTATTACCATACCACCTAGCATTGTATTTGCAACTTCATTTCACAAATAATTCTGTAAACTTGCCACTAGAAAAGAAAGAAATTTCTGTCTATTTTGTTCACAGCTGTTATCCCAGTGACTAATGCAGTATCTGACTCATAGTATACTCATAGACAATGAGTGATTAATTTCTCTTTGTCTAAAGTAAAGAGGACACTTGCTTGAAGAGAAGGTGGGGAGAGGAGCAAACATCACCTTAGATATGGGCCTCCAGAGATGTTGGGCCAATAGAGCAGGAAAGGCACATGGCCCTTTTACAAAAGTTTGTAGGAGGACACACTTGGTGTTAGCTTTCTCCATCTCCCTTCCCTCCCTCCATTATCTAGAACCTAGGTGGAGTGGGAGTTACCCCATCAGGGTTTTAGGGATAAGGTCACCTATACTCCAGCTAGAAGAGTCTCTTAATTTAACAAGATGTATAGAGGGTCTAGATTATCTTGAACCTACTCAAGGGCAGTAGTTCATTGATCTATATGCTGGCAAATCAGGAATTAACGTGAATGAGTAAATCTCTCAGCATCATTTTCTCTTTGAATCTGTTATGTCTCTTCTGTCTACTGTCTGATTATCTTTACTTTTTCCAATTCTGATTTACCCACTAAAAAATCCATGTGGTCCACATATCTAAATAATTGAACCACATTTGGGGCAGAGATTTTTACTGAGGATCAGGTTATAGGTCTTCTTACAGGTTACTTGCCAGCCCATGGATTGGCTGCCTTTGAGAGCTCTGTTCCAGTCACATAGGGCAGGCTGTTGGGAGTCACTATTACATGTTGGAAAATATGGCCACCCTCCAAAAGCATGTGGCACTTTTGTGATCCAGGCTGACAGTGGAGCAGCATCTATTAAATGAAGCTAATGACATGGCAAGCTAGTGGATTGCCAAGTCTGTTACTCCGAAATAGACATCTCATGATCTCTTCCCCCATTTTAAATTTTAGGATAATTCTATAACCAGTCTTCATGTATCTTTGTCCTGAAAAGAGAAAATAACAGAAAAGACAAACATGCAATTAGAATCCATTTGTGACATGTTGCTATTATAGAACTTTGGAAAATTCTTCAGTATCCTCATGAGGAGGAATTTTCTTGTACTCTTATCAGTATTGCTAATCACTAAAAGAGATTTTTATCTGCATTGACTAGAACAATCTTCCCCTGACTATTGGATGAATCTCATATTAGAATATACTATTTGACTTCTATCTTGAAAGGGCTTCTCTGCCTCAACATTTTCTTCTAGCAACTGCCCTATTTCTCAGATGACCTCATACAAAATCTCTAGAGAACTATAACGATTTACTATCTGTAGTTTCTTTCCTCTAATTTTTCTTCAAACTCACTACATTCAGGTTTTTTGGCACTACTACTTTATGGAAACTTCTGGTCAAGATAACCGGTGGCCTCTAAATGGCTAAAATTAATGATCACTTCCAAGTCTTTGATTTCTCAGGGGCCATAGGCAATTATCCTTCTTAAAATATTTTCTTTTTTTGTCTTCCAAGATACCGCTGTCCTGATTATCTTTCTACCTCACTGGCTTCTCCTTCTCAACATCTTTTATTTCCTCTCTTCTCACCCATTCTTTTTTTTATAATGAGATGTCTCGGGGCTTTGTCCTTGGACCTCCTTTATATATGCTCACTACCTGGCTATTTCATCTGTTCTCATAACTTAAATAACATCTATGTGACTACAACTCACAAATGTGTATCTGCAGTCTAGACCACTCCATTAAACTCCAAGCTTGTATATTCACTTCCTTCCTTAGCATTAGACTTGAGGGTTTCATACTAGGCATGTAAAAATTAGCATGTCTGAAACAGAACTCACATTATTTCCCTAATAAAATTGTTACGTCCAATCTTCTCCATTTCAGTTAATGGCAGCTCCATCCTTCCAATTTTCAGCAAAACACCTCAAAGTCATCATTGATTCTACTTTCTCTCGCTCCTCACATCCATTTTCTCAGGAATTTCTCTTGAACCTATCTTTAATATGTATCCAGACTGTGACTCCTCCTCACCAACTCAATACCACCATCCTGTGCAAGCCACAGTTACCTCTGATATGTAGCATGATGAGAGGGACTTCATAGATCTCCTTGCTTCCATTCTTTTCTCCATAAAAAATATTCTCCACAGAGCTGGCAGAGGGCTCTCTCAAAACACTCAAGTCGTGTAAAGTTACTTCCCTGCTTAAAATCCAAAGTCTCCTCATTTTATCAGAGTAAAGACCAACGTCCTCAAGAAATGATAAGGCTCCGCTTGATCTCTGCCCTCCATTCTGTTACCTGTCTGCCTACAGGAACTAATGTCCACTGGACTCTTGCCCCTCCAGTTACAACTGGCTTCTTGATCCTCCTTGCATTCATCAACCACACCCCGTCTCGGTGGTATTCACTCTGTTCCTGCCCATAATGGCTGGGGACCGCGCCTCCTTTGATGGACAGTAACAGCAGCCAAGCGCAGTATCTTCTCTAACCCAACGGAATAGATAAGACACGGTTGCTTGCTGAACGGGCGAAGAAGCAAGCTTCAGCTCTGGTCTTGTTTTATCATTCTTGTAACTGAGATTGCTGGGCTGCAAAAGGAGTGGGGGATGATTGCTACTTGGTGGAAATATGAACAGATTCAAGCAGAAAAACTACTGGCAGAGATCCCAGCTGTTTCCGCCCGGTTTCGAACCGGGGACCTTTCGCGTGTTAGGCGAACGTGATAACCACTACACTACGGAAACTGCCCTGTCCGCACTTTTTAAATTCCTGAATTAGTTAAAATGAATCGTAAATCTATCCTTCGGAATATTTTCTTGGTTGAGGTACTATTTTTCCCTGTACACTTTCCGATTCTTTGAATCAACAACCTCTAAACGCCATAACTCATAGTCAGGCAAATGCTACTCGCGGAGCCCCAGTTACTTTACAAGCACCGGGCAGGGAAGTCTTAGGCTGGCTTCTGGGAAATTTTATTTCAAGAAATTTCTCGATAAGCTTTAGTACGTTTCTGTGCTTGTGAGACTCTCTGATCTTCATCTCTCGATGACTGAAAATTATCCTTTAGAAACCAGAACCAACTGGCTGAACTCAGGGGACTTCCTCGGGCAATGAAGGGAGAGACTGAGGGGCAGAGGGCCAGGTGGAGGACTGTGCCCCGTTGTCGGTCACGCGAGGGTGGTGGGGGTGGCTGGGAAGTTTGTGGAAGTGGAATCAAGTCCAGTAGACATCAAACGAGCTTCCCTCTTCTGTTCTGCGTCACTCACGTTTACTGCTCTGGAACGTGTCAACTCGGTGTGTGATGTCCGTTAGGGTCTCATAGCAGGAAGATGACCTTTGTGATTTTACCTGACTCTCCTTTGTTTTTCACCACATTTCAACTCTCCTAAGTCACCCTCTTTACCCCGGACACTGCAAGCCATCTGCCTTTTACTAGGTTCTCAGGCTGCAGAAGCAAAAAGTGTCCCCAAAGTAGTCGTGAGAAACTAGTGACAGGACAGAGGCGTCTGGGCCTTTGAGATAGATCCCCGACTGGCTCCCTCCTGTGGCAGCTAAAACGTGACCTAATGGAAATATTGTGAATAGTGGAGGAGAGAGACATGTTTCTCATTGACACGATCCTAGCCCCACCTTTTTTTGCTTTGAGATCAGATCAGCAAGATAAAGAGCTATTAAGATAAGGAGTATGTGTGTGTTTGTTAACCTTTCTCAGCAATTTGGTTTGATGTGTATTTTAAAGAAACTATTGAATAGCCCACTCCTATTCTGCTCACTGGAGGCATCTGATGCCCTAAAGGAACTGACAAACTAGAAGGAGGGAAAGGGGACCTAAGCTGATCATAATGATAAGTTTGCGCATAGTAATTTAGTTACAATGAGAATACTGCATGGAACAACAACTGTAAAATTCACAGGACTTTCTCACATGAGCACAGAAAAGAAACATCCCCTCCAGGCTTAATGGTCAGAAAACACTTGCTGGGGGAAATGAGATGACTTAGTTGACGGAAATAAAAAGTATGAAGTGGTTGAAGAGCTTTGAATGGAGAGGGGTTCTTGCATTGGGTGAACATGGGACTGAGGGTGAATGCGGTGTGAGGAGCTCCAATTGTAGGTTTGAATCAGAGAGAAACTTTATTTATTCCTTTTCCTCATGGAAATTTATTCACTGAGTGTAAGTAAAATAACATGTGCTGGATCAGGGAGATAAAGGAAGCCCTCCACAGGATGGACTTTAAATTTAATCTGAATCTGATGGGTGGGAAAGAATTGAACATTTAAAGAGGAATATGACATTTTCCATCCTGATCCAAAGACCTCTTGGCTTTTGTGTAGACAATGAGTGAAGAGGGCCAATATTTTATGAAAAATGTTTCAAGCATTCCCAACATTTGAAAGAACTGTGCGGTGAACACCACACGCATATTTACTTATTGCAGATTGGTCTTCAGCTTTCTTTGCTGAGCATTTCTACTTAAAGGGCAATATTTCCCTGGCAATCTCCCTTGCCCCTGGGATGAATCTATTGCTTGGCCAACAAAGAGGAGGCCAGGGATTCAGATGGCCTGAGCAGGCCTTGAGTCCAGCACCAGGGAGAGAAATTAATGCTCAGGGATAGAGGATAGTCTCATTTGTGGCTCCTAAAAGTGGAGCTCATGTGGATCCTGTCCCTTAGCTCTATATTCTGAGAAGCTGGAGCAGCAGGGGAGGGGGGATGGTGGTCACCGAGCCAGCATTTGTCGGAAATTAGGAAGAGCGATCAGAAATAGCAACAGCTTGTCAATGAAGTACTGATCATGTCCTGAATGTGACATTTGTTTCTTCAGCTTAACCTCGTTAGATTGAAGTGGCCAGTGGTGAAATGAGAGACAGGAAAATTTGACATAAAAATTATTTTCTTGTCTCTTTATTATTTTGATCCCAAATAAATGGTGGTGCACCATCACCACCTACTATTTTACTAATCCTTGGGGTCTCACAGTCAGTCAGAGATGGGCCTAATTATAATTATGGCAAATTAAGCATAGCATTTGCTTTCTCTCTATCTCAAACTACACCGTAGGAAATATTAGGCTTGTTGAAGGCATAAATGCACAAGGACAAACATGAGAAAGTGGAGAGCAGCAGCAAGATTTTGAAGACCAGAGAGCAGAATGATTAGTATAATAAAAGAAAAACGTTTATTGTGTTAAAAATCTTTTTAAAAATTTTATTTTTAAGGTTCACACGTGTTGTTCCACGTACGTCTACTCTATCACATCTCCTCGTTGCACAATATTCATTCCATCTCTGGTTTTTATCTCATCTTTGATTTAGAAGGTCAGAAAGCCAACATCCAAAATGTGGAGAGGTTCAGAGAAAGAAGAGAGATGTATATTTCATATATTCTTGGAAACAAAACAAAACAAATAAAAATCTTGAAAATTTGATGGTTTCTTTATTAAGACAAGTCAAAATATCTTCTGGTCAAATCTGCAACATTTAAATATCTTTCCTCTTAGCATATATTTGTCACTTTATTTTTCTTCTCTGCACTTCTAGGTATATTATGTAAAATAAGGGGGTCCCTAGACATGTATTTTTCAGAGCAGATGATGACGTTGGTTGCATATGATTCCTAATATTTATGGTTGCATATCTGTTCTCATAGTCTGGATTGACAAACATACAAAAGTTTAACAGCACTCACTTTGGGAGAGGGTTTGCAAAATATTTACTGATTTTTTTTTTTTACTTGAGGAGGTTTAGCCCTGAGCTAACATCTGCTCCCAATCCTCCTCTTTTTGCTGAGGAAGACTGGCCCTGAGCTAACATCCTTACCAATCTCCCTCTACTTTATATGTGGGACACCTACCACAGCATGGCGCGCCAAGCAGTGCCATGTACATACCCGGGATCCGAACCAGCAAACCCCGGGCCACCGAAGCAGAATGTGCAAACTTAACCTCTCACCACAAGGCCAGCCCCTTTACTGATGTTTTATTTGGAAGTCATCACTGCTCTAAGTCATGTGGTAGGACAGGGTTAAAAAAAGAAGAAGCAAAAAAAAGCCACCTCATGCCCTCATGAAGCCCGTATCCTGGTGGAGGCAGACTAGCAAAAAAATAAGTGAATAAAATACATAGTTTGTTCTACAATGATTAAAACAAAAATGTAAGGAATATCAGTTTGAACTGCTGTCCATTAATTTGAGGTGAATTTGAGGCATTGGAGGTAAACAAGGAAAGACCAGGTGTTATGGGCTGAACTGTGTCTCCTCAAAATTCATATGTTGAAGTCTTAACCCCCTGGACCTCAGAATGTGGACTATATTTGGACATAGGGCCTTTAAAAGGTAATTAACATAAAATGAGGTCATAGGGGTGGGCCCTGATCCAATAGGACTAGTATCCTTCTAAGAAGAGGAGATTAGGACACAGATAACACATAGACAGAGGAGGCAGCCATGTGAAGACACATTGAGAATGTGGCCATCTGCAAGCTAAGGAGAGAGGCCCAGAAGAAACCAAATCTGCTGAGACCTTGATCTTGAACTTCTAGCCCCTAGAACTGTGAAAAAAATAAATTTCTGTTGTTTAACCCAGTCTGTAGTACTTTATTAGGGCAACCCTAGCATACTAATTCACCAGGCAAAGGGGAAGTGCTGGACTGGCACACGGACACTCAGTGTCAGTGCTCACACTCTGAGAAAGAGAGAGGATCCAGGTGCTTAATGGAGAGTGACCACCACACACACACACCAGTACGGGGCAATCCTTTTCCCAATTCTACTCCCATCCCAAAACTGTTTGCTGTTTCTGTTTTTTGTGTTTTTTCGCAATAAAATACGTACACTAATTTTATGATACTTCTTTTAAAAAGCTAGAGATGATGGGAAATCACTTGGCATAAGACATACACGATGGGTGTCTTGTTTTAATGAAGACTAGAGTTAGGACAAAGGGTAAATTCTCAGATGGGCTTTCCCTGCTGTTTCTAGCCTGAACTACATATTCTGTTGCAGAAGTAAAGAAAATGTACTCACTTTGACCCTTGACTTTAAGTTATCAAGCCACTTTCTAATCTAACAACCCAGTTTACCCGCAGTGCTCTCAATACAACTCTTCCTTTTCACAATCTATAGAATTGTGTCTATGATATTGTCTCTTTAGGTCATTTTTCAACAAAATCACACTCTTCTTAATCCCTGCCTTCCCCTGGTAAGAGGATAAAGAAAAAAAATCTCAACTTCCACAGTAATGAACCTCACTTATAAGGGGCAATTCACTCAAATTCTCTGGTCATGACCCAAGAACAAAATAAATATTTCAAAGGGGGCTTTCTTCCTCCATTCCTAGAAAGTCTCAGAGCAAAGAAGAAGATATTCAAAACCATGAAATCAGAGTGAAACGGGGCCAAGGATCCATCAACAGGGCTTGGAAGACTTAGTTTCCCTCTAGTGTACAGATTATTTTCCACTAGAGAGAAATCCAGGCAGACCTACTTTCTTATGTCTGCTTTTCTCAGTGACCTCAGGAACCAGGAGCTTTAAGCAAGTTGCAATGCAGGCATCAAAGTCTTTGTCCTTCTCCCTATCCTTTTACTGCTTGAGAGGAAAGGACAAGCAAGTGTTAGGAGCTGCAGCAGTCTCCAAATTCTCTTCATTCTTTCCACATCTCAGAACCTTCACACACTTGGAATACAGGTGTGCTCAATACGTTGTGGGAATGAATCCATAACCTGTTCATTTCTTTCTCCAGACACAAGGATGCTAGTAGAATGTGACTCCTACCAGTTTTATGGTCTGATGAGTGGCTCATAGGACTTCAAGTTTTCTCCAGAGTGTTTTCAAACGTTGCAAGTTAGACATGGAGGAATAACGTGAATCTTTTCCAGATGCATGCTCTAGAAACTCAAGTATTGAAATGCCTGGAAATAAAGTTTGTCTCTCCATCAAAAGAGATGCAGGCAGCTTTATAAAGCAATAAATGGTAGCAATAGAAGCTGTACTGTTTCTCTTGGTGGAGGAACCCATTCAGATTTAGGATCCAAGATGCTGATCCCAAGATCAGCTTCATGGATGAGACCAGTGCAGTTACACAGATCTTCACTTTCAGAAGGACCCTGTGCTTGGGGATTGATGCTCTGAGGTCACTGTCTTGAAATCCTTAATAATTTTACCTTTCAATTTGTGTTTTTGTAAGTGATGTCTATGAGACAGTGGAGCATGCACTGGGGGCTTGGACTTTTGCATGTGGTCTGCCTTCTGCTGTCTCCCTACCTCCCTGGGATATGTTCTGGGCCACCTGCTCCTGTTACCTGGCCCTGGGACACACCTGGCTTTGCCTGACCTGCTTAGCCCCATGACTACTTCCACCTTCCACCTCAGGTGGGGCCTAGGCTCTGGGTCCAACATTCCCACCCAGAGTGGAGAAGGCAACATCACCACTCCTTAGGTGGGCAGCTAGGGGAGGCCCACCCCTGCCCACCTCTATCTGAGTAGTGAGTGAGTCTCTGCACTGAGGTTGCAGTCGTTGGCATGAACTGGGTCTGCAGCCTGTGTGCAGACTTTCCTAGTCTCAGAGAGAACCCTCATTTTTTATTCTGGACTAGGCCTGACAAATTATGTAACCAGTCCTATGTGAGATAATAATCCATACCATGCGGCAAGCATTTTTCACAGGGCTTCTTATGTTGGAGGATCCAAGGCAGAAAGAGGCTAAGCAATTTGCTCAAAACTACAAAGCAAATAAATCACAGAATTGATATCAAGTATCAGTGAAGTCTGGCTTCAGAGTTATCGCTGCTAGAGACATTCCATGCTGCCTCCCATCCCCCAAGACCACACTCTTACAAGGATTTTCTCCTCCTTTGAATTTTTCATAAATTCTCAAGGCAATTTGTGTGAGCCTCACTTATCTGGTTTAGTTTTATAAGTTGTAATATATAGTTTTCTATAGTTTCTTGGTCAAATATAATTTTTTTTTTTAAAGATTGACACCTGAGCTAACATCTATTGCCAATCTTCTTTCTTTTTTTCTTCTTCTTCTCCCCAAAGCCCCTCAGTACATAGTTGTATATTCTTAGTTATAAGTCCTCTGGTTGTGCTATGTGGGATGCCACCTCAGCGTAGTCTGATGAACAGTGCCATGCCCGCGCCCAGGATCTGAACCTGGGGAACCTGGGCCTCCAAAGTGGAGCGTGTGAACTTAACCACTTGGCCACGGGGCCCACCTCTTAAATATAATTTTTAAAATAAATAAATTTGTTAAATTCTTGCTTCCATTTTTACTTTTTTGACTTTTGCACCTTTCTGCTGGACGGTTTTATTCTACATATTAACACAGGTTTCTCCTCTTAGTGAGTTATTCTTTTCTGACAGAGTGAAAATATATTATGATTTATTTAAAAGTTTGTTCCAGTGCTCTCAGTTTATTTTTCTTAAGTAAACTTAAAAATAATTCAGATGTTAATTACTGATCCATCCACATCATTGGTCTCTAATATAAGTATATAAAGAAATGTGAGGATTTAGGTGGAAACATGAGAAGCTGAACTGACTACAAACTTTCATTTTAAAAAATTCACTAGCTTGTGAAAAAAAACTCTCACACAAATGTGAAACTGCTAAGGGAAGCACAATCTTTGTATAATATATAAAATATTTGAAAGAGAAAAGTTGCTCTATCCTGTCATTTTACTAAAAATCTGTAAACGAACGCGAATTATGCAAATTGATCACGAGTCACCCTGGGCTGGTTTCCGGGAGCTACACAATCCTCTGGGCCCGTTTCCTTCTGCTTCTCTTTCAAGTCTCGTTTGCACAGGCACCCCGCAAATTGGAAATCTAATGCCGTCCAGGAAGGATTTCTGAATGGTCTCATTTTCCTTGCGATGGTTTCCCGAGTCTTCCGATCTCCCTTGCCCCCGCGTCCAGGGCCAGGCTTGGATACGACTCAATAGCCCTGTCTTTTGGCCTCAGATTTCCTGAGTGATCTCAGACCGCGTTTGTGGGAATCGCTGCCTTCACGGGCATCAGAGGAAATCTCCTTCTGAGCTCTGGGCACTGCCGAGGTTTGGAAATATGGTTGCAGTCACTATTCCAAAGGCTGCTGGCAAGACCCATGAGCTGTGGTCTGCCTTTCAGTTATCACAGTGGTCCTCCTCCTGTTATAAAACAGTGACAGCCGTGGACACTGAGCACGCACATTCCATGTCAGGGGGCCACTTGACGTCTTTTAGACTCTCTGAGTCCAGTCATAGGAAGTACGACCCTCCCCTCCCCGTTCCCAGTCCTCGCTCTGCCTGGCAGACAAGTGGGCACATCCCCCTCTCCGCCCCTCAGTTTCTATCGGCCAAACGCTGCCTGGCACAGAACGGACAGTTTCCAGAGTTCAAGTCTACCCGGCCTAGGTTATTTTCCTGGAATCATTTTCTGGCACCCGAGAGACGGAGCTCACAGATGCTTCCCAGGTCAGATAAACCCAAATAGGACAAAATCGAGGAATTTTTCTGAAAGCTGTCATGTGCCGAGGCTGCCTAAAATTTCTGTACTGCGTTTGGAAAACGATTCTTCTGATAAGTGCAGTATTTCCTTGATGGGACTCATTGCTACAATATTATTAATTTGAATAAATAGATAAACTCAGTAACCTTGAGAATTTCTTGAAAGAGAAGGTTAATTCAACGTTACCAAACTTGGGCTAGCCAGAAAAATGTCTATTCTCTATTAGAGAAGAAAAGAGAAGCAACGCGCAGGTTTCCGTAGTGTAGTGGTTATCACGTTCGCCTCACACGCGAAAGGTCCCCGGTTCGAAACCGGGCGGAAACAGCTGTGCTCAAAAACAGCTTCCATTTTGAAGTTTCTCCTAAACTTCCTCGAAGTCGTATTTAAAATTGGACCACAGCAGGATCCAGGATCATTCGAGCTCTTTGCTAGAAAACGGAAGGTTGTTCCGTCCGGCGCCCACCTGCAGCCAGTGGTCAACTGGGATGTGAACAGAATGTGTGGAGGAGGGTTGTGTCCGTCTTCTTAGGAAAGGAAAGCTTACCCCTGAGCGCTCTCGGGATTCCTAAAAGGAAAAGATCTGAAACCGAGTGTTGATGGCCACTTGGGTGGACATTACCAATCTCTCCAGCAATTTACTTATTGCCGGACAAATATTTTCAGGCATCTCCTGACATTTGAGGACGGAGGGAGAAGAAAAGTATGGGGTTTGTGGGGAGGAACATGGATAAAACAAGATTCTGCAGGGACATCTCAACGTAGCAGAGCCCACTGGTGACCCTGCCTCTCTTGACGGCTCCTTGCCTGGATGCTCCCACTGCCTGGTCCCCACGAAGACCTCAGGAGCTCCGTTCGCAGCCAGCTTGATCAACGCCTTTCTCCTGGGGGGCGCTTTTGCGGAAAGCCGGGGTGGAGCGGAGTTCTCGGTTGAACCCGCCCCTCCAGGCCAAGGCTTGGCTCAGGGCGCTCATGCTTCGCCCGCAGCGCCAGGACTCACTGGTTTAGCTTCAGTGGGATCAACGCGAGGCTCCACTTAGTCCAGGATGCTCCAGGTGGATTTAGGATGGGGTTAGGGTGTGTTTCCCTGCACGTCTGTCGCTGGGGTCCTCGCAAGGAACCTGGACCTGCAGGTGTTCTTGCTGGACGTTTCCCAGGACTCAGCATCCAGCTGGTGGAGATCATCCAGCTCTGACCAAGACCATTCCCGGTAGGAGAAAGGAGTCCGCATCCTCTAGATAAGTGGGGTCATTTGCTGGTTTTTTTGGAGGCGATGAAGAAGACAGGGAAAGGATTAATAGTGACTTAGTTGTGTGTGTTAGTATCATATTTTACTCAAGAACACGGACCATAAAGGACAGTCTTTCTTTGCAAGTGGCTGAGTCCTTCATGTGTGTCCTCATTTGAGTTCAAAGTCCGCATAAGTAGCTCCTCTTTGGCTCGGGTTCAACTCAACAAGAAGGTCTCTTTTGCTGGGGCATGAGCCCGGACTTAGTAAGAATGTGAATCGGTTTACAACATTAGGAAATGTATTCAGGCTATATATTTGTTGTTTTGCCTCTTAGGCAGAAAAACAGCCCTGTCTTTTATCTTCAAGCCTTACACTAAAGTGCCTGGGTTGGGAGTGTTGAGTAGGTCCTTGAATGAATCTCTCTAACACAGTGCTATCAGGCTACTAGCATTGGAGAAGTGCTGATGCATTACTCCCCATCCTGTAATATCTCTGCAAGATAGTAGTGAGGGGGGAATACTCCTAGTAGGTAGAGCTTTGGGCAGTGAACCTAGTCATCTACTGCTTTCGGATGTCAGAATAGACATGAACTCATGCACAGAGACTATAGTTGGGCTGGTTGGTCAGAAAGGGCACAAAGTGAGAAGATCTTTCTATCACGTTAACTTCCACCAGAGCGCATCCACCACAGAAGAAGTACTAAACAACTAAGTAACCAGAATGCTTCTGCCGGTTATTGTCAGCCAGCCTTAATAATTCGCAACTCCAGGGCTGGCAAATTGGTCACGTGAATGGAGTAGCCTGGTGGCAGGGATGGGTCCAATAACCAGGGGTCTTATTCATCAAGGCTGATCAAGTTATTGCCATCACCAAACATTGAACGTGCCAACTGTACAGACCAAGGCTGAGTCCTTAACGCAACACCTCTCTGGAGGAGACCAAGTAGCCACCTGCTTCTTATTAGTTTACTCAGGAAGAGTGAGCAACCTGGCCAACCAGAGTCCAAGAGAAGTTATTCCCAGACGGGATGAAGTCATTATGTAAAGGAAGTGGCTCTGAGTAGCACAAGTCGTGAACTGGAGTGGAACCACCCAGAACCACCACTTTCTTGTGCAAGGCACCCATTTCTCCCAGCAGCCTGGAGTGCAGTTTGCTGATAGCTCAAAGCTGACCTCCTCCCAGGAATTGCTTTCAACTAAAGGAAGCTACTTTGTCTAAGGTTACACCCTCTCTCTGGGAGCAGCCTACATCTAAAGACAGGTCTCTGAGTGGATACAAGTCAGTTCCTGTGTCTCAATTCAGGACAACTCTGAAGAGTCATTGTAGCTCCAGAGCTCCATGTGGGATTGGATGAGGCCTCTGTTACAAGGACGTCACAATTCACACTTGCTCTTTATCCTCTGAATTCCTCCTGTATATTGTTCCTGAAAGCACTTCCCGATATTCTTCCTTCCTAAAAACTACACCCCAGGGACTGTTTTCAGGGAACTCAATCTAATACATTCCCTTAAAGTGTATTTGCAGAAGAGCTACCAAAGACGTCACTTTAAAGCGTGTCAGATTTGTCTCTCCTAAAATCAGAATTATCCAATAGCTCCCCATTGTGCTTGAAGTGAAGCCAAATTCCCAAGATCTCCTACAAGGTTCTACACATTCTAACCCTCCATTTCTCTCTATCTCATCTCCATTATTCTCTCCCTCACTTGTGCTCTGGCCACATGGGCCCGCCTGCTATTCTTCAAACATTCCATGCAAGTACCCAGCTTTGGACTTTTGCACTGGCTGTGCTCTCTGCCATCTTCTTCCAGTCAAACGTGTTACCAAAATCTTAATAAGCCTACACTACAACTGTTTAGAATTCCAGCCTTCACCCAACACTACAGTTCCCCCTACCCAGCTCTATTTTTTCAATCACATTTAACAGCCCCATATACATTATGTAATTCCCATTTTTCTCATGTTTATTAGTTATATCTGCTTCCACCCTCTATGACGGCAGAATTTTTTTGTTGTTCGTAGTAGTAACGGGTTGTTGCTGTAATTGCCTAATGCCTCCCAAGTGCCTGAAACTGGAAGATCATCTGAAACTCTCTTTATGTGACTGCTCTGCCTAAAATCTTTCCATAGATTCTCATTCTTGTTAGAATCAATTCAAAAACTCCTTAATTTTGCCTATAAATAATACTTCTTAATTTACACCTGATGTAGATCACTTAACATCTGTTACTTCTTAGTTTACACCTGATGCAGATCAATTAACGCCTATTAACTATTTTTCAGCACCTCTTTTACACACAGAAGTACCCTGGTTTAGATATTGTATTCTACTGGAGGCTCCAGCATCACCCACACATTCTCTCCTCTTCTGGTCTCATCTCCTACTACTCTCGCCCATCACTCTGCAGTTCAGTCTTACTCTCCAGGCACACTGGCACGTCTTAGCGCCTCTCTCCTCAGGTGTTTTTGCCCATGCTCTTCATTCTGAGGTGTGAAAAAGGAAGCCACTGCTGGCCCTTCTCCTGGCTCTCCAATTAGCCCCCTCCCTTCCCTGTCTGATTCTATCGCTTTCCCTTTGTCAATCACCATTAAATGCATCCTCAAAGTCTTACCTACCTGAGAGAAGATGATATTTCCCCGAATCAAACATGCCTCCACTGTGAATTCCTCCACATCTTCACTGATCACCTAGTTTTGCTGCAGACCTGTAGCATGTAGCAGGGAATTCAGAAAGAAGGAGTAGGACACGTGGCCAGGACCCTATTTATTTGTGCTCAATATAGTTAAAACAAATAAGCAAACAAAAAGAATATTGGGGTCAGCCCCTGAAGCACAATCAGACAATGTTTATCAGAGTTGCCAACGCACTTATTCTTTGATGCCGTTTTCCCACGTGTGCAAGTGTCATGACACACATGAGATACAGTGTGTGTTCATAGAGATGAACAGTGTTAGCAACAGCAGGATGGGGAAGATTAAGCTAACTGTCTATTAAACTGTGATACATTCCATATAATTGAATACCATGCAGAAATAAATGAGGATGAAAAACACTTCTCTGTTCTGATATGGAAAGATCACAAAAATACATTCTAAGTAAAAAAGAAAAAAGCAAGACAGAAAAAATGTGGATAAAATGCCAATCTCTATAAAGAGAAAAAAATATATAATTTGTATAACTTCATGCATGTAAAATCTTAGGAAGGATAAACAAAATACTAAAAACAATGTTAACAGTTGGGAGGACAATGACTGAGCAGAAAAGTTAGGCATGGAGACAAATCGGGTTTAATGGCTTCTGGAATGGTGACAGAACCACGTTTCTAGAACTGGGCAGTACCGAGACTCCTGAAGTGACTTTCGATTTGAGGTCACTCCAGAAATCTGAGGCAGCAGGTAAATGGAGGCTCCCGAATGTGGACCAAGTCTGACCCCAGATGTGTTGGGCAAGTGCGACCTGGGAGACTCTGGGACAAGCGAGAATCAGACCCCTGGGAATATTCTTTAGGCACACAGCTTTATCTATTAATAAGCAGCTTTTCTGAAGCCTGGACTAGCTCATGGTTCAGGGGGTCAGGTTCATTATCTGCACGTGCTGATCACCAGCCATGTAGAGAGCAGCAAATACTTCCAGGAATTCCTGGGCCCTTAGCCACAGTTTGAAAAGTTTGTTTCCTCTTTCAAGTGTATGAATACGACTTGAAACCAATGTTCTTTATTTCTTTTGTTTTTGTTGTAAGAGAAAGTGTCTCATTCTTTTTATTAAGGGTGACAAGCAGAAGAAATTTTCCTAAAACAAACAACTGTAACAATCATTTTGAACCTACTTTAAAACAAAACAAAAAGAAACAAAAAACAAGTGGAAAGCAGTCTAAGGCCAGTTAGTTCAGTTGGTTAGAGTGTGGTGCTCATAAAGCCAACGCTGTGGGTTTGATCCCCAGGCGGGCCACTGACCTTAACCTCCAAAAGGAGGCTATGAGTTATTTTCAGAGAATCCCGCTTCAATGCTCTAAGAAGTTCCAGATCCATTGCCCTCATTTTCCAGTAACCCACTCGTAACCCAACTCAGTCCCTGGGTTTCCACAAGTTGAGCATTTACCCAGGGCAGTGATCCTCCAGGAGCAATGCAGGGAGCCCGGTAAGGGCAGAGAGCCCAAGAGTGGAAGCTCTGCCTAATGGGGGGAAAAAAAAAGCTGGAAAAAATTTCTGGCAACTTTTTTTAAAAAGCTTATTTGATTTTAAATTGTCTTTCTAAAGCACTTTTGCAATCAACCTCCTTTCTCAAATCATCTACAAGTAAAGAGAAGTTTTTAAAAAGGTTGTTCTTTCCCTGTCTCTGAAGATTCTTTAAGGTTTCACTGACAGCTGAGATGACCCTGTGAGGAAGCACCACGGAAGGTGAAGGACTGGCTCAGGAGACCTCCTCTCCCTACGTGTCTGTATCACTTTGAACAAGAAACACAGAACACAGACTTTTTTTTTTAGGATAGAAGTCAAATCTGGATTCTTGTGATCAATAGATAGACACGCATCTTGCATCATTGCTTCTTGACTTGAAAGAAAGGTGAAATATCACAGTTACCTCTGATCTCTGAATAGTCTTTCTGCAGCCTGGTATAGTTTCCCTGCCTGCATGCGATGATCAGTATTCTGCTCAATGGGAGTTCTTTCTGGAGTTTTCTCTTATCACAGCTCTCTTCTTTCTGTTACTTTGTCCTGCCAACTCCAGCTGTCTTGGTCTTCTGGACTATCAGCTTCTTCTCTTCAACCAGCTTCTGCCTGGGTTTCCCTTCCCTGCATTGCAGCTTAGAAACTCTCTTAAAGCAGTAAGTTAGGGGCAATCTTACTTCTCACCTTATTTTCCCCCAAGATGACTTCATTTTTTTCCGTCTTTCAGGGATTACCATCCTTCTTTTGCCTGATGTTTGGTGTCTTAAAAACTGTTGTTTCATATGTCTTGTCAGCTTTTGGTTCTTTCAGGGAGGAAGGTGAATCTGATCCCTGTTATTCCTTCTTGGCTGGAAACAAGTCTCCCCGCTATTTGGAGGATAAAAGGAGGAAGCTAAGGCCTCTGCTGTTTCTGCTGCAGGTCACAGGCATTTGGTAGCAAAGAGGCGCCTGTTGGTAAGGGCAGTGGCCTGTCAAGGGGCAGTTTGCACTACCTTTCTATGAATCTTGGGGCCTCAGATTGCTTGTGGCAAGCAGTCTGCACAGATACTGGACTGGGTCTCCAGGATCCAACTGGGTCAACCTGCATGGAAGGTCCAGGCTACAGACCTCAATACAACCTATACAACCAAAGAAATTTCTCAAAATTCCTAATTAAATTTGTGCGGAGAACCTTCGCGCTCTGAGCCAGTTAACGGCCAGCAGTTTACGAAGATGCTGAAACAAGGACTCTCAACGAAACTCATCGCAGAAACAGAAATTCGTTTTGTGGATTTTCACAGTATGGTCCTGTGTGTGCCAGAAAGGGCTATGCGAGGCAGGGGCGGGGAATCTTCTCTGAGTCCGTTTGGGGGTCTCCCCTGCTCGTATTTCCGGTTGGTGAGGGCAGAGTAGGAGGACGGCGGGCTGCGCTCTGTCCTTCTCCCTCCTTTTCGCCCCCGGAGTTGCGCTCTCAGGGCTTCTGGGATCCTCCTCCAGCCTAGTCTTTCAAGCACATTGATTTCGATTTTTCCCTAAACGCCAACGTCTCTCCTGTGGCCGGTAAAATCTTTCCTCAACGCGTCCGCAAAAGTGCCAGATATCACACTAGTTAAAGATGATTTTCGAGAAAGATAAGACCTGAGAACGAAGCAGAGTGAAGGATCTCAGGTCTCTGCCTCGGGTTCCTCACCCGTAAAACAGCGATAACGGTCCCCGTCTCACAGGATAGTTGTGAGCCTTAGGTGAGCTAACAAAACACCTGTCACAAAACCATAAACACCGTAAGGGCGCAGTCTTCTTCAAGGACTCCGCTGTTTTCCAGTGTAGAAATAGAGGCCCCGGGTCACAAGGTTCCGGAACCACTTGGGAGGAAATGCGGGGGAGGATTCCTGACATTTGGAAGTCGGCGTTTTCCATTAAAACTCTGGTGTAAAAGGTGTTGTGTGCTGGCGTGTAACAGGTAACCATCCATGATTTAAATCCAGAGGAGGAAAAACCGAATGTACTGAGCTTTCAAATAACCACATTTAAGGATGAAGAATTAGGTCATCCTGGTCTTCAGAAAACCCTAAAAACAGCTGGGCCCCATGGTGTAATGGTTAGCACTCTGGACTCTGAATCCAGCGATCCGAGTTCAAATCTCGGTGGGACCTTGGTCTCTTCCTTGTTTCTATTTCTTCTCTGCAACTTCCTCTCTTGTTCGTACAAATCGCTGAGCCCAATTTTATTCCTGATATTCCCACTCACATCTGCTGAGCCCAGCATCTGCGCTCACCACCCAAAGGACAACTGAATGCTTGCTGTGCACCACTTATTTCTTAGGAGAAATCTCAAACGGAAATGCGCGAGGTCTCCTGAGCCTTGCTGCCACTGGAAGTCTCTGGAGAAGAGAGAGAGGAAATGTGGCCATGGTCGTGGACCGAGAAAAGTTAGGATGGAAATTTAGCAAAAGATTTACTCCTAGGCAATGGGTCTGAGAGAGTCGACCGAGGCCGAGAGAAAACTGTCCGCAGACAAGACACAAAGGGATCGCAGCCCAAATTCAGAGGTCTGGGTCGATAGATCAGAGGGCAGAAAGATACAAATGCCGATAGTCAGTAGATACGCTGCTTCGAGTTTGCACGAGGAAGCTTTTCTTGTTCGGAGAAGCGGGGAAATGAGCCGATTAACAGACTTTCTTTCGGAGGACAGAGGTGTTGACTTCACGCCGCCGCGACCTTTCCCAACGAGGGATCCGGGGGACTTTGCTGGGCGCGCGGCTCCTCGGCTCTCTCTGCAGTTGCTCGGCTCCCGCAGAGCTGGGACCCTCTTCTGCAGATTGCGGAAGCGCAGTCGCCCCGGGAATTGCTGGAGAGAGGCCCGAATGGAAGAGGGAGGCGGCGGGCAAGGCGAGAAGAAAGGAAATGCGGACAGGAAAAAGCAGCTCTAGCGTTCAGGAAGATGAGATGAGCGAGGCGCCGGGCAGCGGAGCAACTTGGCAGCAGCGCTGCGAGGCCGGAGATGGCGAGACCCATCAGCAAAGAGGGAAACTTTCCCGAAATGTAAGTTCTTGACCACGTCCCCGTTCCTCATGGATGTGAACGATCTCTACCTTTACACTCCCTTGCAAATGATGCTGTTCTATTACTTTTTATACAACATCTTAACTGTGGCTACGTTACCTCAGGGGTAAACATATTTCGTGTGTACAAGCAAGAAAAATTGGAATCATTGGTGTCTCTGAAGTCTCACCCGTAAGCAAGACATACAGCTGCGTCTCAGTTGCGCATTTTACATGATTTCCTGGAGAAGGTGACAAATTTCTCATCTACTCTCGACTAACAACGTTACGCTTTTAACGAAAGAGAACACACACACGTCATGGAAAATTAGTGCTTTAATGTTTTTACACTTATTCAGACTCTAAAGAAAATTATTCTCATTAACTTTTGTCAAGGAAAATAGATAACCATATTTTGTAAAACTATATTTTTACGTGGTAGGAAGTCCGCTGGTCACTATCACTATTATTTGTTGCTACCGTTTATTTATTAGATTTAGTGGAAATGTATTGAAGATTCTACTGTAAAAAATGCAAATTAAATAAATATAAAAGCACTTTTTGTAAGTCTCACGCTTATTCAAAACCACAAATTAATGGTCTTTTTGCTGTTAATTTCTACCAAATTCGTCTTATCCCAGTGGTAAGAAGTTTTCATCCCCGGACCCGTGAATTGATGGAAACAAACATTTCCAGCCCTTTCACTAAAAGATGCGTTTCCAAGGCAGTTGTACTTTACAAATATAATAAATTAGTTATCAAAATTATCTACTTATATCTTTTGTTGTATGCTACTTTTAAATGTGAAGGTAATTCAAGTCAGAAGAAAAGCGCCTAGAGATTTATAGTCAGTGAAAATAACTAAAAACTAAATTTCAATTTATGTAAATATTTTCTGTTTCAGAGCGGCATCATAGGGTCTTTGAGCACAAAAATACATACTATTAGGATAAAATTCTGTGGCAGAAATGAAATGAAAATATGTTTGCAAGAGAAAACATATTCTCAAAAAATTGTCAGCTGTAATGGCTTAGTAAAAACGACTGCAAGAAAAAACGGGGGAGGAAGGGCTGTGTGGCCTAAATAGAGATCTGAGGAATGAGTAGGAAAGCAAGGCAGGTGAAGTGAGGGCAGGGCAGAGGACTAAAGAGCGTCGTGGGTAGAAAATGAGGAGATTATGGAGCCTGGGGAGAATAGAAAGAAATTCATCGTGACTGAAAGGCAAGTGTGAGTACTGAGGAAGGATGACAATAGAGGCTGGAGACACTAGCAGGCTAGGGTAAGATTGTCAATGAGTGAAACGCTCCCCTGAGAAAAGTGGGAAGAACTGGTTTTGTATGCAAGTTCTCTAAGATGGCTGCTGTTTGAAGAACAGTACTACACCTGAGGATCATAGGGCTAGGCTTTGCCAAAGTAAGACTTAAATGAGTATTCAAAAGATGCGGGCTCCCGTGGGACGAGGTGGCCGAGTGGTTAAGGCGATGGACTGCTAATCCATTGTGCTCTGCACGCGTGGGTTCGAATCCCATCCTCGTCGACCCCTCCTCTCAGCTTACACGAGTTGAGGCACATATTTTCTGTTCCTTATGTCTGAGTTGATTGCCCAAAGAAAAGTACAAACTTTCCTGCTTCCCCTCCTCCCACCTTCCTCTCCCAGCAATCGGGTAGTTTCATTTCCTTCTCAGATGCTCTAGTCTGCTTGCATGTCTGGCTGAGTGTAATTATTCTCTGCCCTTAGAATAGGATTTACTGCTTATTCCTATGTCTTACCACACCTGGCACACGGATATGCTGTGACCTCGACCTGGGGGCCTTTTAGGAAGGGTGTCCCCATGGCGCAATCCTTCGCCCCAATCACATCGAAGCTCAAATCGCAGAGCCAGAGGAGCCAAGGCTTCAGTCAGAACCCTGGCTACCCGCTCCTCTGAACAACTGGCAGAAGTTTGCATATCGCCTTCTTCATTTCCTCAAGTCAGAGTAATCCCTATCTTTCTTTGCTTATTGTTACAATAAAGCCCTTTGGAAACTCCTGTCTTGGATTTGATTCAAAATACTAGTTGGTGATTAGGGAATAATAGAAGAAACAACACTGACAAAACACTGCTAATTCTTTAAGC
The DNA here is from genome assembly GCF_041296235.1 of Equus asinus. NCBI lineage: Eukaryota > Metazoa > Chordata > Mammalia > Perissodactyla > Equidae > Equus > Equus asinus. The sequence continues at coordinate 43,055,637 of NC_091797.1, forward strand.
TGGTTGGTAGGAACTTGAGTGTTCATTATACCATTCTTTTACTTTTTCAAATTTCCATTAAAAGGGTCTTAAACTCTTTATATGGAGATACCTTCAAACTTGTAGAAAATTTGTAAGAATAAGAATAATACAAAGACCACTCATATACCTTTTATTGGGATTCACCTATTAACATGCTATACCATTCCATTTCTCTCTCTTCATCTCTATCTCTATTTCTATCTCCTTATTTCTCTATTTTTCTCAGGACCATTTAAGAGTAAGTTGTACGTATCATGGCTCTTTGCTCTTAAATATTTAAGAGGTTATTTCCTAAGAATAAAGATATTCTTTACATACAACAGTATAACTACCAGTTCAGTATATTCAAAATTGATAGTGTTTTTAAAATAATTTTCAATTTTGTCACTTGACCCAATAATGCCCTTTGTAGCATTTTTCCCCCTCCAATACAGGATTCCATCTAGGATTAGGTATTGCATTAGTTGTCCATAACCCCTTAGTCTCCTTTAACCTGCAACATCTCCATAGCCTCTTTTTGTATCTTAAGACGTTGACATTTTTGAAGAATACAGTAACCATTCACATTTTTTAAAAAATAGAACATTCCTGGTTTGGGCTTTGTGTGATTTTTTTTCCTGATAATTAGGTTCAGGTTATGCACCCCCAGCCAGAATAGTGTGATATTATGTCTTTCTCCAGGGTATCAAATCTGGAGGCATGTGGTGCCCATTGCTCCTCATTAATGGAGTTAATTCTGATCACACAGTTAAGGTGATACGTGAGTATGCTTTCCCCCTGTGCAACTAATAAGCAATCTGGGGAGACATCTTAAGACCATACAAGTGTCTATCTCCCCACCAAAATTACCCCTCAGATTTAGCATCTATTGAGGATTCTTACCTGAACCAATCTTTATTATGATAGTTGCAAAATTATGATATTTCAACGCCAGCATTCTCTTCACAATTACTGGTCTGCACTTTGGCATTCTATTGCAAATAAAAGTTCTCCCTCAACCTCCACGTATTTATTCTCAGTATGGGCTGGTGAAATCCTATTTTTTCCGGTGGTTTACAATCATTATTGCCTTTAACTATTTTGGTACTCAAATTAACCCAGTTTTGGTCAATACTAGTCCTTTCAAGCTGATTACTGTGTCCTTCTGACAGTCTATGATCATGTTTTTGAGGACTTTCTTAATTTCTGGCACAATAAGTTGTTCCAGGCTCGACTTGCATTGACTCTGTCCCAGTGCTAAAGTCAGTTATTTCTTAAAGGTGCCCCTTGAGTGAGGAATAGTATTAGAGACCAATATCCAGGGTCTGGGTGTGCTTATCGCTTCTGGGGGGTCTTTGCTTCTAGGACATTTTAACAAAAATCTCTAAGAAATATATGCATGTGCATACACATACATAATAAATATATAGACAATGCAAACACGTATATATGTGTGCATATGTACATGTGTGTACGCATACGTATGCGTATTTTAGCAATCATGAGTTCACACTAAGTTTTCCAATTCTAGTCCACTCCCACAAGATTCTTTTTTGCCTTCCCTCCATCTCATATTTGGATGTCCCTTCTTCCACAATCAGAACACTGGCTGAAGTGACATCAGCACATTTACTTATGTGCTCTATCCTATAATACACCTATAATAGCTTCAAAATTACTTTGTCCACATGACAACAGAAAAGAAAACAATTACAAAGAATCCAGGATTTTTTTGTATTTCCCTGTTTACATGTTAATAAATAACTTGGTTTGGTGCTTTCTTTTTTACCTTTACGTGTGGTATGGTGTTCACTGGAAGCACAATTGGGTTCACTTCTTTCACTCTGCTTTCAGTTTTAGGGTGTTTTTACACTTTCTCAAAAAAAAATTATGCTCAGAGAAGTGTCACTCCTTTTCATATCCCTTCTACCCCGTCCTCTCCATGACCACTACCCTTTTAGGTAACCAACTTCAGTGTTTTCTGATTTATCCTTCTATGTGTATGTAATCTTATCCACTCCCCCTCTACTTTTTTTGGCACAAAAAATTATATATAATATATAATCTTTTGCACTTTGCTTTTTCTTTTCTTTTTCTTTTTTCTTTTTTTTTTTTGGTGAGGAAGATAGGGACTGAGCTAACATCTGTTGACAATCTTCCTCTTTTTGTTTCGAAAGATTGTCCCTGAGCCCAGATTTTGTGCCATTCTTCCTCTATTTTATATGTGGTACGCCGCCACAGCATGGCTTGATGAGTGGTGTGTGGGTCTGTGCCCAGGATCTGGCCTAGGAACCCCAGGCCCCCAAAGGGAGTGGATGAAATTAGCCACTACATCACTAGGTTTTCTTTACTAAATATCTCCTAGAAATTATTCCATATCAGTTAATAGGCATCTTCTTTATTCATTCTGCTTCATGATACTCCATTGTGTACATGTACCATAGCTATTCATTCAATCTCCTAACCCTGGACATTTAAAGTTAGTCTAAATGCTTTTGCTCCCTAAAGGTAAGTAAGCAAAGTAAGTTGAAGACTGTTGGTTTAGGGGACCTTTAAATTTGAACATCTTCAAAGCAACAAAGTAAATGAATAACACAGGTCTCTCCCCCATCACCTTATTTCTACTTTTCCATTTGATTTTTTGAAATTCTCATTGTTTAGGGTGCTTGTTGTTTAGAGGAATTTATATTTTCTTGTCATAATGTAGGGACTCACTAAGGAATGCTTTAATTAAAAACTTTTCCTAGAAAAAATGTTTTTGCAATATCTCACTAAGACTTCCGTATTTTGTTTTGTGTGTGTGTGGATTTTTTTTTCTGAGTTTGCCTGTGACATGCTGATGCACAAACTTTTTTATTTTAGTGCATTCCTTCCATTTTTTCCACTGTTTCACATTTAACATTTTTGCCTCTGTTTTTTCACACAGAGTCCATATGGATAGTGTCTTCATGATTACTGCAAAATGTATTGCTTTAGGGAAGGATTCACAAAACATTCCCATTAACTTGATCTAAATTTGATAAATCATGCATAGGAGTGAATAAAGAAGTGAGAATGAGCAGGAGACTGGAGCCCAAATAAAAATGCAATATAGTCTTTGGGCAGAAATCAATAAATACGTTTTTCTTTCAAGAGTAAAGAAAATACAAAGCCATAACTGGAGACAAGTGTGTATTCCATTCACTGGAAGACATGACACTGATCATTTGGAAATTAACGGTAAATTTGTCACCTCTTCCTGAGTAAGAAGGGAGAGAGATTTGCCTCTTTTTTGAAACAAATGAGAAGGGTGAATTTTGCCAAAAAAAGGAAAAGAAAATACTTAACAATTCACAGAGGTTAGGCGAGGGGTAGCAAAACACCTTAGGAGTGATGAAACAGGGAGACAGCTACAGGATGACTTTCTTCGAGGTATCGTCTGCCTGTGGTACAGGCGGAAGGAACCCTCCGTGTTACAAAAAGCCACCATAGCAGAGGATGGTTTCGATCCATCGACCTCTGGGTTATGGGCCCAGCACGCTTCCGCTGCGCCACTCTGCTTGCATAGGAATGGCACCCCTATTTTTCAGTCTTGATTCTTACCCACTTGCCCAACACCTTCCCATACTTAGTAAGGTTGCTTTTTCTGTATGCCCTTCATTATTCTCTTCCTCTATCCATCTCTTCTATGTTTTTCACTTTCTTTCTTGCCCTACAATCCATATCATTCTCAAATTGTTATTGCCACACAACTTTTTGCTTGCAATCTTCGCAAATCTTCAATCCTTTCTTTAGAGGTTGCCAATCATCCCCTTTGGGTCGGGAATAATGATGGCTAGGATGTCAGCTTTCCAGGCGTGTCTGGCAAAGCCTTTTAAAAAACCTTTCGAGAATAGCGTTCTTTCTCAACCAGAGCCCTTTCCTCAGGATTCCCTCTTGGTCCACGAACCAACTACCATTCTTCTTTTCCCTCCTCCTAAGCACACGCTCAGATTTATCGGGCAAAATTGGTCAATATCTGTTTGATCTTGAGTTACCTCCTCTCCTCCAGCATACTTCATCTTTAGGTTTTTCCCCCTACCTTGCTATCACTTTTGGCATTTAAGTGAATTTGATCTTAGACTCAATGATCCTCAGCCCTAGTCTGCTTTCATCTTTTCAGGTGCAGAAACTTAGAGTCATTGGTTGACCCAGGGAAAATTAGGTTTTGGAGAATTGATTATTTGATATGTAAAATAGGAGATGGTAAATCAATATGAAATCTCTGCAATTAAATAAGAAATAGCGTTAGATCCGGCAAGTTAATTCATTGGAATAAAGCAATTGTCTCGAAGTTTGACTTTCTCCCAATGAAGTGAAATAACACATTAAAATGTATATTTGAAGCCAAAATTTCTTACTCTTTTACATAATTTAGATGCCCATCATCAGTTATGACAAATTGGCATGTTATACTTTGTCCCCAGAATTGGGAGGACTCCTTAATTTGATGTGCCAAAGGAACAACACCAAGCAGTAGATACGCCAAGAGACCAGCTTCCTATTCTGTTAGCTTCTGATGAGAATCAATGAACCACACTCCAAACTGGTATGAGCTCTGACAGAAGTTGGGGAGACAGAGCAGATCAAAAATAAGTATTCCACAACCATGTGAAATGATGGAGAGTACGAGAACACTCACTGTGAAGTGATGTGCAACACAAAGACTTGAAAACCCTAAATGACCACTAGGTTTTGACTCTTTAAATAAATTGTGCAACACGTATACAATGGAATATTCTGCAGCTGATAACATGAATACGACATGTTTCTATGTATGGATACGATTTACATATATTTGTGTGTGTGTGTATATATATCTCCTTAACATAGTTGAATAATTGCATAATATATATTATATATATTATATATATATATCTCCTTAACATAATCCCACATACAGTTGTAAGAAATAATAGTGAACCCTTTACCTAGTTTCCCCCAATGGCAACATCTTGGACTGTTACCGTATCACAAGCAGGATACCGACATTGAGACAATCCACCAATCTTACTCAATTTCTCAGTTTTACTTGTACTCATTTGTGTGTATGGCAGGGGGAGTGTTTAGTTCTATGCAGTTTTATCACATGTGCCGGTTCATGTATCCATCACCATAGGCAAGATACAGAAGAGTTTCATCACAGCAAGAAGCCCTCCTGTTGCCCTTTAATAACCTCATCCATCTCTTCCCAACGCTCCCCCCTTAACACCAGAAAAACAGAAATCAGTTCTTCATTTCTCTAATTTAGTCATTTACAAAATGTTGTATAAACAGAATCATGTAAAATACAACATTTAGAGATTGGCTTCTTCTCATCATAATTCCTTGGAAATTTATCCAAGTTGTTGCATGTATCAATAGTCCATTCCTTTTTATTGCTGAGTAGCATTCCATGGTATGGATATTTCACAGTTGTTTAACCATTCACCTAGTTATATGGATCGTTTCCAGTTTGGAGCTATGATGGGTAAAGATGCTGTGAAAAATTACATACAGATTTTTGTGGGAACATAAGTTTCTATTTCCTTGGAGTAAATGCCCAAGAGTGCAATTATTGAATTACATGGTAATTTCATGTTTAGTTTTATTGGAAACCGCCAAACTGTTTTCCTGAGTGACTGTACCCTTTTACATTTTCACCACCAGTGTATGAGTGATCCAGTTTCCCCCCATCTTTCTCAGAATTTGCTCTTGTCGCCTTTTTTGGTTTTAGCCACTCTGATAGGTGTACGGTGATATCTTATTGTGGTTTTAATTTGCAGTTTCCTAATGGCTAATGACGTTGAACATTTTTTCATGTGTTTATTTGCTATCTGTATATCCTCATGAGTGAAATGTCTTTTCATGACTTTTATCTATTTTCTAATTGATTTTTGGGGCTTTTTTTTAATGAGTTGAGTTTCGAGAATTCTGTGTACATTTTCTAAATACTGTCCTTTGTCACACATGTGGTTTACAAATATTTTCTCCCAATTTGTTGCTTGTTTTTTTCAAACTCTTAACAGGGTCTACTGTAGCTTGTTTTTTCAATCTCTTAGTAGTGTCTTTTTGTAGAGTAAAAGTTTTTAATTTTGATAAGGTCCAATTTATCTATTTTCCTTTTAAGGATTGGGCTTTTTGTATCAAGTCTAAGCACTCTGTCTGACTGTAGATCCTGAAGATCTTCTTATGCTATTTTCTAAAATTTTTATTGTTTTACATGTCAGTCTGTGATCCATTTCAAGTTAATTTTTGTATATGGAATGAGGTTTAGGTCAGTGTGGGTTTTTGTTTTTGCTTTTTTTTTTTGCCTGTGGATGTCCAATTGCTTCAGCACCATTGTTGAAAAGGCTATCCCTCCTCCACTGAGTTTTTTTTTTTTGAATTATTGTGAAAAACCAGTTGAGCATATTTGTATGGATCAGAATATATTTTTAAGTGAAAGAAAAAACCAAGACAAACCTGTATATAATTTTCCCACCATTCATTTAAAAATAAAGAGTGTACTGAATATTATACACACATATACGTCTGGGAGTTTATGCAGAAACTCATTTCTCTGTGAAGAGAAACTGAACAGCTAGAGCACATGAATAGAAGAGAGATTTTATTCACTGCATGTACCTCAATATCATTTGACCTTCATATCATGATTATTATTTTTTAAATATTTTAAATATTAAAATTCTTAATATGCAAAGAAAGCAACCTTGTATGAGTTGATTATGGCTTTTTATTAGACTTTATTTTCCAGTCACATGGAAGCAAAAGGATTTTACTGTCTTCAGATAGCATTTACTTCTGGCTCTTCTTTATCTAACCTGTAAACAGGCTGGCATTGCATGAGGCAAGTATGGAATGCTAGATTGACCTCACTCAGACAGATGAAAATACGAGCATGTTGGGGTATATAAGGGATACAATTAGTATTCGAGAAAGGAAATCCCTGAAAAGTTGACAACAATTCCATGGAGAAGCAAGCACTTCTACCAACTTTTATTCTTTTTGGAAGGATTGCCTTCAAGCCCGCTTTGATTTGCACCAATTCTGAAGCTTGGATTCTTCTTAGAGGAAAAGAAGACGTATTAGGATTCAGGTCAAACTTAGCGGAAAATACGGTAATTATGACTTCTTTTTTCTGGCCTGAACGAGGGAGCTCCATCACAGTGAGTCAATTCCAGGACCATAAACACGCAAAGTTTAGTAAACAAGGATGCATCGACTACATCTTGGGTAAACTTGCAATTCCAGGATTTCAAACGACCCTATAACAGGTCAAAAGGTCTGGACCTAAGAGAAGATTAACTCACAACTAATCGTAGTCGGCAGGATTCGAACCTGCGCGGGGAAACCCCAATGGATTTCTAGTCCATCGCCTTAACCACTCGGCCACGACTACACAATGACATGCTGGCTCCTAAAAGTAAACAGCTGTGCAAAAATTTAGCTCCTGTTACAAGACAAACTCATATACCAGAAAGTGCATTTACAGTCCGTGCTTCCTATTCTTTGATGTTATTTGGATGACTGTCACTCTGTTGCACCATATTGGAGAGTAGCACTTTATCCTCCGAATTGGAAGGACTCCTTATTCTGATAGGTTGTTGGAGTGAGAACAGCTTTCTGCTCTGACAGCCTCTGATGGAGATCTATGACACACATCCCACAGGTGGAACAAGCTTTAACACTCACTGCAGAATTGTATGTAATAGCAACAATTTTTTTTAAAACAGCGTGAAAAGATTATGTACATGTATATATTTTAACTCTGGAAAGTTATACCAGACCTGGTTTCAGTTTGTTGCTGTAAATAGAAATTGAATAGTTGAGCAGTTAAATTGAAGAGAGATTTTAGATTTCACTATATATACTTCAAAATAACTTTTCTATCATTATTATTTATTTATATGTTTTCCCTTATCTTGTTTGTATATCTAGGAGTGGAATTGCTGGGTCATATGGTAACTCTATGTTTAATCATTTGAGGAACTGCCAGACTGTTTTCCAACATGCCTGCACCATTTTCATTCCCACCAGCAGTGTATGATGGCTCTGATTTCCCCCTCTTCTCCCCAACACTTATTGTTATATAACATTTTCATTAAAGCCATCCTAGCCAATGTGAAGTGGTATCTCATTGTGATTTTGATTTGCATTTCCCAGATGACTAATGACGTCAAGCATCTTTTCATGTCCTTGTTGGCCATTTGTATATCTGTCTTGGAGAAATGTCTATTCACGCCCTTTGTCCACTTTTTAATGGGTTATTTGTCTTTTTTTATTGAGTTGCAAGAGTTTTTTATATATATTCTAGACACAAGTCCCTTATCAAATATATGATTTGCAAATATTTTCTTCCACTCTTTGGGGTGTCTTTTCAAATTCTTTATTATTATTATTATTTATTTATTTCTCTTTTCCATAAAATTGGCAACTCAGCTATCATCTGTTACCAATCTTTTTTTCCTTTTTATTTCTTTTTCTTCTTCTTCTTCTTCTACCCAAAGCCCCTCCCCCCACCCTACCCAGGACATAGTTGTATATTCTAGTTGTAGATCCCTCTGATTGTGCTATGTGGGACGCAGCCTCAGCATGGCCTGATGAGTGGTGCTAAGTCCACGCCCAGGATCCAGACAGGTGAAACCCTGGGCCACCCAAGCAGAGCACACGAACTTAACCACTGGCCACCCGGGCTGGCCCCTTTTCACATTCTTAATGTCTTTTGAAGCACAAAAGCTTTTAATTTTGGTGAAGTCTAATGTACCTATTCTTTTTTCATTGCTTATGCTTTTGGTGTCATATGTAAGAATTCATTGCCAAACCTGAGATGATGAAGATATGTTTTCTTTTAAGAGTTTTATAATATTAGCTCTTATATTATGTCTTAGATACATCTTGAGTTAATTTACATAAATTGTGTGAGAAAAGGGTCCAATTTCATTCTTTTGCATGTGGTTATAGCTTTTCTAGCACCATTTGTTGAAAAGACTATTTTTCTTCACTGAATGGTGTTGGCACCTTTGTAAAAAAACAGTTGACCGTAGACATATAGCTTTATTTTTGGACTCTCACTTCTATCCCATTGATCTATATGTTTATCCTCATACAAGTACAACACTGTCTTAATTTTCATTGCCTTGTAGTTAGTTTTGAAACTGGGAAGTGTGAGTCCTTTTACTTTTTTCTTCTTTTTCAGGATTGTTATGGCTATTCTGGGTTCTTTGAAATTCCACGTAAATTTTACAATCAACTCACCAATTTTTACAAATAAGCCTGCTGGGATTCTGATAGGAATTGCATTGAATCTGTAGATGAATTTGGGGGAGAACTGCCATCTTAACGATGTTAAGATGCAATCTACGAACATGAGATAACTTTCCATTTATTTAGATCTTTATTCTTTTCAACAACATATTATAGTTTTCAGAGAATAAGTTTTGCATTTGTTTTGTTAAATTTATTCCTGAGTACTTTATTTTCTTTGATACTATTTTAAGTGAAAGTATTTACTTTTTATCCTCTTTTTCGTCCCTACGAAAAATGATGAGGCTGTCTGAAGCCTCCTAGATGGAGATATTAAGTACTGAGAGATATCAGGGATAAAATTGCTTAGTATGGCTTATTTAGACAAAACAAACAAAAAGAGCAAAGATAGGGAAATAAAGCCGTGAAATAAACCTGTCCTTTAAACTCAGATGGCTGGATTCAGAGACCAGAGTGCTAACCACTGCGCCATGGAACCACCTTGGTTAAAGAATCTCTTTCATGTGATTCATACTGTGATAAAACCCCTCTTCTGAATGGATTTACTCTTATTCACTGGGATATAATAACACAAACATAATAGGTCAAAGAGCATGGACCCTGCCCTTATGGCGATTAGTGTCCAATAGGAGGGATGCTCTAAAAACATGCAAATAAATTTAGCCCACAACAGGAAGAGTTTGAAGAAACTGCTTAAGACTGACAGTGTAATGGCAGAGATAAAGTGGAAAGCATAATAAAACTGAAATCTGTCATTTTTAGGTGGGCAGGACTTGAATACTGATTGGAAGAAAGTCCTGGCCCACGTCTTTCCACATACAAGAGGTAGCTTGTGGAATAGAAACTTAAAGTAATGACTTTCTGCTCTCAGAAGCAACAAGATTGTGAAATATAAAACAAAAAAATGTTTGTCAATGTTCTTAGCAACATGGATCAAACAAAGCCTTGAGAGTCATTTGCTTTAGGTGAATATGTGCCTGTTTGTGTCTGTGAACACCAGAAATACACACGGACAGGACAGCAAACGTAGTGATTTCCAATAAAGCTTTCTTCCCTGGTATAGTGGTGAGTCTGATTTTATCATTGAGAAGACAAATGTTGGACTCCTGTTAGACAAACCTATTAGAACAGACAGAAAGAATTTGTCTGGAGTCCACATATCTTTTCATAGTCATTTTATGTGTTTCCCAAAACAATAAAATAGAGCTAGCAAATTCTTCTTCTTATCGTTCAACGGTCATGAATTTGTTAAGAAAGAGAATCTTGATTTATTTTTTGGCTCAAAATCCCAAGGTATATAAAACTTATTTACCCTCTCTCAGAGAGATGCTCCTGATGCTTGTGAAAACCGTGTCAGGGAGTTCACAAAGACTGTTGGAGACCGTGGACAGCAGGCTGAGAACTCTCTGCATTTAAGAATCTCCTTTATGTCACATGACCTAGTCTTAACTAATAAGCTTCACCACCACTAAACTGTAATTAAGGGCAAAGTTGCTAAAGAAATATCATCTTTGAAATGTTGCTGTGTGAGTCATTAATCTCAATTAGGAGGCCAAAAGTATACCCATGCCTGAAGCTAAAATCCTACTCAAACCAGTTCTTTGAGCTTCTCTCTCCTTTCTCAGAAGGCTCGTGGTATGTGTGTTCCTCACAGTATACATTTGGGACACTAGAGTGAGACATATGAAGGTCCGACAGAGTGGAATGGAACCCTGTTCTTTTTTAAGCAGAGGTGACTGGAATATCTACCTCACCTCCTTTTTAACCCTTTCTCTAAGATCTCCACTGAGAAGAAGCCCTTGATTTATGATATTTTCTCTCTCTTTTTGAAGAAAGAAGCATGCAAAAGGGAGACAAGAGCCAGGCAACTTTGGTTCTCTTCAGTCTTAATGAGTACTCTGAATCCTAGGTTTTCATTGAATGTTTATTGTAATTGCCACTTAGAGGCATTCCCATTTCAGAGTCATTGATGTCTCATAAATAACATTTTATTTAGGATGTTTTGTTGCTTCTGAAAGGCGAACAGGTGTAGCAAAGGGAATATCAAAGACTCTTAAAATATATAAAGAAAATGATAGATTAATTGATCATCTACTTTATTGAGACTTTTAGATGGTGCCAAGAAAACAGAGGAGATGAAAACATACTCTAAATGAACTTACTATTTGCTAGAGGACACAACACTAGTTAGATTAATAAATGGGGTTAGTTTCTAGCACATTAGTTTAAATTGTTTAAAGTGATTTAAGAACTGATCACCTGGACTTTGAGGATTATGATTTAAACAGTCAATTTCTTCAAAAATACAAATGCTAGCAGTCAGGATGAATCACAAATATAGAAATAGCTTGATAAGAGATATATGTACAAAGACATATGGAAGCACTAGTATTACAGTTGCATTTTCTTGAACAGTGTTATAGTAAAGACATCATAAGGGGCATAGAAGCAGGGGATAAGGGATAAACTTGAAGGCTTTTCAAAGTAGGAGACATGGGAAGCCAGTCTGTAAGGATGCACAGGATTTCAGGAGGTGGAGAACCTGGGAGTGGGAGACTCCAAAAGTGGAGAAGCTAGTCCTCAATTTTTACAGTTAAGGAACTTTCACTTGGCTTTAAGGGCAGCAACTCAGCCAATTAGAGAGGAACAACCTCCAGTGCTGAAACAAACAAACAAAACAAAGAGTGATGAGTGGAAGAGGTGCAGGGAGTTCCTGGCCTCTACCTTTCCAGAAACAGTCCCTGAGATGAACTGACAGTGCCCACTGTGCTGAGGCATGAGCTGCCCGAGGTTCTGAAAGAGGAGCTGCTTATCATGCTCAGACAGGAGCTCCCCACCATGCTGGGACAGGTGCTCTCCAACAGCTGGAACAGAAGCTGTGAGCAGCATTCACTGGGCTTTCCCAGACAGAAATTGAGGGAGATAAGGAAGAGAGCACCAAAATAGTGAGTTTAGTTACTGGGTGTTACAGAGACAATAGCCCTGAAGGCACCCAGAAGTGTGCACCAAGAAGACTTGTATTTTGGACTGTAGTGGGTCATTTCCAGTGTAGACTGTGCCTTGGTTTCAATCTTCTACCAACTCAGTTTTGTGCTCTCCACACACTCTAGATCTGTGATGTCCAATACTTTAATCACTTGCCATATGTGACTACTGAGCACTTGGTCCTTAATGGGATGCACTCAAAGTGCAAAATACACACTAGACTTTGAAGGTTCTGTATGAAAAAAATCATAAAATAGCTTGTCAACTTTTCAAAGTGCTTAGATGCTTAAATCATATTGTGGATATATTAGCTGAAATGAATGTATTCTTAAAATTATTTACACTTGTCTTGTCTTACTTCTTAATACGGCTACTAGAAAATTTTACATTTCACCTGTGGCTCACACACATTTCTATTGGAAATGTACTGCCGCTCTAGAGCTTCTCTCTGAACATCAAAATGACTGAGGGAGGTGAAGTGTGGCTCCATCAGGTCTCTATTTCCTAACTTACATTCTCTGTTGCAATTGCTGTAACTGTTTTTTGTGACACTGTCCACTAGTATGTCTTGTTTTCAGTTTTATTTTTGTTGTCTTCAAGACGTCTCAGTAATTTAAAAGTAAAGAGAGAAGAACTCCTTCCAGAACCCCAATGGCAGTATTCAGAAACCAGATCACGGGTCAATACTCCAGAAAGCAAAATTCTGTGTAGTGATCAGTCCAGGCTCAGATCTCTGCTCCTGTCCCCAGAACCTCAGCTTGATTGTCCATGGCTCCTCCAGAAAGAAGCACTCAGGATGAGAGGAACTCCCGCTTATACTATTAACACTCTTTTCTAAGATATCTTTTTAAACAAATTTTTGTTTTTAAATTCTGTACATTGATGTCATGTGGGTCATTTTACTCAACTCTAAAATTAGAAATTGTTTCCACAGAATGGGCTTAACATTTCATTAGCTTTGACATTCTAGAATTCCATGAGTTTCTCAGAGTCAAAGCAACCAGTATGCTGAATGTCAGAGACGGAAAGATGAGAGATGATGAGTTTTGCAAAAAAGATCAGGTTCAAACTCCAGAAGCCCACGTCTTAGTAGACTGAACCAAGACGTGTTCATCCTGCCAGCACTGCCCAGCAAAGAGGACTTGTCACAGCTTAGCATCACTGACCCACATGACTTTGCAATTCAAAGCTTTTTATTATGCTTCATGCCTCTGAAGACACACATTAAAGAGGAAGGGATCTGATATTTAATCAAGGAAAAGACAAGCATTACGTTCCTGAAAAATTTTTAGAAGCATTCTTAGATGAGGTGCACTAAAGTATGACAACTCTGCACAGATCCACAAGAGAGGTGAGGACCACCTCCACCAAGACGACTAAGCAGTGATAGATGGAATTCTTCTAGGAATTCCTGGGAAGGTACTCAACTGTGGTGATCATTCCTTTAATACATTAATTTAATACATTAACTCATACTTGTTATCTTACAATGGGATTTTTTCGTCTGAACTTTGTGCCCAGAATGAACCAAAACCTCACCTCATTTTTGGTCCATCTCTCTTCACCGCTGTCCAGGCCCTAGGGATAAGCCAGACCAGTGATGTCAATGACTCTTTTGATCAGATTACAAAGAAAATGGCTTTACTTAATTTCTTTAACTGTGTAGTGGTTTGCTTATTAATATCCAGTTTGGATTCTCGACTTGGTGGTTAGAGGTATGAGTCCTGGCTTAGGATTTGATCTGAGATTTCCCGGAATTTTCTTTTCTAATGTGAAGAAGGACATACACAGCAGGAGAAGGGCCCTGATCAGGGGGCAGTTCTTTGGAGAGGCAAGCAGTCCTGCTAACTTTTTTTCTTTAGGAAAGGCTGGCTTCAAAGCAGGGTTTTGATTCCAGGAAACAGAAAGTCATCACCAAAAACCTGCGCTTTTCTTGGGGGTAAAGAAAACACCATTAGAACTGTGGTGGAATTACTTGGGGGTAAAGAAAACGCCATCAGAACTGTGGCGGAATTACTTCTTAAAAAGCAGCAACAACAGAGAAGTAGTGTTAATCTCCTGCTGTTTGGGGAAGAACGAGTTTTTTACGGTATTGTACTGGTATATACCGTTTCGTTGGTTTGGGGTACAATCAGATTTCTAGCAGATTCTCAAACCGGTAAAGTGTCAATAGATTACCTTCCCAAGGGGAAAGTCACCGTAGTCGGCAGGATTCGAACCTGCGCGGGGAAACCCCAATGGATTTCTAGTCCATCGCCTTAACCACTCGGCCACGACTACACGGGAGCCTCGTGGCTCATTAGCATAAGCAGCCCTGCGGACTTCAGCTCCCTTCAAACGGTCAAATTTTCTACCAGATAGTATTTGTTGTCAATGTTTTTAATTCTTTAATATAATTTAGATGAAAGTCATGCTGTCGTGGCAAGTAACACTTCCTCCTTGGACTGGAGAGGCCCCTTATCCTGATGGCCTGATGGAAAGAGAATAAGCAGGAGATATCCCGGGAGACCAGCTTGCTGCTCTGTCAGCTTCCGATGGGGATGCATGAGACGATACACCCAACAACAGGGACTGGCTGTACTATTCGCTGCAGAATTATGAGTAAAGCGACGATTTGGAAAACTCGAAATGACCATCAATTTTTAAAATAAAATTTCGAACATCTACGTAGTGGAAGATCCTGTAGCTGATAAAAAGAAAGAGGTGCACTTCCGTTTACTGATAGAGCATCCGCTGGTGTTTCTGTCGTGGTCTAGTGCGTTAAAATGAGAAGTTAAAAATCCATGTATAACCATCGTTAGTACTGAGTTGAACTTAAAAAAAAATCTCGCTGTTGGGAGTTTCGAATCGAGTTTACTTTAAGAAAAACAGGCCGATTCCAGTAACCTCTTTGGGAAGCAGGGAGAAGTTGTAACTGGCACCAGTTCCCGGCCCCCAGGCGTTAACATCACGTTTTCAAACTGTTAATACATGTTGAGAACACCTTTACAAAACAGCCCACGACTCGCAGGCACCAGGATTTGAACCTACGCAGAAACACCTCAAAGAGCTTGCTAGTCCATCGCCTTGATTACTCGGTCACAGCCACACAACATGCAACCTCTAAAAATTAAAGAGCTTTGGTAGAGTTTAGCTCTCCTTAGGAGCCTACATTCCATATCAGAGTGTATCTATAGTAAATGTTTCTTGTTAATTGACATCATTTAGATGGCTATCATGCTGTTTCACCAAATCAGCAACTAACATTCTATCCTCAGAACTGAAAGAACTTATTCTGATGGTTTGATGGAAGGAGACCAAACAGGAGACATTCCAAGAGATCAGCTTCCTGCTCTGTCACTATCTGGTGGGGATCCACGCGATCCGCTCAACAACTGGGACAGGCTCTAACATTTACTACAGAATTAGGGATTATAGCAACGATTTAAAAAAAAAAAACAGAAATGGCCATCAATTTTTAGCTTTTTAAATATACTTTGGAATCTCCATGTAACGGAACAATGAGGAGCACCGCTATTTACTAATAAGAAATACACTGATATTTTAGTGATGGCCCAGTGCAATAAGATCATGGTCTACAATCTATGACCAGTTTAAGAGCCTAATATTGCCTCCAAGGAAGAAACTTGATCCTGTCCCACTTGACAACTTTCCCTCCTTTGGTCCCAGTTAGCAACTCCTGTTGCTTCTCAAAACAGGGATAGGTTTTAATGCTTTTTTTTTTTTTAAGTAAGTTCCCACCTAATCCAGAAATAAGTGGATTTTTAAAATTCAACAAAGCAAAACCAGTTTTCTTGGGAAAAACAAAAAGGCAGCTGTAATTCGGCAAAGGCCTTTTACTGTCTGTAAAAACTGTAACAATTGTGTTGAATGCCTCTATCCTGCACCCTACAATCCCCACTCCCTACCTGCTCTCTCCTTACCTTCTCCAGCACTTTCACGGGCTTTAAATGCCTTTGGGAGCTTCGCAAACGATTCCTCTGGGACACAAATAGTAGATTCACTTAGTTTGGTTCCCAACCAGAAGAAAGAAAGATGAAAAGAAAATTCCTGGTGAGTGAAAGGAAAAGGTGAAAGAGATGGATCAGAGAAGCGTCCAGCAGCGCTGACTGCAGGATCGTGCAGGTCGCTGTAAAGCCGAGTGTCCTCAGTCACTGAAGTCCCCAGGGCAGCCGCACGTGCTCTGCTGGTGCCCCTCCTCCATCTCCGCTTGATAAAATCCGCATCAGACCTCCAGGTGTCTCTCCAAAACTCACGTCCTTCATCCGCTTCCTTCCCTCTCTCTCCTTCTACTGCTCCCGATTTTCCGGGTAAAATTTCTTCCCCCGTTACACACCTACCATCCTAGAATTAATCCCTTCCCAAATTCGTTACCGTTTTCAGCCTGTAATTTACTTTATGGGAGAATCGTGTTTCAAAGCTCCTATTTTCCTCTTTAGTAGAGATTGAGAATTACGAACCTGGACTCTGCTGCCAAATTCCCCTAGTTCACTGGGAGATTCAGACCTCAACTCTATGACTTCTACCTGTGTGATTTTGAGCGAGTTAAGATCTCTGTATCAGTTTCTTATCCTTAATAATGAGGATGTAATGGTTTAACATGTTGCAACGTTCTTAGAAAAATGCTTACCGTAGAGCAACCTCTATATTAAATGCTGGATTTTATTCTTTTTGCTAAACAGATATCTCATTCAAGGCGAACAGTGATTTTTGTTTTTATCAAAGTGAAACAGACACAGAAATATGCACAACTCTTAAGCATATGACTGCGTGACTTTTCACAATGTCCACACACTAGTGTGACCCAGACGGAAGTAGATCACAACCAGCATCCTAGAAGCTCCCACTTGACCCCGGGCACTTCTCACCACTATCTTACTATCTAATGACATAAGGAACTTCTGCATTTTAAAAAAACTGTATATAAGTTGAAATATACAGATTTATTATTTTTGTTTTCTTTCACTCAACATTCTATATTGTGAGTTAATCCATGATTCATGTATTAAGAATTCATTTACCTGTATTGCCATATAGTACTCCACTGTAAAAACCTAGCACAATTCTTTTACGTATTCTACTGTTGGAACACAAACCTTCACGTGAATGGGCATCCTCATTAGTGTTTCTAACCAGTTCCCGCCTTACCTTCAGAATTAAAACATGGAAATCAGGGTCTAGTGGAAAACTGTGGGAAGGGTAAAGTGGGATCAAGGTCTGATTACAGGCATAAGAGGAAGAAGAAAGAACCAGAACTCACAGAGTAGCTTGCAGAGAGGCCTTTATTTCCTGTGGCAGGAGAACTGACACAGCTGAGGGGCATTCTCAGACCCTTACATTTAGCGTCATTTGAACTTAGAAGATGATTGAATGCTTAGCAGATGCAGGTCTGTTATACAACGGTCAGGGCCCTCGTTGAGAAAGACTGGAACCCTGAAACACAGAATGAGAAATCTTGGTGAATGTCCCTGAAGGTTGTGACTGTGAAGGCTGCTCTGTAGCCTCAGAAACTGTAGAGTGTTCCACCCCTAGTAAGAGCTAGCACATCTTCTGTGCAGGATGTTGCAGAGGCTTCTTCCCTGAAAGGCAATAGGTGATCCCTCAGGAGCTATTCCCACTTTCTGTCCTAGTAGCCAGGCCAATAACTAGGGTTAAGTCACAGCACAATCAGAGGGAGATATACTGAGTCCGGTAAGGGAGGAGACAGATTATACCCTTAAAGGAGTTGCAAGAATTAACATGTACCAGCATGCGCCATGGAAATACCCATGGGATTGGGTTTTGGGAGTGATCAAGGGGGAAAAAACATAAAATTAATTTTATTCATTTTTTTATTGAGGTAACATTGGTTTATAACATTATATAAATTTCAGGTGTACATCATTATATTTCGATTTCTGTGTGTATTACATCATGTTTACCACCTAACGACTAATTACCATCCATCACCATACACAAAAACATAAGATTTAAAAAGCAGGAGTTAAATGACTTGGAGGCACTCTGTCAAGCCCAGAATTCAGCATCCTGGCAAGATTCCAGGGGATGGGACAAATGCTTTATAGAGTGGCTCTTAGAAGCCTAGAGAAAGTGGTGAGAGAAGTTGAAATGCCTGTGCTGCTGCTGTGGCAGATGGTTGAGGAAGGGGTTAAAGGCACAGGGCAGTTGGCATGCTGGAATGGATATACTATGTGAAGCTAGAAGACACACCAGTGGATTATGCTCCACAGGAGGGCCCACAGGACACACTGTTCACCAGGCCATCAGGAATGTGCTGGTGAAAAGGGCACCAGAATCACAAAGAAGTTCAGGGATAGCCCATATCCGCAAGCCAGGGCTCACTGAAGGAGAGGTGATCACAGACCTTGAGTTGTTAATAGCATTGGGGATAACAGGACTCCAAAGCAATAGATGCTAGGGGCTTGCAATTACCATAGCGACCAGCACAGTCGGAGGGTCTGCCAGGGGGGCTTGACTTACAGAGCTATGGAGACACACAGTTGTGTGTCCTTAATGATGGGGATATGTCCTGAGAATGTGTTGTGAGGTGGTTTCATTGTTGTGTGAACATCATGGAGTATACTTCCACAAACCTAGGTGGTATAGCCTACTACACACCTAGGCTACGTGGTATACCCTATTGCTTCTAGGCTACAAGCGCGTACAGCATTTTACTGTACTGAATACTGTAGTCAATAGGAGCACAGTGGTAAGTATTTGTGTATTTCAACATGTATAAACATAGAAAAAGTACAGTAAGAATACAATATAAAAGATTAAAAAATGGTGTACCTATATAGGGCACTTACCATGAATGGAGCTCGCAGGACTGAAAGTTTCTATGGGTGAGTCAGTGAGTGAGTGGTGAGCAAACATGAAGGCCTAGGACACTGCTGCAGACTGTGTGAACACTGCACACTTAGACAACACTAAATTTATTTTAAAAATTTCTTTATTCAATGATATATTAACCTTAGCTTACTGTAACTTTTTTATTTCATAAACTTTTAGTTTTTTTTAAACTTTTTAACTCTTTTGTAATAAAACAGCTTAAAACACACACTGTACAAAAATATCTAGGAGCCAACCACCTCTAGGAGCTTCTCAATGTCACCCTCATCCACACCTCAGTTAAAGTTGTTTGCCACTCAACCACAGCCTTCTTGATTCGGGTTTTTTTTAGGTATGACTGTTTTGGCGAGGAGGATTGGCCCCGAGCTAACATCTGTTTCCAATCTTCCTCTTTTTTTTTCCCCTCCCCAAGCCCCAGTATGTAGTTTTATATCCTAGTTGTAGGTGATTCTAGCTCTCTTATGTGAGATGCCACCACAGCAAGGCTTGATGACTGGTGTGTAGGTCTGTGCTTGGGATCCAAACCCATGAACCCAGGCAGCTGAAGTGGAGTACATGGAACTCTAACCACTTAGCAACCGGGCCAGCCCCAGCCATGTTGATTTTTGCAGCCTCTTCATCCTTGGCAAATCCTTTGAAGTCATGGATGAGTCTCTTGAGTGTCTCCTTCCAGATGCCATTCGTATGTGCCTTGGTGACATCACCCCAAACACAAGCAAGGTTCTTGATGCGGTCATAGATGTTGTAATTCTTCCAGAATTGCATCAGTGTCTTCTCAGTGTCTCCCTCAGTGACAGCAATAGGCTGGGGAAAGGTCTTCCTCAGGATGTCCAGAAGCATTATCAACAATAAGCAAAACCTTGAAAGGTATGTTATTCTCCAAACAGTATTTATTCATTTTGTTAGCATAGCAATTCAGGAGGGTGTCTTGAAAGAGGAGCTGGGTCATCCATGACTTCTTATTGCCCCTCTAGTACACTGGCACTGTGTGCTTACTGATATGCTTGAAGGCTCTGGGTTCTCACTGTGCCAGATCACAAAGGGTTTCAATTTGTAGCCTGCAACATTGCCCCCAAGCAAGACTACTACCCTGTCCTTAAAAGCCTTGGAACCTGGCATTGGCCTCCTTGTGGATGAAAATCCTTTCAGGCATCCATTTCTAAAATAGAAAGCTTTCATCCATATTGAATATTTGCTCTGGCAAGTAATTTTCCTCCACAGTCAGTTTATGTAGCGTTTCCAAAAATTCTTCACCTGCCTTCACATCAGCACTCACAGAGTCACCATTCACTTTCACATTTTGCAATGAATAACAGTTCTTGAATTGTTTAAACCCACCAGAGCTAGCAATAAATTCAGTATCATAGTTGGGCCCAGCCTTTTCTTCCAACACATGAACAAACTAGTGGAGAGCCAGAACTCCCTCTCCTGCACAGCAATGATAAGGAGCCCCCACCTTGGGTGTCAACAAAGACTGAGCAGGGAACCTGAAATTCTATTTCCACCTGGTAGTAACCAGGGGGTTCTCCTACCACTTCCCCTGTCAGAACAGTGTCAGAGGAAGCCAGCTAAAATAGAAGGTTTAAATAAGATCCAAAGGCTCATAGCACAATATCTAAATTGTCCAGGTGTCAACTGAAAATCACTTGTCATGCCGCAAACCAGGAAGATTTCAAGCTGAATGAAAAAAGACAATAAGTGCTGTGATAGGCAGAATAATGGTATCCCCAAAATGTCCACATCCTAATCTGTAGCACTTGGGAATATGTTACTTTACATGGGAAAAGGGACTTTGTAAATGTGATTAAGGGTAAGGATCTTGAGATGGGGAGATTATCCTGAATTATCCAGGTAGGCCCAATCTAATCACAAAAGTGCTTAAAACTGGAAGAGGAAGGCGAAACAACAGGCCAGAGAGATGGGGCACGAGGAGAACTCAACCCACCACTGCTGACTTTCAAGACAGAAGAAGGGGGCCACAAACCCAAGAATGTGGTGGCCTCTTTAACTTTAAAAACTATTTTTAACTATTTTTTTAACTTTAAAAACTATTTTTTAATTTTAAAAACTATTTTCTATTTTGGCTTTGAGTCTGAAGAAGAAATTCTACTTGAGAATTCTTCCCATCTGGTCAGATAGTTTAAAAGCAGAACGCTTACTTTGCCATACTAAACTTTCATAAGGAAGAAAAACTCCAAAATTAAGTGCTTTATCATGGTACATCTTCATTTATACAAGTGTAATAAAGTCTAGGAAGAAAAGAAGGAATGGTTAGAAATAGAGGAGGTCCACCTACATTGAAAATGAGTATTTATTTCTTGGCTCAACTGTGAGGAGAGTGACAAGAAAATTCTAGTAAATGAGAGTGAGGCACGAGAATATCAATCTTTTAACATTTGACTACTACAATTTTAACTATAATATAATTCTAACATATCAAAATATTAATATGTAATACAGTATATTAAAATACAATGCTAATAATAATTTTTTCAATAAAATTTCTTAGTTATTTTTATATCCTGGCATTTTAAATTCCTCATTGCCAAAGTTTATTGTGTGGCTTTGGTCATGACCTCAGACAAACACTGATTTTACAGTCATTCATTCCTCATTTGCATGAATTATGACCTCATTGAACTTTGTTTTTAATCTTTTATCATAATAAATAATTCCACTATAATTTGACCCTGATTGCAATCACAATACCTCATTTCATATATTATTATTGTCTACTATTTCAGCTCCATTTTGTTTCTACATCTCAAAAGTCACTTGTTACTAATGATATTGTTTTATGCATTCCCTATTTATTTAGACATTCTCCAGTGTTTCTAAATGTTCCTTTTCTTTAGAGATTTTTGTATCCCATTCAATCATCACTTCTAATTTCTTGTTCACTAATCTATTTATCACTTTTGTTATATCTACTGTTCAAACTATATATTTTGGCTTTGACTATCAATGAATATATTTTCCCCTCATGGTTTTATTATTTCTTTTTAAAGTGATCTTTTTCATAATTTACTTCTTAATGGTCTAATTCTCTCTTGTTTTTTTGCTGTGTTTAATAACTTACCTTTAGAACATATTCTGTGAATGAATCATAATGGAAGAGAAAAATAGTGGAAGAAGAAAATTTGGGGGAGTTATGAAAAAGGAATTGTAGATGACAATCACATTGATAAACACAGTGGTCTAATAAGGCTGAGACTTCCTATATTAGTAGGAATTCCCTCGCAATGAATTGCATGCCCTCAAGGGAGCAGCTGTAACTAAATTTCCTTGGCTTCTGTGCAGCTAGGACACCTGCATGTATCCTAAGTTTTGCCAATCAGATGTACGAAGGCAAGATTTCTTCTTTCAGAAGAAACATGTGGCATAAGTCTTATGCAGAATTACTTTCCTGGTAAGGGCATAAGAGTTTAGTAGGTAGATATCCAAGCTTTCAGAGGCACTGGTGGCTTGGGTCTAGAAATGGTGTTCTATGCTGGGAGACATAATTCTGCTGGCAGGTGGCAGTAGGAGATGCTGGAGGACTTAGAAGGATTGGGTAGTATAATACAAAAGGGTGAGTGATCATTACTCTGCCAAAGCATTCGGAGGGAGAGAATGACAGCTCAAAGTTATAAATTCTCAGCTAAATATGTCATTACAGAATCAGGGGTTTCTTCTGCCATAAAACAACTTTGAATTTCTTGTGGTCCTGGAGCTGACATAACTCAAATCCGAATTCATACTATGTACAACTCTGTAGGTTTCTCATTAACAGAAAGGTAGATGAATAAACTGTGGTATATTGATACAGTAGATTATTATATAGCAGCTAACATGAATGAATGGCAGCTACTTGCAATGAAAGTAAAAATTAATTTTAGCCATATAATATTAAGTGAAGAAAGTAAGACCCATAAGATTATTTATAGCCTGATACCCTGTATCTGAAATAAAAATATAACATTTTTAGAAATACAGATAGGTGAAATAAAACTAAAGAAAGCACTTTGGACTTACTTCTTGAGGGCCTCAATAACTTCTTCATCTTGCCTTAAGTTGTGACACATACAGACATTTGCCAGAAAATGAACTCACTTGCAATAGCAGCCTTTAGTTTTACGAAGATAAAATGATCACAGAGACATCCTAGGGTACAATTTGAAAGTGCTGTGATTTCTGTGGAACATACTCATTAGAGAGAGCAGGTCTGCGTAGTAGATTCATGTCATAGAAATGACCAAAGGAACACTATGGAAATGCTTAAAAAGTGTATCTGGATCTTTACTTGTTCTGTTGACAGTACTTCACGTTTCCATGTGGGCATCCAGTAGTGTTTAAATACCTGAGTGAGTTCAGGAAATTTAAAGTATGAATAGATTTTCACAAATCTTCATTTCTTAGTGGAAAATGAAACACCTATCAGCTCTGGTCACTGTACTTAATAGGCATTATGGAGTCTCATTCTCTCTGGGCAGAAAAGTTTCACATCCACGAGAATTTGTCTTCTCCTTCAATTTTGTCGAATCCTTTCGCTCCTACACATGAGTTCACTACATTTTATAAAGCAGTAAGTCAGAGGAAAAGGTCAGCTCAACTCAAAATTATATGGATGTCACAGATTACCTGTTACGTGGGAGAGGAGTTGGGGGAGGGAAAAGGAGAGATGGGCCCCTGCTCCGAACATACAGCAGGGAATCAGTGGAGCCCACCCAGAGTCCGTGTCATCTTCCCCTTCTAGATCACACTCTGGGTTTATGTGAACCCAGGAATTCCCTGCCAACCATCCCTAAAAGGGAAACAACAAAAGACAGGAATCGGTAAAGAGAAAAAGAAGCCTAGGTTCCACCGAGATTTGAACTCGGATCGCTGGATTCAGAGTCCAGAGTGCTAACCATTACACCATGGAACCCCACAGATATGAACAGCCTTAGGACTCCTTCCTGATAGGATATATCTTCATTTCTGAACTCAAGCAGTCCGTGTGAAAACTGAAATTCGAATCTACCGCCAAGGCACATGCCCCTTTTCTCTCGCGCACAGAGCTCTTAGTGCAAAGTCCAAAAGCAAAGAGGTCTCTAGGTATAGATAAGGTACATGGGTGCTTTTTAGCGCCCCTCTGCCTTCTCTGCGGTTCCCGGGGCCGTTCTCTGCTCGGCCGCCCTCAGCCCGGCTGCGCAGAAGCGCGGGGCGCGGGTCCCGCAGGCAGCAGTCGAACCGCGCGGCCGGGATGCGTTGCTGGAGCAACCGCGGGGCTCGCTGCCGCCCGAGTGTTGGTCCCGCGTTCTCTTCTCTGAACGCGAGGGACACTCTTGGAAGCTTGATTTCGTGACATACAATTTGTTTATGACTTCATTTGACGTCGTGTGCCAGCCAGTCCTGGCCCGGTGTGGCGTTGCTCGGGGGAAAAATGTGGGACGCCAAGAGACGCCTTGTGCTTCCCGGAAAGGCTCCACCTGCTGGAGACCAAACAGTAAAAGCGAGATAAAAAGCCGGACTGTTTTCAAAGCAGGGTTTTGTAACTTGGTTCTCATTGAGAAAGCTATGATCTGGCTCTTTTACGGGCAGCAGCTATGAGCCACTCCCAAACTCCTCACTTGATTTCCTGGTATCAAGAAGGGGACACGACGTGTCGGGGACTGTTCGTTGCCGCCCCAGCAATGGCAGGGAAACGGCAGGAGACAGAAGGATCCCAGCTTGTCAAACCGAAGGGCTGAGGAGAGAAGCAAATCGTCTTTACTAATAGCAAATAATCGCAGATGTCAGCATTTGAACCTTCCCAACAAGATCTCTGGAGAAGTATCGGCATTCAGCCAAGACAAAGTTTGTTTCATAAAGACGTCTGAAATATATATGCAAGGAAATACTTCCAGTTTGAAGAGGCTGCACCGTTCGTTACCGCTAGGTTTTCTGGCCCCCGCCCGCAGGGTGCGTACTCTGCAACGTGAGCGACAGCGGCCGCTGGAGTAACAGAACTTCTCCCTTCACGCAGCTCAGCCGCTCCGTCTCCTCCCAGTCTCCTATGGCCCCCTGATCCCCTCACTCGCCAGAGGAAGATGGAATGAAAGTCTTCTGCCGAGTGGGGTAAATTAAGATGATTTTTAGAAGCTTTAATAACAAGAAACACTGGAATTGTGAGCACTTTCAACATAACTGAAGAACTTCAGATCCATGTAACAAACTTATAGAGCATTTCTAAGGGCTAGGGCTTGTACCAAGTTCTGGGCTCTCTGGAAAAAATAAGTAAAAACATGGGCCTGCAATGTCAAAGCTGGAACAATTGAGCAACAACAAATAAAATAGTATTGGATTATAACCCAAAGTATAAAATAAATATCCATGATTCCTTGCTGATATAAATAAATTATTGAATAAATAAATAAATAACTGGGGGAGAAGAGGCATTTGGGAAGTAAATAAAATGCCTGTGTGTAAACATGAAGATTACAAACCAGTTCCTGCAGCCTGGTACCAGGAGCTTTCCTGATGTGGAACCAAACTCCATCTCTCAGGGAATCTCCTGTGTGGAAGAGTTCCAAATCACATGACTCCCCATTCCTTAACTGTGGGCTCTGCATAGTGACTGCTTTCCAAACAGTACAGTATAGAAGGGGGGGAGGGGAAGGGTACAAGGAAGAAATCTAACACACACGACTCAGCCAAGTGACCAAGGTCAACATCAGCAGTGATAAGCCATTTTGATAGTATATACCCTTGATAGAGCATAGATGATGCAAATGGAAATGATGAAAATGGCGCTTTACTTCTGTGGCCTTCCTCCCTGAACTCCCCGCCACCCCATAACTCCTATGTAATTATGAAAAAAATATCAAACAAATCCCAAATGAGGGACATTCTATAAAATAGCTGAGCAATACTCCTCAAAACTGTCAAGATAATCAAAAACAAGGAAAGTCTGAAAAACCGCTATATTGAAGAGGAAACCAAGGAGACATGATGGCTAAATATAGCGTGGTATTCTGAATCAGATCCTGGAACAGAAAAAGGACACTAGATAAAAACTAAGAAAATCTAAATAACTTTTGGCCTTTAGTTAATAACAATGTATAAATATTCATTTATTAATTGTGATAAATGTACCATACTAATGTAAGATTTTAATAATAGGGGAAACTGAATGTGGGATACATGGGAACTCTCTGTTCTATCTTTCCAATTAAGGAGAAACTATTGATTATGGGAATAAGAACTAAAATGAGACCAAATGAAATTATTTCTTCAAGGTGAGCTCAGAGCTCTTGCTTGCAGTGTGCTCCAGTACAAAACTAGTGAGCCCCATTGTCAGATCCAGTGATCCAGCCTGCACAGCCTACCACTGATATAGACTTGGAATTGAGAAGGAGAAATTCTTACGCCATGCCAACTGCTGTGTTCAGTGCTATGGACACAAAATCAAGCAGGACACCAAGCACTGGCTCTTCTCTTGGATATTTTTGGTTTATATTGATGGGATAGACTAAAAAATATGAATAAAATAACGCTCACATTGGGCGAGTTAGGGGAAACTGCAGGTGACTGGAGGCTAATAGCATATTCTTCAAATAAGAATGAAAACTGAACATTTTAATTTGGGCAGGGATTGAAGATACAGTTTAGAAGGGAGTCCTGGCCTACACTTTTTCATGTATAAGATGCAAGATAGGGACAGAGTCTATGGACTGGCTGTCTGGGCAGCTATGCCATACTGAAAGTGAATGAGGAGCTGGAGAAGCGTGTGGTGGTGGACTGAGACCATGGATCAGGCTAGGGCTGCAAGGAGGCTTGAGGGTCTCCAGTGCCTGCTTTGAACTGTGAACATCAGGGAGCATCATGGGTGGCTTCTGGGAGCACTTCAGAGTCCAAGTAGACTTTCATCCTCAGGATAATGGTGAGTTCCCTGCAAGACTGGGGTCAGTTCGACATCAGAGACATTGCTGGTACCAGTCTGAGGGAATTGGTTTGAAATCTTCATGTCTACTCATAGGCATTTTATTTGTTTCTCTCAAAACAAAATACTGCTGGAAAATTCTTCTCCCTCTCTTTCCCAGATTAAAGGAGTCATGAGAGAAAAGATTCATACCATATATTTTTGGCTCTGGATTTCAGATCATATTGAAAAATCCATGAAACCTCTTTCCCACAAAGGTGCCCCTAGATACATAAGTCATTTTGCAAACTATTTCAGGGTGTTCATGGAACACTTAAAGTCCATGGACCCTGGGCTAAGAATCTTCTGCGTTTGATTTTCTCCTCTATGTCATCTAACCTAATTTTTAACTACATAAGAAATTCTGTAAGTAGAAAGTAAGAATCATACTGCTAAAGTAAAATCATCTTTTAATTGTGGCTGAATGTTTCATTAATCCTGGTCTTGTAAATTAGGTCAAAGTTCTCTCCATGACTAAAGCCAAGATACTGGTTAAACCAGTTCTCAGAGGGTGTGGATTCCTAATAATGGGGTTTGGGAAGACTTGACTCACACGTAAGTGGGTCAGACAGAATGGAGAGGAACAGGCTCATTTTTGTCACGGGGTAATTGGACCTCTACTGCAGCTTCTCCTTGGCCCCTACTTGGCAGTGTCCACTTAGGGGAATCCCTTAAATTCTGATCTTCTTCAAGTATTGTTGAAAAAGTAGGCATGAAAATGGAAGGCAGATGCCACCCAGCTATTTCTCTCGTGACTCAGTGAGTTCTCTAAATCCTGTGCCATTTAAAACTAGATTCCCTGGGTTTGGTTCTGTCACTCTAGGGCTCACTGCAGTGTGAATCCCCCAGAAAATGTCCCAACACCTTCCAGGAAGCCTCTCTACACAGCCTTCTCCAAAGAGCTCCAGGTCCTCAGGCTCCATCACACGCGCTTCCAGCTCAAGGGTAGTGAGGTATGATAGCTCTAGGACACTGTGCTACTCTTGTTGTTGCCCTGCATGCTGTGAATTTATTTGTAAATAACCGTTTAAATAAATTATCCTCAAAATTTCTAATTTGAGTAAATACTCCATTTCTTGCTACCATCCTGACTGATACAGACATTATCTAAAGACTTCTGTTCCCCGAGAGAAAAAGATATTTAGCTCTCCTCCACAGCCTAATACACAAACACACTTCTGCCCTCATCCTCCCAATATATTTATATAATAATATCTTGACTAAATAAACACTGGGTGTTTTCCTTATTATGCCATGCAAATATTGTTCACAGCTGAACCACTTTGTATTCTACAACTACATTTTCTTTGTTGTTCCTAAATTAAATACTGCCTCTTTTGTTTATTTCTTTTTCTTTTCTGTATATCTCAAACAAATTTATCCCCTAACTCTCTTCCAGGGCTGCAAACATTTTCTGAATTTGGTCAAACATTTTCCAGTTCCTTTTTTTTTTTTTAACTTATCCATTCTAGATGTCTAACCTCTAAGTCGGCTTTACAGCTGTCATGCTGAGACTTCCCCATCTGCTGAAGAGACCCTTTACCTCTCTCCAGTGTGAATCTCCTTTTTGCTGAATCACAGATCTCTTGGTTTACTCCTTACTTTCAGTGGAAAAGATCCTCAATTAGCTTTCTGAGAAAGAGAGAATTTTTTTGAGATTTTGCATTTGTTGGTCTGGAGCCTGTTTGCTCTCAGATACCTTCCTGGCCTCTCTCCTGCTCATCTCTGTGGCAGGAGTGGCTGATCCCTGCCGACTGCATTTCCCAGATTCCAATGCCAGCTGACTTCTACTCAAGTTCGGCCAATAGAAAGCAGTAAAGTAATATTAAGGGGCTGAGAGAAGAGAGAACCCAGGGTATTTCTTGCCTTCCCTCCCTGCCTCTTGTAATATCTTCACCGGCAGTTGTGTCTCCTCCATGGCTCCAGGTCCTGCCAGACATGCCTCCTGCCAGAGGGTGAGCCTACACCCTAGATTCTGATTTCTAGGTGGCCTTATTCTCCTCAGTTGGCTTATTTGATCTCCCACCACTTCCGTAACCAACACCCTGCATTAAAGATGCTCGGATTTAAGTCCTCATTGAGTTTTCTGTTTCCTGGTCATGCCTTAAAAAAGTACAATGTATTTCTAAAAATATATTTATTCTAACTTTATAAATGATTTATTTTGGTCAGGTAGAGATTTCTAGAGTAGAGCTGGGGGTCTCCCATAGAGTTTTTTATTCAATCCCCCAATATTCAAAAATGACTCTTCATCTCCACCTTCAGCTGTGCCTGGTCTCCGTGAGTCAAGAGCATCTCTGGAGCATTTTAACCCCAAAATAAACTGCTGTCTTTGACCTCTGTGAGGGAAGGGCAGTCCAGACCAATGAGCCTAAGTTTACATGATTCTTCCAATTCCTAACCCTTTCTAAGGATGTGTAATATCCTTTACAGATATGATAACTTTATGAATGTTGGCTTTCCACCTTGTAGACAGTGACATTTCAGCTTTATCCACTCTACTAATTCAGTTACTATTTATACAACTCCTTTTTGACTCCCAAAATATTGTTGGTAACTGTGGTATCATCTAAATTCATGTACAGAGTTGTCTATAGGAATAAGCTACCTGACCAGGGTTTGTATTTGCAAAGACTCCTTACATCTCAAAGTGACCCTATGATTAGTCATAATCAATAGATTATGAATGGCAAGTAATGTTTCCCTCTAGACTTTTAAGAAGAAAGGACTTTCTTAAGCCTCAGGGGATAGCAGATCGATAAGATGGAAGAACTCTGGGTCCCTGATCACCACAGGGACAAAAATGGCTTCCCTTTACTGACTCAAAAATCTGCAATAGACTCCTATATGAGTAAGGAATAAATCGCCATTACGTCAAGCTATTGAAATTTGGGAAGCAAACACTGTTTCTTACCATCTGTCATTTGCTTTCCTGCTCTCTTCATTATTGGGTTACACGTCTTTTAATTACTTTTATTGTTAACTTACAGGCATCTTAAGAAAGGAAAGATAAAGTCCTGGGCTTCACCACCATATTTAACCAGTAGTTCCTTTGGACAATGACCACTTGAGCTAAATGTTTGACTACTGAGTAACATCAAAGTCTTGTATCTAGAGACTACATCTTTCTTGTTCCAGGAATAAAGTCACTATTTCTGCTTCTTCATTTTAAAAACTTGAGTGATAATGTCTGCTTCACATCATAGAAAAACAAAGAAAAAAATAACTCACAGTCCCACAACCCAGAAACCACATTAGCAATACTTTGGGGCATTTTCTTCCACTCCCAAATATTTATAACTCAAAAATTTACATAATTGAGGTCATGTAGTACATATATTTTTTAACCTAGTCTTTTCATTTAACATTATATCACATGCTTCTTCCCCGAGCTATCACAATCTCTTCCAAAATATTGTTTTTAATGGCTTTGTCATATTCTTCCAGGTATATATTACTAAGTTATATAATCATTACCCTCCCATTGTTGGAAATGCTTATTTTAATTATTCTATTATTATAACCAAAAGTATAATAAATGTCTTTGCACATAAAAGATTTCCTTTAATTTGGATTTCTTCCCTAGGAGAGTTTTCTCGAAATGAATTTACCATGTGGAAGAGAGTAACCATTTGCATGAGCATCCTTGGTGGAATTTACAAATGCTGAAGTGGCAACAAGGATCTTGTTCCAAGCAGACAGGGAAGGGAGCTATGTTAGCTTCCTAGGGCTGCCTTAACAAATCATCATGAAGTGGATGATTTAAAACAATGAAATTTATTCTCTCACAGTTCCAGAGGTTAGAAATCCAAATTCAAGGTGTCTGCAAGGTTAGTTCTTTCTAGAGAGTCTGAGGGATAATCCGTCTCATGGCTCTCTCCTAGCTTTTGGTGGTTGCTAAAATCCTTGGGGTGCCTTGGTTTGTAGCTGCATCACTCCAGTCTCTGCCTCCCTCTCACATGGCCTTTGTCCTTGTGTGTTTATTTCTGTGCATCTCCAAACCTCTCTCTCCTTATAAGGACACTATCATTAGATTTAGGGCCTACTCTAATCCAATATGACCTCATCTTACTTGATTGCATTGGCAAAGACTATTTTCAAACAAAGTCACATTCACAGGTATGAAGAGTTAGGACTGGAATATATCTTACGGGACGACACAATTCAACCCACAATAGGAGCAACTGTCTCTTTGCCTGCTTTAAATGAAAACAGATATGGGAGAGCTTTAACTATGAGAGAGTTTGAGGGCCTCAGACGTGAAAGAAATTCTCCCATTTGTATCTGAATCTACCTGATGGTGCTTTGGCAAAGTACTTCAATTCACAGAACTCAATCTTATAATTCCTAATTTCCTCATTAAAAAAAAAAAGAACCTGGTTCTACAGTGTCTCACTGAATCAAGTCTAAATCCAGAAATAATCCTAGTAATATAGATTCAGTCCGGCATTCACAACCTCTTGTGTAGGATAGAGGGATAGAGAATGTCCTCAGGCTGGAAAACCTGTTATCTAAGCTGTTTCTCCCTATTCGCCAGACTCCTGGGGCTCCGGGCTTCCCTCTCTACGGAAGGCGAAGAAGGGTGAGCTTTGTCTGAGGGGATGGAGACCTTCGCAGCATCTCTTTCTTCAACTCCTGGTCCCTCCTCTGCACCCCCACTTAAGTCGAGTTTCAACCAGTTCCTTTAAGGCAGAGAAAGGGCAAAGCAGTTTAAGGCTATCGAAGATATTTCTGTTTTATTGTTTAACGCTGAAAGCAAAGGCGAATGACTCCACGGTTTCTGATTACCTCAAATTTCTTCTGGCCTGTTTCCAGTCCCATTGGTATTTGCAAATCTGAGGCTACTAGGGTCACCCTCAGTTCCAAATTTCCTTTCTGCTGGTTTCTGACAAATACCTATGAACGGGCGCGTCAACGGTGACTAGGGAGTAGAGTTCTGAGGGATAAAGAATTCGAATCTCTTGTCTCTTTGAATTCCGTCTTCCTCCGCCGAATTTCAATTTGCTGTGGATGACTTATTTCATCCCAGGTGAGAAGCCTTGAATGGACGTAGGAAGTTCTTCGTTGCCCGATCTAATAATCACGCACTAAAACTTCTTTTACTATATTCCATTGTAGTGTAATATCAAGTAACAGTGAAAGATATTTTAGTACATAATTATCGGGAGGCACACCACTCGCTACACCTCCAAAATTGTTAATACGAATTGTAGTTTCACAGGTAGTCGTGGCCGAGTGGTTAAGGCGATGGACTTGAAATCCATTGGGGTCTCCCCGCGCAGGTTCGAATCCTGCCGGCTACGGTTTTACCCTCCACTGCAAGTGTTACCCCACGCGTCCTTCGCATAGTTCCTATTTGCATTCCAAACGCAACCATGCGTTCTAGTTACCATCTTCTCTGCTCATTCTGCGTTGCCTGTTACCTCTTACTTTGGGTCAAATAACCTCCTTCTCCACTTCAGGGATGGGTGTGTCTTGAAACATTTGATATCAGTCTCAAATGGAGGAGTGAATCTGTAATGGTGTGAACATCTCTTAATATTAAGCCTGATTTGCGGAGGGCAATTCCCTTTTCTCCAACTACATGTCATAGCCAGCTTGGATTCGTTTAGCATCAAAGTCAGACTCCGGGCGGGCCAGATGACCGAGTGGTTAAGTTCGGGCGCTCCACTTCATGGGGCTGGGTTTGCTGGTTGGATCCTGAGCGCGGACATGGCACCGCTCTTCCGGCCATGCTGAGGCGGCGTCCCACGTAGCACAACCAGAAGGACCTACAACTAGAATATACAACTATGTATTGGGGGGCTTTGTGGAGAAGAAGAAGGAAAAGAAAAGAAAAACAAAAAAGAAGATCGGCAACATTTGTTCGCTCAGATGCCAATCTTTAAAAAAAAAAAAAAATTAAAGTCAGACTCCATCCTCTCCTGGGGTGGAAGTGCTTTTGTTGCTACTATATGTTCTAGGGAACTCGGGATTTATAAAATAGTTTTTGCTCTAACAGCTAGCATTTTTTGAACTCTTAATATGTCCCAGGCACTGAATTGGTGTTACATGCATTATGTCATTTAATCACCAATATAGCTCTATCAGCTAGGTAGTATTAGCCCCGTTTTAAAGGTACAGAAATCAAGGATTGACTTGCCCACACAGCACAGTAATATGGTCTCTAGACCAAGCACTTTCTTAAAAACGGTTGTGAAATCACATTTCAAAAGTATTACAGGGAATACACTGTTTTTAAAAAACAGTGGTTAGCAGACTCAGTCCTAGTGTAGTTTATACATAGAAATAACTTTAATGTCAGCTCCTACTTATCAAGCACTGATTACATTCATTTTCTTCCAAGTGCTTTATCTATGTTAGCTTGTATGATCCTCACAACATTCATCGGAAGTGAATACTACTATTACCCTCATTTTACAAACCTGGAACCTGAGGCCCACGGGAGTAAAATAATTTGGCAAAGGTCACCCAGCTAATAAGTGGCAGGGCTCACTTGAATTCTGCCTAGGTTTGTGTCTATAGCCAGGGAGCCAAACAGTTGGAGTTTGTGTGGAGGCAGATGGGCCGTGCTTTCATTGCTACTGGCTACAGTTGGAAATTAATGTTACTGCCTGAATCTCTTATTCAGAGCTTGTCTCCCCAGACAAGTCTAAGTTGCTGGTCTGGAGTGTGAGGCTGTTGCCCTTTGTGTATTAAGTGTTTTGTAAGCCCAGCTTTAGGGAATATCATGCAATAGCAATGAGGCTTTACCTGTTTTTGACCAAGAAT
The DNA here is from genome assembly GCF_041296235.1 of Equus asinus. NCBI lineage: Eukaryota > Metazoa > Chordata > Mammalia > Perissodactyla > Equidae > Equus > Equus asinus. The sequence continues at coordinate 43,089,430 of NC_091797.1, forward strand.
AACAGGAATTGGTATTGTAGCACTGTATAAATGATTAGTTTATAAAGAGCACCACACTCTTTATATCTTCTCAGCCAGTAAACTCCAGAGCCCAAGAATGGGAAAGTTTTGTTAAGCCACAGGAGGTGGGTGTTAAGGCTTTGGCTGCCAAGCCCAGGAATACTTCCAGTTTGAAAGTAAATACCAAATTCATATTGAGCCCCATACAAAGACCAACAGGGAAGACTGTTGACCCTGGTAGACTGGGTTTATCACATCAAGGGAGAATCCCATTCTGAGAGAGTTTCATTGTCTCAAGGAGTTAAGGAAGGGGATTTATAAGAGTTTAAGGGGCCAAGATTAGTCATAGGATGATTCAGGAGCAGAATGATTTTATAACAGAAATTACTAAAAGAGGTCTGTGACAGTGATCAGAATTTGTAAACTGAGCAAATCACTGGGATAGCCCATGATCTTATCTTTGGAGCATGAATCCACTTGGAATTACACTTGCTATGGTATTACCATAAAATATAGAAATAAGGTCTTGTAAAAAGAACTTGCGCTTAGGTAGTTTGTCTTGCATATTATGGTTTGGTACAATTTATCTATTGTGTATGTCGTAGTGTGACACCTGCAAGTTTTAGTTTCTTCTTTCATTTCTCATCTGTTTTGGCCCAAAGATGACTAGAAATGAGAGTCAAACAATATATTGTAAAGAAGTGGGACTTAAAAACAAAAAATGAAAATTGGATCAGTTAGAGTAAAGCTCACAAATTTGGCAGCACAATTTCCTGCTAGTACTCATTGTGTTCAATGCCTCTATCTTACAGTTTAAAGACTCCAGCAGAAAGTTCTCTGGTGTTAGCTCTCTCTTCCTACCTTCTCCAGCACTTTCAAAGACCAAGAATATTTATTTGGGTTTTGTGGTCAATTCAGGAAAAAAAGTGTAAATTCACAGCCTCAGTACTTTGGTTACCATCCAGAAGAAAGTGGGAAGAAAAGGTCTAGATAGGAGTAGAGAACATGTGGAAAAACAAAAAGGGTGGGGGTGGGGCGGGGAGGATGGCTACAAGATGGAAGAGATGGAGCAGAAGAGAAGCCATCAGGGTACCAAATATAGGAGTGCCCTGATCCCTCCTTGCCACTCTTCTTCTGAGCATCCTCAGTCACAGAAGTCCCTCAATGCCCTCGCTGTTGTTCTGACAGGCATCTTTCCACCACCTCCTCTCTTCAAGGAGGAATGCCAGACATCTCTTCAATGCCAGATGTCAAGGCATTGCTTAAAGTCCATCTCCTCTGCAAAGACATTTGAATTGTTTCCAGTCTGGGCTATTATAAAAAGCGTTGCCATGAATATTTTGTACATGTCTTTCAGTGAACATAAATAGGGGATTTTGCTGGGTAGATACATACTTAAGGATGGAATTGCAGTGTTATAGTAAATGTGCATGTTCAAGCTTTAGCATACAATGCCAAAACATTTTTGGAAGTGATTGAACCAATTTACATTCCCATGTACGAGAGTTCAGTTGCTCCACATCCTTGATAACACTTGGTATTATCTGTCTTTCGTTACTTTATTTTAATGCTTCTAGTAGGTTAATAGTTGTGATGGTTAATTTTATGTATCAACCTACTGTGCCACAGTGCCCAGATATGTGGCCAACCATTATTCTGTGTTTCTGTGATGTTTCTGCGAGGATGTTTTTGAATGAGATTAACATTTAAATTGGTGGAATTTGAGTAAAGCAGAGTGCCCTCCATAATGTGGGTGAGCCCCAACCAATCAGTTAAAGGCATAAATGAAACAAAAGACCAACATCTCTAGCAAGAGAGAATTCTGCCAGCAGACAGTCTTCAGATTTGAACGGCAGCATCAGCTCTTCCTGGACCTCCAGTCTGCTGCCCACTCTGCAGATTTTGGACTTGCCAGCTTCCATAATGACACGAGCCAATTCCTCAAAATAAATCTCTTTCTGTATATGTGTAGACATCCTATTGGTTCTGTTTCTCTGGAGAACTTTATCTAATACAGTCATGGAATCTAATTGTTTTACTTTTCACTTTTTCTGATGACTGATGAAGAAGATCACCCTTTCATTTGTTTATTGGTTATTTTGATATCCACTTTTGTGAAGAAACTGTTGAACTCACTTGCCCATTTTTCTATTGGATTGTCTGTCCTTTTCATATTTGTTTTTCTTATTCCCATCTATCTGTATCTAAACATGTCTAGAGTTTAGTTAAGCTACTCCATGGTCTTATAGCCTCGGCATCCACTTTGTTTGACCAAGTGGTCTATAAGGACCTTAAACTGATATTAGCCCTCCTCACGTAAGCACATGCCCTAAATAACAGACTGTAGAATCACAAGCAAATGTAAGTTTCTGATATGACTTTGCCAACAGCCCTTGTGATCAACAGTCTCCCCTGCCTCTCAGGACCATCCTTTTGAATGCAGCCTCTTTGATAAGACCTCTGTGGACCTTACCAAAATCCCTCCCTTTTGGTTTGAATTGACCAATCCAGCCTTAGCCAAGGAACCCCAAAGTGCTCCACTCATGGACCTTAATAAAGGCATGTGCCCCTGGTCCTACCACTCTTTCTGTACTCTGCCTTGACTTCCCTGTGTGGCCCCTTGAGGTGTGTCTGTGTGCTTCCTCCAGGTCCTGTCAGTAATAAACTTTTTCAGTTTCTCTTGTGGGTTGTCGTTGAACTTCAACTTGACTCACCATCCAGCACCCTGTGCTCCACTTAACAAATGGTAATTTAACAAAGTCATGACAACACATTTATATCTAAATCTAGATTCTGGACACAGTCTTTTGTTAGGCATATGTGATAAAAATATCTTCTCTGAGATTTGCCTTGTACTGACTTAGTGCTGGCTAGTAATGAACAAAAGTTTCTAATGTTGGTGAAGTCTAATTCATACACATATCTTTTGTGGTGATTGCTTTTTGTGCTCTGTTTTTGAAATTCTTGCATACTCCAAAGTCATGAAGATATTATCCTAAGTTATCTTTCAGAAGCAAAAACCTTCCAGGTTTAAGTGTGCACTTCGTCTGATTGACTTTTGTGTATGTTGT